>NW_028270190.1:24189520-24847853 GCF_037043375.1 Chiloscyllium plagiosum
CAGGAAGGACTCCGGACCCAACTAGAGGGCAGAATGCATTTGATTTGGTGTTTGGCAACAAATCATGACAGATGTAAAACCTATTGATGAGAGAGCATTTTGGTGACGATCCCTGACATTCACGAGGCTCATGGAAAGGGATAGGAATAGACAGCATGGGAAAGTATTTAAATGAGGGAAGGGTGATTACAATTCTATTAGCAGGAATTGGGGAGGCCACATTGGGAACAGATGTTCTCAAATGCACAATAGAAATGTGTTTTGGGAGCATGTGCTGATAGTGCTAGAGAGGTTTGTGCCACTGAGACAGAAAATGGAAATGTACGGTTAACGTTGACAAATGGTGTGGACAACCTAGTCAAGAAGAATAAGGAAACTGACATAAAGTTGTGGAGGGAAGAATGAGGCAGGGCTCTAGGAGAGTTACAAGGGGTCTGGGGGTGAACTGAAGAATGGACTTAGGAAAGCAAGAATGCAGCATGAAAACGTTTTAGAGAGTAGGATTATGGAAAACCGTAAGGCTTTTCCTTATGTGGGGAAAAAGAGGATGGCCAGGATGAGGGTAGGCCCGATTATGGAGGGAACTTGTGTCTAGAGTCGGAGAAGACAGGGAGGGACTTAATGAATACTTTGCCGCAGATTTCACTCCTGAGAGTGACTTTAATGTTTCTGAAAACAACTTGAAACTGACTGATATGTTCAAGCAGGTTGATGTTAAGAAATAGGATGTGCTGAAAATTTTGAAAAACTCAGGATAGATAGGACCAGATGGAATATACTCAAATTTTCTACAGAAAGAGAGGGAAGGGATTGCTGCGCCTTTGGCGATGACCTTTGCATCCTCGTTGTCTACCGGCGTAATGCTAATTAATTTGAGGATTTTCAAGAGAGGGTACAGCGATAGAGTTGGGAACTACAGACCAATCAGTCTTACGTCCAAAGTAAGCACATTATTCGAGAGTATTTTGAGAGACAGGATTTATTATTACTTGGAAAACCGTAGCTTGATTAGAGAAAGTCAGCATGTCTTCATGACGGGCAGGTAATGCCTCAAAACCTAACTAAATTATTTGGGGATGTGACAAAACACATAAATGAATGTAAAACAGTGGATGTGATGTACATGTGTTTTAACAAGGCGTTTGATAAGTGTCCCCGTGGTAGGCTCATTCAGAAGGTAAGCAGATGTAGAATGCAGGGAAATCTGTCTCTCTGGCTGGATATATAACAGCTGGTCCACAGAAGCTGGAGAGTGGATGGAAACTATTCAGCCTTGGAATTTGGTGATCAGTGGGTATGCCACAGAATTGGTTTTGGGACTTCTACCATTTGTAATTCTTATAAATGACTTAAATGAAAAGTGGCAGTTTGGGTGAGTTTGTTTGCTGATGAGACGAAGGATAGTGGATTGTTGGATGGTATTGCCAGTAGTGGTAATGGAGTCAGGTCCATTAGGACATTTAAGCGACTCTTGGACAGGCACATGGGTAATAGGAAAATTTCGATATGTAGGTTATTTTGACCTCAGTGTACAATGCAATGTTGGCACAAATTCGAAGGACGAAGGGCCTGCACTGTGCTGTTCTGTTCTATGTTCTATGTTTCACGCTCTGTTTTCTACTGAACGGCTGCTCCGGGAAGCGAGAAAGGAGGTTGCTAAGCTGCTGGTGAGGCTATTTACCTCCTCACTCTCCACGGGAGTCATACCGGAGGACTGGAAGGAGGCAAATGTTGTTCCTCTTTTCAAGAAGGGTAATAGGGAAATAGCTGGCAATTACGTACCAGTCAGTCTTATGTCTGTGGTCAGCAAAGTTTTGGAAATAATTCTGAGGGATAGGATTTTTGACTATATGGCAAAGCATAATGTGATTACAGACAGTCAGCATGGCTTTGTGAGTGGCAGGTCATGCCTCACCTCGCTTATTGAGTTCTTTGAGGAGATGTAAAGATAGGTCGACGACAGTCAAGCAGTGGATGCGGTGTATCTGGACTTTAGCAAAGCATTTGATAGAGTACCCATAGAATGCTCATTCATAAAGTCAGGAAGTATGGGATTCAGGGAGATTTGGCTATCTGGATTCAGAATTGGCTGGCTGACGGTGGTTGTGGATGAAATGGATTCTGCCAGGAGAACAGTGTTGAATGATGCCCCGCAGGGCTCTGTTCATGGCCTCTGCTCTTCATAGTTTTTATAAATGACTTGGACGAGGAGGCTGAGGGGTGGGTTATTGAATTTACAGATGACACAAAGATTGGAGGAGACGTCGATAGTATCGAGGGCTACTGCAGGCTGCAGCCTGACGTAGACAGAATGCAGAGCTGGGCTGAGAAATGGCAGATGGAGTTCAACCTGGATAATTGCGAAGTGATGCATTTTGATGGACAAACTCGAATGCTGAATATAGGATTAAAGACAGGATTCTTGGCAGTGTGGAGGAACAGAGGGATCTGGGTATGCAAGTACATAGATCCCTCAAAGTTGCCACCCAAGTGTTGTCAAGAAAGCAAATGGTGTTCTGGCTTTCATTAACAAGGGGATCGGGTTTAAGAGCCACGAGGTTTTTCTGCAGCTCTGGTGAGATCAGACTTGGAATATTGTGTCCAGTTCTGGTAGCCCTACTACAGGAAAGGAACAGAGACTTTGGAGAGGGTTTAAAGAATGTTTCCCAGGATGCTGGCTGGACTGGTGATCCTGCCTTTTGCAGAAAGGTTCAATAAGCTTGAACTTTTCTCTCTGGAGAGAAGCGGGAAAAGAGGAGACCTGATCGAGGTGTACAAGGTAATGAGAGTAACAGATATAGTCAATACTCCGAGACTTTTCCCCAGGGCAGGATTGACTGTTATGAGAAGTCATGATTTGAAGAAATCAGGAGGAAGGTATAAAGGAGACGTCAAAGGTCGATTCTTTACGCAGAGAGTTGTGAATGAATGGAATGCGTTGCCAGCTGTGGTGGTGGAGGCAGAGTCATTGGGGACATTGAAGCGACTGCTGGAAATGCACATGGATAGTAATGAGTTTTGGTTTGCGTCGTTTAAGTTACTATATTTTACATTAGGATTAAATTTAGGCACAACATCGTGAGCCAAAGGGGCTATTCTGTGCTGTACTTTTCTATGTCCTATATTGAGAGATGACAAATACTGTATGACGACTGTAGACGGATGCCCATGTATATGTGCCTCACAGAACGAATGAATAAGTATATATGTTCGCGTGACTGTGCATGAAAGTTGTGTGGATGTGTGAGTTTGAGCGTATATTCGTGTGAATGTATGCTTGAGGATTTGTGCAAAGTTTTCCATTCAAATATATACGAACTATGGGCAGGGTTTTTGAATGTTTGTGTGAATACATGTGTGCAAGAGTGTGTGAAGGAGATGTTGCATTGTTGAGAGAATATGAAAAAAAAGACAGAGTGTGTGCGAAAGATTGTTAGGGTAACTGCAATTGTCTGTGGGTATAAATATCTGTGACTTTGTATGTATCTGACTTCTCATTATTCTCATGCCTGAAATAAACGTCAATAGGTAATGATCATGATGTTTTCAGCATCTATAGTCTATAATGAAAAATAGAAAACAAATATTTGCAGAAGACTTCATATGGTCCTTCCTCACTTGGTATAAAGAACCTAAACCTATACCAACAACGATTAGCAGCTGTGAATCAAGCCAAATTGACTCCAGTAGTTAAAGTTTTGACTGGTCTCACATCGGGTTACAATTCACCATGCACACGAAAGGAGTGAGGAGGAACCAACAACACATACACAGGATAGGACAGACTAATTTGAAAGAAAGAATACAGCGTAGAATTCTGGACAATAAGAAAGAGTGCAACACAGTTTAGAGAATTGAGAACCGACGCTAACACTTGGGGGGAACACGAACAGCAGAAAGTAGCGGGAAGTAGATCCTCTCCATCTCCTGAAATATATTCCATATGTTGATCGCCTCCCGATAGAATGAAACTGCCTCAGCCAAACTCATGATGCCTCTGCTGTCAGTGGGTGAAGAGTAATTCTGAGGAGTTCAGTCAGCACAAGTTGATGCCAGTGAAGCGAAATCCTTATATAGAGCAGAGAGGACAATCCCTGAGAAACAACGTTCTATTTTTTTCTGAGCTGGTATTAAGTCATCGTGAAAACTTGAGCTCTGTTAATGGAGTTGGGTATTGCTTTTAGTCACTGGACAAATGATTTCAGTTAACGCCCTTTCAGGTCAAATATTTATCATGGAAACTGAAATCCAGCAATGTAAGTAACGTTTGAGTGTTGTCGCGTGATTGAGTCACTTTTACAACGAACTTGAGATTGGGAGGGGAAGTCTGTCTGTGGTCTACGTGTGTATGTGTGTGTGTATGTGCAATACTGTGTTTTGCATGGTCGTGGGTTCAATCACCATACTGACCATGTGACGCGCTAATGTGGTTTTGCGGGGCAATGTCCGGGATTGTCGTTACTTTTACTTTCACCGTCTGCAAGAACTTGTCACATGATCGGTTGAGATGTGTATTCATTCGAAAGCCGACCATCGCTGTCATGGAACATCAACTCGTTGGTCCCATGCCGGATCTCAGCTCCGTTGCTGTATTTCTAAACAACGTGCTCCACGAAACTGGAAGCCTCACCTGCGCAATAAAACATTTGATAGGGATAGACGCACGACTTGATCTCTGTACCCATGATGACTGGTCGATGTTGTCTGCAGCAAATCAATCAGTCTCAATTGTTTTCACAAACAAATGCAAAACATGAAATATATGCAGCATTCAGCAGGCCTGGCACAGTCTCGGAGGAGGACCAGAGTTCAGGCTTCAATTCAAATCAAAGATTCGTTCATGTTATTTTCCTGGATCTCTGTTAATACTTGTCACACGACTTCCAGAGGGAATTCATTCGCTTGCTCACCTCTCATGCATCGACACTGGAGTTATCATATCACTGGCAATATCATAGAGCCATTAATAAAAGCAAACTACTGCGGATGCTGGAATCTGAAACCAAATGAGAAAATGCTGGAAAATCTCAGCAGGTGTGGCACCATCTGCAAGGAGAGAAAAGAGCTGACGTTTCGAGTCAAACTGACCCTTTGTTAAAGATTTTAAAAAAGAGGGAGAATTAGGGAGCTATTTATACCAGCCTGAGAGTGGGTGAGTCAAGGCTCCAGATGCAAAGGTGATAATGACAGTGCATGAAGAGATTAAAGGGAGATTAGGAGTCGCGAATGATCCAGGCTGAAGCCAGTGCTATGTGACAAAATATGTGGGGGATGGTTGAAGCAGAGACAAAATGGAAAACAGGGGAGAAGGGTAGCAAAGCGGGAAGAGGAAAGGAAACAGATATTGAGAGAGTGGGGAGCGAGAGAAAGAGAGACAATCAAGAAATAAGAGGTACAGAACAGAGAAAAAACTCAAATAAAAAAGATAAATAAAATAATTGAAATACAATTAGCTGAAGTTGTTTGAATTCAACAACTTCAGACAATTTTACTTCATTTATTTTCTTTATCTGTTTTTATCATTTCACCTGCACTAACATAGAGCCATTAGACATGAAAAGCACTGAAAACACAGTCTTCGGTCGAACGCGTCCATTCCGAACAGATATCCTCAACTGATCCAGCCGCGATTGCATGCACCTGACCCATGTCTCTCCAAACCATTCCTATTCAAATACACGTCCAGATTCCTTAAAAGTATTGGAATTATACCATTCATCACCAGCTCGTCTGGCAACTTATTCCAGAAACGCACCACCCTCTGCGTGCAGCCGTTGCCCCTCACTGCCTTTCGAATTCTCACCCTCCCACACCAGATTTATACCCTCTGGTTCTGCGCTGCCCCACCTGAGCGAAAGGAACTTGTCTAGTTACCCGATTGGAATCATACCATCCATCACCAGCTCGTCTGGGAACTTATTCCAGAAACGCACCACCCTCTGGGTGAAGCCGTTGCCACTCACTGCCTTTCGAATTCTCACCCTCCCACAACAGATTTAGACCCTTTAGTTCTGCACTGCACCACCTGAGCGAAAGGAACTTGTCTATTTACCCGATTCATGCCCCTCATGATTGAAAAACCTCCGTAAGATCAGCTCCCAGCCTCTGACGCGCCAGGCAAAATAGTGAGAGAGTGTTCAGCCTGTAAACGTTTGCACCTTTTCCATTTTCAAATGTAGGATGTAGCATGCTGTCTGTAGCAATCATCTTATCAGCTGACCTGTCGCTGACAAACGCTGCAGGAAGGCGTGATAACTTGCTAAATATGCTAACAAACGAAGATTGCATAAGCAACATGAGTCATTGAGCAAAACGTGCAATTGAGATCTGAGCTGTTGCTGACACCAAAGCAACTGCGTCGTTCGGGAGCAGAAAGAATCCCACTGTTAGATTACAATTCAAATGCATTTGGCATAAGGTTCGTAGTAGTTTATCAGCAGCACATAACCCTGACTCCAAAGGTCTGTGAGTATCCAGAAGAACAGTGAGCGATCGGTGAAGGTACGTTTCTCCAGACGATATTTGTCAACATGACAAGCTGCAGCTGAGCTGGTGGCATTGCGATTGAAATTGCATGCGTCCGGACATTGTGCTTAATTTTGGATATCAGAGCAAATGGTTAACTCGAGTATGGGCGTTCGGAAAAGTAAATGCTTTTTTGTTGAAAAGCTTTGCAACGAAAGGAAATACTTCAGAATATCGTGCGATCGAGATAAAGCAGAAAATGAACAGCCGCCGTGGTTGTGAGCACCGGCAATATAGGGATTTCCTTTTGCTACGCTCGCTGTGTTGGTCGGTCAGCTCAGCTGGTTAGAGCATGGTGCTAATAACGCCAAGGGCGTGGGTTCAATCCCCGCACTGACCATGTGACGCGCTAATGTGGTTAGCAGGGCTATGTCCGGGATTGCTGTTGCTCTTAATTTCACCGTCTGCAAAAACTTGTTACATAATCGGTTGAGATGTGTATTCATTCGAAAGCCGACCATCGCTGTCATGGAACATCAACGCGTTGGTCCCATGCCGGATCTCAGCTCCGTTGCTGTATTCCTAAACAACGTGCTCCACGAAACTGGAAGCCTCACCTGCGCAATAAAACATTTGACAGGGATAGACGCACGACTTGATCTCTGTACCCATGATGACTGGTCGATGTTGTCTGCAGCAAATCAATCAGTCTCAATTGTTTTCACAAACAAATGCAAAACATGAAATATATGCAGCATTAAGCAGGCCTGGCACAGTCTCGGAGGAGAACCAGAGTTCAGGCTTCAATTCAAATCAAAGGTTCGTTCATGTTATTTTCCTGGATCTCTGTTAATACTTGTCACACTACTTCCAGAGGGAATTCATTCGCTTGCTCACCTCTCATGCATCGACACTGGAGTTATCATATCACTGGCAATATCATAGAGCCATTAATAAAAGCAAACTACTGCGGATGCTGGAATCTGAAACCAAAAGAGAAAATGCTGGAAAATCTCAGCAGGTCTGGCACCATCTGCAAGGAGAGAAAAGAGCTGACGTTTCGAGCCTAACTGACCCTTTGTTAAAGATTTTAAAAAGGGGGGAGAATTAGGGAGCTATTTATACCAGGCTAAGAGAGGGTGAGTCAAGGCTCCAGATGCAACTGTGATAATGACAGTGCATGGAGAGATTAAAGGGAGATTAGAAGCCGTGAATGACCCAGGCTGAAGCCAGTGCTATGTGACAAAATATGTGGGGGATGGTTGAAGCAGAGACAAAATGGAAAACAGGGGAGAAGGGTAGCAAAGCGGGAAGAGGATAGGGAAAAGATATTGAGAGAGTGGGGAGCGAGAGAAAGAGAGACAATCAAGAAATAAGAGGTACAGAACAGAGAAAAAACTCAAATAAAAAAGATAAATAAAATAATTGAAATACAATTAGCTGAAGTTGTTTGAATTCAACAACTTCAGACAATTTTACTTCATTTATTTTCTTTATCTGTTTTTATCATTTCACCTGCACTAACATAGAGCCATTAGATATGAACAGCACTGAAAACACAGTCTTCGGTTGAACGCGTCCATTCCGAACAGATATCCTCAACTGATCCAGCCGCGATTGCATGCACTTGACCCATGTCTCTCTAAACCCTTCCTTTTCAAATACACGCTCGGAATCCTTAAAAGTATTGGAATTATACCATTCATCACCAGCTCGTCTGGCAACTTATTCCAGAAACGCACCACCCTCTGCGTGCAGCCGTTGCCCCTCACTGCCTTTCGAATTCTCACCCTCCCACACCAGATTTATCCCCTCTGGTTCTGCACTGCCCCACCTGAGCGAAAGGAAATTGTCTATTTATCCGATTGGAATTAAACTATCCATCACCAGCTCGTCAGGCAACTTATTCCAGAAACCCACCACCCTCTGGGTGAAGCCGTTGCCCCTCACTGCCTTTCGGATTCTTACCCTCCCACACCCGATTTATGCCCTCTAGTTCTGCACTGCGCCACCTGAGCGAAAGGAACTTGTCTATTTACCCGATTGGAATTGTACCATCCATCACTAGCTCGTCTGCCAACTTATTCCAACCGAAGTTCAAAAAAACAATCCTGTCATAATAACACTTAACAGAGGAACATGCTTGTGTTATCTCATCTTGCCATAGTGGCCTTTCAGCCTTAAGCTTACTCTGCTAATTGGTGTAAGAATGTTCCACTATGGTTATCGCATGCTGCCCCTGCCCTCCACAGAATACAGATGCCAGTGGTCTTCATGCTTTAACCCTTTCCATGCTTTCATGTTCTTTCTTTTCAAGATTCCCCCCTTTGAGTCCTACTGATCTCACCTATGGAAAGAAGACAATAAGCTTAGCCTCTCATTTGCCCAATACCAGAAATATGGACAAAATAATTTTCGGAGTCTGATTCTTAAAGGGTTCTTCCTGCATAGGAGGAATTCCTAAGTATACAATATATGTGTTAAATAGCTCAACATTTGTTTCAGCAATTTTTCTTTCCAATTATTGACTGGAAATACTATAGTTCGAGTTCTTTAGATGGGTCAGTTTTTGTCCAATGTGTGCTGGATGTATTCCCATCACAATATGGAGACAAGCAAACAAGGGCCGAGGCCACATTGGATTTGGTACTGGGTAATGAAACTGGCCAGGTATTAGTCTTGGAGGTCGGTGATCACTTTGGTGATAATGACAGCGATTCGATTCTGTTTCCTTTAGCGATGGAAAGGAATAGGTTAAAACACAGGGCAAGTGGTGTTTTG
Source organism: Chiloscyllium plagiosum (assembly GCF_037043375.1). Lineage (NCBI taxonomy): Eukaryota > Metazoa > Chordata > Chondrichthyes > Orectolobiformes > Hemiscylliidae > Chiloscyllium > Chiloscyllium plagiosum. Next base: position 24,198,767 of record NW_028270190.1, read on the forward strand.
GGGGTAAGGCAACTATGATGTGAATAGAAAATTTAGAGTGCATAGGGAGGGGAAGGAAACTGCTGGGAATGGGCATAGTTAAAATGTGGAGCTTATTCAAGGAAGTGCTACTGTGTGCCCTTGATAAGTACATACCTGATAGGCAGGGAGGAAGGAGTCCAGCGTGGGAGCCGTGGTTTACGAGACAAGTTGAATCTCTTGTCAAGATGAAGAAGAACGCACACGTTGGGATGAGACGTGAAGGCTCAAATAGGGCGCTTGAGAGTTACAAGTTTGAATAAATAGAGGACTGCAGTTTCCGGAGATCACGGTAAAGAGCATGGTGAAAAAGAACAGCAGGACAGGAAGCATCTGAGGAACAGGAGAATGGACGTTTCGGTCAATAGCTCTTCATCAGTTACAAGTTAGCGAGGAAAGACTGAAAGAGACACCACAGAAGAGCCAGGAGTGGAAATGAGAAATCGTTAACAGATCGGTTCAAGGAAAACCCTATAAATATCTATAGCTATATGAGGAATAAGATAATGATGAGAAAAGTTTATGGCCAGTCAATGATCGTAGTGGAAAAGATGAATTATGGAAAAGTGTCAGGAGATTCACTGTGGACGAGCAACAGGAAGCAAAAAGAGAACTGGTCGAATTGAACGAATATTGGTAGTGTGGAGAAGCAGAGAGATCTCGGTTCCATTGTACATAGATCCCTGAAAGTTTCCACCCAGGTTGGTAGAACTGCTAAGAAGGCATGTGGTGTCTTAGCTTTTATGGGTAGAGGATTTGAGTTTCGGAGCCACGAGGTAATGCTGCAGATTTACAAAACTCTAGTGCAGCCGCACTTGGGGTATTGCATACATTTCTGGTTACCAAATTATAGGAAGAATTTGGAGAGGTTTCAGAGGAGACTTACCAAGATGTTGCCTGGTATTGAGGGACGGTGGTAATAGGAAAGGCTGAGGAACTTGAGCCTGTTCCATCAGAGAGAGAAGATTGAGAAGTGACTTAATTGAGTCATGTAAGATATTTAGTGCGTGAGATAGGGTTGAAAACAAGAGCCTTTTTCCTCGTGTGATGATAGCTAGCACGAGGGGACGTAGCGTTAAATTGAAGGGAGATAGATATAGACCAGATGTCAGAGGTAGTTCCTTTACAAAGAGAGTAGTAAGGGCGTGGAAGGCAGTACCTGCAAAAGCAGAAGTCTCGCCAACTTTAAGTGTATTTAAATGGTCATTGAAAAGGCATGTGGATGAAAATGGAATAGCGTTGGATAGATGGGCTTCACATCGGTTCCACAGGTCGACGTAAACACGAGAGCCGAAGGAACTGCACTGCGCTGTCATGTTCTCTTGTCTAAATTTAGACTGTAAAATAGGTATGACTGACTGAGAAGCAAATAATCAATATTTCTATAAATGCAAGCGGCAGAATGTTCGTGAATATCACACCGATGAGAAATGATTATAATTCTGTGAATTCGATTCCTGCGCTGTGTTCCTGTCTTGTAATACAAATATGGAGTTGATATTTCCACAAATAAGACAGACTGGAACTGGAGTTCATTAACGTTCAATCCTCATTCAGGTTGAGAGTACATAGTAATGGGAGAGGCTTCTCTAGTGTATTAAAACACAATGTTAAATAGTCTGTATTCTGGACTGCTGATTATATGTAATGCTTCTCAGCTCAATTGATAACCAGAGATTAAAAAAATGCAAGTGCTAATTTCAGTTAGTTGTTGAAACATACATTGTTGTTTCTTTCCCAATTAGTATTTTTCTTTGTAAAAATTGCCTTAGAACTGATTGATGCACCGTCCTCGCCAAAACCTGTTCCTCACAAGACGGACGCACTTCACAAAGTGAAGAACGGTGATCGCAATGAAAACTTAACTGTGGAAAGATTATGAAGTACGGATTCAAGAATTGTTAATCTAAATCTAACTAGATATATATGTGAAATCATATCAACATTTTCAGCTCGATATCCATCCTTATTCATGTATAGATACTAAGTCAGGATAGCCACGTATCAGAAATGTCGTAACCTTGCTTGGAGAATATCTAAAACATAAATGCTATTTCAGACAACATAATATATCTATGGGGCATGCTATTGAATTAACATTATTGCTCTGCCAAATTTCACTGTATGAAATATGTTTTATTTTCAGTGGGGCATTTCAATATTTAAACTTAGCACTAAACATATGCAAACAAATGCAAGGTTTTTCCCATTTACCATACACTGAGTAAATGTTAATGTCATTGATAACTCTTTTTGGGGTCAGTACATGAAGGAGGCACAACATGATTGACTTTGTTATAGTCTCTGGTCCCAGTGCGGTTAGATATTCCATATCGTTCTGTTCCCCATAAGCAATTAGCTTCTGTAATCAGAGATATTCCTACTTACACAAGACTGCCGGGGGAAGTTTTACCTCTCCAATTCATAACCAACACTCAGTGTAATTTTACTTAGAGAGACGCTCCCATTAACATTTGAGCACTTGAGTTAGTTGTTCCCCTTTCACTAGGAATCAGACCCTGTAAAATCCAAATTGAAAGATGCTCACTATATGACTTTGCGATTGGAATCGCGTGTCTGCTTCAGGATATTGACCAATGTGAAATAGATCTGTGGTGAAAGTTATTCTGAGTGCAACTTCCAATTCGAGACACTGAAATTCTCACGTTAGTGCTCCACACTTACTGCAATGATATATTTACGGATACCATAGAAAAGCAAGATTGCTGGTTCTGAAGATCATATTTGAGCAGGTACTCACACTAATTACAATTCTACAGAGACTCAGCATCCCACAAATATAAGGCCATGGCAACTAGAGGGCCCAGTCTGAAGTTCATGATTTCCATTCAGTGCAATTCCATTGTCAGTAATGCCTTCGCTGAGAGCGAGTCCTGGTCATTTGGTTCAACAGTGCACAACATTCCAGTCAATTACTGGATAACTCAGAATGCCTGTGAGCTACAGCTAATTTTTTTTTAAAATCAGTTGGGTTATTACACCACAGAGTTAACTTGGAAATGTTAACTGCATAAATTGATATCAAGCATTAGGAACTGGTATTGCCCCAGTCCAGTATTCAGTAAGTCAAAGGAAAAAAAAAGTATGTATCACGCAAGGCTGTCGATCAGTATTTAGACAACACGCATCAACAGTGAGTAGAATCATCTGGGAAAGTAAAGACTGAACTTTGGGAGAAGAATAAAGTTTTCCAACAGAGTCCATTACAGATGCTAATGCGCCAGGACACTCTGTCTTCTGTGTTGTAATACTCTCTGGCCTTATGGCAATAACGCATGCACTCTGAATCTTACAAAGCCTTATCGAATACGAAATTAAATTCAATTTAAATCTTGACACCTACCACCGAATTTACTGTATTTTACATCAAATGAATTATTTTGAAATTGAAGAAAAAGTACATTTTGTGTCAAATAATTTGATCAACTGCATTACTCCCCTGACGTAAAACATGCTGTGTCAGACATGTCCCAGCCAGCATACTGATGCAGCAGCTCTGACATTCACAATGTCCTTTGAGAATGTTAAGCTCTGTGTTCTCATTCCTGCAAACATTTATAAATTTCCAAGTGCAAGCATGCAACAGCAAGTCCCTGCAATATCGCCTCACTCCAATCCTTCACATCTTTCGTGCCCTCACTCGTCACAATATTATCTGGGGTTATTCAGTACCTAAATGTGATCTCCAATAAACCACCCCATCCTGTAAGACACGAGACAGACAATCCGCCTGACCATCAGCTCAGTGACGTCACACGACATGGGCAAAGAGCATTGTGAAAAGCTGAGTCGATAGATGATTCATACACTTTCAGTAGTGCGCTGCTGACGGATGATGGATCAACTGGCGATATTGATATAGTTTTCAACTTATGGAGTCCCTCTGTGTTGTATATCAGGTCAAATACCGGTCACAACAATCGATCTGCCTTTGACTCCATACGGCCGAATGTTCTTGAACAGCACAATAATGTCAAAGATCCTCCATTGCACATCAGTCACCCGAATAAAACTGGCCTTTTATCTGCAAAGATTCCTGTTGTATCACACAGTCTCCACTGTCCTCAGCCATATGGAACAGGTGCAATAACAGAGATTTCACAACGTTGCCAGAGAACTGTAGTCCATGGTGTTACATGATGAACGCATAGTGATTAGTCTAAAAAAGAAGATCCGGGTGATGAATCTCCAAAACGTCTGTGCCAAAAATAACGGTAATATTAAGAAGAAGAATCATAAATACGTATTCAAACGAATCGCCAAAAACGAAGTAATAATTCCAAATGTCGACAAAGGGGACCATATTCACATAGAGCATTATCCTTCAGAGAACATCAAATCATCCCAGCAACAAAGTGGAAGGTGTAAAACATCTTGTTCAACAGAGTTGTTTGATGCTCTGTGGAAGAGCTGTATCAACAAAACTAAACATGTATCCTATTAAAGTCTGGACCACAGCACTGTACATCTTATTATAAAAGGCACAACTCACACGACGTTTTTGATAATCAAACATTTTAACATTACACACCATAACACCCCTCCCAGTGACATGTCCTCACAAACATCATGCCACCACGCATCTACTGACTGAGGAAAATGCACCAGGATAATCGAAGCCATCTGTGCTGACCTTCAATTATCACTGCTTAACGACCTGCTCAGACCTTCCCTTGGCCTGTTGCATCTGCGCTCCCATTTGGAACAAGCTGACTGAGCAAGATCCACCAAAAAGATACCTTTACATCAAGGAATGGGAAACATCGGATGTCACTATGAAGTACGTTGTTATAGAACCCATCTGATCGACAGCAGGCTTGAACTACAATGCAGCGAAGATTGACCAGACTGAACTCTGGATTGACAGGCTTGAGTGAGCAGTGTTTGGGTGGACTGTGCCTTTTTGCATGAGGTTTGCGAAACATAATCGAGATCTAAGTGAAATGTATAAAACATTGACAGGGCGACAAGGATTCGAAACTGGGATGATAATTCCCATTCTAAAACAAGGGGCCACTGTATTACATAACGCAGACCACTCCGCATTGAGATGAGGATAAATGTCTGCACTTAGAAACTTGCAAATTTTGGAGAATTATTCACAGCCTCAGACTGTGGAATCAAAGCACTGAGTTTGAATAAAAAAAGATTTCGAGGCAGAACCGTGCTGTGACGAGAGACAGCGTGTGATGTGGAGATGAAAGATCAGATATTGTTAGATTGATTCGGGAAGGGAAATCGATTACTCGAATCGACGACTGCCGTTCCTTTTTATTTTCTTTTTAATGGTCAATCACATTTATGGGTATGTACATACGGTGCTAACGCTGTGTTAATACTGTTTTGCAGAGATGTTCAGCCATCAACTAGAATGGGCAGAGGCTCATTTGTTTTAATGGCCTCCGGGCCTCCTTCTTTCACGATGTTCCTGTGCAGCCTGTAGGAAAGCTCTGTAAATGTTGTCACAATATCTCAATTGTTAAGAAGGAGGCCTCTGCAGGTCGACAGGGCCGTGTTTTCCGTTTACTTTTCCAATACCTAAGTTAGGGCGGGATGCTGTGCCCAATTTTAGTCATGACGACGCCGGAGAAATTCGATATAATTGAATGTCTTTCTTGTATATTATTTTAGATCTCTACAGTGTAGAAACAGGCATTGTTGAACAATTTTCTGCATTGCCGGATAGATGTCAGAGTTGGAGCTGGATAGAAACAGTTTCCCCTGGAACACGGCTTGTTGTGCAACACATGTCTTTCATCCTATTTAAGTAACTGGGTCCGGGACCATTGCCTTTGTCGTATCTACTGGGTTCAGCCGTTCCTGCACGTCAAGTTCTGCCAATCTAATTGGTTGACGACTGCCATCTGGCAATCGACGTGGGTAGGAAGGCATGGGGATGGTGCAGATGCTACATATTTCGCTTTTAAATTGATATGCAAAGCTGTTCCATTAATTCGGATGGGGATATGTTTGGAGCCGTATCCTCCAGTGAGCTGTTCAATAGTCCATCATCATTTAGATATGACGTGGGGGAATTCACGGCATGGATTATATGTGGTGCTCTTGGGATTATTTTGACCTCTCTTTAGTACGTTCCTTGTGCTGTTTGAAATGCAAGCAGTCAAGTCTGATACGTTCAACGACTTGTCATCAGTCTTAGGTACACATGGTTCTGAACATAACATGTTCACCCACACACGTCACTGAATCATAAATCGGCTTTAAGGAACTGTTAGACTGAGGGATTGCCCCAGGAAAAAGAAATGTACAGTTTATTTTTGAACACAATTCTGCTTCCGCTGCTGTTGTGACCTGTAGAATTACATTAATGTCAGGAAAATACCATTCAAAGTTTGGAGAACAAGATGATTAGAAGTACTTAAGGAGGATTTTTCACTTGGAAATATATTGATGCTACAAATAATTAGTCATTGAAGAGAAGTGATGTCTTTCAGTCTTAGACTGATCCGGTACAGAAACAGAATCTTTGACCTATGCCGAACTAGTCTCTTAAACTGAACTGGTCCCACATTCCCACATCCGTATTCCTCTAAATCCTTCCTATCCGTGTACCTGCCCAAAAGATTTTGGCGAGCTGAACGAAGACAGACGGAGGGGGTGATGGGATATCCTCATTTTGGAGTTCAGTTACTAGTGGCGTACCACAGGGATCTCTTTTGCGTCCACTGCTATTTGTCATTTTTTAAGCGACATGAATGAGGGCGTAGAAGGATGGGAGAATAGATTTGCGTGTGACACTAAGTTTGGAAGAGTGGTGGATAAGGCTGAAGAATGTTGTAATTTACAGAGCGACGTAGTAATGCGGAAAAGTGTGAGTCGATTCACCTTGTCAGGAGTAACAGGAATACAGAGTACTGGGCTAATGGTAAGATTTTTAGCAGTGTACTTAAGCAGGGAAAACTCGTTGTCCATGTACATGGATCCCTGAAAGGCACCACACAGGTTGACATCTTTGATAAGATGTCAAACGTTATGTTAAGTTTAATTAGTAGAGGGATTGCGTTTCGGAACCATGAGATCACGCTGCAGCTGCACGAGAAGCTGGTGCGTCAGCATTTTGAGTATTGCGCACAGTTCTGGTTACTGAATTGCAGGAATGACGTGGATGCCTTGGAAATGGTTCCAAAGAGATTTACGAGGATGTTGCCTGGTATGGAGTGAATGTCTTACGAGGAAAGGCTGAGGTACCTGAGGCTTTTATTTTCGTTCGAGAGAAGATGGTTGAGGGTGACCTAATTCAGAAACATCAGATTACGAGACGGTTAAGAGGGCGGACAATGAGAGCCATTATCCTTGGATGTTGACGGCTAGCATAAGGGACATAGCTTTAAATTGACGGGTGATACAGAGAGGACAGATGTCATAGTTAGTCTCTTTACTCAGAGAGTAGAAGGAGTGTAGAATGCTCTGCCTGCAACAGTAGTAGACCTGTCAGCTTTAAGTGTATTTAAATGCTCACGAAGTAGATATATGGACGAAAAGGGAATAGTATAGGACAGATGGGATTCAGTTTGATTTTTCTGATCGTCGCAACATAGAGGACTGACGTGCCTGTACTCCGCTGTAATATTCTGTGTTATTTGTGTAAATTTTATAATTATGCTCTTCTCTCCCACGTCCTCTCGCAGCTTGTACCATGCGTACTTCACCCTCTCTTGCACATAGAACATAGAACAATACAGCACAGAACAGGCCCTTCAGCCCACGATGTTGTGCCGAACATTTGTCCTAGCTTAAGCACCCATCCATGTACCTATCCAATTGCCGCTTAAAGGTCACCAAAGATTCTGACTCGACCACTCCCACAGGCAGCGCATTCCATGCCCCCACCACTCTCCGGGTAAAGAACCCACCCCTAACATCCCCCCCATACCTTCCACCCTTCACCTTAAATTTATGTCCCCTTGTAACACTCTGTTGTACCCGGGGAAATAGTTTCTGACTGTCTACTCTTTCTATTCAGCTGATCATCTTATAATCCTCTGTCAAGTCACCCCTCATCCTTTGCCGTTCCAACGAGAAAAGGCCTAGCACTCTCAACCTATCCTCGTACGACCTATTCTCCATTCCAGGCAACATCCTGGTAAATCTTCTCTGCACCCTCTCCAAAGCTTCCACATCTTTCCTAAAGTGAGGCGACCAGGACTGCACACAGTACTCCAAATGTGGCCTAACCAAAGTCCTGTACAGTTGCAACATCACTTCACGACTCTTGAATTCAATCCCTCTCCTAATGAACGCTAATACACCATAGGCCTTCTTACAAGCTCTATCCACCTGAGTGGCAACTTTCAAAGATCTATGAACATAGACCCCAAGATCCCTCTGTTCCTCCACCTCACTAAGAACCCTACCTTAACCCTGTATTCCGCATTCTTATTTGTCTTTCCAAAATGGACAACCTCACACTTGGCAGGGTTGAACTCCATCTGCCGCTCCTCAGCCCAGCTCTGCATCATATCAAAGTCCCTTTGCAGCCGACAACAGCCCTCCTCACTATCCACAGCACCACTAATCTTTGTATCATCTGCAAATTTACTGACCCACCCTTCGACCCCCTCATCCAAGTCATTAATAAAAATTACAAACAGCAGAGGACCCAGAACTGATCCCTGCGGAACTCCACTTGTAACTGGGCTCCAGGCTGAATATTTACCATCTACCACCATTCTCTGACTTCGACCGGTTAGCCAGTTTTCTATCCAACTGGCCACATTTCCCCGTATCCCATTCCTCCTGACTTTCCACATAAGCCTACCATGGGGAACCTTATCAAATGCCTTACTAAAATCCATGTATACTACATCCACTGCTCTACCCTCATCCACATGCTTGGTCACCGCCTCAAAGAATTCAATAAGACTTCCCAAATCCGTGCTGGCTGTCCCTAATCAAGCAGTGTATTTCCAGATGCTCATAAATCCTATCCCTCAGTACCCTTTGCATTACTTTACCTACCACCGAAGTAAGACTAACTGGCCTGTAATTCCCGGGGTTATCCCTATTCCCTTTTTTGAACAGGGGCACAACATTCGCCACTCTCCAGTCCCCTGGTACCACCCCCGTTGACAGTGAAGATGAAAAGATCATTGCCAACGGTACTGCAATTTCCTCTCTTGCCTCCCACATAATCCTAGGATATATCCCATCAGGCCCGGGGGACTTGTCTATCCTCAATTTGTTCAAAATGTCCAACACATCTTCCTTCCTAACAAGTATCTCCTCTAGCTGACCAGTCCGTTTCACACTCTCCTCTTCAACAATACGGTCCCTCTCGTTCGTAAATACTGAAGGAAATTACTCATTCAAGACCTCTCCTATCTCTTCCGACTCAATACACAGTCTCCCACTACTGTCCTTGATCGGACCTACCCTCGTTCTCGTCATTCTCATGTTTCTCACATACGCATAAAATGCCTTTGGGTTATCCTTGATCCTATCCGCCAAAGATTTTTCATGCCCTCACTTAGCTCTCCGAATCCCTTTCTTCAGGTCCCTTCTGGCTATCCTGTATCCCTCCACTGCTCTGTCTGAACCCTGTTTCGACAACCTTATGTAAGCCTCCTTCTTCCTCTTTACAAGACATTCAACCTCCCTCGTCAACCAAGGTTCCCTCACACGACCATTTCTTTCCTGCTTGACAGGTACATACATATCAAGGACACGTCGTATCTGTTCCTTGAAAAGGTTCCACATTTCCACGACATCCTTCCCTGACAGCCTATGCTCCCAACTTATGCTCCTCAGATCCTGTCTTACAGCATCGTAATTACCCTTCCCCCAATTGGAAAACCCACCCTCTAGCACGCACCTATCTCTCTCCATAACCAAGGTGAAAGTCACAGAATTGTGGCCACCATCACCAAAATGTTCACCCACTAACAAGCCCATCACTTGTCCCGGTTCATTACCGAGTACCAAATCCAATATGGCCTCCCCTCTGGTCGGACAATCTACATACTGAGTTAGAAAAGCTTCCTGGACACACTGCACAAACACCGCCTCATTCAATCTACTTGATCTAAAGAGATTTCAATCAATATTTGGGAAGTTGAAATCGCCCATGACTACTACCCTGTGGGTTCTGCACCTTTCCAAAATCTGTTTCCCAATCTGTTTCTCCACATCTCTGCTGCTATTGGGGGGCCTATCGTAAACACCCAACAAGGTGACTGCACCTTTCCTATTTCTGACTTCAGCCCATACTACCTCCAAAAGCAGATCCCCCTCGAACTGCCTTTTTGCAGCCGTTATACCATTTCTAATTAGCAACGCCCTCCCTCCTTTTCTACCACCCTCCCTAATCTTACTGAAACATCTGTAACCAGGAACCTCCAACAACCATTCCTGTCCCTCTTCTATCCACGTTTCCGTGATGGCCACAACATCGTAGTCCCAGGTACCAATCCACGCCTTAAGTTCACCCACCTTATTTCTGATACTCCTTGCGTTGAAGTATACGCACTTGAACCGATCTCTGTGTCTGCCAGTATTCCCTGTCAGTGCTACCTTCTTCACAGCCTCCCTACATTCTTTGACTTCCTGACAAACAGCTGGCCTACTTGCTGGACTAGAAGTCCGGATCCCATCCCCCTGCCAAATTAGTTTAAACCCCCTCGATGAGTGCGAGCAAACCTACCCCCCAGGATATTGGTGCCCTTCTGCTTCAGGTGCAACCCATCCTGCTTGTACAGGTCCCACCTTCCGCAGAATGCAGTCCAATTGTCCAAATACCTGAAGCCCTCCCTCCTTCACCATCCTTGCAGCCAAGTGTTCAACTGCACTCTCTCCCTATTCCCTGCCTCACTGTCACGTGGCACCGGCATCAACTCAGAAATGACGTCTCTGTCTGTCCTAGCTTTTAGCTTCCAGCCTAACTCCCTGAGCTCTTGAATGACCTCCCCACCCCTCTTCCTACATTTGTCGTTGGTGCCAACGTGCACCACGACTTCTGGCTGCACACCCTCCCCATTAAGGACTCTGAAGAAATGGTCCGAGACGTCTCGGACCCTGGCACCCGGGAGGCAACAAACCATCCGAGAGTCTCGCCCATGCCCACAGAACCGCCTGTCCGTCCCTCTAACTAGAGGGTCTCCTATAACTAGCGCTATTCTCCTCTCCCCCTTTCCCTTCTGAGTCTCAGAGCCCGACCTCGCGCCACAGACCCGGTCACTGAGCTGACCCCTGCTAGGCCGTTCCCCCCCAACAGTTTACAAACCCTTTCTCTGTGTTAGTTCAGCTGGTTAGAGCGTGGTGCTAATAACGCCAAGGTCTTGAGTTGAATCCCCGCACGGATCATGTGACGTGCTAATGTGGTTCAACGTGGCTATGTCCGGGATTGCCGTCACTTTTACTTTAACCGTCTGCAAGAACTTGTCACATGATCGGTTGAGATGTGTATTCATTCGAAAGCCGACCAGCGCTGTCATGGAACATCAACTCGTTGGTCCCATGCCGGATCTCAGCTCCGTTGCTGTATTTCTAAACAACGTGCTCCACGAAACTGGAAGCCTCACAAACGCAATAAAAATTTGACAGGGATAGATCTCTGTACCCATGATGACTGGTGGATGTTGTCTGCAGCAAATCAATCAGTCTCAATTGTTTTCACAAACAAATGTAAAACATGAAATATATGCAGCATTAAGCAGGGCTTGCACAGTCTCGGAGGAGAACCAGAGTTCAGGCTTCAATTCAAATCAAAGATTCGTTCATGTTATTTTCCTGGATCTCTGTTATTACTTGTCACACGACTTCCAGAGGGAATTCATTCGCTTGCTCACCTCTCATGCAACGACACTGGAGTTATCATATCACCGGCAATATCATAGAGCTATTAATAAAAGCAAACTACTGCGGATGCTGGAATCTGAAACCAAAAGAGAAAATGCTGGAAAATCTCAGCAGGTCTGGCACCATCTGCAAGGAGAGAAACGAGCTGACGTTTCGAGTCTAACTAATCCTTTGTTAAAGATTTAAAAAGGGGGAGAATTAGGGAGCTATTTATACCAGGCTGAGAGAAGGTGAGTCAAGGCTCCAGATGCAAAGGTGATAATGACAGTGCATGGAGAGATTAAAGGGAGATTATGAGCCGTGAATGACCCAGGCTAAAGCCAGTGCTATGTGACAAAATATGTGGGGGGTGGGTGAAGCAGAGACAAAATGGAAAACAGGGGAGAAGGGTAGCAAAGCGGGAAGAGGAGAGGAGCGGGGAGTGGGGAGCGAGAGAAAGAGAGACAATCAAGAAATAAGAGGTACAGAACAGTGAAATTTAACACAAATAAAAAAGATCAATAAAATAATTGAAATAAAATTACCTGAAGTTGTTTGAATTCAACAACTTCAGACAATTTTACTTCAATTATTTTCTTTATCTGTTTTTATCATTTCACTGGCAGTAACATAGAGCCATTAGATATGAACAGCACTGAAAACACAATCTTCAGTCGAACGCGTCCATTCCGAACAGATATCCTCAACTGATCCAGCCGCGATTGCATGCACTCGACCCATGTCTCTGTAAACCCTTCCTATTCAAATACACGTCCAGATTCCTTAAAAGTATTGGAATTATACCATCCATCACCAGCTCGTCTGGCAGCTTATTGCAGAAACGCACCACCCTCTGCGTGCAGCCGTTGCCCCTCACTGCCTTTCGAATTCTCACCCTCCCACACCAGATTTAGACCCTCTCGTTTTGCACTGCACCACCTGAGCGAAAGGAACTTGTCTATTTACCCGATTCATGCCCCTCATGATTGAAAAGCCTCCATAAGATCAGATCCCAGCCTCTGACGCGCCAGGCAAAATAGTGAGAGAGTGTTCAGCCTGTAAACGTTTGCACCTTTTCCATTTTCAAATGTAGGATGTAGCATGCTGTCTGAAGCAATCATCTTATCAGCTGACCTGTCGCTGACAAACGCTGCAGGAAGGCGCGATAACTTGCTAAGTATGCTGACAAACGAAGATTGCATCAGCAACATGAGTCATTGAGCAAAACGTGCAATTGAGTTCTGAGCTGTTACTGACATCAAAGCAACTGCATCGTTCGGGAGCAGAAAGAATCCCACTGTTAGATTACAATTCAAATGCATGTGGCATAAGGTTCGTAGCAGTTTATCAGCAGCACATAACCCTGACTCCAAAAGTCTGTGAGTATCCAGTAGAACAGTGAGCGATCGTTGAATGTACGTTTCTCCAGACGATATTTGTCAACATGACAAGCTGCAGCTGAGATGGTGGCATTGCGATTGAAATTGCATGCGTCCGGACATTGTGCTTAATTTTGGATATCTGAGCAAATAGTTAACTCGAGTATCGGCGTTCGGAAAAGTAAATGCTTTTTTTGTTGAAAAGCTTTGCAACGAAAGGAAATACTTCAGAATATCGTGCGATCGAGTTGAAGCAGAAAATGAACAGCCGCCGTGGTTGTGAGCACCAGCAATACACGCATTTGCTTTCGGGGCTTTTGCTGCGTTGGTCCGTTAGATCCGCTGGTCAGAGCGTGGTGTTAATGACGCCAAGATGGTGGGTTCAATCCCCGCACTGACAATGTGACTCGCTAATGTGGTTACCGTGGCTCTGTCTAGTGCATGTTGTCTGCAACAAATCAATCAGTCCCAATTGTTTTCACAAACAAATGCAAAACATGAAATATAGGCAGTATTAAGCAGACCTGGCACAGTCTCGGAGGAGAACCAGAATTCAGGCTTCAATTCAAATCAAAGTTTCGTTCATGTTATTTTCTTGGATCTCTGTTAATACTTGTTACACGACTGCCAGATCAGCTCCCAGCCTCTGACGCGCCAGGCAAAATAGTGAGAGAGTGTTCAGCCTGTAAACGTTTGCACCTTTTCCATTTTCAAATGTAGGATGTAGCATGCTGTCTGAAGCAATCATCTTATCAGCTGGCCTGTCGCAGACAAACGCTGCAGGAAGGCGCGATAACTTGCTAAATATGCTGACAAACGAAGATTGCATCAGCAACATGAGTCGATGAGCAAAACGTGCAATTGAGTTCTGAGCTGTTACTGACAACAAAGCAACTGCGTCGTTCGGGAGCAGAAAGAATCCCACTGTTAGATTACAATTCAAATGCATTTGGCATGAGTTTCGGAGCAGTTTATCAGCAGCACATAATCCTGACTCCAAAGGTCTGTGAGTATCCAGTAGAACAGTGAGCGATCGTTGAAGGTACGTTTCTCCAGACGATATTTGTCAACATGACAAGCTGCAGCTGAGATGGTGGCATTGCGATTGAAATTGCATGCGTCCGGACATTGTGCTTAATTTTGGATATCAGAGCAAATGGTTAACTCGAGTATGGGCGTTCGGAAAAGTAAATGCTTTTTTTGTTGAAAAGCTTTGCAACGAAAGGAAATACTTCAGAAGATCGTGCGATCGAGATAAAGCAGAAAATGAACTAACTTTCGAATTCTCACCCTCCCACACCAGATTTATACCCTTTAGTTCTGCACTGCCCCACCTGAGCGAACGGAACTTGTCTATTTGCCCGATTGGAATTATACCATCCATCACTAGCTCGTCTGGCAACGTATTCCAACCGAAGTTCAAAAAACCAATCCTGTCATAATAACAATTAACAGAGGAACATGCTTGTGTTATCTCATCTTGCCAAAGTGGCCTTTCAGCCTTAACCTTACTCTGCTAATTGGTGTAAGAATGTTCCACTATAGTTATCGCATCCTGCCCCTGCCCTCCACAGAATACAGATGCCAGTGGTCTTCATGCTTTAACCCTTCCCATGCTTTCATGTTCTTTCTTTTCAATATTCCCCCCTTTGAGTCCTACTGATCTCACCCATGGAAAGAAGACAATAAGCTGAGCCTCTCATGTGCCCAATACCAGAAATATGGACAAAATAATTTTCGGAGTCTGACTCTTAAAGGGTTCTTCCTGCATAGGAGGAATTCCTAAGTATACAATATATGTGTTAAATAGCTCAACATTTGTTTCAGCAATTTTTCTTTCCAATTAGTGACTGGAAATACGATAGTTCGAGTACTTTAGATGGGTCAGTTTCTGTCCAATGTGTTCTGGATGTATTCCCATCGCAATATGGAGACAAGCAAACAAGGGCCGAGGCCACATTGGATTTGGTACTGGGTAATGAAACTGGCCAGGTATTAGACTTGGAGGTCGGTGATCACTTTGGTGATAATGACAGTGATTCGATTATGTTTACTTTAGCGATGGAAAGGAATAGGTTAAAACACAGGGCAAGTGGTGTTTTGGGGGTAAGGCAATTATGATGTGAATAGAAAATTTAGAATGCATAGGGAGGGGAAGGAAACTGCTGGGAATGGGCATAGTTAAAATGTGGAGCTTATTCAAGGAAGTGCTACTGTGTGCCCTTGATAAGTACATACCTGATAGGCAGGGAGGAAGGAGTCCAGCGTGGGAGCCGTGGTTTACGAGACAAGTTGAATCTCTTGTCAAGATGAAGAAGAACGCACACGTTGGGATGAGACGTGAAGGCTCAAATAGGGCGCTTGAGAGTTACAAGTTTGAATAAATAGAGGACTGCAGTTTCCGGAGATCACGGTAAAGAGCATGGTGAAAAAGAACAGCAGGACAGGAAGCATCTGAGGAACAGGAGAATGGACGTTTCGGTCAATAGCTCTTCATCAGTTACAAATTAGCGAGGAAAGACTGAAGGAGACACCACAGAAGAGCCAGGAGTGGAAATGAGAAATCATTAACAGATCGGTTCAAGGAAAACCCTATAAATATCCAAAGCTATATGAGGAATAAGATAATGATGAGAAACGTTTATGGCCAGTCAATGATCGTAGTGGAAAAGATGAATTATGGAAAAGTCTCAGAAGATTCACTGTGGACGAGCAACAGGAAGAAAAAAGAGCACTGGTCGAATTGTACGAATATTGGTAGTGTGGAGAAGCAGAGAGATCTCGGTTCCATTGTACATAGATCCCTGAAAGTTTCCACCCAGGTTGGTAGAACTGCAAAGAAGGCATGCCGTGTCTTAGCTTTTATGGGTAGAGGATTTGAGTTTCGGAGCCACGAGGTAATGCTGCAGATTTACAAAACTCTAGTGCAGCCGCACTTGGGGTATTGCATACATTTCTGGTTACCAAATTATAGGAAGAATTTGGAGAGGTTTCAGAGGAGACTTCCCAAGATGTTGCCTGTTATTGAGGGACGGTGTTCATAGGAAAAGCTGAGGAACTTGAGCCCGTTCCATCAGAGAGAGAAGATTGAGAAGTGACTTAATTGAGTCATGTAAGATACTTAGTGCGTGAGATAGGGTTGAAAACAAGAGCCTTTTTCCTCGTGTGATGATAGCTAGCACGAGGGGACGTAGCGTTAAATTGAAGGGAGATAGATATAGACCAGATGTCAGAGGTAGTTCCTTTACAAAAAGAGTAGTAAGGGCGTGGAAGGCAGTACCTGCAAAAGCAGAAGTCTCGCCAACTTTAAGGGTATTTAAATGGTCATTGGAAAGGCATGTGGATGAAAATGGAATAGCGTTGGATAGATGGGCTTCACATCGGTTCCACAGGTCGACGTAAACACGAGGGCCGAAGGAACTGTACTGCGCTGTCATGTTCTCTTGTCTAAATTTCGACTGTAAAATAGGTATGACTGACTGAGAAGCAAATAATCAATATTTCTATAAACGCAAGCGGCAGAATGTTCGTGGATATCACACCGATGAGAAATGATTATAATTCTGTGAATTCGATTCCTGCGCTGTGTTCCTGTCTTGTAATACAAATATGGAGTTGATATTTCCACAAATAAGACAGACTGGAACTGGAGTTCATTAACGTTCAATCCTCATTCAGGTTGAGAGTACAAAGTAATTAGAGAGGCTTCTCTAGTATATTTGAACACAATGTTAAATATTCTGTATTTTGGACTGCTGATGATATGTAATGCTTCTCAGCTCAATTGATAACCAGAGATAAAAAAAATGCAAGTGCTAATTTCAGTTAGTTGTTGAAACATACATTGTTGTTTCTTTCCCAATTAGCATTTTTGTTTGTAAAAATTGCCTTAGAACTGATTGATGCACCGTCCTCGCCAAAACCTGTTCCTCACAAGACGGACGCACTTCACAAAGTGAAGAACGGCGATCGCAATGAAAACTTAACTGTGGAAAGATTATGAAGTACGGATTCAAGAATTGTTAATCTAAATCTAACTAGATAGAAATGTAAAATCGTATCAACATTTTCAGCTCGATATCCATTCTTATTAATGTATAGATACTAAGTCAGTATAGCCACGTCTCAGAAATGTCGTAACCTTGCTTGGAGAATATCTAAAACATAAATGCTATTTCAGACAATATAATATATCTATGGGGCATTCTATTGAATTAACATTATTGCTCTGCCAAATTTCACTATATGAAATATGTTTTATTTTCAGTGGGGCATTTCAATATTTCAACTTAGCACTAAACATATGCAAACAAATGCAAAGTTTTTCCCATTTACCATACACTGAGTAAATGTTAATGTCATTGATAACTCTTTTTGGGGTCAGTACATGAAGGAGGCACAACATGATTGACTTAGTTATAGTCTCTGGTCCCAGTGCGGTTAGATATACCATATCGTTCTGTTCCCCATAAGCAGTTAACTTCTGTAATCAGAGATATTCCTACTTACACAAGACTGCTGGGGTAAGTTATACCTCTCCAGTTCATAACCAACACTCAATGTAATTTTACTTAGAGAGACGCTCCCATTAACATTTGAGCACTTGAGTTAGTTGTTCCCCTTTCACTAGAAACCACACACTGTAAAATCCAAATTGAAAGATGCTCACTATATGACTTTGCCACTGGAATCGCGTGTCTGTTTCAGGCTATTGAGCAACATGTGAAATAGATCTGTGGTGAAAGTTATTCTGAGGGCAACTTCCAATTCGAGACACTGAAATTCTCACGTTAATGCTCCACACTTACTGCAATGTTATATTTACGGATGCCATAGAAAAGCAAGATTGCTGGTTCCGAAGATCATATTTGAGCAATTACTCACACTAATTACAATTCTACAGTGACTCAACATCCCAAAAATATGAGGCCACGGCAACTAGAGGGCCCAGTCTGAAGTTCATGATTTCCATTCAGTGCAATTCCATTGTCAGTAATGCCTTCGCTGAGAGCGAGTCCAGGACATTTGGTTCAACAGTACACAACATTCCAGTCAATTACTGGATAATTCAGAATGCCTGTTGAGCTGCAGCTATTTTTTTTTTTAAAATCAGTTGAGTTATTACACCACAGAGTTAGCTTGGAAATGTTAACTGCATAAGTTGATATCAAGCATTAGGAACTGATATTGCCACAGTCCAGTGTTCAGTAAGTCAAAGGAAAAAAAGTAGGTATCATGCAAGGCTGTCGATCAGTATTTAGACAGCACGCATCAACAGTGAGTAGAATCATCTGGGAAAGTAAAGACTGAACTTCGGGAGAAGAATAAAATTTTCCAACAGAGTGCATTACAGATGCTAATGCGCCAGGACACTCTGTCTTCTGTGTTGTAATACTCTCTGGCATTATGGCAATAATGCATGCACTCTGAACCTTACAAAGCCTTATCCAATACGAAATTAAATTCAATTTAAATCTTGCCACCTACCACCGAATTAACTGTACTTTCCATCAAATGAATTATTTTGAAATTGAAGAAAAGTACATTTTGTGTCACATAATTTGATCAACTACATTACTCCACTGACGTAAAACATGCTGTGTCAATTATGTCCCAGCCAGCATACTGATGCAGCAGCTCTGACATTCACAATGTCCTCTGAGAATGTTCAGCTCGGTGTTCTCATTACTGCAAACATTTATAAATTTCCAGGTGCAAGCGTGCAACAGCAAGTCCCTGCAATATTGCCTCACTCCGATCCTTCACATCTTTCGAGTCCTCGCTAGTCACAATATTCTCTGGGGTTATTCAGTACCTAAATGTGACCTCTAATAAAACACCCCAACCTGTAAGACACTAGACAGACAATCCGCCTGACCATCAGCTCAATGATGTCACACGACATGGACAAAAGCATTATGAAAAGCTGAGTCGATAGATGATTCATACACTTTCAGTAGTGCGCTGCTGACGTATGATGGATCAACTGGCGATATTGATATAGTTTTCAACTTATGGAGTCCCTCTGTGTTGTATATCAGGTCAAATACCGGTCACAACAATCGATCTGCCTTTGACTCCATATGGCCGAATGTTCTTGAACGCGATTGGAGCTTCGGAACAGCACAATAATATCAAAGATCCTCCATTGCCCATCAGTCACCCGAATAAAACGTGCCTTTTATCTGCAAATAATCCTGTTGTACCACCCAGTCTCCACTGTCCTCAGCCATATGGAACAGGTGCAATGAGAGATTTCACAACGTTGCCAGAGAACTGCAGTCCATGGTGTTACATGATGAACGCATATTGATTAGTCTAAAAAAGAAAATCCGGGTGATGAATCTCCAAAACGTCTGTGCCAAAAATAATGATAATATTAAGAAGAATAATCATAAATACTTATTCAAACGAATAGCCAAAAACGAAGTAATAATCCCAAATGTCGACAAAGGGGACCATGTTCACATAGAGCATTATCCTTTAGAGAACTTCAAATCATTCCAGCAACAAAGTGGAAGGTGTAAAACATTTTGTTCAACAGAGTTGCTTGATGCTCTGTTGGAGAGCTGTATCAACAAAACTCAACATTTATCCTATTAAAGTCTGGACCACAGCACTGTACATCTTGTAATAAAAGGCAAAACTCACACGACGTTTTTGACAATCATACATTTTAACATGACACACCATAACACCCCTCCTAGTGACATGTACTCACAAACATCATGCCACCACGCATCTACTGACTGAGGAAAATGCACCAGGATAATCGAAGCCATCTGTGCTGACCTTCAATTATCACTGCTTAACGACCTGCTCAGACCTTCCCTTGGCCTGTTGCATCTGGGTCCCCATTTGAAACAAGATGACTGAGCAAGATCCACCAAAAAGATACATTTACATCAAGGAATGGGAAACATCGGATGTCACTATGAAGTACGTTGTTATAGAACCCATCTGATCGATAGCAGGCTTGAACTACAATGCAGCGAAGATTGACCAGACTGAACTCTGGATTGACAGGCTTGTGTGAGCAGTGTTTGGGTGGACTGTGCCTTTTTGCATGAGGTTTGCGAAACATAATCGATATCTAAGTGAAATGTATAAAACATTGACAGGGTGACTAGGATTCGAAACTGGGATGATAATTCCCATTCTAAAACAAGGGGCCACTGTATTACATAACGCAGACCACTCCGCATTGAGATGAGGATAAATGTCTGCACTTAGAAACTTGCAAATTTGGAGAATTATTCACAGCCTCAGGCTGTAGAATCAAAGCACTGAATTTGAATAAAAAAAGATTTCGAGGCAGAACCGTGCTGTGACGAGAGACAGCGTGTGATGTGGAGATGAAAGATCAGATATTGTTAGATTGATTCGTGAAGGGAAATCGATTACTCGAATCGACGACTGCAGTTCCTATTTTATTTTATTTTCAATGGTCAATCACATTTATGGGTACATACGGTGCTAACGCTGTGTTAATACTGTTTTGCAGAGATGTTCAGCCATCAGAGGCTCATTTGTTTTAATGGCCTCCGAGCCTCCTTCTTTTACGATGTTCCTGTGCAGCCTGTAGGAAAGCTCTGGAAATGTGTCACAAGATCTCAGTTGTTTCGAAGAAACCGGAGCACCCGGAGGAAACCTACGCAGACAAGGGGAGAACGTGCAAACTCCACACAGTCAGTCGCCTGAGGCGGGAATTGAACCCAAATCTCTGGCGCTGTGAGGCAGCAGTGCTGTGCTACCGTGCCGTCCTAAAGAAGGAGGGTCGACAGGGCCGCGTTTTCCGTTTGCTTTTCCAATACTTAAGCTAGGGCGGGATGCTGTGCCCAATTTTAGCCATGACGACGCCGGAGAAATCCGATATAATTGAATGTCTCTCTTGTAAATTATTTTAGAATCTCTACAGTGTAGAAACAGGCCATAGTTGAACAATTTTCTGCATTGCCGGATAGATGTCAGAGCTGGAGCTGGATAGAAACAATTTCCCCTGGAACACGGCTTGTTGTGCAACACATGTCTTTCGTCCTATTTAAGTAATTGGGTCAGGGACCATTGCCTTTGTCGTATCTACTGGGTTCAGCCGTTCCTGCACGTCAAGTTCTGCCAATCGAATTGTTTGACGTCTGCCATCTGGCAATCGACGTGGGGAGGAAGGCATGGGGGTGGTGCAGATGCTACATACTTCGCTTTTAAATTGATATGCAAAGCTGTTCCATTAATTCGGATGGGGATATGTTTGGAGCCGTATCCTCCAGTGAGTTGTTTAATAGTCCACCATCATTTAGATATGACGTGGGGGGACTGCACGGCATGGATTATATGTGATGCTCTTGGGATTATTTTGACCTCTCTTTAGTACGTTCCTTGTGCTGTTTGAAATGCAAGCAGTCAAGTCTGATACGTTCAACGACTTGTCATCAGTCTTAGGTACACATGGTTCTGTAAATAACATGTTCACCCACACACGTCACTGAATCATAAATCGGTTTTAAGGAACTGTTAGACTGAGGGATTGCCCCAGGAAAACGAAATGCACAGTTTGCTTCCGCTGCTGTTGTGGCCTGTAGAATTACATTAATGTCAGGAATATACCATTCAAAGTTTGGAGAACAAGATGATTAGAAGTACTTAAGGAGGATTTTTCACTTGGAAATATATTGATGCTACAAATAATTAGTCATTGAAGAGAAGTGATGTCTTTCAGTCTTAGACTGATCCGGTACAGAAACAGAATGTTTGACCTATGCCGAACTAGTCTCTGAAACTGAACTAGTCCCACATTCCCACGTCCGTATTCCTCTAAATCCTTCCAATCCGTGTACCTGCCCAAAAGATTTTGGCGAGCTGAACGAAGACAGACGGAGGGGGTTGATGGGATATCCTCATTTTGGAGTTCAGTTACTAGTGGCGTACCACAGGGATCTCTTTTGCGTCCACTGCTATTTGTCATTTTTTAAGCGACATGAATGAGGGCGTAGAAGGATGGGAGAATAGATTTGCGTGTGACACTAAGTTTGGAAGAGTGGTGGATAAGGCTGAAGAATGTTGTAATTTACAGAGCGACGTAGTAATGCGGAAAAGTGTGAGTCGATTCACCTTGTCAGGAGTAACAGGAATACAGAGTACTGGGCTAATGGTAAGATTTTTAGCAGTGTACTTAAGCAGGGAAAACTCGTTGTCCATGTACATTGATCCATGAAAGGCACCACACAGGTTGACATGTTTGATAAGATGTCATACGTTATGTTAAGTTAATTAGTAGAGGGATTGCGTTTCGGAACCATGAGATCACGCCGCAGCTGCACGAGACGCTGGTGCGTCAGCATTTTGAGTATTGCGCACAGTTCTGGTCACTGAATTGCAGGAAGGACGTGGATGCCTTGGAAATGATTCCGAAGAGAATGTCTTGCGAGGAAAGGCTGAGGTACCTGAGGCTTTTATTTTCGTTCGAGAGAAGATGGTTGAGGGTGACTTAATTCAGAAACATCAGATTACGAGACGGTTAAGAGGACGGAGAGTGAGAGCCAGTATCCTTGGATATTGACGGCTAGCATAAGGGACATAGCTTTAAATTGACGGGTGATACAGAGAGGACAGATGTCATAGTTAGTCTCTTTACTCAGAGAGTAGAAGGAGTGTGGAATGCTCTGCCTGCAACAGTAGTAGACCTGTCAGCTTTAAGTGTATTTAAATGCTCACTAAGTAGATATATGGACGAAAAGGGAATAGTAAAGGACAGATGGGATTCAGTTTGATTTTACTGATCGTCGCAACATAGAGGACTGACGTGCCTGTACTCCGCTGTAATAGTCTGTGTTATTTGTGTAAATTTTATAATTGTGCTCTTCTCTCACACGTCCTCTTGCAGCTTGTTCCATACGTGCTTCACCCTCTATAGAACATAGAACATAGAACAATACAGCAGAGAACAGGCCCTTCAGCCCACGATGTTGTGCCGAACATTTGTCCTAGCTTCAGCACCCATCCATGTACCTATCCAATTGCCGCTTAAAGGTCACCAAAGATTCTGACTCTACCACTCCCACAGGCAGGGCATTCCATGCCGCCACTACTCTCTGGATAAAGAACCCACACCTAACATCCCTCCCATACCTTCCACCCTTCACCTTAAATTTATGTCCCCTTGGAACACTCTGTTGTACCCGGGGAAATAGTTTCTGACTGTCTACTCTTTCTATTCAGCTGATCATCTTATAAACCTCTGTCAAGTCACCCCTCATCCTTTGCGGTTCCAACGAGAACAGGCCTAGCACTCTCAACCTACCCTCGTACGACCTATTCTCCACTCCAGGCAACATCCTGGTAAATCTCTGCACCCTCTCCAAAGCTTCCACATCTTTCCAAAAGTGAGGCGACCAGAACTGCACACAGTACTCCAAATGTGGCCAAACCAAAGTCCTGTACAGTTGCAACATCACTTCACGACTCTTGAATTCAATCCCTCTCCTAATGAACGCCAATATACCATAGGCCTGCTTACAAGCTCTATCCACCTGAGTGGCAACTTTCAAAGATCTATGAACATAGACCCCAAGATCCCTCTGTTCCTCCACCTCACTAAGAACCCTACCTTAACCCTGTATTCCGCATTCTTATTTGTCTTTCCAAAATGGACAACCTCACACTTGGCAGGGTTGAACTCCATCTGCCGCTCCTCAGCCCAGCTCTGCATCATATCAAAGTCCCTTTGCAGCCGACAACAGCCCTCCTCACTATCCACAGCACCACTAATCTTTGTATCATCTGCAAATTTACTGACCCACCCTTCGACTCCCTCATCCCAGTCATTAATAAAAATTACAAACAGCAGAGGACCCAGAACTGATCCCTGCGGAACTCCACTTGTAACTGGGCTCCAGGCTGAATATTTACCATCTACCACCACTCTCTAACTTCGACTGGTTAGCCAGTTTTCTATCCAATTTGGCCAAATTTCCCTCTATCCCATGCCTCCTGACTTTCCGCATAAGCCTACCAGGGGGAACCTTATCAAATGCCTTACTAAAATCCATGTATATTACATCCACTGCTCTACCCTCATCCACATGCTTGGTCACCTCCTCAAAGAATTCAATAAGACTTGTAAGGCAAGATCTACCCTTCACAAATCCGTGCTGGCTGTCCCTAATCAAGCAGTGTCTTTCCAGATACTCATAAATCCTATCCCTCAGTACCCTTTGCATTACTTTACCGAACACCGAAGTAAGACTAACTGGGCTGTAATTCCCGAGGTTATCCCTGTTCCTTTTTTTGAACAGGGGCACAACATTCGCCACTCTCCAGTCCCCTGGTACCACCCCCGTTGACAGTGAAGATGAAAAGATCATTGCCAACAGTACTGCAATTTCCTCTCTTGCTTCCCACATAATCCTAGGATATATCCCGTCAGGCCTGGCGGACTTGTCTGTCCTCAGGTTGTCCAAAATGTCCAACACATTTTCCTTCCTAACAAGTTTCTCCTCTAGCTTACCAGTCCGTTTCACACTCTCCTCTTCAACAATACGGTCCCTCTCGTTCGTAAATACTGAAGAAAAGTACTCGTTCAAGACCTCTCCTATCTCTTCCGACTCAATACACAGTCTCCCACTACTGTCCTTGATCGGACCTACCCTCGTTCTCGTCATTCTCATGTTTCTCACATACGCATAAAATGCCTTTGGGTTATCCTTGATCCTATCCGCCAAAGATTTTTCATGCCCTCTCTTGGCTCTCCTAATCCCTTTCTTCAGGTCCCTTCTGGCTATCCTCCACTGCTCTGTCTGTACCCTGTTTCCTCAACATTATGTAAGCCTCCTTCTTCCTCTTTACAAGATATTCAACCTCCCTCGTCAACCAAGGTTCCCTCACACGACCATTTCTTTCCTGCCTGACAGGTACATACATATCAAGGACACGTCGTATCTGTACCTTGAAAAAGTTCCACACTTCCACGACATCCTTCCCTGACAGCCTATGCTCCCAACTTATGCTCCTCAGATCCTGTCTTACAGCATCGTAATTACCCTTCCCCCAATTGGAAAACCCACCCTGTTGCACGCACCTATCTCTCTCCATAACCAAGGTGAAAGTCACAGAATTGTGCTCACCATCACCAAAATGTTCACCCACTAACAAGCCCATCACTTGTCCCCGTTAATTACCGAGTACCAAATCCAATATGGCCTCCCCTCTGGTCGGACAATCTACATACTGAGTTAGAAAAGCTTCCTGGACACACTGCACAAACACCGCCCCATCCAATCTACTTGATCTAAAGAGCTTCTAATCAATATTTGGGAAGTTGAAATCGCCCATGACTACTACCCTGTGGCTTCTGCACCTTTCCAAAATCTGTTTTCCAATCTGTTTCTCCACATCTCTGCTGCTATTTGAGGGCCTATAGTAAACACCCAACAAGGTGACTGCACCTTTCCTATTTCTGACTTCAGCCCATACTACCTCCAAAGGCAGACCCCCCTCGAACTGCCTTTCTGCAGCCGTTTTTCCATTTCTAATTAGCAACGCCACACCCCCTCCTTTTTTACCACCCTCCTTAATCTTACTGAAACATCTGTAACCAGGAACCTCCAACAACCATTCCTGTCCCTCTTCTATCCACGTTTCCGTGATGGCCACAACATCGTAGTCCCAGGTACCGATCCACGCCTTAAGTTCACCCACCTTTTTTCTGATACTCCTTGCGTTGAAGTATACGCACTTGAACTCATCTCTGTGTCCGCAAGTTCAGAGATGTTCCCTGTCAGTGCTACCTTCTCCACAGCCTCCCTACATTCTTGGACATCCTGACAAACAGTTAGCCTACTTGCTGGACGACAAGTCCGGATCCCATGCCCCTGCTAAATTAGTTTAAACCCCCTCTAAGAGTGCTAGCAAACCTACCCCCCAGGGTACTGGTGCCCTTCTGGTTCAGGTGCAACCCGTCCTGCTTCAACAGGTCCCACCTTCCCCAGAATGCAGTCCAATTGTCCAAATACCTGAAGCCCTCCCTCCTACACCATCCTTGCAGCCACGTGTTCAACTGCACGCTCTCCCTCTTTCTTGCCTCACTCTCACGTGGCAACGGCAACAACCCAGAGATGACGACTCTGTCTGTCCTAGCTTTTAGCTTCCAGCCTAACTCCCTGAGCTCTTGAATGACCTCCCCACACCTCTGCCTACCTATGTCGTTGGTGCCAACGTGCGCCACGACTTCTGGCTGCACACCCACCCCCCTAAGGATTCTGAAGACACGGTCCGAGACGTCTTAGACCCTGGCACCCAGGAGGCAACAAACCATCCGAGAGTCTCGCCCATGTCCACAGAACTGCCTGTCCGTCCCTCTTACTAAAGGGTTTCCTATAACTAGCGCTCTCCTCCTCTCCCCCTTTCCCTTCTGAACCTCAGAGCCAGGCCTCACGCCACAGACCCGGTCACTGCAGCTTACGCCTGCTAGGACATCCCCCCCAACAGAATCCAAAGCGGTATACTTATTGTTGAGGGGAACGACCACAGGGGATCCCTGCACTGCCTGCTTCCTCCCCTTCCCACCTCTAACTGTTACCCAGCTACCTCTGTTCTCTGGCGTAACTATGTCCCTGTAGCTTCTAGCTATCACCCTCTCAGCCTCTCGAATAATCCTCAGTTCATCCAACTCCAGTTCCAATTCCCTAACTCGTTCTGTGACGAGCAGGATCTGACTGCATTTCCTGCAAACGAAGACGGCAGGAATATCGGTGGTCACCCCTACCTCAAACATCCTGCAGGAGGAACCTTCCATTGTCTGCGCTGCCATTACTCTACACTTCGTCTCCAAAACAAGAACACTGTGTAGCTTACCTGTGGACTTTAAAGTTAGGTTCGAGGGGGAGGCCCTACTATGTAGGGCCTGGGGTTTAGAACACACCCACTCAAAGATCAATCACTTACCTTCCCGACCAGCTCTGCGCTCCAACCTCACTTCCGCCCAGCTCGCGCCGCTCTCTGTTGTGAAAAGACCGTTAGCGTCGAAGTAAGTTCTTTATATATCAATCACTTACGTTCCCGACCAGCTCCGCGCTCCAAACTCACTTCCGCCCAGCTCGAGCCACTCTCCAGATATGCCGTAATTTCATCCTTTATAATAGACTCCAGCATCTTTCCCACCACTGAGGTCAGACTAACTGGTCTATAATTTCCTCCTTTCCCTCTCCCATCTTTCTTAAAAAGTGGTATGACATTAACCACCCTCCAATCCTCAGGAACCGACCCCTAATCTATCGAACTCTGGAAAATAATCACCAACGCATCCACGATTTCCTGAGCCACCTCCTTCAGTACCCTGGGATGTAGACCATCAGGCCCGGGAGACTTATCAACCTTCAGACCTAACAGTCTCTCCAACACCAAATCCTGGCAAATATAAATTCCCTTAAGTTCAGGTCCTTCAGCCACTGTTACCTTAGGGAGATGCAGGAGCTTTACGAAGAATTAAATGGGTAAGTCCCCCCATGGCCCGATAATACCTACCTCTGGTTAGTGAGGGAAGAACGATCGGGTCTGTTTCCATGCTGTACAACTCTATGACTCTATGAAAGATCGCTGTTTGCTTGACCAATATCTTTGTCGTCTTGCCAGCCACTGGAGATTTCGTGGAGGATTGGCAAGCTGCTCAATCTTGTTTTTCCGTTGACTTCGGGACATAGGGATAATCCAGGATACCATAGTCTGGTGAGTTTCACATCAGTGAGTCAAATGCATTTAGACAGAATTCTGAGGGAACGGATTCATGCGTATTTCGGAACGCATGGCTACATTTCAGACAGTCAGTATGGCTTTGAATAGGGCATCCCATGTTTTACTGACATGAAATAAATTTTCGAGTGGTTGCACACATGATTATTGAGGATGGAAAAGTTGATATTGTTTCCACGGATGTTTGTAAGGCTTTCAAAAATATCCTCACCTTCGGCTTAGTCAGAATATCAACATGCATGAGATCCACGGTCAATTGGTTGATTGGCTTTCCAATAGAATACAGAAGGTAGTGGTGGGTGGCTGTTAATCTGGCTGGAGTTGCATGACTCATAATGTTATGAAGGATCTATACTGGTACCTGTGCTGTCTGTGATACATGCGCGCGCGCGCACACACACACACACACACACACACGCCTTGGATAAAATGTAGTTGGCTGTATTCGCATTTTTGCAGATTAAGCAAAGTTCAGTTAACTTATGGATAATTTAGAAGTTGGTCAAATGATCCAGTGGGATCAATGTCAGTTCCACATCTTGGCGGAAAAATGGCAGACGATGCTTAGCACAGGTAACTGTGAGGTGCTGCTTCCTTGCAGACAAAATGTTAAGTGAAAGTATGCACTTAATGCCAGCACTGATGTACAGGAATCCGAAAAGCACTGATGTACAGGGATCTTCTGGCTCAAGATCATACTTCCCTAAATATGACCACGGTGGTAAGGCAGGCATATGGTTGATTGCTTTCATTGTTTGGGGAATTAAATATAGGCGTCAGGTTTGCATATTGCAGCTTAATAAGAATTTGAATTAATCACACTTAGAGCATTGTGTTCAATGCTGATGGTTACATTTCAGGAAAGATGTGAGAGCTTTTGAGTGGGTGGAGAAGACATTTACCAGTATGTTTCCTGGATTGGACAATACGAACTTTATGGAGAAGCGAGAAAAAATTCGGGCATTTATTCTGAAGCGGCGGAGGCTGAGGCAAAACTCTTAGAAAAGCATAAAATTATGCGATATATAGATAGAGTTAATGGTCAAAATCTCTTCCCCAGAGTTGACAGATGGGAATATTTCAAACGAGATGCGAGGAGCTTTTTTCAACAAGAGAGAGTTACGTGAATGTGTTACCAGAGGTAATTGTAGACGTAGATCCAGTTGGGGCATCTAAGGGACTTTCAGATAAGTATCTTAACATGAAAGCAATCGAGTGATGTCGAATGCAGGCAGGCAGAAGAGATTAGTTTCTTTGGCGTCAAGTTCAGCACATGATGATGGTGGACTGAAACTCGTTTCCTTTGTGTGTAGTTCCATGTTCCATGTGTGGTGAAGGTGGGGGTTTGTCTGCTCAAGGACACAACTGGAAGATAAAGTTGGAACTGGTGCATACCCTGGCAGGAAACATTAGGGACAACAAAAATGTTCGACAATAATATGAATGGAACAGAATGATGAGGGAAATATTAAGACCGAATAAGGGACCAAGGTCGGCTCAAAGGGTGAAAAGCGACGATATTGGCCGAAAGCGAATTGCATACTTCACACATGCTTTCCCTCCGAATAAGGAAGATTTAAGTACAAGTCGTTACCACGTTACGTGTGAAGTTCGTGAGCATATTCAGAGAAAAAAAAAACACGGAGTTTTAGGCGGCTTTGGGGCGGATGTAAAATTGAACAAATATACCCAATTCCACACGGGTTGTATCCCAGGCTATCGCAAGAGATAACGAGGAAAATACTCGAGTGATGATACAATTTTGGATTCATCTCCAACAACAGGGGTGGTTCCAGAGGTCTGGAGGACTGCCAGTAATTTTCCAATTTGCAAGAATTTGATCTAATTAGACCAGAGAATTACATGCTAGTGAGTGGAACCAAGGCATTCTGATTCTAATATAGAAAACAGTGAAGGATAAATTTGAAGTCTGTTCAAATTCTTAGAATCATCGCGTCCATACAATGCAGAGGCAGGCCATTCAGCCCATAGAGCCCACACTGAAGCTCCTAAGAGTTGCTGACCACAACCTATTCCTATGAACCTGCAACTTCCATGTCTAATCCAGCTATACTGCACAATTTACCATGCCATTCCACCCAAACAGCACGTTGTGGGCCTAAGAGTGAAAACTTAGATCAGGGATGTCGGCACAGATATTAGAGAGGGGGATGATACCCAACACATCTGGAGGAATATTTCAAGAAGGTGACCAGGAGTGTTAATTGTTTGTGCGTAGATTTGTGGATCGGGTGCTCGTTGTTGTGGTTCTGTTCGCTGAGCTGGGAATTTGTGTTGCTGACGTTTCGTCCCCTGTCCCAGTGATATCCTCAGTGCTTGTGAGTTGGCCAAAATACACTTACACGGTCGCATCAGTTTCCGAAAACCTCAACAATTACAAAGTAAAAAGGGAATTCTTTTGCATTTCTTCAATAATTCATTCTTTCCTGTCTCTCAATTAATTTAATAATTGCAGTAAAGCGGAATTTCAATATATTCGCAAAATTCTTTCTGAATTTAGTCTATATTACAGCATAAATACCAGTTTTTGTCCAGCAATCAATATCTGAAGTATCAATCCCAACTCAAGCTCGAAAGCATGCAATTGTATGGTATGATACCCCAAACAATACATTGGACACCAAACCGAATACACCATTCAGGTTGACAATGAGGTAATGAAATTAGCTGAGACAACGAAGTATAAAATGATGGATTTTGTACGACTCTCCATCTCTGGATCTATGCCACTACGAGAAGCATGAAGTCTCGTAAGAATTCTGCTTGTAAATGAAATGTTTCTCAAAATCTGGATGACAGGTCAACATAACATTAGTATATGATGTACAAACTCACTTGTCACCCAGAACATCGATTATAAAATATTTCCTCTTATGTAACATGGAAATATTTACCTGATAACATTAAATAACAAAAACAATGATCTTCATGCAGCTCAAAGTAGTCACAGTTCCGAGAATCATATTGGCAATACTTTCAGTGCGGTGTATTCTTTTCAGCTTCGGGCAGCAGGAAATGACAACAGGTTGATCAAATGTGAAAGGGCCAGTGTATTATTCGTAACAGTCAGTGACTGCATAAAGTAGGACAGCATGGATATGACATACGGGAACAGAAATCAAGAAATGAAAATCTTCTCGGTCAACAATGGGAATGTGTCTCGATACGAGATCGAAAGTAATAACCAGTAAGTCCGCAACGTCCTTAACAACCAGGCAAAGTGTGACACGTTTGGATAGATCGCACGTCCCGCGGTACAGAATAACAATTATCTCGAAGTTCACTGTGACACAAAAGGCACAAACATGCACGTATATTACCTAGGAATCTGTATAAAACTTAGAGTGAAGAACAAAGAACAACACAGTTTGGCAACAAGCCCTTCGACCTTCCAAACCTGCACTGCCACAATTTGCTCTTCCATTCTAAAATTGCCTTCACTAAGAGGATCCCTATCTCGATTCCATTCTATTCGCATTGTTGCCCAGATGCTTTTTGCATGCTGCGATTGTGTCTGCTTCCAGCACCTCCTCTGGCAACGTACTCTACGCACTCATCACACTTTGCTCAAAAAAACTTGCTTCGTGCATCTTTTTTGTACTTCCCCCCTCGCACCTTAAACATGTGCCACCGTTTAAATAATTCTCAAGCCAGGGAAAAAGTCTCATGCATCCCACTCTATCCATACCATTGACAATCTTATGAACTTCTATAACTTCGCCACTTAACCTCTTTCATTCCAATGAAAACAAATCCAGTCTAGCCAATCTTTCTCCAAAGCTTAAAATTCCCCAAACACGGCAATAGCCAGGCATTTATTTTTTCAAAGCATCAACATCATTCGGAAAGTGCACCAGAACCGTATGCAATGGGTTAGCTAAGTAAAAAATTAGATAAAATAACTTTTGCCTTAACTGAATGCCACAGACAGCTGAGTTTTGACGGAGAGAAGGACAGACAGATTGCGAAGAGTACGAGAACCTGATGTAATTGTAAGTACTTTTCTGAGGATAAAATACACATTTACAGAGGAGAATTAGCCAAATTGGACAGTTCACCTACAAGAAGAGACGATTAAGAGAAGAATTAATTTAATTTGATTAAAGATTTCATTAAAGAAAAAGTGTTTTTCTCAATGCGTTTTCAATAACAAAGGGACAGGACTGCAACACAACTAATACATAACAGGTACTTATGTGACTCAGCCAACGTTGTCTATCTTATACGTTGCAGGCAAGGATGCCCGGAGGCATGGTACATTGGGGAAACAGAGCAAAAGCTACGACAACGGAAGAATGGGCACCGCACAACAATCAACAGACAGGAGGGTTCCCTCCCAGTTGTGGAACACTTCAATTGTGTAGGACATTCAGCCTCGGACCTTCAGGTGACCATCCTCCAAGGTGGACCTCGGGACAGGCAGCAGAAAAAAGCGGCTGAGCTGAGGCTGACAGCTAAGTTCGTTACCCATAGAAAGGGCCTCAACCGGGATGTTCGGTTCATGTCACATTACAGGTGACCACCATTGCACTAGACACACATGGTACTCTTTCTCTTACACACACAGACTCTCTCTTACACACACAGGCACTCCTATACACACATACACACGGACGCACAAACACACAGACACCCACACACACCCTTACACACACGCACTCCCACACTCACACATGCACCCCCTCACAGACATAAGACACTCTGCACTCACTACATATACACACATACACATTCTCACACTTACAACCCCCAAACTAGACAGACAGACACAAAAAGACAGACAAAGACACACATGCACACATATATTTTGCGGGGTAAATTTGTACTTGCGGGGTTGCATGGTACTTTGCTCAAAAACTGCATGCATTCATGAAGAACTTTGAGCTCAAAAACTGCATGAAGTTATGTAAAAATTTATGTATAACCTGCTGTTGTATGACTTTTAACTTGCTCACCCACCTTGTAGTGATTGCCCTGGATATCTTTTGATCTTTACTATCTCATCTTAAAACAGTCTTCTTTCTCTTTATTTCTCACGCTCATCCGGCTCTTTCTGTTTGTCTCACTACCGGAGGAAGGATCACTCGGCGACAAACGTTAACCCTAATTTGTCTCTGCAGATACAGTCAGAACTGTTAACCTTGCACTGCAATTTCTGTTTTCGCTACCTCCAAGAAAAATCCTGTTCATGTAAATATCCAAATGGTTTTACATGCTGCAACAGCACTTACATACACCAATTCCTCTGACAATTCATTCTACATGCAAACCACACTCTATGTAAAAACGTTGCCCCCATTCCCTTTATACAATTGTCTCCTCGCACCTTAAAGACATGTCCCCTAATTTTTAATTTCCCAAAATTAAGAAAACCAAACCCCTGTTATTCAGCTAATCCACTCCCATAATAATTTCCTATACCTCTCTGAGGTCATCCATCAACCTCCCACTGCACAGTGAAAAAAGTCCAAAGCAATTCAGTGAAACGTTTATAGCTAAGCCTGAAGTCCCAGCAACATCATGGGGAATCTTTTCTGAACCCTTTCCAATTTACTAATATCCTTCCTAAAGCAGTGAGACCAGAATTCCACACAGTCCTCCAGAACAGCCCTCACACCAACCTGTACAACCTCATTATGATGTCCCAAGTTCTGAACTCAAAGAACTGAAAAATGAATACAGCTTATATCTGTGATGCAAATTCAAAGATTTTTTGTTTGAATGTAGAGGAATGGGTCTGCGTTTGTTGCTGTTCAGAGGGTCGGTGTGTACCTGTTGGGTCTAAGGGCCTGTTTCCACACTATAAGTAATCTAAAGTAATCTAATCTAATTATGGACTTGAATCCCCGTGCCTCATTGATATCTAACAATATTCAAGGCCCTACCATTAATTGTATAGGCCCTACCCTCGTTTGTTTTATAAAACGTAATACCGCACAACTGAACAAATTAAACACCATCTGATACTCCTCAGCTCAATAAACCAGTTGGTCACGATCTTTCTGTAATCTGAGTTAAGCTTCTTCACTTTCCAACATGCAAGCTATTTTTATGTCATCCGCCAAACTTCCAACCATGCCTTTTTGTTTTGTTTTTCGTCCAAGTCGTTTATGTGAATGGGAAATGTTCTTCAAGATGCGAAGGGTCTGCACGACCATATGTTCCAGTGCAACCTGTTCGAGGGGTGGATGAGGATGGAATGTCTTCGTTTTACGTGTGACGGCCTCAAGAGATTTGAACTGAGTGACGTTATCTGCTTGTTTTCAATTTCCCTTAATTCATTTGCTTCTAAATTGTTGTCTTCCATTTCTCACTCACCCCTTTACTGAAACCCCCTTCATAACCTCACCGAGCCTGGTCCTTCTCTCTCTCTTCTTCCCACTTCCTTTGCTTTACTGCTGCCCATTCTCTCATTTCTCATGATCTCTCTCCTTTCTCTACCTCGTCACTTTCCTCTCTGTCTCACATTCTCTACTTGTGTGTATCACTGTCTGTATCTGTGTATCAGTGTTTCTTAGTATTGAGCCATCCAATGGGAGTCTCAATGTCTTTCTGTAAGCGCCAACCGGAAAAGAGTGCTTACTAGCTGCCAATGGAACTGGGAGGGACATGTCTCCACTCCCCTTCCTGCCCCCAAACTCCAAGTCTGCTTGGGAATAGACAAATAGAGTTGAGGTCTCACCGAGGAATGTACTGCAATGCGTTCTTCAATGAGATGAGCGTTCACCGAGGTCCGTATTGCAATGATTTCTTCATGATAACATCAGCCATTACAAAAAGTGAATGCATGCTTCGCGTGGCATCACTCTACATTAGCTTTCAGTCAACGTGCCAAAAGAACATTCAATCACACCATTTCACATTCATGAAACACAGACGACGCAGGTACCTGGCAGCCATAGGGACATAGAAAAATATAACACATAAAAAATGAACTTCACCCCATCAAGTGCTAATCAGACAATAACGCAAAAATTGCCCTGTCATCTTTAAGCAGTGAGTCTTACATTCCCACAACCAACATCATGAGAAGGCTTTTCCTCAAACATCCTCTACGGCCTGTGCCCGATTTGTAATTTATTCCCCATATCACGGATCTGGTCATTAAAGAGGAAACCTTTCTTCTGATCTGTATGGCTAAGCCCTCAGAATTTTACGCATCTCTTTCATGTTCCCGTTTCAATGTCCTCTGCCTTGAGGAAAACGACCACAATCCGTCAAGTATCTTCTCATAGCCGAAACTTTGCAGCGCAGGCAACATCCTGGTAAATCTCCTGTGTACCAACTCCATTAAGATTGCATCCTTCTCATAATGTCGTTTTCTGAACTTCATGCAATTCTTTCTTCATTACTGAAATTCTCCAGTCCAGACAACATCCTGTTAAAATTCCTATGTGCCAACTCCAGTAAAAACACCTCCCTTTAATAAGGTGGATTAAGAACGGCATGCAATAATCCAGCCGTGGCCTCCCCAACATGTCCGGAGCTGTAAAAACCTCGAGGAAAGTACAGTGTTCAGCATCTGTCTTCACTCTGGGCTTGTCTTAGTTTCATTATCTTCATTACTCTTAGTGCTTGAATCATTCTTAGGGTGTCTGTCAATTTGAGGTTCATCACTAGTTCATCGCCCGATTTACACCCGGGGTCCTTTCATGCGTTTTCCACAGGAAAGGAGAGCATCTGGCTTTTCATGTCTGCATTGAAGGAATAATAAAATTAGTTGGCCATTCGGATTCCCCAGCATGCTCCATTCAATAGGGTCTTGGCTCTCTGACAGTCTTCTTGCCCACATTTCAGCATTTCCCTTATGATCCTTTATTCTTCTGTTGGTCAACAGTTTATATACATTAGCCTTACATAAACGCAAAGACTTGACACCCGAACGCTGCATAGCATAGACTTTCAAATGGAAACATACCTCGAAGACAACAAACACCTCCTTGTCACTGTCTTAAATTAACCTAACTTGAATTTGTGTATCTGCAGTTTGCATCTAGATTCTTCCATGACGGGAATCATCATCTCAACATTTGCCTTGAGAAACTCTGAAGAATTCAAATTTGTTTCAACGACATTCTTCCTCATCTTTCTAAATTGCAAAGGGGCGTGACAATGGGTTTAACCTTTGCTTAGAAGGCAATGTGCGTACATGGGATTATGCCAAACATTTTCTCAAGTGCTACCAATGAATGGTTAAATGCAATTTTAAACAAAGTGTTCAGAACGGTTCACAGTTATGCAGCATCAGGCTTTAGATATCAAATCGCTCGAAGTATGTGGCGTGATTCATGAGTTTTCGATTACTTCCTGCTTCTGTGTTTTTGTCCTTTGTGTGGCCTGACAAATGTATGTTAATTTGCTTTATGTTCCAGTATTCCAAAAGTGGTTTCCATTCGACATTTCCTTTCTGTTCTCCCTTCCAAAATGCACCAATTCACGTTTTGTCCACTAGTTGCTCCATTTGCTGACGTCTCTTTGCCAACCTATAACATGCAAACATTTATCCCTCTCTCAACTTTCCCTGCATTTAATTTTATACCATTTCCGAATTATCATGGTAGATTCGTTTCCTTCCACCAAGTCGTCAGTATAATTTGGTAACATAACTTACTCTAGAAAACTGTTTTACCACATTGATGTCAGGTTGACAATCTGAAAAACAACACATCCGAAATAATCACTGTTTCCTGGAGAATGTGAGGACTGCAGCTGCTGGAGATCAGAGCAAAAAATCTGTTGCTGGAAAACCGCAGCAGGTCAGGCAGCATCCAAGGAACAGGAGAATCGACGTTTCGGGCATAAGCCCGTCTTCAGGAATGTGGAAAGTGTGTCCAGCAGACTAAGATAAAAGGTAGGGTGGAGCGACTTAGGGCAGGGGCGTTGGAAATGCGATAGGTGGAAGGACACATTTTCAGCAATCACTGTTCCCTGCCAATTAGCTAATTCTTTGTCCATAGTTAAGTAATACCTTGAATATTATTATGTGTTGGAGGAGAAAGTGAGGGCTGCAGATGCTGGAGATCAGAGCTGAAAATGTGTTGGTTTATGCCCGAAACGGCGATTTTCCTGTTCCTTGGATGCTGCCTGACCTGCTGCGCTTTTCCACCAACACATGTTCAGCTATTATTATGTGTTAACTTATTCATAACCACCCCAATGGTTTTCTCGTGTCTTTACCGCTTAACAATACACATTGTTCCTTTAAAATCACTGTATAATGACGGTGTCAGAATTTCGACTGTATTTACCTTCAACGCATTCTCTCGGGTCTGTAAGAGCATGATGTGAACCCATAGCAGTTTTCAAAAAGTACTCGCATGGCTTTTCCTTTGTGTACCAAACACATTGACTTCGTTGCCCATGTATTCCGAATAAGTTCACGGTTTGAACATATTTTGCACTTTTGTTGCGTCTAGGATATTTTCCCCACTGACTGCTCCAACCAGATGTCGCGTGTGAGCCTTCTCTGTTTTCAAGGCGACATCCCATTCTCTCCTAGAAGATGAATTTACACCTTTTTGTTTCATTCTTCCAAAAGTCTTCTGAAAATTCACATGCCTTAATTAAATGTGATACGCAGAAACGAACACAGTAAGCATCTGATGTTGCAATATTCGATTATTTAAAAGCAAGAAAGCGTCCACGCCGTTATTCCCAAGGTCTTAATCTCACTCGCCAGGAGTTAGCTTTATTATATGACCTCTGGAAAACGAGCTACTCCGTGGCAAGTGGAAGTGTCTTAATAATGTCCCCTTTTATCCATCTTTTCTGAGAGCAACCTCGCAAAATGCAGACAGTTCTGTGCCGGGAACTCTTGGCACTAACAAAAACTTAATACGATTCCACCCATTAGATAAGAGGAAAAGGTAGCTATACCATTTGACAACAATGTGACGCTCGGAACAATGACGAATCGCATTGTATCCATTCAAGAGGATATTTAAAGACATGTTTTTGACTCAATATGTTCTAATACATCTGTACACGGATATTATGACAAACGCTTGAGTCAAGTTGGACCTTAAAAATGTCACTCGTGGAATGGGCGTCGGTGGCTGGACAAGCAATTATTTCCTACTCCTGCATACCTCTTGAGAACGGAGCAATGAGCTGCTTTCTCTAAGTATTGCAATCCCCGTGCTGCAACGAGACCATAATGCCATCAGAGAGAACATTTCAGGGTATTATCACAGTGATTCTGAAAAGAACGGTAACATATATCCAATTTTTCATGGTTAGTGCCTTGAAATGGATGTTGCAGTAGTTGGTTTACCAATTTATCTTCCACACTTTTCGTTCTAGATGCAGGTGTATCTGAATTTTGAAGGTGCTCTAAAGTTTCAGCAAATATCCTCAGTCATTATACATGCTGCTACTCATGATCAATTATCCACAGAGCCGATGAAGGAAACTGTGTTCCTCAAGAGGATGTCAAGCGTTTTTGAATGGTTGTTGAACATCATCATCACACTTCTGACTTCCGAATTGGCAGAGTAGAGCAGGTTTTGGGCAGTCAAGGATGCATTTTTTGGCATTATTGCCAGTGTCGGAAAGTGTGTTATTTTGTTATTTGTTTCACGGCCAGCTCTCTTCTGACGCTGACTAATTCAACCATATCTCTCACGTGAGCCTTCTCTGCTTCCCAGGAGACAGCAATCAGCTTCCCGTTTTTTCTCCTCGAAGTTGAAATTGCAATTCGCTTGTTCATTCTCCTCCACCTCTTCAGAAAGTTCTGGTGGCCATTTATATGGCGGATCTCATCAGCTCTCTTCAGTAATATGCCTTAGCATGTTGATAACTTCGGATAATGGGAATCCTGGACTTCTTAACTCAAATGGTATGGAGTCTGTCTGCACTACTTCCAGAATGTGCATTTGATTTCGAATCGAATTCCTCTGCATCGTTAATAGTTGCAACACTTTTTCTGATCAACGTCGGTAATTCAAGCCTGCCTAACGCCCCCCCCCTTCCCCACCCCCCCCCCCCCCGCCCCACTCCTGAGCTATTTTACAGTTTAATCCTTGAATTGTTAACCTTAGGCAATAGCTGGATTTCCAATTAAATACTGTGACTGTTGAAATCACTTGATAAACGTTTTTTTTTAACTCGGTGAACAGTGGACTGTGTCAGCCAGATTGTCAGTGATCAAATAATGATGAGTTTTTTTGAATGCACAGGCAGTCTCACAGCCCTTTCTCTTTCCTCTCTCTTATGCAGAAGCATAGGCGATCGGAGCTTATGGAAGCTATTCGACGCTTCGAGCCTACTCCGCCATTCATCACGAGCATGGCTGATCATCCAATTCAGTGGCCTCATTCACCTTTGTAACCTTAAACTTTGATTGCATTGCCCCAGTTGCAATATGAAGCAATGTCCTGGATATATTCAATGCTTCAGCAACAAGTACTTCTTACCTTAGTGAATTACATGGACTCGCAACTCTGAATGACAAAACGTTTGCTTATCTTCGTCTTGAAAGGAAATGTCTGAATCCTCAAATTGTGACCCCTGATTCTGGATGGACACATCACTGGGAACATTATCCAGCAGTTACCCGGTCTAGTCCTGGTGGAAATTCGTAAGTCTTCATGAGATTCCCAGTTATTCGCTTGAACTCTCGCGAAATAAAAATCATAACCTCGTCAATCTCTCATTGTCCGTCTGTCACGCCATCCCCAGAATCAGCCTGGCAAATTTTCATGACATTCCTTCGAGACCAAGAGCATGTGTCTTCATAAACGGAGAAGAACGCAGTATTCTATATGTGGCCTCAATAATAGCCAAGATAAGTGCGACAACACGACTGCATCTGGACTCGAATCTTCTCATAAAAGGCAAACATACTCTTTGTCTTCTGTACCACCTGCTGAACCTGCATGCTGAACTTCAACAATTCGTGCACAAGACACCCAGTCCCTCTGTACACACCCCAATTGCAAATTCAAGCAGTTGAGATCGTAATCTGCCTTCTTCTTTTGGCTTCCAAATTAAATACTCTCATTTTTATACAAACTTATTCTGTATCTGCTATTGAATTTCCCAAACACCCTGCCGATTCCCATTCTGCTGAAGGAATTCTGCATCCTTATCCCAGTTCGCACTTCTCCCAACAGTGGTACCACCTGCAAACATTGTGTTCCCTTCTTCAAAGAACCCATTCATTCATACACTTTGTTTAGTCTCAACCACTTTTCTATCTATGTCAATACACTTTCCCTAGTCAGATGCGCTTTAATCTTGCAGAATAATCCCGTATGAGGGACTTTGTTAAACGCTTTCTGAAAGTTCAAATACACCACAACGACGGGCTCGCCCTTGTGCAATCGGCTAGATCCAAGTAAGAAGAAAATTACAGCACAGGACCAGGCCCTTCCCACATCAAAGCCTGTGTTCACCTAAATCCTCTATTCAAATTTATGACCAATTTTCAAAGGATGTCTTTATCCCTCTGCTCCCTGCCCAACCATGTCTCTCTCTAAAAGCATCTTAAATGACGCTGCCGTGCTCGCCTGCAACAACGTGTTCAAGACACCCACCGCCATCTGTGTAAAGTACGTCCCATGTATACAGACGTGATTTTTTCTTTGCCTCTCACCTTGAACTCGTGACTCCTTGTAATTGAGTTCCTCACTCTGGGAAAATGCTTCTTGCTGTCCACTCTGTCTATCCCTCTCATAATTTTGTAGTGATCAATCAGCACCTCCGTTAACCTCCATTTGTCTAATGAAAATAATCCTAACCTAGTCAACGTC
Source organism: Chiloscyllium plagiosum (assembly GCF_037043375.1). Taxonomy (NCBI): domain Eukaryota; kingdom Metazoa; phylum Chordata; class Chondrichthyes; order Orectolobiformes; family Hemiscylliidae; genus Chiloscyllium; species Chiloscyllium plagiosum. The sequence goes on from NW_028270190.1 coordinate 24,239,493, forward strand.
TCTTCATAGCTAGCGCCCTCCATACCAGGCAACATTCTAGTAAATCTCCTCTGCACCCTTTCCAAAGCATCCACCTCATTTTGGTAATGGGGCAACCAGAAATCTACGCAGCACTCCAAGTGTGGCCGAAGCAGTGTCCTATACAACTAGAATACGATCTGCCAATTCTTATACTCAATGCAACGTCTGATAAAGGAAAGTATGCCACATGCCTCCTTGACCATTTCATTTTGTAATCTCTATGGTACAGCGGACCTGAATATCTCAATCGCGGTATACATCAACTTGCCATTTACGATGTAGTTCATACTTGATTTGGTCTTCCAAAATGCTTCACCGCATATTTTCCCAGATTGAACTCCACCTGTCATTTCTCCTCCAACCCTGTAACCTGTTTATTTTCTGCGGCATTATCTGTCAATCCAATACACTATCTGCTACTCCAGCAATCTTTGTGTTATCTGCAAACCTCGTTATCAGACCATTTCAATTTTCCTTCAGATCATTTACCTATATCACAAACAGCAATTGTCTCGACACGGATGTCTGTGGAAATACACTTGTCACATTTCTCAATTTTGAAATATTCCCTTCTACTCATCCATTCTGTCTTCTGCTGCCAAGCCAGTTCTGTATCGATTTAGCTACGATACGCCAGACTCAATGCGACTTCACGTTCTCCACCAGCCTAGCATGGGAACCTTTTGAACTGCCTTTTGTATGTACCGCCCTTCCCTCGTCAATCAACTTTGTCACTTCCTCAATGAATTCAATAATAACTTCCCTTCACACAACCTTCCTCCCTCGCACTGATCAGCCTGGTTTCTTTCAGAAGTAAACAGATCCTATCCCTCGATATCTTTAAGCATCTCCCTGCCACTGACGTCAGCTTCACCAGTCTATCGTTACCTGTATTATCCCTGTTCTCCTTCTGAAACAAACGGACAATATTAGCAACTCTCCCGTCCTCCAGGACCTCACCTGTATTCAAGGCAAATGTAAAGGTATCTTTAAAATGTTCAGCTTTTTCTTTACTCTGTTTCCTCGATAACCTGTGCTCGATCCAATTTGGAACTGGGGTCTTGTCCACTTCATTCTTTTTCGAGTACCCAACACTTCGTCGCTACTTCTGCCAACTTGACCGAGAGTAATCAAAAATCTTTCCCTCACCTGAACATCCGCCTCTTTGGTGAATACCGATGCAAGTACTGGGAAGCATCTCATCAACTCTCTCTGACTCCATGCATAACTATTCTCTATTATCCTTGAGTGGACCAAACCTTTCTCAAGTTACCTTCTTGATCCTGATATATGATTAAAAGGCTTTGTGATTTTCTTTCACCTTGTTTGCTAAAAAATGTTTCATGATACACTTTAACCATCTTAGTTACATGTTTCAGATTCTTCTCACTTTCCCGATATTCTTTCAAAGTTAGTCGGTTTTCAGTCGACTAGATGTTACGTATGCTTCCTTTTCCTTCTTAGAAAGTCTCACAATTCCATCTGTTGTCGGTTATATTTTCATAGAATTCCAACAGATTTGTCAAGCATGGGTACCTATTCATGCATCCACGCTTTCTGGAGCCACTTCTTTAAGTAATCTGGTATGTAGGTTTTCGGGCTCTGTGGATTTAGCCGCCTTCAATCCCCTTCAGTTTTCCCAGCAGGGTTATTCGACTAATATTGACCTCCCTCGCTCTTCCCTCTCCCTGAATCTTACATTCGTCAAAATGCTTGGTATCTTATCTCAGTCATATTTTGTGAATTATTTGCATTTTTCTTTGCCTATTTCACTGAATGTTCTCTGGCACGTCAATGTTTTTAATCACATAGCCTATTATTTTCATTCTATGAGCATTATGTAATCACAAAAATATCCTTCTCATATTTTGTTGTCAGTTTTGGTACAAGAAACGCCCTGAAGTTAATTTTAAACGTCCACTTGGCAAACAGACGTATTCTACATTTATATTATTCCCACATGGGACATAGGTGTCTCTGGCTGAAGAGCATTTCGAATTCGTCCCCTGTTACGAGCGAGGTGATGGAAAGTTGTCTTTTTGTGCTGGTGCGGTTTCTGTGCTGTTGGTAAAGGCATAATTTTGTCAGGGAGGTATTTCCAGGATGTTGAACAGGTGATGCTCATTGCACAGTAAAATATTTCAGAATAGACTGCAACTTGGATTTTCTGTTCTAGTGTTACTGTACAAATAATGCCATTGTCCTTGTATATGATACCATTGAAGGGAGCTGATTTCTTCTGGACTGGTCGTTGGAACTGAAACATTTCTGCAGATTTTATGTATCACATCGCACTCTTGATTAATGTTGGAAGTCTTGGGAGTCTGGTGGTGATTCGCTTGTTTTATTGTTCTTGCCTCTGATTTGATCTTTTCACTGTTTTTATTAAGGGTGACTCTAATTGAGTTTATGGCTAATGGTAATCTCCAGGTATTTAACCAGGACGGATGTTGCTGCACAGATTAATCCTTGTGTAATTCATGATTTACGATTTTGGAATATCCAATCAACAGTATATCTGTTGAAATCATTTTCGCAATTACCATGTTGCTCAGTCGATAGCGGATAATATGCACACATCCCTGAGGGGCACCTCATAATGCTGAGGTTTCTGAGCTGACAAAAATCATGGATTCATAGAATACTTATAATACGAAAGCCCTCCTTTAGACCATCGAGTCCGTAGAGACCCTCGGAAGGGCATCCTCCCCAGATACACCACCTACTGTTTGTCTGTCGCCTTGCATTCCCGATGGCACACCTACCTATGCTGCATTTCAATGAACACATTGGGAAATTTAACATGGCCAATCAATTTAACCTGCACTACTTTGACCGATGGTAGCAATCTGGAGTACCAGAAGAAGAACGTGCCAAATCCAATCACACAGTTTCCTGTGGTTAGCATTGAAACCTTGTCCCTGGCACGCTGGGCCAGCAGTCTTAACACCCAACCACCCTCAACACTCAAGCAAATCATTTTCTGCCCTGTCACATATTTGCACATTTCACTTCATATACCCTGTGTAGAATTGGTCAATACTTCTGATAAAAAAGCCGTGTGTTTTCACTCTGTCTGCAGTCGCCAAATGACAAAAAAAACAAAAGAAAGGATCGTTTTTGGTCTGTGCCAGAATTGGTGACATCCCCTAAACTGCCGAGTGCAAAGTTTTTGTCTTTCTCCTCGTTAATCTCAAGTGGAATCCATTTAAATGCATTGATCATTTCGTGGGAAGTGGGTGTCGCTAGTTCTCCAGCAGTTCTTTTTTAGATTAGATTCCCTACAATGGTGAAACACGCCCTTCGGCCCTACAAGTCCGCACCGACCCTCAGAAGCGCAACCCACGCAGACCCATTCCCCAACACCTAACAATATGCACAATTTGGCATGGTCAATTCACCTAACCTGCACATCTTTGGACTGTGGGAGGAAACCAGAGGGCCCGGAGGAAACCCACGTAGACACGGGGAGGATGTGCAAACTCGACACAGACAGTTGCCCAAGGCAGGAATTGAACCCGAGTCACTGTTACTGTGAGGCCGCAGTACGAACCACTGAGCCACCGTGCCGCCCGGTTGTCAGACCCTAAGTTGCCATGAGTAGTTGGGTACGATCTGCCTCCGAGAACTGCGACAAACCATGAACTGTGTGCATATCCACCCTGCTGTTCAGAAGGAAATGATTGATTTTGATTAAGCAATCGTGATTGTTAGACAATGCACTTTCAACCTAGTTTGTTGCTTGGCTTGGAAATAATTTTGCAGGAACTGGTGTAGCAATTGTTCAAGTTAAGAATGGCCGCGGAATCAGAAAGTTCCGTCTCAGAATTGTTGTTCAAATTTGGCAGTGCATCTTGTACATAGTGTGCACCGTTGATTGTTGGAGTTGGCTTTGGAGAGATCATTGTTTGTGAATGTCATGCCAATCAGTTGGGTTCATTTGTTCTGGATGGCATCACGATTCTTCTTAATGTTCATATATCGACATCATTATCGTCACACACCTGACTAGAGACTCTGAGGAGGTATGCAGAATTTGGAAAGTCTACTTTTAGTCGTTCACTACACGGTTCCTCGTCTCTGACCTTCTCTTGTTACCATCGTATTTGTATACGGAGACCAGCATACAATATGAACAATCGCCAGAATGTTCATATTGGATAGAATGGGCAGAGTCGGGGAAAACTGATCATCTGGCTCGGCACTTAATTTCTAACCAGCAATTAACTTGGAAACCAGCACTAATTACGTGTTTTTACGTGTTTCAAGGCCTTAATTGTCTCAGGCCAACAGTGTAACACATTTCCCGCAAACTGTTCAACAGTTTAATCTTTCAGTAATTCATCCTTGGCGATTAGATTATTCCTAACTAAACACATGGACGAGTTAATAGAATCTAAATTTCCGCGAGTCATGAATTCAGGATGATTCAGAATTCATGATTAGAGGTAGGACTCTGTGAAACCATAAGGACCAGAGTGATCTTGATGTGCACTTCCATCAGCCTAATCAGATATCTGGACAACGAAAGGTGAATGCTTCACTTGCCTTCCTTTGTTGAGATACAGGCCTTTAGAGACGTGCATTGGGTGCAATGGCCGAATAATTCAGAGGATATTCAAACATTCACTTCCTGCATCAACGATGTCAGTGATGTTGCACCAGTGTGAAGAGGCCAGCTCAAAATCTAAAAAAAAGCAAATTACTGCGGATGCTGGAATCTAAAGGCAAAAGAAAAAATGCTGGAAAATCTCAGCAGGTCTGGCAGCATCCGTAAGGATAGAAGCGAACTGACGTTTCGTTTCTAACTGACCCTTTATCAAAATCTAAAAAGATGTTCCCTGAACAAAGGTAAATATACACTTTTACACATTTGTTTAATTCCGCTCTTTGACATTTACAAATCAATGACATGATTAATTAGTTACATACGTTCACAATTAAGCGGATGACATGAATCTACGGCTCTCTATTGACAGATTGTCGTCAAACCAGTTGATCTCCATGATTGTTATTATGCTATCCATCCTCTCTTATATCCCTTCTTGGGAGTTCCAAAGTTGGACACAGTAGTCATGTACGTACATTCCCTGATAACTGACAGCTGCAGAATGTCTAATTTCCAGACAATCCTAACTTTATCCTTGGGTGTCCTACAATGGAGTCATTCATACCACGTTCCATCATCTGCCGGTTTATGTACCTGTGATTTAATTCTCCCTGTAATGACATGGGTGCTGCATTTATATTTGAAGCCGATTTCCCCCTCTTGATTTTACTGGAATCGTTTCCTGGAATATTTTTCATGACTGTTTTGTATGTCGGGAAACCATGAATACAAGAACGACATATTTGATATTTTGAGGGATTTAGCTAAAACCTATGAGTCGCCTTCTGATTGTTTGGTTAAGCAATAGATGTGAGATTCTCTAATTAAATTTGCTATCAGTTGCTCCTCTGTATGTATTCAGCTTACACAACTGCAGCTGCATGATATTTCTTACTTTTGCTGAATTGGATGTACTATTTGGAGCTACTACTAACTTACTTGTGAAGAGCACAGTCATCAAATATTTTCCTAAGCTTTGAACGACCGTCAGTCATTTGTTTTGGCTGGCTATGAAATGAGAGGCCATTTTATGGAGCCCAGTCATGTGTGCAGCTCGAACATTCCCTTCCTTTCGAAAAGGTCCGACAAGCTAAGTTCTAAAAATGAATTTTGCTCTGAATTATTTGTCCAGTATTCATTGCCGCATCGTGCTGGCCAGTCACGTGGTTTGAGGAATCCCAGTCAATCAAGTGAAATCGATATATCTTGGGTTGTGTGACCTTCTCATCTTGAGTTGTTCCTTTCTCAGGGCCCATACTTTCCTCCATATCGTTGCAGTGACCTGCAAAACATCACCTTCCATGATAGGGCCATTAGTCACTGAACTCTTTATACTGGATGAGACGTTATTCTGATCCAATAATGCATAGTGACATTCATTCCTTAGTTACATGCTTTCTCCCACCACATTTCTGCCTGCAACTCTTTCCTCTATCTTCTTCAAGAACTTCCTTTTCCTTTGTAGCGGATGGGGCAAATGTACTGTCTGACCTATCTTACGTCTTGACTTGTTCAATTAAATGCAGATTAGGGACCTCGATCATTCCTTTGACTTCATCAGTATCTCAATAAGCATACCAGATCCTGCAAGAACGTCCTGTATTCTTTGTTTGATGTCCATCATCGGAACTTGACCTTGAGTAACTGATATGCAGAGAGTGACATAAAGTTAGGAAATGGAATGCAACAATTTAAGCTTCCAAGCATTTATGACGTTTTGATAATAGGTACACAATACGGTCTTCTCCCCGCTTCCACACCCTCCACCCTGCGTGAGCAAAATCTTTGGCAGCATGGGTGATTTCCAGCACTCTCCTTTGAGTATGGTCTTTTCAGGCCAATCTAGGTCTCTCAGTCAGATTTGGTGTAAAACTGTGGTAATCCATCGTCTTTGTTTTCATTCCAAAATAGGTGACCCCATAGATTGTTGTATTTTGATGTATTGCATTTATTACTTCAGAAGTTTTATCGACGAAAGACATTTCTTTGGATAACGCCAAAATGCTCCATCTGCAAATGAGGGTATGGTCGTGTCCCTGGATTTAAAACGGGAATCATCAGAACCGAACTTACATTTTGGGACTTTCAACGCCTTACGACTGGGGTCTACTGAACAGATACATCTTCGTTAGTTACTTTAATGTACAAACTCTCATGTCCTGTTCACGAATCAATTGTGCTAACTGAGTATGACTGACCCAATCAGGTAACTCAGCCTTCTGTATTTAAGCCAAGATGTGCCTTATCTCGGGGATGATTCAGAATCCAAAGGCAAAGCACAATGCATTTAGTTTAAGATTTCGAGTGTCCTTTCGTTCTGTATCAATTAATTGATTAATTGTCTGAGCAAGTACTTTCATTATGGCTACTCCATCTAGCTGTATCTTCGCTGTCTTCCTCTTGCCCTGCTTATTCAATGTGAGTTTCTTCAGCCTGAAGTATTAGTTCGCTTGTAACCTGTTTCAGCCTTTGTACAGTTTACATTTACACTGCGTATCTACTGGAAAGACGATGGAAAGTCCGGTATTAAACTCTGTGACAAAGTCATCCAATTTCACCCTCCGTGTCTCGTGAATGTAAGGTATTCTATGAAGTTAGTGCCTCCGATAATTGCACTGCTGTGTTGTTTTTCGCATTTATTCTATCCATTCTCAGCAATATTCCAGCATTTGGATACCTGAAGTATTAATCATAACAGGTATAATCCCAAATTTACATAATTATTTAATATCTCTCCGTCATTATTCAACGCTATTCCATTTACTGTTCCCTCTGTTCAGATTGAATACTTCAGCCCTCTCTGAATGGTCGGAAAGCGAGTTGGAAAGGAGTTGGCAGAGACAGGAACGAAACACTTATCATGATGTCGTGGTGGGGCAGGGGCACGTCTGTACAATACAGACTTACAACTATCTTTCCTCAATCATACTTTGTCACTGTTTTTCCATGTGTGGAGGTCCGCAAAGCAGTCTGAAGTTGTGCTCAAATGTCACTTCCACCTCCGTTCTCAACACACAATGCCAGATTAACATTACACACACGCATACACACACACACACACACACACCCACCCACACACACACACACACACACACAGACAGACACTCACACACACACCACATCGTCAACTGGTAATACTTTTGATAATAAAATAAATTCTTTCCATATTTCGGATCGCAGTTGCAGGTTTTCAGGTTAGCGTGAGGCACATTTCCATAGCTGCGAAGTTTATAATTTCACAGAGTCATTCAGGCCAATCAGTTGTTTTACTTCATTCCTTCCTTTTTGCAACTTTCTAACAAGTCGCATATTCGAGCCATGCTCCACAACCGCTATAACTCCTTCATCCGTGAGTTTTTTTGACTGAATTGGAAACTAAGCACAAGGAACGAAGGAGTTCTCTGCTTGTTAATTTCCTTCCATCGAGCAAAATGTATCCCAAATGGTGAGAATATGTCTGGGCATTCATAAGTAATAATTATATTTTTAACACGTCTATCTCTTGGGTATTATTCACGTTCTCACTTTACATTCCGGTTTCGTCTCCAGAAACATAGATAAAATCATGAAGCCATCCAAAAGAAAATCCTGATAATAATAAATTTAACTCTCAAAGCTCCGAATAATCAATTTTCCAATTTGTTCTTCAAATCTTGATATGCTTCGGCATAACATGCAAACTGTTTTGTGATCTATTTGTGCAAGTGTCATGTGTTGCCATGTATAGTTTGAGCTGGGAACAAGACTTCTGTTTACCTTTAACTTTCCTGTGTCACTTTTCATTGAAATGAAGCGTGGTTCTATGCACCTTGAAGAAAATTCCATTCCATCAGCGTTGAGGCGAGCAAGGAGGATGTCTCCTCCTTGACTCTATTTTTGGTTAACTTCTCCAGTAAGTTCCAAGTCCTACACAATTAGTTGCCCCCTGACCCCATAGTGCAGCAGTCTAACGGAAACACATTTCGTTTGATCATGTCATAGCGTGTTCCTAATTCGGTTTGTCCCACTATTACACACTCGGGGAGTTTTACGTTTTCATTGTCATTAAATAAATAGTGTTAGGTCAATTGTTGTTTAGGATCCGTCTTGACGTCATTGAAATACATCGATTTACTCGACTCATCATTTTACTGTTTCTGCTAATTTCTTAGATATAGTGCCTTTAAGTTTTATTTTCATTCTCTTTAGAATCGCTGAACTCTGGAATAGGATGGAATATGAACACGCTGTCATATTCCAATGCAAAGAAAAGTTGTCTTCATGATACTTTTCGTGAACATGTCCCTTGATCGGAGTTAATCTGAAGGTGCACTTCCCAGCTTTCAATTGTTTTGTACGCTGTATCTTTGTTACTCTGTCGGTACTGCAATACCTCTGGGGAAGGGCTCCCATTTAGCAAATTTATCTATTATCATTAAACAATATTTCATTCTCCGACTGTAAAGGAAGAATCCAGTAAAATCTACCTGGAAATTTTCCCATGCACCCTTTGGCCATCGCTGATGAGCCATCCGAACCCATACTGGGTCTACAAGTGTTGTGCTGCGGCAATTATTGACTGTACTAAGCCACGTATCTCCAGATTCCTGGCCACCGTCAGTTTTGAATTATTTGGCTGATCATGACATCACGGCCGATTTGGTCAGGTTGACGATAAATGTTAAGGTGTGCATTCTGTCTGCATTCTTTTGCGATGAGTGATAATCCTTTCACATAAACTCCTTTTCTGCTTTGCTTCACTCCATTTTGCTACTAGTTTTTTGTCTCCTCTGCAGCAGTCTCTGCTTGTAAATTTTGAATATTCATTTCTTCCACTCCTACCGCTGCGATATCAATGTATCTTGTTCGCTGACTATACTGTTCCTCTGGCAGCTCTGCCTGCTTTCATGGTCCCTCGCTATGTTTCTGTTTACACTTTCTGGATTAGATATTGCGAACACTGGTAACTGAAATTGGATCTTCACTCTGTATCGTGAACGTGGAATACTGTGGAACGTGGAAAGAAAAAAAAAACTGGATTCATAGCCTACATCATTGTGATGATATTTGTTCCAGACTTCATGCTCAATTTTGAAAATTTACCTGGAATACAGGACAGGAAGGACAAGACGGAGCATCTTAATACTTCCAAATACCTCATGACAGCAAATGTTTTAAATGTTTTCATTTCCCAAAACACATACCGTCTTCAAGTGCCTGCTTGAAATTGGATTGGAATTTCTGCTGTTTCAACATTTCTAATGTCAACAGGATTTTCATCTCCAGTTTCTCTGTGGCTGGAGGCGAAGGAATTGGATGTTGCTCTTTAAAATGCTAATATTCTTCATTTTCACTGCTGTTCTTCAGCGGAGCTGTTTGCAAAGTAGCTGTGATGATAATAAATTCATATTTCAAAATTTTTCTGATGCTCAACGCATTAAATAACTTTAATTGTGAAAACAAACGGTGATTTCAATAGATTTTTGGCTTGGTTGCCGAATCACCACTGTGTCAATGCATCAATACATATGTTTGTGCAGCAGCTTAGGAACTGGGGCATGGAGCTTATTTCTTGTACAACACTATGTAGAAACATCGAGGATCCTTCCAAACCAGACCTACAGTTCCATAAAGAATATAGCAAAAAGACTAACCGTAAAAAATTGAGATTTATTGAAATAAAAAAACAGCAAAATAATGGACCTCTGTCTCTTCACCATCTCTGTGTCTCGTGCAGGTTTCCGAATGCTTTGACTTTGGAGTTGCTTCCCTGCTTTGCTTGCTACTAAAACGCGCCTTAAAGTGAAAAAGATTGAGCAGCACAACCAGCAAAAATGGGACTCCAGTAATTCATATGTAATGCAGGAAGTCAATTGATGCCCAGACACGTGTCAGGTTAAATGATGGGATCAGCACATGGTGAAGGGACGATTGGAAGTGTATGGTATCATACGAACTACAAATAAATATATTTTTTAAAGTGTCCACATTCCTTTCAATTAAGAAACTACTAGTTGAACGGCATCTGTTAACAGATGTTTAAGTTCCACAAAGGAAAATAATCATTGAATGAGGATATGACAATGAGGCGTCACGTAGGAAATGTTATGGAAATCAACAACGTTTAGGCAGTGTAGTCAATGGAGCTAATTTTACTGTTCTCGATATGAGTAATCATACTATCAGTATACTAACTCATGTTTAGAAGAATTCATTAAGCTCATTTTCCAATCGATGATCACGAGTAACTGGCACTGAACTTGTTCAGAAACACCCGATATATGGTGCATTTATAACTATCTTGAATAACTGTAACAACGTGCTTAATTTTGAACAACTAATGATGGCCGAAGTTGAAGCCCATCATCCGACAGCACCGCATCATATGTCGTCTGAAGGATTCAGCAGAACTAAGAGACAGGAGTAGGAAACTAAGAACGTTGCAAAGGTCTTCAGAAATCAATAATCTTTGATAGAACAGCAAACTGCAAACTTGTTTAATTTTAATTGCTCTGCATCAAGCCAGGTACCCTCAAACCATTGCAAGAAAGTAGAATGGACCCCAATTTTTCAGCTGTTTTATGCAGGTGGAAGTGGATCCCTCAGGAGTAATGCTGCTGACCCAGCCACTCGGTTTCAAACAAAACCGATTTTATATTGCATGAATGAAAGATAAAACCTGATAGAATAACGAACCTTACTTGAAACCTCAATCGACTCTATCGCAACATAATCGATTAGTGAAAATACAAGATTTCAAACAAAACATACCTAATTCCTATCCTGCGTTAATGTACAGACAGCATAAAATATCAAAAATGTATGATAAACTGCAACTCTACTGAAATACTCAGGAAAATAGCATAGAATTTATCTACGATCTATTGATTGTTCCAATATCGCAGCACCACATAAATAGTTATGGCAAATGCAAAAGACCAAGTGAAATCGAAAATACGAAATTAGCAGTAAAGTGAGAACACAGGCTGTTGCTGCAGCGGACAAAGACAGCTCTAATTTGACATATCCCAGTTTTAAAACTGAAAACAATTTAATGCGAGACGGTGCAAATGTCTGATATACCATACTCACATCTCAAACTCATATATCTTTCCTTTACTTTGATGTTTTCAGAAACTTCACAAATGCACTTGATTTTACATCACGTGACAAAAGACATAGCCACGAACGTTCGTTGGGCTTTTATGAAACCACCATTAGGGACGTTTATGATGAAGCTCGCCGCCTGACGTCAATTGGCTGATTCAGTGACATGCTTGAAATGTTTCTTTCATTTGTGACTGCAAACCACCAGATCGTGCATGCACACCACAAAATTGGATAGTTTGGAAATTACCTATTGGTTAGTCTTTGAAATTTGGTCGTCATATTTATCATGCCTAACCGTAATTATTAATATTCGTACAATCCACGAGGTGTCATCAAAGCCAAAATCTCCTTAACTCTGTCAGATGACGATCGTCTCAGCAACGCAAATTATAAATTAGGCCGCTTCACCCACATTTTCAATACAATGAATCAATTGAAGAATCGGATATGATCACATTTCACTACTGTATTGACATTACGGTGGATCACACATAATCGTGTGCCAGCTGGCTTTGCTATTATTACTATGGGTGAGTTTGATTTGGAACAAATAACTTGGATTACGTTTTCAGCCCACGTCCAATCATGTTTTCAATCGGTGCCAATTTTAGAATGTTACTTTGGTAAGGCTGTTGCTGAACTGACACAACATTTGTATATCTGCGTAATCATGCACAATTAGTTTAGGATTTCATAATTTATTCCAGCACATCTCCTCGTGTGGTTTCAACCATCCATGTCATTTCAATGTTCTCCAAGAATTAACGAACTAATTTAAAGCAATTTGTTTGAAAACATCCTCCTTGTTCAATGTAATTTAAGGAATATCGAAATCAGAATCATATGAACTTGAATCTTCATTCGGCTTTTTTATTCACCCCTAACACATTCTCAAATTCCTTTGTTTTATTATCAGGGTATCTTCTGAGTATTTTCACATGCCACAACCAGGGCTTCTTATCAAATAATTCATTTTACTCAATGTCCTTTCCATCTGATCGGATCCAAAATTTATTCATTTCAATGATTTCGTCATGCTAGTGAGATTAGCACTTTATCTTTGCAAGCAAAGTTGTGTCGTGTTGATCTCTTGTCTGCTCTCTATTTCATTATATTCTATGCAATTTTAAATGCTATCCAATTCAATCATTTTCATTTCGAGGAGCCAATGTTGGTCTGGGATTTATAAAGTTAAAAATCAGACAACAAAAGGTTATAGTACAATCGGTTTATTTGGAAGCATAAGCTGTTGAAGCCCTGCTTCTTCGTTAGGTAGTTGTGGAGCAAGACCATAAGACACAGAATTTATAGCAAAATGTTACAGACACGCGGCTGAAATATTTTAAAGAAACGTCGATTTAGTCTTTCATCTTTAAGGATTAGTTTGCTCGCTTCTGTTCATTAATATATAAATCCAAGAACCTATTTTATTTCATATAGTCTGATGGTGAAATTGGCCAGAAACAGGTAAGATAACACCATTTGTCAGAAAACCTGAAGTTATCTTGAGATTTTATCTTATACAGGGTGCATCGTTTACATCTAGCGAAGTGAAGCTCGCAAACCCGTTCTAAAAGATGAAAGACATAATCTAAGTTTGTTTAATATATTACAGACGCATGAAACTGTAGCCATTTGTTAATAATGCTGTGTCTTGTGGTCCTGATCCACAACCACCTGATGAAGAAGCAGCACTTCGAAACCTAATGCAAAAAACTAAACTTGTTTGACGATAATTTGTCGTTTTGTGATTTTTAGATTCATCGATTTATAATATCTCTGTTATTTGACACACTGTCAAAGTATGTGATATCTGAACTCTGATTCAACAACTTCTCATGAATTCGCGTTTATTCTCCTGTCACGTCATGCGCAAAAGCTAAAACAAAAGGACTGAATTTAGTAGCTGCATTGTCAATATTTCTAACTAACACAATAAGTAGAAAGGCAACTCCTTTAACACAATCCTCTGGATAGCATTGTGTATAAGCCCTCACCATTATGTTTAAAGATTGATGTAAACGTTTTAATGGTCTCTGTGGTGTGCTATAAATTTAAACTGTTTTATTCCTGAAGTATCCATAGTATCCTTGAATAACGGATGTGGATTTTGATCGTATTGTATTTCATTGAAGAATCCCTATCGAGTTTAAAAAAATAAATGAATAGCGCTTCTGCAATCGTTTTATATGAGATATTGTGCAAAGGAATGTAACCTGCTGAAGGAAGGGGACTTCCAAAGCTCCTACTTCCAAGTAAACCAGTTGGATGATAACCTGGTTTTGTGTGAATTTTTAATTGAGTCACCAAATGTCTATTGCTACTTTTGTCTTTCGGGAGGAATCATAGGAGTCCTATGAAACCTTCCTCAACGATGTCACTGTTTCTTAAGGCAAAAGCCGCTTGAAAAGGTCAGCAGGTCTGGCAGCATCTGCCAAAATAAGTTAAAGTTAATGTTTCTGACGAAGGGTCACCGCTTCCAAAACGTTAACATTGATTTCCCTTCGCATTTGCTGCCAGACCCGCTGAGCCTTTCCAGCAACTTACATCATTTTCTCTCGCTGGTTCACAGCATCTGCAGTTCTTCCAAATTCCCATGTGTAGTAAAGACTCATCAGCTGAGGTTTTTCAATTAACTTGCATGTACGCATGTCTGTAACATTAACATTGCATGTAATCCTTACAGAAAAAGAATGATTTTCTATATTCTCTTGAGCTTTCCTTACTGCTAATTCGATTCCTATTGTTCAGTAATGTCCTATATAGTTAAAAATCACACGTTACAGACCAACAAGTGTAAGTGAAAACATTCACTTTCCTTGCTGAAGGAGCAGCGCTTTGAAAGTTAAAGCTTCCAAATAAATCTGCTGAACGTTTACCTGGAATTGTGTAATTTTTAACTTTGTACACCCCTGTCCAACACAGGCACCTTCAAATCATGCCCCACATCTAACACTTAATTTCCATAACCCAACCGTCATAAACCTTGGCAAACTCTGCCTTTTTCAAACCAACTGAACATGTGTTGGATTCAATTGTTAGAATTGTAACATTATGTAATTTACAGAAATTATTTTTCTGTGAATGATTTTAAATGTAACAGCTTCAGTTTATCATATTTTTGTTGTGTTTCGGTTGGCCTTTCTGAACTAAAACTGTTTACTTTGACCTCCATTTGTTCTGTTTATTTTTGCCAAGCATTTGACGAACGTTTCTGATAATTTAATGTCAACTACCTTGTCTTTACTCCGTGACAGCTCTCTTGATTCCACCTCTAGCTATCCGAGCTTGTTACTGCACAGTAAGTCAAAATTCCTGGATCTACTTCCTCCCTCATCGGGAGTAAAATTACCACAAGGCTGCTGCATTGGCTTGTGACCATGTAGAAAAAGAAAAGGTCTGCAGTCAGGTTTCTGTTAAGAAGTGGGAACAGAAATTGCTCACACAGAAGGGTCAGGATGTGACCTTATTTATTAAGTTAGAATGAGTCAATTTCCTCATGACATTAAACGGCATTACCATACCTGAGCCTTCAATATACAATGGGCCGGAGTTACCATTCACCAATGGCAACAGGTCCTGAACAAATAAATGCATTCTCAGTAGAGATTTCATCAGACAATTTCGAAATTGCGATGCATTGATTCGGGAGAACACAGGTATTCCCCATTTGGATCAATTCTTGTTATGTTGGCTGACGAAATTTTAGTATTTTATCATCGAGTCCTTAACTCCTGGTTCAATGTATTGATAAAGGAAATATTATTGCCACGAAAACTCACAATCAGCCACAATTAATCACTCGTAGGTTTCACGAACGCTTTACATACTCTTCTTCTTGTTTTCTTTATTTGTGAACACCATCACATGGTTTGTGTTTGATGTCTGATCATGAACCAGAAATATTCGATAGTCAGAAAAATTCTGCGCTATTTTCTCTGCGTATGTCCTGTGCAATCATGAGGTCTATCCCCGCTCTTTTCCTTCATAGTGAGCTGGTGAATGGTCTTCACAAAAATAATGTTCCCTCTTGCAACTATGAACTGTTCTGGAACATAGTCCAAAACTGTTAGACGAACATCGTTTCATGCTTGTGCGGGCAATAAACTTTATTATTATTGATCACTTGATGCAATGTAGGTGACTACTGAATGTATTTTATTTCACAAAACATAACATTGAAGACTTTGTTATGGACCAGAAAGTAACATTTGAAATTAACTTTATCTCATATTTTAAAGGCAACTGGGGAATGGATGCACCAGGTGTGATGCAGCTGGTCAAACCATTCTGCTTTTATTAAAATAGCATGTATTTTTACGCTACAGTTTAAAGACACACAAAAGAAAATGGAATTCAGAATGGCTTAACCACTGGAAAGGTTAATCAACCCAATACAGAAAATCTACCCAGGAATTGCTCCAATCCAGAAACGTCCCATAAGCACACCACTTTGTCAATTGGTAAATTCAAACATACATGTTTATGGGCTGGAGGGAACGACATCAAAAGCATTTTCAGAGAGTCAAACCAGTCAAGAATCATCTGTTGAAGCTTGCTATCTTTCTCTGGACGGTGGCAACTTCTCTGCTGAACCAGCAGCTTCTGACAGTTAACGCAAAACCAAACTAGAAAAACAACGCATTGGGAGAACTGGACTTTTATCTGCCATTGTTAACGTAGACATTTTGATGCATCTGTCTTTGTCAGTTCTCTTTTAAAAAAAATCTCCAAGGACACATTAAATTTTTTCAAGGGACAGCATCGCCAATGATTTGGAGCTGCAGTGACTAATGCGTCAATATTTGTCTTCAAAGATCAATTTAATATTCGTGAGTGTAAAATCCCTCTGCCCCGTTCTTACTACTCAGCCCAATCTGCAACATTGCTAGTTCGGAACTCACCCATTTCCCACACTCCATTTGTTATGGTTCCAAAAATTTATCCAAAATGTTTTTTTTTTCTCATTTATCACCTATTTACTGTTGTGCAAAACGAAACCAAGCAGTTTCTTTTTTATTTATAAGAAATGTGAAATGATCCATCCTCGTGGTGCATAGAGAAAACGGTAATAAGACAACATTGAGTTTCCCAGCTGACAGAAGACGTATTTGGGAAGTATTGGAAGAGTGTCCTTCCTCTCGGCGTCTCAGTGAAATACTTCTGTTAATAGAGTTTATATTGTCAGCATTGTCTTGAAACAGCTGGATCGTGTGCTCGTCGTCAGCGTCTGGGAGGTTTTATCTGTCTGTTGGCGAAACAAATGGTCGATTTAAAGGAAAACAAACTGATTTATTCTGCTGCAAGACTGCAGGCTCGTAGGATCAAATTTTCGACAAATAGAACACAACGTCATGTTAATACTTATGATTTTTATTGATTCCAGGATGTGACAGTGATACACAGTTTCTGAGGAGAGTATACTACAAGAAGAAAGAGCAGGAAGGAAACGAAATAAACGAACATTATCCTATATTGAACATTTTCGAAATATTTAATTTAAAGAAGAGCTCAAAGATGTCATGTTTTATTTGTTTCTATTTCGCGAATCTCAACACCGATCAGTTGACGGGTCCAGCATGTGCTTAGCATTTTTAAGGGTTTAATCCAGTTGCCGGAAGCGCGGGTTTCTGAGCTGAAGAGGTACTCGGGATATTGTAGATTATCCATAAAGTTCAGAGAAAAGCAAGGTGTCCACAGCGCAGATTAAGACTACATTGGCAGAAAGGAAAAGTGAAACATTTGGCAATCTAGGAGAACCAGGTAGACAGTGCACGAAAAGCGTTGTGCCCAGAGCGACAAAGGGCATCTTCAAAGTGAATGGAAATCAGCCATTTTTAATGTTGCATGTTATTGCAAAAATCACAGACCGGAAACATACTGCAGGTAGATAGAAAGCAGGTTGAAAAATAGCCCGAGTATTTTACATCTTTCAGAATCTCTCTTAATGCCATATGAGGGCCAGAATATAAGTAGTCGGGCGTATGGCGGGAAGACATGCCAAACGACACGGTTTGTGCTGGAGAGGTGAAGATGCCTGGAGTATTCGGCAATGGTTTGCAGAAAATAGAACAAATACAACATGGTAATAACAGTGACTGCAGATGCTAGAAACGATAATCTGGATTAGTGGTGCTGGAAGGGCACAGCAGTTCAGGCAGCATCCGAGGCGCAGTAAACTGGGCTGCTGCCTAAACGGCTGTGTTCTTCCAGCACCACTAATCCAAACACAACATGGATCGAGTGCACCTGGGGAAGAGAGGTAATGATACCCACAGTCGATTACTGCTCCAGTGGTTGGAAGGTACGTGAACTAAATCGACAGAATCATGTAAAATATGCGCAAGGCATCAAGGGAGGAGAATCAAGGACAAAATGAGTAAATATAAATGTGAAATAAGGACAACGATAAGCAAAGACGTCAAATGTCAGAATCAAAGAAGGACATAGTTTAACAAGCATCAGTCGACTAATGAATTTTGAAAAAAAAAGTAAGCCTGATAACTCTGCATAAATGGAAGGATCAATTCAACTAAAGTGGAAATGTCACCACACAAACGAATGTAAAAGTTATGACTTGGATGGGATAAAGTGAGCATGGCTGCAGGATGACTAGGAATGTGTCCTGAAATCTGGTATTTACGAAGAGCCGATTAAGAGAACAGATGTTGAAGTTTCATTCCATTTAAAACAACAAATAAAAGCAGTGTTGAGACAAGATAGCAGGGTCAGTGTAGAACGATACAACATGATTTTATGAACGGTGGAGAGAAGGTTTGCCGCACAGTTGTGTCGAAGAAACGAAGCAGTTCAGCCACGAACGATTATGAGGAAATGATAAATGAATAATTAATTTTGTGGGAGACGTTTTGGTTATGAACAGTGCAATATGAGAGAATTTTAATCAATGTCAAAAGAGAGGGATTTAAATTTCCGACTTTAATCCAGAACCTAAAATTCAAATGAAAAAATGGTGTGAGCCTTCAATTAGTTATGTTGGACTGGAAAGTGTTACTGAAGGAATTATATTAAATGAGTAGTGGTAAACATTCAAAGAGCAAATGGATGAACTGAAAAGTTTGTTTACTCCTTTCTGGCATTTGACAAAAAGAGAAAATTGATGAAAACATGATTGGGATGGAAGTTTGAGATTTCTTTTCCAGTTCAAAATAACGGCATGCAGAGATGCAAGATAAGAAAACACGTCTGGACTGGGAACAATTTACCAGTTAGTAATGGAGGAACAAAAGGATTAATTAAGAAGAAGAATGGAGAGTAGGTAAGTAAGTTTTTCTGGAACATATGAACTAACTGAAAGGATTTGTGATGTCTTGTAAAGACAAGCAAACCGCTGCAAACTGAAGTAGCTCCCTTTCAGTAAGACACAGGAATACCTACTGTTTTTCAAAAACAGTTTGACAAATCTAAAACACACAAGAAAGCCTCTGCCGTCACAAAATAAAACAAAGATAACTTTTCTTTATTTGATTATGGAGCATGGACGACGCTGGCTGACATGTGTTACCGGCCTGAACGTTGTTTTATGCTTTCGTCTTAAACTGTTACAGACCAGATGATGCGGGGACAGTCACAGGGATGGAGTTCCAGGATTTCCACCCAGTGAATGAAGGACAAAATGTTCCATGACAGAATGGCAATAGGTTTGGAGGAGAAGTTGCAAGTGATTGCCTCACTATGTGCCTGTTCCTTCTTCTATTTTGAAGAGAAAGCGTTCGTGAGGTTAGAAGACCCTGCCAAAAGATATTTCATGTCTGTCCTCAATGCATCTTGCAACTAGTATACAATGTTGCAAATGGCATTGGCCCAAGCCAACACACTACTTTGTTCAGTATGGTGTCAAAAACCTTGACTATTTTTGGAGTGAAATACGTTCCATAATATTCCTGACATTATCGTTTTTAAACAGTTGACAGGCTTTGTTGAGTCAGGAAAAGAATGAACCGCTGCAGTATCCATAGCATCTGGCCGTCACTTGTCCCCATTGTATTTATATGGCAGGCCAGTTGAGTTACGAGTCGATAACAATGCCCCATTGGGAACAGTGGGGAATTCAGTTATTATACCGTCAATAAATGCAAGGGCCAGTGATTCCATTTGCTCTTATCATTTACTGTCGTTTTACTTGCCATTTGGCAGTGCAAGCCTGTATATTCTCCAGATCACTTCGCATTGATCATCAACTGCCTACTGAATCTGAGGAATCATGAATGGTGATGGCTATTGTGGAATAATCGACAAACATCCCCAGTTCTCAAGCGAATGTCATTGATAATTGAACTGCGCTACACGAGGAACATTTGGTAAAATGGCCTTGGAACTGATATGAGTGACATTCAGTGAGCACTACAATCTTACTCTCAGCGAGCTATAAATCTAACTAGCAGAGAATTTTTCATCTGATTACCATTGACACCAGTATTGATCAGCTACTTGTTGCCACACTCTTTGTAATGCAGCCAGAATGTCTAGTGGCGTCACATTCACCATACCTCTAGAATTCAGCTCTTGTGTCCATTTTTTAACAAAGTATAGAATGTGGTCAAGAGAAGAGTGTCTCTGAATGAACCCAAATAGGATCCAGCGCACAGATTATTTCTGAGCAGGTGCTGCTTGATCAGACTATAAACAATTATTCTGTTTATCCACGGAGAGCAGGTGCAATGGTATGTAGACAGGTTATACTGTCTTACCTTTTCCGTATACAACATACACGGGTATTTTTTTCTTATTGTTAGATATCTGTGTTGTAATTGTGCGCAACAGCTTGGCGAGGTGATCATCAAGTTCTGGAGCTTCAGTACTGTTTGAATGCTGTGTCGACATTCAACCATTCCTTCATTTTGCTTGGAGTAAATCAAATGAGCTCAACACTGCGATCTCTCATTCTGGATACAGGCAGAGGAGAGGAGTTCGATCATCAACTTGGCACTTTGCACTTAAGATAGTTGAGGAACACGGGTCTTGTGAAATGGAAAAAGCTAAAGGAGATCATTGCCAATAGAGAAATGGCATCGCAAAATTGATAGGATTGAAGGCTGATAAATTCCCAGTACTGATAATCTCTATCCAAGAGTCGATAATGAACTTGCCCTTCGAAATAATGGAAGCCTTCGTGGTATTTCTCCATCATTCTTTAAACACGGAATCATTTCCTCAAAATTGTGAGTTAGGTCATGTGACCCTATTACTAAAAACTTGGCAGTGATAAAAAGGGAATTAAAGTCCAGTGAATCTGACTTTGGTGGTCGCAAAGATGTTAGAGACCATCGTCAACTACTGTTCGTTTGCACAGTCGTTCGAAAGCATCAGTAGAATCTGACACAATCAGCCGAATTACAGAATTAGATTGGACAGAGGGGAACGTTATGTTTTTCCATGGAACGGAGGAGTTTGATTGGGTTACATTATTGAGATTTACAAAATAATGAAGGGCACTGATAACACTAACATCAAAGTCATTTTCCTTAGGGTAGATAATTTCAAAAAAAGAATACATCAGTTTAAGGTGAACGGGCAAAGAGTTGAAAGTGCAAGAGGGGTAAAATTTTCATACAGAAGTTAGTATATTTATGATTAAACTGCCAGAGAAAGTGGAAGATACAAGCATAGAAACAACATTTGATATTTGGACAGGGACATGAATCGGAAGTATGTAGATAGATATGGGCCAAACGCAGGTAAGTGGGAAGACTTTAGACTGGGATGCATAGTCGAAGTGATGGATTTGAACGAAGTGGTCCATTTCAGTGCTGTATGGTTGTACAACTCTCAATGACCACCCATGCTGTACAATTGTACAAACATATTTTAAGAACTTAATGGGTGACGTGGCTTATTTGAACTTTCAGAAAGACTTCCATTGCGTGTCATAAAAAGTGCGAAAGTAATGTGCATGAAATTGGAAACAATGTATTAAGATGGGTGCAAAATTGGTAGGCAGATCGGACATATGTAGTTACAATAATGTGCTGTTAAAAACAGTTTAGTGGGCTTCAGGAGAGATCAGTATTGGGACAGAGACATTTTGAGGATGGCAAATAATATGTATTTAAGAGGAGTATTTTGTCCTTTTATTATAAAAAAATGTCTGGACTAGAGGTGAAAAGCAATCTGGTTAAAACAAATCGGCTAATCACTTTGGAGTTGAAAAATGTGGCGCTGGAAATGCACAACACGTCAAGCATTGTCGGAGGAGGAGGAGAGTCAACCTTTCGTGCTGAGCTCTTCATCAGCATTAATGTGTTGACACATTTTTATTTTGCAGGTTGGAACAATAGAGCAGCTTGAATGGGTGGGCTCAAGCTCCTAAAGAACGAGGACTAATGGTTTTTGATTTCTGCAGATGCAAGGGCTTTCAAGATTGATGTGGAAGCTCTTAACCCTCACTATTTTACACTGAAAAGCTTTACTTCTCTTCTGCTGCTGGAATGGCGTGTGACGCAATGAGTTTTACAGAACTGGCCTTTGCCGACTGTACATGTATGAGATTTTATTGGAAGAGTTATTTGGTAACAGTTTATATAATGATAGAGTTAAAGTTAAGCCAATTATTTTCTTATGGCTTGAGAACAGTTGATCTACACGACGAGATCTATTGGTATGTTAATGTTTCTCAAGATCCTGCCACTTACAATGCAAATCACACCAGTTTAATATTCCATTATGCATTATCTCGCACTTTCCTGGAACAAAATCCATCTGCCATTTCTATGCCCAAGTCGCCAATCTATCTTTATCATGTTTACTCTTTCTCAATCGTTGGCTCTATCAGCAACTCCAATAAATATCATATCGTCTACGAACCTACTGATCAGACCAGCCACAGTTTCCTCCAGATCATTCATACATACCACAAACAACTTGGCAACTAAAACTGACCCGTGCAGAAGACCACCAGTTCGCTGTGTCCACTCTGATAAATCCCCTTTCACTCATAACCTCTGTTTTTTGTCATCAAATCAGTTTTACCTGCGTCTAGATTTCCCATTCCGAATATCATGTGATATTAGTTTTCCTACCAATCTGCTGTGGGAGTTCATCAAATGCCTTACAAGATTCCATATAAGCTATATCCACAGCCCTTACCTCATATATTATCCTTGTCGCCTCTTCTAAAAAACTCTAGCAGGTTGGTGAGGCATGCCCTTCCCCAAACTGCCTGTGAATAACCATTCAATTTTCTTCCAAATGTACACACATCTTATTCCTCTGTATTTTCTCCAGACGCTTCCACAACACTTACCTCAGGCTCATGGCCCGAGAATTTCATCAATTACTAATAATTCCTTTCTTAAGCAAACAACAGGAGCTAATCGCCAGTTCCCTGCAAACTCACCTGTTGCCAAAGAGGCTATAAAGTTATCAACTAATGCTCCAGTTATTTCTTTCCTTGCCTATCGTAGTAATCTGGGATAACCCCCATCTAGACTTGGGCAGTTCTCTCTATTGATTGAATTTCGGAGAGTCATCACTTCCTTCTTGAAAATATTCCCGATTTGTGAGATTTCCCACATTCTTCACTGATGTCAACATGAGTCATACCCTTCTCGTTGGTGAATACTGATATAAAGATTATTAAATATTTATCCCTCAATCCTTGGCTCTGCACATATCTTCCCTCCGTTGCTCTTGTATGGGCCTCCTCTTTTATTTTTACCTTCTAACTTTTATTGTAGGCCTAAGAATTCTCGGGATTCTCCTTAACTCTGTTTGCTAAAGACATTTCATGGCCCATTTTATCATTTGTAAATCCGAATATGAGTTCCTTTCTCATTTTTCGATACTCTTCGAGGGCTCCGTCAGTTTGTCACTGCCTTGACCTATATTTCGTTATTTTTCCAACTTTTGACTAAACGTACAATTTCACTTGTCATCAAAGGTATTCGAAACCTGCTTTTTCTATCCTTCTGTTTTGCAGGGACATGCACGGTCTTGCACTTTTATGAACTGGTCCTTAAAGGCCTCCCCGTCGCAGCCGTAGATATGCTCTCACTTAAATGCTCCCAATCCACATTGTACAGTTGTTTCATGAAGGACTCGTGCCCGAAACGTCGATTTTTCTGCTCCTCAGATACTGCCTGGCCTGCTGTGTTTTCCCAACACCACTGTAATCTTGACTCTAATCTCGCGCATCTGTAGTCCTCACTTTCGCCCATTCTCCAGTTCCTGACTAATTTCGATAAATTTGCCCTTTCCCAAATAAGCACACTCACCCCTTTGTCACTCTTGATCTTGCCCAAGACGAGGCAAAGTCTTATGGAGCTATGGTCACTAAGTATATGCTGAGAGTTTTCCTCACTGTGGGATAACAAGGTCGAAAAGCAAAATGAAGAAACAGGAGGAGAAATCAGACAGGTAATGTAAAGAATTTCATGTTCAGATACTAGAGACAAGAACTGATCAAATGCTTATTGCAAAAGAAAAACATTTGGGGAACAAAGTTGATATTTTTGTTCAGAATCATCAGGTTTTTAATGGAAAGTGGAAAATCTAAAGCAGTTCGATGAAAATCTAAAGCAGCACGGATACTAAAATTCCACTACCATGGTGAGAAAGTGGAGACCATACACTGAGACCACCAAGAGGATTAGAAATAGGTAGAAGTCCATCGA
Source organism: Chiloscyllium plagiosum (assembly GCF_037043375.1). Classification (NCBI taxonomy): domain Eukaryota; kingdom Metazoa; phylum Chordata; class Chondrichthyes; order Orectolobiformes; family Hemiscylliidae; genus Chiloscyllium; species Chiloscyllium plagiosum. Next base: position 24,263,844 of record NW_028270190.1, read on the forward strand.
GTAGCATTAAGTGGCAGAAAGAAGGTTTTACGAGTCATATATGAATCACAAGAAGCAGGTCGTTTGGGAGTAAGGAAAATACAAGTTCAAAAAGAAATGCATTTTTATTGTCTTGTTCTGTGTAAGGATGTACGTGATTATTGCCAGGCACGTCATATGTGTGAGGTAATTGGAAACCTTTCGGCAGTTTTACAATCGGCTTATTTAATACATTGCCGTATTTGCGAACCTTTTTTGGAAAAAGGCTTAATTAATATATTGGACTGCAACAGACCGCAAAAAGTGGCATTGATATTTAATAAGAATAATGACTGTGTCTCCTACATTTCCAGGGACCATTTCACTACACAGTATCATGGCTTAAAGGAATGCAGAGTGTTACTCACGATTTTCTTTTGGTTACTCGATGCAGAATACTCACAGAAATACAAGTGAATCAAGGATCAAATTTTACATCAACGAAGTTATGAATATTTTCGGAATAAATCAAGTTCCCGGCGTACCACCCAGAAACGAAGGGAACATTAAAACGGTTGCACCAATTTGAAAGTCAATTGTGAGTCTTTACAATCAAGATTAAAAATAGGATTGGGATATTGGAACTTATTTGTAGACGTGACAACTGGGTATGCAACGATTGAAACAACTCGATTCAGTCCAGTTGAATTGTACTTTGGACATGAGTTGAAAGGACCACTGGAATTAATTCAGAAGGAATTGATAAGGCAAGTTTCAAAAATCACATATTTCGGCATTTTGTCAAATGTTTGCTGAAGACTAAATAGAGCGGATGAGTTAGCTGAACAGTATTAGAAATTATCAAAGCATGCGATGGAACAGGAAGCAGGCAAAAAATCATAAATTCACAATTTCGCGAGCGTAAATAAAGTGTTAGCATTGCTGCCAGTGAGAGGAAAGCTTTTGTGTGCCTTAACGACATGACAGTAAATTTTATAAGCTAAATTATTTGATAAGAACGCATACAGAAAGAAATCTATCAGAGTTGCTGATGTGATTATGCTCAAAGGATTCTTTGATTGCGAAACAAATCAAAATGAGAATTATGTATTGGTTATAACACAGACTGATGAATTAAGTTCAGATGATACTGAATTCGACATTCCACAAATTAAATTGGACAAGAAAGAAATTGCCAATACATAGGGCACATTTTTGAGTTATCTTCCAGAGGAACTTCAAAATTACCTCAAACAGTTATATCAATTTCATTATGAGATATGTGAGAATAAGCAGGGAAGTATCAATCTAATAAAGAATTTGGTATACATCTACGTATAGGAAAAAGGATTTTTTTCTAGTTAATCAGAATCCGAATAGACTTCACTCTCTAAAGTTTGCAATGGTTCAAAAAGAAAGTGAACACCTGCTGACAGTCAGCAATATGGAAGTTTACGTAGCAACTGGAGCTCACCAGATTAATGGTTCCAAACTCATATCCATAAGGTGGTTCCCAACTATTCTATGTGGATTATCGCAAAGTAAATGCAATTACAATGTGTGATTAATGTCCTCTATCACGTTTGGAAGAACACATGCAAAACCTAAAACAGGATACTTTACTGCAAGTTGGATTTCCTCAAGGATACATGTATGTACAACATTTCTGAAAAAAATAACGGCACTTTCAGCTTTGGTGACACAGAATGAACTGCACAATTAACAGCAATACTATTTACTATGAATTGTCAGCCACGTTTCAAAGACTTGTCAATATATTTATTTCTGGAGTACCCCATTCTGTGTGTATATTTGTCGTGATTTTTAGTCCCATACGCAAGGAATATCTCTAACATTTCGTGATAAATATGGCTGAGAGTAAATTTTGCAAAGCACAAACTATCATTCCCTGGGCCATAATGTTTGACATGGACAAACGCGCAAACAGGATGTATAAATGAAAAGCAATTCGGGAGTTTCCGATGTCATCGACGAAGAGTGACGTTCTATGATTCCTGGGATTGAGTGACCTTTTTTTTACCGGAAGTTTACACCAAATTTTCACAATGTGTTTGCTCCACTGAATAAGCTGCTGACGATGTGCTGAAAATTTCAGTGATCTAAGAATAGTAATAAGGCATAAGGCAGCCTGAAAATTGTGTTATTCAGCCCTGTCTAGGCAAAGTTATTGAAAACGATTTTAGATATAAGTGACGTGGATGTCGCTTATACTCTCTTGCAAGAAGAATTAGAGAAATAAGAAAGACCTTTTGGTTATGTTTTTCCAGAAAATTGAATAATTATCTACAGAAATATTCCACAACCGAGAAGAAAGTTTTCAGTTTATTTTTGATATTGCGCAATTTCAACTTATTTGTTTTTAATAATTGGTCGAAGGCATTTTTATTTCCTGATCATAAGTATTTGGAGAAAATACTTCAGTATGAAAATCCCAATCCTTTAAAATGGAACTTACTATTGCAGGTATTAAATTGGAAATTAATACACGTGGCAGGATAAGCCAACGTAATTGATGTCTAAAGATGGAGATGTGTCATGCTGGGGAACAGTGTACTGAAAAGACTGTAAGAGTGAATGCACACTTATAGTCAAATAAAATTATCTTTATTTATCGAGTAATCATTTTTATTCAATGGGGAATTCGACGATAGTATGGCGTTAAGAATTCAGTCTTTTTGATACTTAAGAATGCTTCATACATTGGTTACAAATTGTCTTCTGAACGCCATGAGGATAAACAACTTGTGAGGCCATGGGGCACTTATTATTTACAAAACCTTCGAACAATAGTAGTACACTGATTGATTGAGGTCACGTACAGGCAGATAAGTTAATTATAGTTACTGGCATCTTGAAGCTGGATGTGGAATCAATTATTCCCTGCTGTGTTGCAGTTAAAACTTGGGGCCCGATTCCTGCCCATTCAAATTGCATGCGAGATCATTTCTTTTCGTGAATTTATCTTTGCCAAACATGTACTTATGGGAAGTTACTATATTAGACCAGGTAATCAACAGTAGGTAATATATCAATTAACCTGTTAAGAATTTTGCACTTGATACGCACACATACAAAGTTTGAGTGAGAAATTTTGGAAAATGAACTCAACATTAAATGTCTGATCAAAGCCTTGTTTTTAGTGTGTGAAACAAACGCACAAACCAATATAGTTAATGGCCGGGCGTGCAAGCAGATATGAATCATTCGCAGTCTTCAAATTCCAAATCATCCCAAAGATAAAGAGTTGATATCTCGAATTATGCATCTATATTTTCTTCGGAATTACAGCCAAACAATTGCGACAGTGCTAATTTTCCCAGTTTCCAAATGATCTCTACATTTTATATCAATAATCCAAGGCTGTGCAACTGACTGAAGTGTTAATGGTGGAGGACATTGAGACCAGTGATCATAATTCATTTAGTTTGTTCGAGGAGATAGCCTTGTGATATTATTATGAGACTATATATGTAGAGACCCAGTTGATGACCCGTAGAATCGGGTGCATAGTCTCCATGCTAGATGGTGGAAGTTGAATTGAGCAAACGTCTGGAATTAAGCGTCAACTCATCAACATAATACATTCTTAATTGCTGGCAACATTTACGAATAAACCTTATGGAAGGGAAATGTTGGCACACCGAATCTATCTTACATGTGACTCGATAGGTGTGATTGACTCTTAACTGCCCAATTGAAGATTAGTGATAGGCAATACATGCTGACCTAGACAGAGGCATCCATATCCCATGAATGAATACAAAAATGAATTAAAATCGGTTTGGAAACCGAAAGGAATCGCATAAAAGTTACATTTCTTAATTACAGTATATTAGCATGTGAAGGGATGTCTGGTAAATGGGAGGCTTTCCAACGTAAGACAACGAGTGTTCAGGATATTATGTTCCGCTGAGAGTGAACAATAAGGAAGAGTAGCGAACAATGTGTGAACAAAGATATTGTGACTCGAATCAAGAGTAATGACGAATGATACAGCAGGTGCAGACAACTAAAGTCAAATGAATCTCTTCAAGAATATAAGAGCATTAATAAGTGGGAAATTAGAAGGGCAGAAATAGATATGAGATGACCTTAGCAGATAAACAAAAGGGCAATGCAAATAAATTCTACAAGTACATCAAGAGCAAAAGTGATTCAATGGACAAAATAGTGCGGCTATGAAAGAACAACAAGGTAGTGCATGTTTAGAATTACAGCAGATGGGAGATATAAATTTATCAGTGGACAAAGAAAGGATGTCCAACAAGTGAAGGTAAATTAATATTCATGGCTTGAAGACAGTTCACAGTGCAGACGAGGAAGTTCTGCAAATCTTAAAACAAGCATTAAAGTAAATACATTTCCAGGAACTGCTTAGTTGTATCCAAGAACGTTGTGCATAGTCAGGTAAGAAATTGTGGGGTCCTGGCAGAGTTACTTGTACGATTTATAGCCAGAGGCAAAGTTCCTGAAAGATTGAGCGTTGTCAATGCTGAGATTATTCAAAAGATGATCTGCAGGTCACCTGCCAGAAAAGGACAGTGTTGCTAATGTACTGATTTTTATTAAAGTATGTGTGCAATGAAAATCCTTGGAACCATCGATCACAAAGTCTGACATCAGTCGTGGTTGTTTCTGGGGATTATCAGGGGTAAGATTTGCATGCAATTGGAGAGGTAAAGACTGATCTGGTGTAGTTAACATGAATTTGTTACTTGGAAATCAGGCCTGACAAAGTCGGTAGATTTTATTTGTGGACATAAATAAAACGATTCTTGAGAACAGAGTGGTAGCCGTGGTCTACATTGACAGGGGTCTACATTTGTAGATTGCTTCGTGAAGTGAGATCACGTGGACTTCAGGAGAGCTTGCCAATTTGGTAGAAAACTAGCTTGACAGTAATAGACATAGGGTGGTGTGGAGTGTTGTTCTGCGGACTGGAATCTGTGAGGAGCGGTTAAGAATGGATAAATGCTTTAATTGTCATTTATATGAATAATTTGGATGATAATTGAGAAGGCATGTTTAACTAGCTTGCAAATAACATTTGGCAGTGAAGAAGGTTATCAAAGATACAAAGAAACCTTGAGGGTTTGGGCTCATGAGCCGAAAGTGGATCAATGTGACGTGTTGCATTTTTGTGAAACAAACAAGGGCAATGGATATATAGTCACCATTAGTGTTACGGTACGGGGTTAAAACCCCCTGCTAATTTAAACCAGCAGCACAGAAACGATGCATCCCATAACGCAATCTGTTAAAGTTCAAGAAACAATGAACAATCCCACAGGTCAAAATTTAAATTAAAGTTAACAACATTATTCGTTAAGTTCAACAGAGAATAATAAAATCAACAACTATTTACAAGTCCTTTCTCCTAAGACTATATTTTTACCCTCCTAGTCTACAATATTAGTCTGATAAAGAAAAGCTTTTGATAAAAATTTACAAAAAAAATCAAGTTTCAAAGCCAGTCAGCTTTGCCAACTCTCCTGTGTCGATTGTCCTCTGTAAGGTCGGTTTCGATATTGCCCTGTGCAAACCTCCTTACACAAATAGTTACCTTTCTGAGAGCTCTTCAATGAGCAGTCTGCTTGTGTTGGTATTTTGGCAGTTCTCACTTTAGCTGTTCAAAATTGCCGGATTTTTAAGCCACAAATTACGGAATGTTTCATTGGTTTTAATATTATCAAAATACTAAATTCAAATTTGATGGGAATTTGATATTTGGGACATTACTTAAACCGATTGGCCGAATTTGATTTTTTTTTTGTTTCATGGCAACTCATCTGCAGATATTTGTTTCAATAAAGTGGTGCATTCTTACTTTATTCAGGACTCTCTGCACTTTGCTTTTCAACTCTCTTAAAGGTACAGTATCTCTACACATTCATAACACTTCTACTCTTCTCTCTCAATCCCATCAGACTTTCTTCTCCCCGATAATCTCACTGTTCATACCCAACTCTATCTCGGCCCCGCCCTCTTTCCCTCCCTTCCTTAACTTTCCCTCTCCCTCGTTTCCCTTCTTCGCCATTCCATTCTGTATCCACTCTACTCTTTCTTTGACTGTCTATACCCAATCCCTCGTCCGCTCTTTCTCTCTCTTTTAGCTCCTCTCTCACAATCGCTTCTGCCCTCTCCCCTTCTCTCTGCCTCCTCTCTCCCCCTCGCTATCTCGTTCTCGTCACTCCCTTTTACCCTCTCTCTCCCCGTCGCAGTCTCTCTCTCTCACACACTCTCTCCTCACTCTCTGCCACCGATTCTCCCTCCCTCCATACTCTCACACACATTCTGTCTCTCAACCACTTTCTCTCTCGCACTCTTTCTCTCTCTCACCCCTCATTCTTCCGCACCTAACTCCCTCCTCCTCCCCATCTCTTAAAGGTACAGTATCACCTCACCTTCATAACACTGCCACTCTCTCCCCGAACTATCTCTCTCACTTCTCCCTCTCTTTTTCTCTCTCCCGACCCTGTCATTCTCCAGCTCTCTCTTCCTATCTCTGCCTCTCTCACTCTCTTTCCACTTATTCTCCCTTCCCTCTCTCACTGACGCTCCGACTGTCTCTCCCTGTCTCTTTGTCTGTCTCGCCCCATTTCTCTCTCTGTCTCTCCACCTCTCCCACCTCTCTTCCATCCCTCTCTCTCCGCCTCGCTCTCTCTCTAATTCCTCCTTAATCCCAGTGTCTCTCTCCCCTTCCTCTCTCACTCTCTCGCCGCTCTCCCTCTCTCACTCCTTGTCTGTCTCTCCCCTCTCTCTCCCCAACCTCTTTCTCTCTACATCTATCATTCCTCCCCCCACTCTCCCCCTTTGGTTCTCTTCCTGTTTCTCACCACTCTCTTTACCAACCCATGCACTTTCCTCCACTCTATCTCTCTTACTTCTCCAAACTCCCACTCTCCCTCACCACCACTCTATCTCTCTGTCTCCCCATCTCTCTTGTTCCTCCCCCTCCCTCTCTCTCTGCCACACTTCCGACTTCACTCTCCCCTCAGAATACCTCTCCTCCCCTCTCTCTGCCTGTCTTATTTCTAGCCACCTTTACTCTCTCTCCGACACGCTTTCAGTCTTTCCTTCCTCCCTCCCTCTGCCTTTCTCGGAAGCACTCCATTTCTATCTGCCCCGCCCATCATCCACTCCGTCTCTCACTCCTCTTCCGACATCTCCCTTTGTCTCCCTCTCTCCCTGCCCCTCACTCCACTTCCCTCTCTATAATCTATCTTTCTACCCGAATTTCTCTCTTCTCACTCCACATCTCTCTCGCCCCTCCTCCTGACTAAATCTCCCCCTCACCGACTTCCCTCAGATCACTATCTCCCTCTTTCCCCATCTCTCGCTCTCTCCCTTCCTTCCATCTGTCTCACTCCCTTCCCCTATCTCTCCCCACCCTCTCTCAATGTCACGCCTCCCTCTCAATGTCTCACTCACATCCCCACACACTGTCAGTCTCCCTCCCACTTTCTCTGTCACCCCCTCCCCTTGCTCTCTCTCTCGCTCAATACCAACTCTCTCTCTCTCTACTTCGCTCTTTCTTTCCTCTCGCACTTTCCCAATCCCTCTTCATCTCTGTTTCGGTCTCTCATGCATTCACCACTCTCTGTCCCCTCACCCTTCTGACATTCTCTCCTCGCCCTCTCCCTCCACCCTCTCTTCTCCTCTCCCACTTCCTATCTCTCTGTCTCGCCTCCCACACTAGCTCTCTCCACACTCCTTCAAATCTAAGTCTCTTCCCAACCTCTCTCTCCCTAACTCTCTCTAGCTTTACCCATCCCTCTTTCTCCAACTGTCCCACTCTATTTCTCCCCATTTCCACTCTCACTCTCCCCATCTTCCTTCCCTCTCTATCGACCCTCCCCCTCTGTCCCCCACTCTCTCTCCCGACTCTCTCTCTTCCCCTCACTCTCGCTTTGAGACCGCACTCTTTCACCCTCCTCTGGCTCTCCCTCCCTACCTAACTCACGCTCTCTATATTGGCACTCCCTGTACCCCTCCCTCTCCCCTTCTCTCTCTCACTGGCTCCCAGACCTTTGCTTTTCCCCTCCCAGGCTCACTCCCCACCTTTTTCTCTCTCACACCCTCCATCTCCCTCTCTCTCAAACTTCATCTCACTCTCCATTAACTATGTCTTTCCCCCTGCCACCTCTCTCCATCTCCCTCTCTCTGTACCCATCCTTCTCTCTCTGCGCCTCTTTCTCACTCTCCGCTTTCCTCATCTCTCTACCCCTTTGTCTCTGCACCACCGCAACACGTCTCCCTCTCCCCTTCGTCTCTCTCCCCATCCCCTTTCTCTCCCTTCCTCTTTCCCTCCGCTCGCTTCTCACACTCCCTATGCCCTCACGATCTCTGTTTCACTCTTTCCTCACTCTCTGCTCCCCCTTACTCCCGTCTCTCTCTCTCCACGTCTGTCTACACCATTCCTCTCTTCCTATTCCCCTGCCTCTCTCTCTCCAGCTCCCTCTGTCTTTCTTTCCCTTCCCTCTCTCTACGCCCCTCCTTCTCTCTCTGCACCTGTCCCACTCCCTCCAATCTCTCACGCTCGCTACCCGCTCCCTCTCTCTCGCCCCTCTCCTTTCCCTATCTCCCTCCCTCTCAACTGCCCTCTGCCTTCCCACTCTCTCTCCCTTTTTCTCTCTCTCGTCCTCTCTTTCTCTCCTCTTCTCTCTCCTCCTCCTTTCTCTCTTGCCCCCCTCTCTCTCTACTCTGTCCCAAATTCTGTCTATCTGTCCCCATTCCCTCTCTCTGTCTCCTCTCTCATTTTCTTCCCTCTCCCTCTCTCTCTTTTTCGCCCTCCCTCTCCCTCTCACCCAATCCCTCTCTTTATCCCAACACACTCTCTCTCCTTCCCGTGTCTCTTTCTCTCTGACTCCTACACAACCAATCTCTCTATCTCGCCCCTCTCCTCTCTCCACGCCATGGCTCTCACAGTCACTCTTACGTCTCTCTATCTCACTTTCCCCCTCTCTCTCTGACTCTCCCTCTCTCTTTGTTTTCCTCTTTCCCTCCCTTCGCATCCCTCTCGCCCCACCCCTTCTCTGTCTCTGTTCTTCTTCCTCCGTGTGACTCTCTCCCCTTCCTCTCCCTCTGTTTAACTCTCTCTCTCTCCCTCCCTCTGACTGTCTCTATCATGCTGTCCCTGTTTCTGAAACTCTGCCCGCTACGTCTCTCGTTTCCTTAGTTTCTCCCTCTGTCTGACTCTTTCTCTCTCCCTTCTCTCCCTTTCCCTCTGACAAAATCGCTTTCCCTCCCTCCTTCTCTCTCTGAAACACTGTCTCGCTTGTCATTCTCTCTTTCTCTGAGTAACAGACGGGAGATGGCGGGAGAAGCTGAGCTGGGCTGGGTGGGGTCGATGGAGGATAGAACGACGTGGGTAGTGGGAGGAGGGAAAAAGAGGGAGAGAAAGAAAGGAAGGAACACGACAGCGGCAGCAGGAGAGTGAGGCAAATGGTGTGGGATAGAGAGAAGAGCGGAAGTGTGGTACGCAATCGGTTGTTAGAGAGAGAGGAGGAGGGAAAAGAAAGTGAAAGGGGGAGCGGGAGAGAAAGAGATAGTGTGCAGTAAGAGCGGGAGAGAAATGAGGAGAAAGAGAGTTCGAGAAAAACATGGGGGAGCGTGCAAGAGAAGGAAGGAGGAGAGAGGAGTTGAGAGTGGGAGATGGAGAGACAGAAAGACATGGAGAAACGGATGTAGCTGATTAGCGATGGGGGAATGGTATAGAGACCAATTCTGCCGCAGGCTAAATCTCACTGTGGGAAACAGAATTGAAAGCAAGGACATGACTGCATCGCAAACACTGAGTTCAGTCCCCGGTCCCCAACCCTTTCCTGATGACCAGGGCCTAGGCCTGAGTCTTTCTCTGTCCAACACATTTTCTTCAACTCAAACAACCATATTGTTCAGTCTTCTGCTCCGCACTTGTCTTTTGTATATTATTATTGTTCACAAATTGAAGTCATCGATACAGTCAGTGGAAAGGTGTCTTTTCTCACCCGGCCCTGATTTGAAAGAACCATTGAACTATGTCCCTGTAACCCCACCGTCATAACCCCCACTACCGCCACCCCGTGGGATAAGGTTAGCCGAAGCAACACTACCATCAGGTTGTTACCATCAAGACAGGCGACTTCATTGCTGAAACATTGAACTGAGATGAGAAAATCCCGGATGGATCAGTGTGATTTTCACTGATTGAAGAATTTTGTTAAGAGGATATTTCAGCATATTTTTGAGCTGCTGTCTGAACTTAGTCTGGATCACGGCATAAATGGCGGTATTGGTGCAGCAACTGAGGAGCTGCAACATAAAGCCCAATTCCTGCACAAACAAATCTAGAGACACAGATCTAAACCCAAATTCATGCAGCCGCCTCCATATAGAATACACCATTAACGTTGACCACAGCAGGATAAAATTGGCCGAGACCACAAACAGTAAAATGATGGATTTTCTTCGGTTTCTCATTTCCATGTCAGTCTGAGCATCCTCATTGGTGTGAGCCCGGAGTCTCCTGCGGGCTCTGCTGGTCAGTAAAATGTATCTGATGGTGAAAAGATTGAGCAACAGAATCAGGAGAAATGGGACACCCGGGGTTAGAATGTGGTGGAGGAACTCAATTGTGATCCAGACAGGGGAGAAGCGAACATCGAATGTTACATTACAAAACCAGGGAAAGTTGCCCAGCGCATACCGATCTGTAAACATAAAATACCAGAAAATGTTCTTTAAACAGCTCAGCACACTCACTGATCCTAGAACCAGAGACGCAGTTTTCTCATTGCAATATTTACTTTTCAGCTTCTGGCAACAAATGGCCACAAACCGATCAAAGGTGAAAGTGACGGTGAACCAAACAGAACAGTCAATAGCTGTAAAAAGCAGTACGGCGTGGATATTACACACAGGGATTGAAACCAGGAAATAGAACTGTTCCTCATAAACGATGGGAATATGTCTCAATATCAGGTCGAGGATAATGACCAATAGGTCCGCCACTGCCATCGCCCCCAGGTAACGTTTGACGCATGGAGACAATCCACAATCTTTATAAAGTAGGGCGTAAATCGTCAGTGCATTTACTGTAAGAAAGAAAAACAAACACATCATAATCACCCTGGAGGCAAAGTTATCAGTTTGATTGATGATCCGGTGAGACTTTCAAATGTGTCACTTCACTCAGAGATTTACTGAAATAATTGCAGCAAACAAAAAACAAATGGCAAGATCTGAATTACTGACACAAATGTATCATTAAACACAGGAAAGCATCGCTCCCTAAACACACAGAGACTCATCCATAAGAACAGATCTTTTCTCAAGTATTGCCACACACTCGATCACTCAACAGCAGAGTCGAGGTTAGAGTGGTGCTGGAAAAGCACAGCAGGTCGGGCAGCATATGAGGAGCGGGAAATTCGAAGTTCCGGGCAAATGCGCTTCATCAGCCCTTCATTAGCCCCACTCTAAATTAGGATCTGATCTCCAGCATCAGCAGTCCTCACGTTCGCCCATTCAGGAGCAGACTCGGGTCAATCTTTACTGTTCCTAATGCGGAGGGTAAAAACGTTACTGTCCTAAAGAATTCTCTCTGACTTCCTTGAAGATAAACGGATGTTGCAAGTTTCTGTTTTTTAGTCTCAATTGTCCTCAATTCTGTGTCGTGGAGAAATGTAAACGCAAGGATAAAGTCTTCACCCCGTTAACTGCATGAGGATTCTTCGGAACAGTGTTTCATTCTCCCTGGAACGGGTACTATTCCTTCGGGATTTTATCCGTTGTTCAAATCACTGGCATCAGGCCGTTCACAAATTATTTAAGTAATTGAATATTCTGGAGAATGTCAGTTATGAAATGTTTCCAGGAATGTCACTTATAGAATGTTCCAGGGAATGTTGGTGACAGAATGTTGCAGGGAAGGTCGTGTACATAACGTTCCAGAGAATGTCAGTCATAAAATGTTCCCACGACGGTGGGGTATAGAATTGTATGGAGAATGTTGGTTACAGAATGTTCCAGGGAATGTCAGGTAGAGAATGTTTGGTACAGAATATTCCGGGGAATGTCAGTTATAGAATATTTCCGGAAATGTCGGATAGTGAATGCTTGCTATAGAATGTTCTGGGGAATGCTAGGTATACAGTGTTCTGGAGAATGCTAGGTTTAGAATATTCCGTACAATGTCGCTTACAGAATGTTCCGGGAAATGTTGTGTGTACAATATTGGGAATGGAATGTTCCAGCGAATGTCAGTTATAGAAAGTTGGGTGCAGAATATTGTAGGGAGTTGGAGCTACAGAATGTTGTGAAAAGAATGTGCTGGGGAATGTCAGTTATTCAATATTCCTGGGAATGTCAGGTACATAATGTGATATCCATTCATTCGTTTCTATAGTTTTAGAGTGTCGACACGGGTGCCACCATTACATGTAAGCACACCACCCACCTTGTCGGAGACAGGTATACATGTGACTTGATCAACGTGGTCTATCTCATACACTGCATGCAAGGATACCCTGAGCATTGTACATTTGTGAGACTGAGCAGAGGCTGCAGCAAAGAATGAATGGACACTGCACAGCAATCACTAGGCAGGAGTATTCCCTCCCAGTCGCGAAACACTTTTGTAGTGAGGGGCATTTGGCCTCGGACCTTCGGGTGACTATCCTCCAAGGCGGACTTCGGGACAAGCAAAACGCAGAGTGGCTTAGTAGAGTCTGATTGTCAAGTTTGGTCCCGATGGGGATGGCCTCAACCGGGACCTTACGTTCATGTCGCACTACATGTGAACTCACTGCACTGTAAACACTCTCACACAGACACTCTCTCTCACAGGCTGTCTCTCATATGCTCACATATAAGTACCCTATAGTCACACCCACACGCGCACCACCTCACAGACACTCACTCACAGCCACCCACTCGCTCACGTATTCACACAACCCCCTCTCACACACATACCCAGACGCACACACTCACTGGTCTCCCCTGCACCTGCACACATATCAATTTGTGGGGTGAATTTGTACTTGCACAATTACGTTGTATTTTGCTCAAAACCTGCATGAATCCGTTCCTCTCACTTTTAAGTACAATCAGTCTGACCTGATATTGGGACACAGACAGGCTTTAACTTCACACCGACAGTGCACTGTCTGAACTGAGATATCACCTATTGTTAAAAGTTATCACGAGATTGCAACTTCAAAAAAAGTTCTGAGGTCTACATAAAGTCATAGAGTCATAGAGATGTAAAGCATGGAAAGAGACCTTTCGGTCCATCTCGTCCATGCTGACCAGATATCCTAACATAATTTAGTCCCATTTGCCAGTACTTGTCCCATATCTTTCTAAACCTTTCTTGTTCATAAGTCCATTCAGATGCAATTTAAATGTTACAATTGTGCCCACGTCTGCCACTTCCTCTGGCAGCCATTTCATGCACGCCTCACACTCTGTGTGAAGATGTTTTCCCTTAGGCCCCTCTTCTGTCTTTCCCCTGTGACCCATGACCTCTAGTTCTGACTCCCCCAATCCAGGGAAACGACTTTATCGATTTATCCTCGACATGTCCCGCGTGATTTTTATAGTCCTCTAAAAGGTCACCCTCAACTTTCGATACTCCGGGGAAACAACACCAGCCTATTCAGCCTTTGCACATATCTCAAATCCTCCAACCCTGACACCACCCTTGTAAAGCTTTTCACAACGTCTTTCCGATAGGAAAGAGACCGGAATTGCACGCAATATTGCAAACGTGGCTGAACAAACGTCCGACACAACTGCAACACGACCTCTCAACTCCTATACTCAACATTCTGTCCTCGAAAGCAAAACATACCAAATGCCTTCTTCACTCTCCTATCTTTCATGGAACTATGAACCCGAACTCCAAGGTCTCTTTGTTCAATAGTACTCCCTAAGACTTTACAGTTCAGTGTATAAATCCTGATAAGGTTTGCTCTCGCAAAATGAAACACCTGGGATTTATTTAAATTGAACTCCATCTGCCACTCCTCAGCCCATTAGCCCACCTGATTAAGATCACGTTATAATGAGTGTTATCCTTTGGTATCTTCTGCAAACTTACTAACTATTCATCCTGCGTTAATATGCATGTCAATTGTATTAATGACGAAAAGAATTGTACCTACCACCGATCCATGTGGCACTCCATTCACCAGAGCCCTCCAGTTGGAAAAAGAAAAACTAACCGTCCACCAACAACATTTGTCTTGGACCTTCGATCCAGTTCTGCATCCAAGTGTCTAGTTCTCCATACATTCCATGAGATCTCTCCTTCCTAACAAGTCTCCCATAGGGAACCTTGTCGAACGTCTTACCGAAGTTCATTTGCATCTCGTCTGCAGCTCTGTCTGCATGAATCGTCTGTCACTTTTTTGAAAAAAACTCAATCCTGTGCGTGAGACATGACTTCCCACGCACAAAGCCATTTTGACTATTCCCTAATCCTTTCCAAATGCGTTTAGATCCCGTCCCTCAGGATTCTCTCCAACAATTTGTTCACCACCAACGTCAGACCCACCGGTCTATAGTTCCCTGTCTTGTCCTTATTATCTTTCTTCAATAATGGTACGACGTTAGCCAACCTCCAGTCTTCTGCAACCTCAGCTGTGACTATCAGTGAAACAAATATCTCAGCAAGGGGCCCAGCAGAGTTCTCGGGTACACCTGATCAGGTCCTGGATCTACCTTTATGCGTTTCAAGACGTCCATAACTTTCTCCTCTGTAATATGGATATTTTTATCAAAGATGTCACCATCGATTTCCCCAGACTCTATATCTTCCATGTCCTTCTCCACAGTAAACACTGGTGCAAAATACTCGTTTAGTATCCTCCCCATCTCCTGCGGCTCCACACAAAGGCAATCTTGCTAATCTTGGAGTGGCACTATTCACTCAGGAGTTACCCTTTTGTCCATAATTTGTAAATACCCGTTGGATTCTCCTTAACCCTAAGTGCCAAAGATATCTCCTGTCCTTTTTTTTTTGCTCTACTGATTTCCCTCTTTGCCTTACTCCTTCTTTCTTTATACTCTTCTGAGCATTCTCTCGATCTCTCCTGCCTATACCAGACAAATGCTACCTTGTTTTTATTAACCAAAACCGCGATTTATCCAGTCATCCAGAATTCTCTGCACCTACCATTCTTTCCTTTTACGCGAACAGGAATATACTGTCTCTGGACTGTCGTTATCTCATTTCTAAATTCTTCCAAGTGTACAGCCGTCACTTCACCTGCGAACATCTGCACTCAATCACTTTCTGGAAGTACTGTCAAAATTAGATTTCCTATAATTTAGAGCATCAACTGTTAGATTTGCTCTTCCCTTTTCCATCACTATTTAAAGTAAATAGAATTATGGTCACTGGCCAAAAGGTAATCCCCTACTCACATCTGGTTCATTTACACTCTCTTATTTCCCAAGAGTAGGTCACGCTTTGCACCTTCTCCAGCAGGTACATCCACATATTGATGCAGAAAATTTTCTGGTTCACTCTCAACAAATTCTTCTCCATCTAAACCCTTTACACAATGGCAGTGCCAGTCGATTCTGAGAAACTTATAATCCTTACCATAAACACACTATTATTCTTGCAGATAACTGAAATCTCCTTACAAATTTGCATCTCAATTTCCCGCTGACTATCAGGGAGTCGATAATTCACTCCCAATAAGGTGATCATCACTTTCTTATTTCTCAGTTCTGCCTAAGTAACTTCACTGGACATATTTCCGGCAATATCATCAGTACAGCTGTAATGCTAAACCTTATCAAATACGCCACTCCTCGTCCGCTCTTGTCTCCCTTTCTATCCTTCTATATCGCATTTGTATCCTGGAGCATTAATGTGGCAGTCGTGTCCATACCTGAGCTACGTTTCTGTAATTGCTATAAAATCCCAGTCCCATGTTCCTAACTATGCACTGAGTTTATCTGGCTTCTCTGTTAGGTCTGTTGCATTGAAATAAAGTCAGATTAATTCATTAGTCCTACTTTGTTTTCTTCTTTCTTGCTGCCTCTCCTGAGTATTTGGCTCACTTCGTTTCTCACCTGCACCAGTCTCAGTTTGATCACTTTCCTCAGTACCTCCCTTAGTCTCACCACCACAACCCCTTGCTATTTTAAATAGCTCTAGCAAATCTCCCTGCCAGTATATTAGTTCCTTAGTTCAGCTGCAATCCGTCCATCTCGTAAAGATCACTTCTACCCCTGAAGAGATTCCAGTAATCCAAAAATGTGAATGCTTCTTCCATACACCATCTCTTTCGCCGTGCATTCATCAGCCCTTTCATTCGATTCCTACCCTCACTACCTGGTCGCACCGGGAGTAATCCAGGTACCACTGCCCTCTCGGACCTCTTTCTAAATTCCTGCCTAACACTTTATGCTGTCTTCAGAATCTCATCGTTTTGTCTTCCTATGTCATTGGTACCAATGAGTTCATTGACCTCCTCCTAGCACCTCCCCACTTTGAGACCATTCCACATCCTCTCTGAGACATCCTTGATCCTGACACCTGTGAGGCGACACACCATTCTGATTTTTCACCGCTGGCCACAGAAACGTCTATTTGTGCCTCAGATTATGCAGTCCCCTAACACAATCGAACGCTTGGAACCTAACGTAACACTCATTACATTAGTGTCTGTGTTAATACCAAACTTCGTACATTCCCCTGAAAGTCCATCAACACCTACATTTTCTGAAACAGCTTTCTTGTTTCTAATCGGAATAACTACAGAAGACCACTGTAGTGCCACCTACATCTCCGACCTTTCTTGGAACCCACCCATCTGCCTGACAGCATGTGCGGCTTTCTCCCTTCCTGGAACTGCCATCTATTACATCCCCGAGCTCTTGTAAATTGCGTGTACTGGACGCTCCAACTGATCCTTTCGTTCTGTCAGGATTCTCAACCAACGACATCTCTTGCAGTTACGATCCTCAGTAACACCTAAACCCTCCCGAAACTTTCACATCCAATAAGAAGTATGAAGGAACTGAAACTACAATGGTCATTCTAAAAGTTGAAAGATTTCATTTGCATTCGTTCAATATTACATTCCGTGACACTGCAATCCTGGTGCCATAAAGTCTGTATCTTATGATTCTGCTCCACAACAAACTGATCAAGAAGTAGCGCTTCAAAGGCTAGTGCTTCCAAAATACATTGTTGAACTATATCCTGTTATTGTGTGATTTTTAACATTGTCCACCCCAATCTAACACCAGCACCTCCAAATCAAAAATATTCACACAGTTTGTCATTCTCCTTTCCATATACTTTGAGTAATTTTGTTTTAATTATCAACTCGTTAAATTTAGCAGATTAAAGAAACGTGTTGACTTGATCCAGAACTGATCCTGACCCCGTCTGACACCTATGTCACATCTGTTGGTGTGACCAGTGGAGGGGTGGGACTAGAAATGGAAACAGGAACAGGAACGGAACGATCGACTGTTGAGCCTAAAGTCAGTGATGGCTAAGTTATCTGAGGGCATTCTGAGGGTGAGGATTTATATGCATTTAGAAAGGCAAGGACTGATTAGGTGCAATCAACGTGGGTTGGGCTGTGGAAAGCATATGTCATTAATTTGATTTATTTTTTTGAAGAGGTGACAAAGAAGATTTCTGAAAGCACTTTGGCAGACGTGGTCTATATGAACTTCAGCAAAGTGTTCTTAATATTCCGATTGGTAGACAGATTAGTAACGATCAGTCACATTGGATCAAGGGGAGCGATCAAGGGGATTCAAAGTTCTGCTTCAAGGTAGAGGGTTGTTCTTCCAAATGGAGGCCTGTGACCAGGGGTATTCTGCAGGAATCAGTACAGAGTTCACTGCATTTCATGTTTCATATAAACATGGTTAGTAAATTATCAGATTACATCAAAATGGTGGTGTAGCGGACAGTGAAGATGATTACCTCAGTGTAGAACGGAACGATAATCACATGGGCCAATGAGACAAGGAGTGGCAGTTGAAGTTTATTTTCGATAAATATGAGGATTTATATTTTTGAAAGGCAAATTAGAGCAGGAATTATACACTGAATGCTAAGGACGTGAGGAGTGTTGCTGAATAAAGAGAAGATGGCTGCAGGCGTACAGTTCCTTGCAAGTAGAGTCGCAGGTCGAGAAAGTAGTGTCGAACGTATTTGGCATACTTGCTCGAATTGGTCAGAGTACTGACTATAGGAGTTGCTACGGCATGTTGCACCTGTATAGGGCGTTCGTGAAGTCACTTTAAGAATATTGCACACAATTAGGCTGCCTCTTCTAAAAGAAGAATGTTGTCATACTTGACAGGTTGCAGAGAAGATTGACAAGAATGTTCAAGAATAGGAGGGTTTGAGCGACAGGGACAAACTGAATAGGCAGAGGTTTGGCCCCTGGAGTATCGAAGGCAGGGGCGTGACGTTATAAAGATTTATAAAGTCATGACAACAAGTTATGTTTCCGAAGAGAGTGGAGTCCAAAACCGTATGCCATAGGTTGAAGCTGAGCACGGAAAGGTTTAGAAAATATATTCGAGAAACTTTTTTCACAACGAAAGTTTTGCTTGTACGGAAAGTGCTGTCAGAGGAAATAGTGAAGGTTGACCCAGTTACACTTGGAAAAATGATTACGACAAATGCCCCACACCCCTCTCGGCTCCCATGTTCACAAGCCTCATTCCTGATCAAAGGTTTTTGTCCGAAACGTCGAATCTCCTGTTCCTCTGATGCTGCTTGGCCTGTTGTGTCTTTTTCAGCACCACACTCTCGACTCTTATCTCCAGCATCTGCTGTCCTCACTTTCTTCTATCTATTCGCCATGCACAGGTTGGACGAAAGGATCTGTTTCCGTGTTGTATGCAGTTCTGATTCTGTAAGAGGGCTACAGTGAAGTTCTAAAAGAACCATTGGAATGCAATTCTCTTCCCTAGATGTTTATCTTGCCTCTGTGCTAACATTGATTTAAAACTGCATAAGTGAAGTATTTGACATGGAAGTGAATCGCGGATAATGGGATTCACACAAGAAAGCTGGCTGAGCGCACAATCTGATCAGCCACGATCTAAGTGCCGAGTTGAAAAGGCTGAAAGTGTCAAGTGACTCACTCCTGCTCCTCTGTGTTATGTTCCCGGTTCCATTCAGCTGCGCAATCCTGCTAGATGGGAGCAGTTGGAGGCCAATTAGTACTAAAGTCTGATGCACATAAACAGACCATTGGACAATTGAAGACTACAATACACGGTTTAGGGTGATTTATAAAATGTATTTGGAAAATCCAGCCTGAGAATGAAAGAAGCTTCTCATCTCTCCTGACAGAGCTTGTTGCAGCCATCATACGTTGCCTACCGATGGCTCATATAATCCTCTGGTCTCCTTGATTTCAAAATTCAATAATATAACTTCAAGGAAACAACACCCACTAAATTTCCAAAATGAAAATACAAGAATATCAGAAACAGGAGCAGATCTTTTGACCCCAAGCCTGCATTCCCTATTCATAAAGTCTTTACTAATCTGCTCCAGATCTCAAATCCGTTCTAATGTCCCATTTTTATGGCCCTCAACTCTCTGACAAGTCAACATCCATTTACAACCTCCTTACGCATTTTCAGTGACCGACCTACACTCAGAATGTGGACTAGAGAATTCCTCACATTCACCACTCTATGTTCTTGAAGAAAGCACTCCTATTCCTATACCATGTACTACTTCTATGAATAAAAGCGGTGTACACAAGGGTTCGGGTATGAATGACTGGCCCTGACATGAAAGCAGTGGTTTACTGAAGCTGATGTCAAAGAGCTAAACAAAATTAGAATGAATGGTAATCAGTGTAAACTCCCCACTTTTTGGAGTCAATCGTGGCATAAAGGAAATTGTCCATGGTTGTGGATGTCAATCCTCCCAGTCCCAGGACATCTATGCGGAACACCCCCAGGGTAGCATTCTCGGCACAAACATCTTTCCTCAACAAAAGGATCAGATGTGGGGCTGGTCACTGAAGATCACACAATGTTCAGAACAACGTTTTATCCATTAGCTCCGGAAGCACTCTGAGTCCAAGTGCAGTAAGACCGGGGCAATATTTAAGCTTGTGCTCTTAAAGTGCCCTTGACATTCATGTAACAGTGCTGCAAAACACCGCAACATGCCACAGTTAAAAATGTAGAGTTTAATCATCACACTGTAACCGTTTGACGAAAAGAGCGGTAGCCCATTCAGTCCCTCCAGTCTATTACACAGGAAGAGGAAAAAATCTATTGTTATTGATCACAGTCCCTTAAAATATTTTATGACGGTAGTCGAGAGGCGATTTGTTTCGTATTTTAAAGGTAAACGTGAAGTGGCTGTTACAGATTCAATGTGACTGGTGAAATGACTCAGCATAAAGCAAAACAACATTTATTTAAGTACCACAGATAAAATGCAAAAAATAAATTGTATTTTAGATTAAGGCATCTCGTTTGGAAAACGGAATAGAATAACAGATGCAGTATCTATTACAATTAAAACTTACAATCAAGGGACCTCCCCTAAACACACCACTTGACAAAAATGAAAATTCAGACACGTGTTCTCACAAACAGTTCTCCAATCCAGGAGGGAAAAATTCTAAAGAAAACTCAGAGAGAATAGCAGCAGGAGACATTCACATATAATGGAGCAGAAGCTGCAGAGAGAGACTGCTCCACGTTTGTTTGCGTCTCCAGTGTTGTAGGTGCACACGTGGTCTTTAACGTGGTTTGCTGACTGTAAGGAGGGAAGCAATATTTTTTGTGCGAATCCTCTCGGAGGCATCTCCCCCGAGAAAACAGACTGGTGCTCTCCATGTCGGTCAGAAGCTGGTGGGAATGGCTAACTGTTTCAGAATGAAGTTATTGTGGCTGCTGTCAGGATTGTGAAAAAACACGATGGTCATTGCAGGTTGACACACACCGAGTGCATAATAATGTGGGGAGAATTTACTCAGAGCCTCTACCTCTCTCTCAATAGCCATGGAGCTCACAGAGATGCATAATATTAGGAAATCCGCATTAAACTGATGAATGAGACTCGAAATGCAAATAATGATAGTACTGTTCATGTTGATCTTGTCTAGTGCACGTCCTATGCAGTGTAACCTGTGTGCCTTACTTTGTTCAAATTTTTACTCACCCTATGACCTATATATTTTTGCTTACCATGATTTTCTATCCTGTTCGCAAACAATGTATTTTTTCACGGTATTCGGGTACATGTGACAATAAATCAAATCAATCATCCTCAGTATAGTATTGAATTTCTCATTTTATCAATGTCTCTTTTGGAAATACATGATCCCCAACGACACTCAACATTCAAAGTAACCATCTCTTCTTCTCTCACAGGGCTACAAGGTAAGCACTCAGTTTATTTCCTCTCTCCTCGTGGCACGAATATCTGTGACGATGGCAAGGATATAATTCCCTACAAACGAGATCAAAAATAAAGTATTCGCCACTTGGGATTCATGACAGCCTATAATCCGACAACTACGCTCAGACAACAACTCACTCGAACAAAAGACCCGATACCCATCATGTGTAAGACTATTTAAAAGAAACCATGCAAAGACTGCACGAAACACTACACAGGATAAACAGGCAAGTCGCAAGCAATCCGCAATCACGATGAGCGACGAGCGACTAAACGCCACGCTCAGCTGTGCCGAGTCACCATATACTCAGATGTCAAGAACTACAAATTAGACTAGATTTGCAAAACGACTGTCGGACAAGCTAATCCGAAGACAGCCAGAGAATTCCGAAAATCACTGCACTCATCCACGGAATCCATCAACAAATACAGACCCATACCCATTATACTGGCAACTACAATGAACAAATGGAACCGGCAGTGGTAACTTAACCAAATAAATTCCAGAACACACAATACAGTAGTGCTTCACAAAAGGCAGCAATGCACTGAAAACGTCACCCAGGCAGGGGTCGAAGCGTCTGCAAAGAAGTTGCTCATCTCGACAAATATATGCACAACCATTGTAACAAGCACACGAGCGACAAATCTTTGCACAAAACTTGAAGTCAAATCTGCGTGCAGTGCCCCAAATAAATGCTCATCAAGGTCCAACAATTGCAGGAAGGTCGCTTTACGTATGTACTTCAACCATCTTACAATGAAAGACAACATGCCACATAATGTAAGGTTTGTGAAGGTTTGTAGCTCATGTTGAGGTTTAGGGGGCAGGTTTGCTCGCTGAGCTGTAGGTTTGATATCCAGACGTTTCATTACCTGGCAATGTAACATAATCAGTGGCGACCTCCAAGTGAAGCGAAGTTGTTGTCTCCCGCTTTCTATTTATATCTTTCTCCTAGATGGGATTCCTAGGGCTTGTGGTGATGTCATTTCTGTTCGTATTCTGAGGGTTTGATAGATCGATGTGTATGCTTATGACGTTGTGGTTGGAGTGCCAGGCCTCTAGGAATTCTCTGTCATGCCTTTGCTTAGACTGTGCCAGGATAGATGTGTTGTCCCAGTCGAAAGGGTGATTTTTTTTTCATCGTGTGTAGGGCTATTCAAGAAGAACGGATACTCAAAAAATACAGTGCACAGATTCCTCAAGAACAAACCACGACAGCAGACCAAGATCAGCCAGAAACCCAAACCACCTTGCCATACATCAAAGAAGTTTCAGAAATGATAGCCAGACTACTAAGACCCCTTGGAATGCTAGAAGCATACAAGCCCACCAACACTCCCTAACAAAAACGAACAAACTTAAAAGACCCAGTACAACGCATGGACAAAACCAACGTCATCTACAAAATTCAATGCAAGGACTGCCACAAACACTACGTAGGACAAACAGGAAGAAAGTCAGCCACCAAGCTACACGAACAGCAGCTAGCCACAAAAAAGACACGACGCTCTCTCCCTTGTAGCCCGACACACGGATGAAAAAAAACACCATTTCGACTGGGACAACACATCTATCCTGGGACAGGCTAAGCAAAGACATGCCAGAGAATTCCTAGAGGCTTGGCACTCCAGCCACAATGCCATAAACAAACACATAGATCTCGGCGCCATCTATCAACCCCTCAAAAAACGAACAGGAAATGCCATCATCACAAACCCCAGGAACCTCATCCAGGAGAAAGATATAAATAGAAAGCAGGAGACAACAGCTTCGCTTCACTTGGATGTCACCACTGATTATGTTACATAACCAGCTAATGAAACGTCTGGATATCAAACCTACAGCGCAGCGAGCAAACGTATACCCTATATCACATAATGCACCAACTACATATACCTGATATGTATGGTTTTTTGGTGACTCATGATCTAGAGCATGCATGTCCTTTTGAACAACACTTTCGAACATTGCACCATTTAATCAATCGGAAATGAGATGGATACTATCTGCTGCTCACAACCAAATCATGCATCTGCCTTTCAAATTGCTGTGTTGCAAATACTGATACATCGAATGAGTAACTGCCTTCAGTCTGACTAGGGCGATGTTATCTGGTAGTTTCTCCATTAAATAATTCTCACTTCATTTCGTATGTTCCCCCTTACCCACTGACTTTCTCTCAACTGTCAGCAACCATGTGAACGTATTCTGTAAATTCAAATGCACCACTCCTACTGCTTTTCATTTGTTGATGATGCAACTATGACAAACTCCACGGGTTTCTGAAAGATGATTTCCCTTTTGTGTTGTTATGCTGACTCTGCCACGTCATATCCTGATTCCCTATGTGTCTGTTTTTCATATTACTTCGAAAATATTCTAATATTTTGCTCATAATTAACATCAAGCTGTCCAATATTTAGTTTTGTTCAGCTATCCCACCCATTCCCGTTTAAAATATTTCAGGATACAACAGCTTCTTTACAATTTTCAGGACCGGAATTGCCAGAATCTAAAGCTAGTTGAAGGATGTTCCACAATTCTTTCTTACATCATTTAAAACAAACATTTGGATAAGTTCAGGAATCTGAAAATTTTGGAGGGATAAAGGCCTAGTGCAGGCATGTGGGGCTAGGTTCGTTTAGGATTATAGTTATTATGAACTGATTGGATTAAAGGGTCTCTTCTGTGCTGTGTGAATCTATTACTCTGTCGTTAACTCTATTGCCACCTCCATGAACACTTGGCGATGGGGTGCATGCGGTGCAGCAACTTACCCAAGCTTGAATTCAATTAGTTTTTGGACAGCTTTTCTTTTGTATTTCTAACCTCACAATTTCTAATTTTCACCAGTCACTCTATAGGGTAAAACGTCTGGCAGATTTTCTGTATCTTCCTTTGCGGAGCTAGAACTATTGTTTTCCCGTCAGCGAGGGGCAGCAATAGACATTGTGGCCGTGTGAATACGTCAAAGCACTCCATCAGCAAGATAATGCCCATGATAACCACTCCTGCTCGGAAAATCCTAGGATCCCAACAGTTGAATGAAACTGTTACTTCATGGTCGCTGACATTACAATCGTTTGCCTCGTCTGAGGTCACAGTTTATGCTGAAATAGAAGACACAAAGCTGTGTCCTTTAAGAAACAAACCAGCTTCACAATTTCCAACTGGTATAGTTCCAGGGAGAGACATGAATAAGTCTGTGATCAAAATATTTAAAACGGGGGGAGTGACCAAAAGAGAACTGCAACAGCAAGTATTAGATGATGGTTTACTTACGAACAGCACTGAAGCAGTAGTGAAGACTGGGAATATTGTGGCGGTAGTAGTGGACAAGTTGAGTGATGCAGGGAAAATGGAGAAATAAATCAACTCAGGTCCAAATTGGCCCCGGTAATTATGAACATTTTTGTTCCTCCCCAGGCGCTTGTAAGTGAAGGAAATGCATCACATGGAATTGGCATTGACTTTGTGATTCGAAGCGAATATAATAACTTACTTTTTTGCGAAATATAGACAATAGACATAGTGATTGCATTAAAAATGATTTGCAGAATTGATAAATGCATTGAGCTGGACTTACCTGGAACACCAACAATAGCGAGGATGGGATAGTAACCTGCCTGAATAATCATCAGTACACATTCTATCCGAAAAGATAACCATAACCAATCCTTAGAAATATAGTGAAGACCCCAGGATAAACTCCTGACCATTGTTGGAACATTCCAGTCTAATGTTATCAGATTATGATCCATTTTGAAATATTCCAATCTAGTTCTCAGATTCTGATCTCTCCCTCTCTCTGGAGTTGCTGATCTCAATCGTGTTGAGGATGCTGCTGCTGCTGATACTATGGGATAACACATTGAAACAAACCGCTTTTTAATAAAAAATAGGGAAGTACTCTAGTGACACAGTTCGGATCCATGGAGACTGACATCAACCACAGTCACTGAACAAACAGTTCCAGTTAACCCTTTTCACAACACTTATAATGTAACCAAAATACCTAGTCTGGGTGGGATGATGATATCGCCTGCTATTGGACTTATTGCCCATCTACATTTATTTTAGCAAATGTTTGAGCGAAAGGAGAAAGGTGATGCTTTCTATTCACAGGCTGAATTCTTCTGCTGCGTGATCCACATGCATTGATCCATGTAAATGCGTTCCTGAAAGCCAATTGAATGGCTGTCACTCCACTGAAATCTCCTCTATCACAACAGCCGTCAATCTAAAAACTGCCTCTTGGCACAACTACCCTGAACACACACAGAACTACACAAGTGTGTATTTCTCTGAACATCCCTCATACTGCTTCATTCAGGCAACATTGACTCTTTAACACAATGAATTTCAATAATTTGCTTGTAAAGCTGTAAACATCATATTGCACGGTTTGCATATACTTTGCTCAGATTTTCTGGCCTTAGCCCAGAAGTAAATGTTACATTTACAATCACCTAATTCATTAGGATTTAAGAGTCAGAGACAAAATGTGTGTGTCATTGGTTAAGGAACAGAAAGGAATAGGAGACAGTGGCTGTGGAGAATGGAAAGTGATAAAGTGTCTTCTCACAGTCACCAATATCTTTTTGATAGACAGAATAGAATAAAATACAGGGAGAGACCAGAGCAAATTTGGAACAAGGAATGGCGCGTGGAAATGTAAACAAATCAGGTTAATTTGAAATAGAATGTAGGAAACCGTTTTAATGCACACTGCTTAATCCGTGTTTGTGCGGATAGATAAGTTTGTGCACATGTGCACAAGACCGTGAGAATGAACAACAGAGATACAGTCACAAAAACATGATCCATGAGATTTACAATATTTGTAAAACATTAAAACATCACTTAATTCTGTGTTGATGCCTTAACGTTCCCCTTTTCTGGGATTCCATACTGGAAACTCGCATTATTATCAAGATGTGTCTTATAAATTCCTGTTTTTGGTATCCGAAGCTATTTCAGTTAATCCATTTTTTACCTGGAAATAAAGATATTACCCTGGTGTGTTCTGTCAACATCTGCTGTTTGTCATATTATTCCAGATAAATATTGTTGCTTCAGACACAACACTTGAACATGTTACCCTGTTATGCATACACTTTCCAAAATATCACAGTACATGGGCATTGCCAAAAGGAATAGGAAGTCTGTCGACTTTTGTCAATAACCTCGTTTTTTGATATTTTATTTATTTTCTCCTCATCTATACTCTGTCGCTTTCTTTCTCGCTTTGTACGTAGTTAATTACTCTTCTAATCGTTCTCTGTATCCCAGTTCTGAAATATCCCCCTCTCGGTTTATGCCTATTGCTAACCCTTGGATGAGAAGTGATTATACTTATACAAATTAAAGACAAGCACAAAAGGGAGCAGCTGGCCAGTGTTAACTGAAAGAGGGAACAGAGCAGGGTAGACGGTGAAGCAGAAACGGCAGGAGTTGCTCGGGACAAATCAGATGCACAGCTAAAATTCATCCCAAGGAGAGAAAACATACTCAGTGGAGGACAAGGTAATATTGAGTGATACGGGAAGTTAGAGACAACAATTAACCAATCGCAAAAGTATACAATCTGGTGACGATTATTAGCAATCCAGAGGAAGAGGAAAACTTTCAATACCAGCGGACAATAATAAATGAAAGCAATAGGGAGGAGAGGATGAAATAGTACAGCCAGCCTGTTAATAATATAACATAGTTTGCAAGAGGGATTTAGACAAATAACAGAGAA
This sequence comes from Chiloscyllium plagiosum, assembly GCF_037043375.1. Classification (NCBI taxonomy): domain Eukaryota; kingdom Metazoa; phylum Chordata; class Chondrichthyes; order Orectolobiformes; family Hemiscylliidae; genus Chiloscyllium; species Chiloscyllium plagiosum. The sequence continues at coordinate 24,290,985 of NW_028270190.1, forward strand.
GAGAGAGAAGTAAAAGGAAACAAACCGTTGGAAAATGGGCCTGTAGTACTTATGCTAAATAATGAAATGGCAGAGTATTTGAATAGAAACTTTTGCATCAGTCTTCATGGTCCAGCCTGATGGAAGTTCGAGAGCGTCAGGAGGCAGAGGTGAGTGTATCGACGATGACTAAAGAGAAGGTGTTGAGGATTCACAAAGTCATGAAGGCAGATATATCACCCAGACCGGATCGTCAACACGTTCGAGTTCTGAGGTGAAAGCTGAGGTGATAGTCGAGGCTTTGCTGATGATCATTCTAGAATCACTGGAGTCATGGAGAGTCCCAGAGGACTGGAAATTTTAACGAAAATACCTCAGCCCGATTATGTAAAGTGGGACGCAGAAAACAGGATGTTATAGGTATCTAAGAAATTTAAAACTGTTGTTCATAAGTAAGAACACCAGATATTTGACTCAAGTTTCATTTCTTCGCAACCGAACAAAGACATTCCGGATAAAGCATCATTTCACTTGCACAATTCACAACTGAATTTGCACCCAATTTACATATGTTTCTCTTTCACCTCAAATAAAAGCCGATTTGTATTTTGCACTCGGCCACCACGCCATTTGTTTCCCGTCATCCCTCCTCCACCTCCCTAAAGGTATAACAAGTCAAATTTCCATTCCTTTACATTTTGAAGAAGTATCACGCTGGACTTGAAATGGTAAGTCAATTTCCTGTCTCCACAGATGTTTGGCAGACATGCTGAGTTTCTCCAGCAATTGATTGTATAGTTGATATTTTAAATCAAACAAAGAAATCTGGATCATGTAAATCTGAATCAATAGCTAAACGTGCTGGAGAAACTGGGAGATTTAAATCAGGGTCACGATACCGAAAGATTAACTCTGTTTCCACTCCGCAGATGATACCAGGTCTGCTTACTTTCTCTAGCAATTTCTGTTTTTGAACAAGTTCCAAATGTATGCATCAAAGCTGCTCAAACCACCTGTGCAACAAAGGCGCCATGCACTGGGAAGTGAACAATACCACAAGGTGCACATATACATTGGTTCTGAAACTACGTAAGACTGGCATCACTGCCACTACTGAGCTTTTAATCATAGTCAGGGAGAGAAACAGAGGGAAACACACTCACTGTAAACAGCGAAAATAGCACTTCTGGTAGACTGATGGATTATCCCAGGCATAAGGTTACAGGTTATGATTGAACACAATTCTGTTTCTGCTGCTGCTGTGGTGTACAGCACCACATGAATAACACAGGGTCATTCTCCGCAATGCAATTCTGCTGCCTGTCGTTAATTCACACTGAGATCCATTTATCCATCAACTCTGTACTCAGTGATATACTTTGGTTTCTGATATAGTCAAACAGTCACTAAAATCATCGATGTCAATATGTTGCAAAACCTTGACAAGATTCAGTTTTGGGACTGATTGCAGACAATTGCCAGGCAATGACCATTTACAACAGCAGATACTCTAATCATTTTCTACTGACATTCAAGGGCATTTTCATCACTGAATTCGCCACTACAAACACCTGTATAGTTACATCATCCAGATTCTGAAATGGACCAGCCTTAAACCCATATCACTACAAGAGGCAGGAGGCTCAGAATTCTTCAGTGACTTCACAAAGTCTGACGTGGACGTGCCAATATTGAAATCGGTTGGACAACGTCAGAAGTCAGCAACACCAGGCTATTGTTCAACAGGTTATTTGAAATCACAAACTTACTTAGCGTGATCCTTCAGAGGGTCAGACGCTGCTCTCACGGGACACGATGGTATGGGGAGAGACTCACGCAATTTTTTTCTGCTTATTTGTTCGCTGTTGGAGTAATCTGCATTCCCTGTGTTATCATTCATGCTTCCCCTGGACCAGAGTCGTATCATTGCCCCCATTCCGCTGTCGACAAGTTCGTGGAAGTCACTGGCATCTTGTAAGGACACAGACACAGTATTTATTCACAAACAAAAAACCGAAATTGCTGGAAGAGCGCAGCAGATCTGGTACTATGTGTGAAGTGAAATCAGAGTTAACATTTCGGGTCATTTCGAGTCTGACTCTTCCTCAGAACCGTCAGTCTTTTTCACAATGGGAACCGAATGGTGCCAGCCTGTTTGCAGCTGTCCTCGCTGTTGCTACTCACTGTAAAGACAGTTCCAGTGCAGATTGATTTCTGCGTTTACGAGATATGTGCAAACCATGGAGGAGAGCATCTCGACCATTACTTCCCTTCTTCAGAGTGAAAACTCACACTCACACCTGAACCTCAGAGACATAGAAAACAGTGCGCGTGCTCCAGTTCACAAAGTACCAGGCTGGCTCTCGCCAATCCGAGAAAAGGTGCGGGGCTCGAGGAATGGACGGCAGAGGTTGGTTCTCCAAGGAATTGGAACGTCAGTGCGTCGTTCGATGTTCACACGTCACTAAGCTTCCCGCCAGTGATTAAAAGCAGCTGCAGCACGACAATGATGGACTGATGAGTGCACTGTATGCAGGAGCCGTGAAAGGGGGAGGCAGACGGATATCGGAATGAAACTGATGTCAGTGCGGTCTGTGAGGTTTTATAGACAATTGTATACCAACATAGATCAGAATTTGAATTTTCCACCTCCGCCTTTGCAGTAAACGGGAAAAGGGCCTTAGGAGGCGTGTGGATAAGGTCACTGCATCTCTCTTGTTTGTGGACAATGCCTCGGGGGTTTATGGGAGAATGGTCATTGATTTTCATCAGAGTTGGAGGATGGGGAATGGGGTCGGGGCAGGCGGATGGGGCTGGGGCTGAAGAGTGGGGATGACTGTTACAAATCATGGAGTGAGCAAGAATGTTTCATGGGGTCATGTGCAACATGGCACATGTGCTGTTTTCCTTTGTCTCTTGAAGAGCTCCATCAAAAATACATTGAACTTGTCTTCTCCAAAGAAAATGACAATTTCTCCAAATCAACCCAATGTCTACATTTTCTTTGTCAATGAGCCACTCTATTAAATCTGCATTCCATATCCTCAAGGGTCCTCATACCCGTCATGAGCAGGACTACAGTGACTACAATCGAATGCAATGATTAATTATGACTAATCCAGAGCTATTTCAAACGTCATCATCTTTTCCATGATTGTGTTCTCATTCCTTCTATTAATGAGACAAAGCTTGCATATATTTCGGTAAATGTATTTTATGTTGTCTCTCCTTTCAAGATTTATACACGTTATCCACCTGTTTTCTCTGTTCCTCCTCTTTCCATATGTGCCATTCAAATATATATTCCTTTTCCACAATTATTGTTTCAAAATTCCTCCACTTGCTGTGTGTTCAATATAAGAGACATCCTCTGCTCTAAATAGTAACTCTCACACCATGCATTCTGTCGCACGGTAAATAAAATGGTACTACACTGGAACAAGCGCTTCTGCCCACCATGTCTGTGCTGACCGTGATGCCATTCTAAACTTATTCCATCTTTTTTTTCCCCAGCGACTGATGCAAAAAGATGTCAGGGTGATCAATTTGACTAACACCGTCACCTTTACATCTCTTCGAAATGGCTGAACGATTTTGGGAAACCTAAGTAAACTGGACACATGAGTGCAGTTATCATCAGGCAGCAAACTCCAGCTTTTTCTGGGATTCCAGTTTCCCATGTATGGAGCAGAACACCATTATAATATCAAGGACTGAGGTTATATCCTGTTTGATTTCAAACCATTAAATATAGCGGCGGAGTTCGTCACTGCAGGACACACGTTCGTGGCAGATTTACTTACGGAGAAAAACACAATAATGAGGTGGAATATGCTGCGTCCGTCTACTGTGAATTTGTCTGGGATGCTGCCAGTCTGACTATTTCCTGTTTCTCTAAATCCTACTGTGACAATTCCTGCCTCAATTTCGAGGTGCTAGTGCTGGACTGGGGATAACAAAGTTAAAAAAATAACAAAATACCAAGTTATACTCCAAACTTACTGCGTCCTCAACCACAGTTTTGATGTCATCCTGTTTGTGCGAGGAGTGAGAAAGTTCGTTATCTATAAAGGGTCAAAAGGTAATAATCCACATTCATGCTTGAGTTTCCCACTTTGCGGAGTGGGTCATCGAGTCATAGTGATGTAAATCATGGAAACAGATCATACGGTCCACACGTCCATGGCGAGCAGATATCCTTAATTAATCTAGTTCCATTTAGCTCATATCCAGATGTCTTTTAAATATAATTGTACCATCCTCCATCACATCCTCTGTCAGCTCATTACATACACACGCCACTCTCTGTGTGACTATAGACATAATCCTCCAGATTCCTTGACTATCACAATCTTCTTGCAATGTAGCTATTCTGGGGATTTAGACTTTGCTTTTCTTCCTGTTCTATTCCTGTCTGGAGGGTCCCCATGTCATATTTCGTGTCTCTACATCAACAGTTTTTTTTATTTGTTCCAAAATGTAAGTCGCAAAATGGTCCTTTCCTCAGATTCACTCACCCATACCTGAAAACATTTTCTCCTGTCCCCGATCTGCATCGAGACAGGTTAACTGAATCCAGCTTCGTCGCTTCAACCTCCGACTGCTCTCCTTTTAGGATGTTGAGCGGGGGAGTGGTACATCAATATCAGTAACTGGTGTCGATGCAGCTGATGTAACATTGTGCACTACTGGCCAACTGGCAGCCCATCAATAAATGTTTATGGGCGCCTTTCCTTCAACACCCCTACCTCTTGGATCGCTACTTTGGGCATCTTGGCCTTAGTGAGGATATGTACATCATCATTGGTGAGATTGTATCCCTCGAATAATTTATACATTTCTTCTCCATAACGCACAATATTATCATTTCTATTTAAAGGTTGGGCGTTCATTCACCATCATGTTATGCAGCTGGGGTAAATGCTGGTTTGATTTTTGCCAGTTGTCATAGAGATGTACAGGGTGGAAACAGATGCTTCGAGATCCAAAATTAATTTGACCGTTTTTGCTAGCATTTGTCCTCTATCCTTGTAAACTCTTCCTATTCACATATGTTCACAGATGTCTTTAAATGTTCTAAGTGTACCAAACTTCACCATTTCCTCTGGCAGCTCATTCTATGCAGCAACACCATTGGCAAATAAAAAGCTGTTCCGTATGTCACTTTTGCATCTGTCCCCTCTCACAATAAACGTATTACCTCTAGTTTCGTATTTGCCAACTCGAAGGGATAATAAAAAAGAACTTCGTTATTCAACCAATTCATCTCCCAATGATTATCTTAACATTTATAAGGCACCGTTAAGCCAGCGAAAATGGTCCCAGCCTATCAAGACTTTCTCTGGCTCTCTGCCCTGGTTTTTGACCCTCTACGATACATCCCTTCCTGATCAGCATTCTGCACATGCTAGGTCTAAGGTTGTTGATTGAACACTGCACAACTCCCTTCTCTCTGACTTCTGTTCGTACCAGGACCAGTCAGGAAGGACTCTGGGATTTGATCTCGTCCTGAAGGGTGTTTATATTAAACATGCCATCCAGTTAAGTTCCACACCATCGTTAACGAACCGACTCAGTGCCCCGATGGCAGCTGCACGTATTGGAGGAGAAATATCAAAGGGAGGTTTTGAGACAATAATTCGATATTCGTGGTGTTTATTAAGCTGTACCGTTCAATATATTTACGTTGATTCATGGACTCAATAATAGCGGAAAATATTCCTTGATTATTAGAATAAGGCTGTGGTCACATTGCTCACAATCGCTGCGCCAGCTCGGTCTGTACTAGGTTTCTAATGTTTTTATCCTGTATTCCCCATGTAGTCCAATGCATTCTATTTCCCCGTGTCTTTGATTTTAATTCTGAGTACGTTGCGCAAATATAAGTAATCTTATCAAACCGTATACCCAACGAAATAAACAGTGCATAAAACAATATTCCCTGAATTTAAATTTATCCTATTCTGAATATATTGTCCATTGGCATTGCATATTCCAAATATTCCCGGTTTCCTTGAACTGTATTACATTTCATTCCAGCCGTCAGAAAGTGTGATGTTCACTGTGGAATATCATTGTACTCCCCACGCAGTCTCCACAGCCACTGACCCCATTCCACTCTGCCTCCTCGCCAATGTCATATTCATTCTGATCCTGACTCATTAATCCATGGTTGGAAATGTGTTGCTGGAAAAGCGCAGCAGGTCAGACAGCATCCAGGGAACAGGAGAATCGACGTTTCGGGCATAAGCCCTTCTTCAGGACTTATGCCCGAAACATCGATTCTCCTGTTCCCTGGATGCTACCTGACCTGCTGCGCTTTTCCAGCAACACATTTCCAGCTCTGATCTCCAGCATCTGCAGACCTCACTTTCTCCTCATTAATCCATGGGTCTTAATAAATAAATGATTGTACGTGCCATGTTTGGCTTTGGTCTGAACTCATAACATGCAATTATTGCTGCTTTAAAGGAAATGAACTGCAATATGATCATTGTCAGTTTATCGAACAAAACTGAAGAGCATTGAGTGTTGAAGTTACAAAGTTGTGTCACACGAGCAGTGATAGGAAATTCCAGACAAGCCGACACATTCTGTGTACGGTCAGGGCAAACGTAACCTGTGATAATCCTTCAGTTGATGGTTTTCCAGTGAAGGTGAGAACAGTAGATTGAAAACCTTTCCATTTTGTATTTCTGGGAAGTTTGGAAATCAGGTGGTTCAGCATTATAAACGGACAACACGGCATTAACATCCAGACTGGAAAAAGAAAACATCCATCAGTCTCTCTCACCAGAACTCAGCTAGGCCAATTGACGACGGGAGATGAGACCAATAGCGAACGATGTCAATATCCAAACCGGTGTAGTTGCTATCGTGGACTGAAAATGCTGCCCTGATCAGCACAGTAGCTCAGTGATTAGCACTGTTGCCTCACGGGTCCCGGGTCGCTTCCAACCTCGGTTGTCTGTTTGAGTGGAGCTTGTTCATTCTGTGTGTGTGTGCTGGTTTCCTCCTACGGTCGAAAATGTGCAGGTTAGGTGAATTCGCTTTGCTTAAGTTATCAATTAGGTGCATTAGTCAGAGAGAAACGGGGTTTGGGTGGGTTACTTTTTGGAGAGTCGGTTGGGCCGAAGGTCTTGTTACAATACAGTAGGGAATCTAATGTAATACTGCCATTAAATTTATAAACCCTACTCTTCTTCATTGTTCCAAAATGCAAAATCTGGATGCACGTTTGCTTGTTGAGTTAGAAGGTTTGTGATCAGACGTTAATTCAGCATACATAAACATCATCAGTGAATCTCCGGGGAATCACTGGTGTTCGTGATACAGTTTCTATTTTTGTGCTGAAGTTTCCTTGCGTTAGTGACGTTCATTCCCGGTGGTGATGTAATTTCCTGTTGCTTTTCTCAGAGGTTTTAAACGGGACTGAAGCCAAAATCCTCGTTGAAATACAATATCTCTAATCTATCCAGACTTAGCACCAATTGCCTTTTTCTGCCGATTGACACATTTTAGTGCATACGAGATTGTGCTATAAACCGACAGATAGCGTTTCAGAAATCTAAGGAGAAGTCCTGGTCAATTGATCAAAGTCATTTTGAAAGGTCGTTAAGTACATTAAAACAGCGTAAACCTATGAAGATATGGAGAGATGTTTATTTCGGCGGAGTTTGAAAATTTACTTCCTGGAGTAGTGAGAACTCATGGGAGAGCAGAGAGTTAAAAGTGCAAGACTAGCAACTGAAATGGCTGATGATTATGAGTTAGTTAATTAGTCAAATTGTGATTTCCATCATCAACGTCAATCCATGACGGATAGAAATTTGGAAAAGAGAAAACTTCACGCGTTAAGAAAAAAGTAGGTCTTGGTGAAAATCATAAGGATAATTTACTACAGGGAATAAAAGGAAAGCCGTTGAGGGGAAAGATAAGTTAAAAAGCAACGTAGTTTTCACTGCAATGAAGTAAGCCACATAAATCAGAAGGTTGTTGGGCTGGGAAAGCCACTGGAAAGACAGACGTAGGAAAACAAGATAAGCCAGTAAATTTCGTTGGAATGGGAACGGATAGCACACTGGAGCTAAAAAAACAAATTGCAATGCAGAGTACATATTGATCAGAGGTTGGTTATGGAGGAAGTGCCAGATCATCTTATATCTTATACTTGCAAAAGTAAAGTATCGGCACATAGGCCAGAAACAGTAGGCAATGGTTTTGCAATATTCAGAGATAGATGAAGAGACAAGTACCTCAGAAGGACTAGCGCTGGCAAAAAACAAAACTGCTTGTAACGGGGAGTCACTGACAGGCAAGAAGGAATTACCTTGAGTTAGGTTAGAGTGTCCAGTGAAAAGCGGCAAGGTGGTATTAGGAATTCATGACAAACTCTCAGCTTCGGGGAAAGAAGACTGTCCGTTCTAATTAAATAGCTGATTCAAAGGTAGAAGCACTGCCAACTGTGGTTCTAAAGTCAGTGCATAATCATGCAAATGACCTGTTACAGAATTCATACCCTGGCATTTTTCCAGACTGTGTGGTAGCAAGATTACAAATTCACAAATTGAAACATGAGATATCGAAGAGTACAGTTCAGAAAGTTGAAGTGGAAGAAGCAGAGACAGTGTTTGATCAAATCATGGAGACAGACTAGGAGCAACTGGTGACAAAGACATCTTCATTGCAGAGAACGTATTTGAGTTCCAGCAGAAAGATAAGAAACTAAAGCAATTGTATTAAAAGGCATACAGCGAAGGAGAACCGAATGCAGCCCTTAGATGTATTAACTTGAAATTGATGTCTTAATGAGGAATTGCATACCATCACATATTCAGACACATGAAAAATGGGCAGAAATTCACGTCATATTACCAGTGGATGAAAGAAAGGATGCGTCGTGATTAGTGCACGAAATACCAATAGGAGGTCATTTTGGCAAAGAAAAACGCAAGTTAAAGACAAAACATTTTTGGAGGTCTGGAATGCACAAGGATGCAGTTGCATTTCGACATACATGTTGTCCAGGGCAGGTAATTTGAAAACCACATGTATAATAAAACAAACATCCTTCATACCTATTCCAGCATTTGAGGATCCTTTTACAAAAGTCTCAATTGATTGCTTCGGATCTCCACCTAAACCTAAAAGTGGGTAAAAGTATTTGTTTAAAATAATGGATGTGTCCACTGGATTTCCACAGGCTATTACGTTTCAAAATATCACAGCTAAAAAGAATGCCGAAATTTCTGAAGTGAGCGCTTCAAAAACGTAGTCGACCGTCACGGGCCTCCATTTTTGTATGACAGGAACAGCGGGAGGTACGAGCAGGGGTCTATCAGGAAGGTAAACTACTTCTTTTCAAAACTTTGGATGTGAATTGGCCGGGCGCACACTGAGCAGGTGCAGACACGGAACTGCTTAGTCAGTAAAGTTATATATTTGGGTGGATGCGGGACCCAAAACGCTACTTAGTTAGTGTCCCCCACGCATCCTCTTCCGCTCACCAAGAATAGCTTCTGTGGGCCGCATTGGTTAGATTACCAGATTTCTTTTTCCAATAGTGTATTTGGGAATTTAGAACATGACGGTTAAGTCAATTGAATGCTCTTCCTGTAGAATTTCTGAAGTAAGGATTGCCACTAGTGTCTCTGCTAACTTCATCTGCTGGAAGTGCACCCAACTCCAGCTCCTCAGAGACGGCGTTAAGCAACTGGAGCTAGAGCTGGATGAACTTACCATCATTCATTCGGATGAAGGGGTAATTGAAATGCGTTAAAGGAAGGTAGTTAGACCTCAGGTACAGGAAAAAGGTCGATGGGTGGCAGTCAGAGTACGGAAAGGGAATCAGCAGGCAGTGCATGGATCCACTGTGGTTGTTCCCCTCAATAACATGTATACCATTTTGGATACTGTTGGGGGGATAACTCACCAGGGTTCAGCCATTGGGAAGAGGTCCCTGGCACAGCCCGTCCCTGTTGCTCAAAAGAGAAGGGGGAGATGAGCAAGCATGAGACATTAGAGACTCAATAGTGAGGGGGGCAGAGAGGTGATTCTTGGGAACGAGAGAGACTTATGATTGGTATGTTGCCTCCCAGGTGCCAGGGTCCATGATGTCGCAGATCATGCTTTTGGGATCATTAAGGAGGATGGGCAGCAGCCCAAAGCCGTGGCCAACACAGGCACCAATGACATAGTTATGAAACAGAATGAAAATTTAATGCAGGAATGCAGGAAGCCAGGTTGGAAGCATACAGCGAGAACAAACAGAGTTGTTGTCTTTGGCTTGTTCCCCTTGCCACGTGCTAGCGAGGCGAGGAAAAGCGAGAGAGTGATGTAGAACACGTGGTTACAGGGATGGTGTCGGAAGAGGCGATTCGGATATATGGAAATTTGGGACTGCTTCTGGGGTAAGTGGGTCCTTTACAAACAGGATGGTCTACACCTGAACCAGAGTGGGACCAATATCCTCTTGGGGAGTGGGAATTAGCTTATGCTCTTCGGGAGGATTTAAAACTAGTTGAATAGCGGGAGGAAACCTGAATTCGAGCTGCACTGCACAGGAGGCTGTGAGTAGTGAGATCATAATTAAGGTTTCAAGGTCGCCGAAGTTCATCAGTAGGAAGGAAGCTGTCTTGATGTGTGCCTACTTCAAAACTAGCAGTGTCGGGAATAAGGTTGGTGAATTTGCAGCATCGGTTGTTATCTGGATTTCTATATTGTGGTCATTTTGGAGACATCGATACAATAGGAACAGAAATGCTTGTTGCACGTTCCGAGGTGTTTTGTTTTCAGTGGAAAAGGGAATGTGGTGAAAGAGGGGTAGGTACGGCATTGTTCGTCAAGGAGATGTTACGGTGGCATAAAGGACATTAGGCATCATGGGCTATTATTATAAACAGGAAACGAGAGGTTACCCTGTTGGGAGTATTGTATTGGCTCCGAAAAATTCCAGATACGTATAGGAAACGATTGCAAGAAGGATTCTGCATAGGAGCGAAAGCAACATGGAAGTTGTTGTGGTGGAATTTAACTTTCCAAAATGTGATTTGCAATGCGATAGTTCGATACTTCAGATATTTATTCCTCAGTGTGCGGGAGGGTTTTTGACATATTATGCAGACAGACGAACAGAGGCGAGATGACATTCGATTTGGTACTGGGTGCTGAATCAAGATCAGGTGACAGATGTGAAGGTGGGTGACTTTGCTGACGGTGATCTCAATTCAGTAAGGTTCCGTTTAGCGACGCGAAGGGAGAAATTACAGCTAGGGAAAGGCAATTATGATGCGATTCGGCAAGGTTGATGATGCATAGGGGTTGGGGAGGAAACTGCACGGCATGGGTACTAATTTAAATGTGCAGCGTATTCAAGGAACAGCTACTCCGTATCCTTGATATGCATGCACTTTTCAGGCACGGGGGAATTGTTAGAACGTGAGATTCGTGGTTTAATAAAGAAGCTGAATCTCTTCTCGAGACAGAAAAGAAGGCTAATGTAAAGATGAGACTTGAAGGCTCAGTTCGGGTGCTTGAGATTTACAGGTTAGCAAGGAAGGACCTCAAGAGAAAGCAAAGAAGAGACAGGAAGGGACATGAGATTTTTTTGGCAGATGGGAGCAAGGAAATCACTAAAACATCTCATTAGTATGTCAAGAATTAAGAAATGACATTAGTAAGATTAGGGTCAGTCAAAGACAGTCGTAGGAAGTTGTGCATGAAGTACGTGGAAGTAGGATGAACGCTAAATGAATAATTTTCTACGGTATTCACATTGGAAAATGATAATGTTGTCGAGGAGAGCATTGAGATACAGGCTATTAGACTAGACGAGACTATGGTACACAGGAGGAGGTGTTCGCATTTCTCCAAACTGTTAAGATATTTAGGACCCCTGGGACGGAAGTGACTTATGCTGGTATCTCTGGGAAGCCAGAGAGGAAATGCCAGATTCCGACGTTCCGGGAAAGCATTCCCAGCCTAACCCTGGAGGTTGAACAGCTGGAAGGATTGAGGAGGCGTTCAGTGTGTGTCATCCGAGCGGATGTTTAACGTTCTGTCCATCTCTCTTTCTATCCCTTTTTTCTCTCCATCTCCTTCTTTTAATCTCCTCTCTCTCCATCTCCTCTCTCCCTCTCTCCATCTTCTCTCTTTCACTCCTTCCCTTTATGTCATTATTTTGTACAAGACATTTTCTACAGTGCCAGAGAGTGGCGATTGCAGAAAATACGAATGCACGGGAGTGAGGGTGATTTAGCGATTTGCACGAGAAATTGGGGAACTGAAAGAAGACAGAGGGTGGTGAATGATGGCAAATATTAATCCTGGAGATCAGTTACTAATGGGAAAGATCTGTTTTTGGATAACGGCTGCTTTTCATTTTTATAAATGAACTCGATGAGGACGCAGAAGAATATGGTATTAAATTTGCAGACGACACTAAGGTGGGTGGAGTTGTGGATGGTGGGGAATATTGCTATAGGTTTTCGAGAGACGTAGATAAGCTGCAGTGCTGGGAGGAGCGGTGACAAATGGAATTTAATGTGGAAAGGCCTGAGGTGACTCACGTTGGATGGAGGACCAAGAATACAATGTTAATGCAAAGATTCTTCATCGTGTGGTGAACGCAGAGATCACGATGTCCATATGCAATGATCCGTGAACATTGCCACCCAGATTGATCAGGTTGTTAAGAAGGCATAAAGTGTGTTCACTTTTATTGGGAAAGGGGCTGAGGTTCGGAGCCAGGAGGTTATGTTGCAGTTTTAGAAAACTCTTGTGCCACCGCACTTGGAGTATTGTGTACATTTCTCATCGCCATATTTTGGAAGGACGTGGAAGCATTGGAAAGTGTGCACAGGAGTTTGACCAAAATGTTGCCTGTTATGGACTTGATGTTACTTTCATTAGAGAACATTGAGAGTGACATTCAAGAGACATTCAAGATGGTCAGACGATTAGATAGGGTGGGCATTGGCAATGGCTAGCGTCATGGGACATAGCCTTAAATTGAGGGCTGGTAGATATAGGTGAGAAGTAATTTCTTTACTCATGGAGAAACTGACTCATTTGAAATATCCACGTCTCCTGAATAGAAGTGGATCTAGCTACTTATAAAACGGGAGTATGATTGATGTTTATGTGCGTGAGATGCTGTTAAGATAACATCAAAGTTTAAGTCTAATGGAATACATTGTTTAGAGAATCTGTCATGGTGGACTTGGCTTCCGTAACCTGCTTGAAGAAAACTGGGTAAAAAGTATCCGAGTCTTATCTGGTCAGTGACGATGACCCGTGAAGTTGAATGACTAAAAGTTCCTGTAACATGGAATTCAGGATGCTATTCGATCAACCACTTACTATTGAATGATGGAACTGCTTTGTAGGGCTGAATGACGTCATTCGTCTTCATAACTGCATGTGCATAGACCTCTGATCTATATCTACGAGCCCTCAATTTAAGGCAATGTCGCAACACGCTAGCCATTGCATGACCATATATGTTTGAAAAAAAAGCGACTCTTCCCTTCTCAGTGTTTCACATATTTGGAAAAAAAAACTGGACTTCTCTTTATCCTGGCAATTGTAGAGAGATTAACGTGGAACATTCTGTCAACAATATTATCAAGAAAATTACGAAAGTGACACCCCCAAAACATTGAATCATCCATCTGTTAGCAGATGGAACAAAAATAAAATTCTGTGGGAAGAGATCCAGCTCCGGGAGGAATGAGACATTATTTCGAAGTCCCCTCACGCAGGTAAATGGGGTGAATGCATTTTCCCTGTGTTTACATTTCATCATGACAGGGGATTGAAAAGAAGTGTGACTAAAATATAGGAATTTCCAACGTTCGTTTGTCTTCTAGAGACTGTTAGAGAATCCGTGAGGATGGCAACGTTTTCAATATTCGCATTTGGAAAAGTAAATACGTGACTTGAGCTTACTTTCTAGTGAACGCGTGTGTGGGAGTGTTCTCGAAAACGTCTGTTCTTTTCGATGTCTTTGAGGAGGGAAGGTTTCCTGCGTTTTATGATACATTTTTGTATGTAATTCAGAATTTGCAATTGTTATTTCAGCTTCAATTACATCAATAAATCTCTGAATTCGTTCACGTTTGAAAACTTCATAGAGTCTTCGATCAGTCTGGTCACTTTTCCACCAGGCTGATGGCTAATTGCTTTCCGTCCAGACAGTTAATGTAGTGAACAACTACATCCTGCTTCATAAAGGTTGTGGACTGTCTCCATGTGTCAGTCGTTACCTGGGGGCAATGGCAATAGCAGATCTATTGTTCATCATCCTTGACCCAACATTGAGACACATTCCTGTTTGTTTTCGGAATATTTTTACTTTCTGTTGCGATATCCGAGTATGCAGTATCCACGCCGTCCTAGTTCATGCAGCCACTGACTCTTCTGTCTGGTTCAACGTCTCTGACATCTTTGATCGATTTGTGGCTATTTGTTGCCAGAAGCTGCGAAGTAAATATTGCACTGAGAAAAAGGCGGCTGTCGTTCTGGGAACAGTGACTGTGCTGACCTGTTTAAAGAACATTTCCTCGTATTTTATGCTGACAGCTCGGGATTGGATGGGGAAGGCCTTCTGGCTTTCTGATGGAGCAAACGTTGTATATCACCCCGTGTCACAGTCACAATCGAGTTCCTCCATTACATTCTAGCCCCGGCTCTCCCATTTCTACTGATTTTTCAGCGCAATGTATTCACCGTCCGGTGCATTTTAGTGATCAGCAGAGCCCGCAGGAGAGTCCAGGCTCACACCAATGGGGACGATCAGTCTGACACAGAAATGAGATATCGAAATAAAAATCTTCATTTTACTCTTTGTGATTTTGGTCAATTTCATCCTGTTACGGATAACGTTAATGTTGTATTCTATACAATTACGGATGTGTTATTTGAGGTCTCGTTCTGTGTATCTACATCCTTTATTCTGAAATTGAGGTTCATGCTTCAGCTCTTCAATTGCTGCACAAATACCGCGGTTTATACTGTGACCCATACTCAGTTCAGACAGCAGCTGAAGAATGGGCTGAAGTGTCCCTTTACCCAAATTAATCAATCAATCAATCAATCAATCAAGTTCACTCATTAATCAGTCCATCCAGGATTTTCTCACTACAGTTCAATATTTCATCTTTGAAGCAGCCTGTCGTTATGGTAACAGACTGAGGGTAGTTTTGATTTATACAACTTTTTCCCACAGTGAGTTCCAGGGACACATTTCAGTATTTCGCCCAATTCAGTGCCAGTGAGACAAGGCACCATCCATATGACTGCATCAATTCAATTTGGAAAACAAATGTCCATTAAAAACTGCTAAGCAGCAGACAGATAGATTTTGTTGTTCGTCTTTGTGTTGATGGAGATCAGCTGGAGTGAGACAGAAAATCAGGCAGCATTTGAGGAGCAGAAAAATCGACGTTTCCGGCAAAAGTCGTTCATTAGGAACAGTTTCCTGATGAAGGGCGTTTGCCCGAAACGTCGATTTTCCAACTCGTCCGATGCTGCCTGGCCAGCATTACTCTAAGCTTATTCGACCCTCCAGCATCTGCAGTACCCACTTTCGCCCTGACGTAAGACTGATTCAGCCCAGAGTCTCAGGGAAGGGGAGGGGACTAGGCCTGAGCTCAGGTGTTGGGTTTAAGTCACTTCCTCCTTGCTTTCATATCTGGGTCCGATACTCTGACCGAGAGACACAGAAACTGAGACAAAGAGAGAGACGCACACAAAAAGAGACACGGTGAGATAGTGGGACGGGGGTGGTGGGGGAGGGGGTGGTGAGAGATGCAGAGAAAGATAAAGTGAAAGAGAGCGAGAGATTGGAAACAAACTGAGAGATTTAAAGAGTGGTAGAAACAAAGAAACAGAGACAGAGAGGGAGGAAGAGACAAAGAGGGGAGAACAGATGGAGAAAGTAAGTAGTGGGCGAAGAGACAGAGTGGGAGGTAAATAGAGTGGCAGGGAAGGAGAGAGAGAGTGAGGGGGTCAGAGAGAGAGATGGGGATAGAGAGGGTAATAGGGAAGAGAAAAAGTGGGGGACACAATAGAGGGAGGGGCATAGCGTGAGGGGAGAGAGTGGGAGGGGCGTAGACAGAGACACAGTGTGGGAAGGATAAAGAGAACGACAGAGTGGGGTGGGGTAAAGAGAGAAGGAGAGGCAGTGGTGTACAGAGAGATTGGGAGGGGTACTGAGGGAGTGAGAAAAAGTAAGGGGAGCAGAGCAAGTGTGAAGTGTTAAAGAGAGAGGGTGAGGGCAGAGAGTGGGTAGGAAGAGAGAGACAGAGGGGAGGAGAGAGAGAAGGGAGATAATGAAAAGGTGTGGTGCGGAGATGGGAAGAAAGAAGGAGAGAGAGTGTGAGGGGAGAGGCAGCGAAAATGGGAGGAAGAGAGACTGGGAGGTGGAGGGAGATTAAGAGTGAGGGGCAGAGAGGGAGAAAGTGTGGCAGGAGAGGGAGTGACTGGGGTGAGACAGAGAGAGACAGTAGTGTTGAAGAAAGAGAGTGAGAGGGGGTAAGGAGAGAAGGAGAGAATGGGATGGTGGCAGTGAAAATGTCAGAATGAGTGGGTGGGAACAGAGAGATAAAAGAAAGGGGTAACAAGGGAGAGAGTGGGAAGACAGCACGGAGGGAGAGAGGGGTAGGGAGTGAGGGAGGGGCAGATAGAGAGAGAGTGGGAGGAGGCAGACAGAGAGAGAGTGGATGTGAGAGAGAGTGAGTGGGAGGGTGGGAAGAGAGATAATGTCATGGGTGGAAAGGGAGAGTGAGAACTACTAGGGGTGAAGGAGAGAGAGGGGAAAGAGAGTAGGAGGAGAGAGGGAGAATGAGAGAGAGTAGGAGTTGATGACAGAAAGTGTGGAGGTAGGAGGAAGCCAGAGGGGGAGTGAGGTAAAAGAGAGAGAGTGGGAAGAGGAGACAGAATGTTGGGAGGCAGGAAGGGGAGAGTGCAGGCTAGAGAGACACAAAAAGAGAGACAGATAGAAGGGTGAGAGGGAGAGGTGGAGACAGACGGCAGATTAGAGTAGGAGGAGAGAGAGAGAAAAATATAGAAAGAGAGATGGAGGGGGAGGAGCGAGAGAATGAGATGAGGAGGGAGACCAAATGGCGGAGAGAGAGAGTGGGATGGAGATGGAGATTGAGAGAGTGATAGACACACAGAGAAAGAGAGGGAGTCGAGAGAGAGAGACGGAGGGAGTGGGTGGGGAGAGAGTGAAGTGGAAGTGAGAAAGCGTACGTAGAGGGAAAGGCAGCGAGATGGGAGGGGAAAGAGAATGGGAGAGAGACAGAAAACCAGTTGGAGGGGTGGAGTGTGGCGGAACGGGAGAGAGAAGAGCGTGGAGAGAGTGTTAGTGAACAGAGAAAGAGAGGGATAGGAGTGAGAGAGTGAAAGAGAGGGGAAAGAGAGTGGGGGACAGAGACTTGTAAGGGTACAGGCAGGCAGACAGAGAGTGGGGTACAGGCAGAGACAGAGAGAGGGAGGGAAAGGGAGAGAGAAGGGAGAGAGAGATAATGAAATAATGTGTCGAGGAGAAGGAGGGAGATAAGAGTGTCTCTGGCTTGAAAGAGTCAATGGGGGAAGAGAGACTGGGAGGTGGAGACAGCGTTCGAGTGGAAGGGGCGACTGAGAGAGAAAGTGGGACGGAAGAGAGACCAAGAGAACAGGCAGCGGGAGAGCAAGAGACTTGGGAGTGGTATGGCTGAGAGAGTGTGCGGTAAAGAAAGACAGATGTGGAGAGTGGGAGAGACAGAGACCGTGGATGGGAAACAGAGTGAGTGAGAGTGGGCTGCAGACAGAGTTGGATCGGGTTAGAGAGAGAGAAAGAGATCGACAGAGGGGGAATGGGAGAGACAGGGAGGTGAGCGGATGTGCGGAGAGAGGGTGAGGAAGGGGGAAGGGAGAGAGTGGGAGGGCTTGAGAGCGAGACAGTGTGGCAAGGATGCGATGCACAGTTTTGGGCGGGGAGAGAGACAGTGGGATGGTGGGGAGAAGGGGTGTCTGGAGACAAAGAGTGAGAGAGGTGCTGGGAATAGAGTGGAGCGAGAGAGAGAGGGGAGGAGAGCGAGAATATAATGGTGTCGAGAGATGATGGGTCGAGAGTTCAGATCGAGAGAGAGGGAGTGTAAGGAGGACAGAGAGATGGAGAGCGCGTGTAAGGGGACTGAGAGATCAAGAGAAAAAGGGATTTTATGAGAGACAGCGAGTGAGAGGGAGGGGAAGTGACAGAGAAAGAAGGTGAGAGTGGGAGGCGAGCTGGGCGGAGGGAATTTGATGGAGAGACAGAAACTGGGGAGAGTGACTTTAGGGAAGAGAGAGGGAGTGGTAGCGAGAGGGTTTGGGAGGGAGAGAGAGGGAAAGAGTAGGGGGTACAGAGAGACAAAATGGGAGGGATGTATGAGAAAGAGAGAAAGAGTGGGAGAAGTTTATCACAGGGAAATGCGTGGGGGTAAAGAGAGAGAGTGGGAGAGGGTGAAAGAGAGAGTGAGTGGGAGGGGTGGGGAGAGAAGGAGAACTGGAGGGAAGAGAAAACAAGAGTGTATGAGAGAGCGATAGAGAGAGTGGGAGGGAGGGAGAACAAATGTAGAAGTGACGAGAGAGAGTGGAAAGGGGCAAAGAGTGCGAGAGAGAGCGGGAGTGGGAGCCCGAGACAATGAAGGAAGTAAAGAGAGTGGGGGTGCAGGAGAGGCAGTGAGGAGGGACAGAGGGAGGGATGGGGAGGTGAGAGAGATGAGCTTGTGGAGAGATTAGGTATGGGGAGAGTGAGTGGGAGGGGAAGAGAGCGAGGAGGAGGGAGAGCAGAGGGAGCGTGGGATGCGGAGAGCATGTTGGAAAGGTAGAGAGAGTAGTCGACGGTGGAGAAAGAGGCAGAGACAGAATTTGGAAAGGGGGAGAGACAGCAAGAGAGAGGGATGTGATGGAGGGAACAAGTGAGAAAGAAGTGGGAGAGACAGATATCGAGGGGGAATGGAAGAGATTAACATCCTGTGAGGATGCCAAAGAGAAAGACAGAGAGTGGGAAATAGAGAGACAGAGGGAGTGGGAGGGAAACAGTGAGAGGGAGTAGAGACAGAGGGAGAGTGGATGGCGTAGTGGAGAGAGAAAAAGAGAGTGTGTGGGGAGAGAAAGAGTGGTTATCTAAGACAGAGGGTAGGTGATTTTGGAGGGACGAGAGTGATGTCTGGAGAGAAAAACCGAAGACTGGAAGGGGAGACAACCGGGAGAAGAGAGGGGTGCGGTGGTTGAGAGTGGGAGTGGTGGACAGAGAGAGTGTGTGAGAGAGAATGGGATATGGGAGAGAGACGGGGAAATGGAGATAGGGATTGGGAGTTGGGAAGAGAGAGTGTGGGGAAGGGGCGATGTGACTGATAGAGTGAGTGTAAGAGGAGAGACACAGAGAGGGGGAGAGAGCGAGGAGGAAAGCTTTTCGGTGCAGAACGAGAGAGGTTTGGGTGAGACAGAGAGAGATTGGGAGCCATGGGGCAGAAGAGAAACGGAGAGAGTTGGAGGGAGAGGGACATCGTGGGAGAGAAAGACTGCTGCAGAGATGGAGTGGGAGGGGAGATAGTCAGAGTGTTAGGGGTAAAGAGATGAGAGGGGAGAGTTGGGGATGGGGAGAAGCAGGGTTGGACAGAGATAGTTGGGGAGTGACTGAGTAGTTGAGAGAGTGGGAGTGGGAGTGGCAGAGAGAGCGGGAGTGAAAGAGATTCCGTTGCCGGGGCTGAGGGAGGGAGGGTGAGAGAGTGGGAGAGGGAGGGAGTGTGTGTGTGTGCGAGAAAGTGTGGGAATCAGAGATAGAGAGGACAGAGAACGAAGAATGAGAGAAAGGGATGGAGAGTTGAGGCATAGAGCGAGACAGGGGGTGATAATAGAGAGGAAATAGCTGTCTGAAGAGGGAAGGAATTGTTCTCTGATGAGAGACAGTGCGAGTGGGATAGAGATAGATTGGGAGGAGACTGAGAGAGAGTGGAAGAGGAAGTTGAGACGGCGCGAGATAGAGGGGAGATCGACAAAAAGGGTTGGAGACAGGGGCGTAGAAAGAGAATGGGGTGTGGCTGAGAGATGGACAGGGGTGAGAGGGAGTGGTTGTTGGGAGAGAGATGGGGAGGGGGAGATGTGTGTCAGAGAGAGGGAGTGTAAGCGGGGAAGTGAGGAGAGAGAGCGAGGAGCAGATTATGTTGGTGGAGAGAGATTTAGAGAGCGATTGAGAGAGATAGAGAGAGAGTGTGAGGGGTGGTAATGGATATGACTAGAGAGAGTGGGAGGGTATCGAGGGACGAGCGCGGGGAGAGAGAGTGCTGGGATATTGGCATGCAGAGAGAAAAGGGAGAGAAAGGGTGCTGGGAGACAGAAAGGGAGGGGGAGATGGAGAGAGATTACGGGAGGGAGAAAGTGGAATGCAAATAGTGGGAGGGGGAGAGAGAGTTGGGGATAGGGTGGGGAAGAGAGGGTTGGAGGAGCAGAGAGAGGTGGTGGAGGAGGAGAGGGTGAGAGGGAGAGAGCAGAAAGCGGGATGGTAAGAGAGAGTAGGCGGGGCTGAGTGAGAGACGGAGAGAGAGAGTGGGAGGGTGCAAAGGAGACTGAGGAGCTTGCAGATGAAGAGAGGGAGTAGATGAGAAAAAGGGTAGCGGGGCGAAGAGAGAGTAGGATGGGGAGAGAGAGAGGTAGGAGTGTTGAAGAGAGTGAGAGAGTGTGTGGGGAGAAGACGAGTGAGGGAGTAGGAGAGAGAGAATGGGAGAGCGGGAGAGATAAAAGGAGGGAATTTTGAAAGAATAAGGGAGGAGTAGTCAGAGAGAGGGAGGGAAGGAGAGAGCGAGAGTGAGCAGGGAGGGATTGTGCGAGATGGACAGAAATAGTTGTGGATGGGGAGAGAGTGACAGTGGTTTGAGAGAGGGATTCAGAAAGGGGGAGAGACTGGAAGCCTGGGAGTTGCTACGGAGACAAAGCTAAGTGGATAGAGAGGGAGAGAGTGGAATTGGTAGAGAGAGAGGTGGAAGGGATGCAGAGAGCGAGTGAAAGTGTGGGAGGAAGGGAGAGAGTTGGGCGGTGAGCGAACAAGAGAGAGTAGGAGGGGAAAGAAAATGGGAGGGGAAAGCTAGAATGTGGCGCAAAGACAGAATGGGACAGTGGAACAGAATGGGGAGAGGGAGAGTGCGAACGGAGAGAGCGAGGGAAGGGAGAGAGAGATTGGAGAGAGACATAGAGATTGGGGAAGTGAGAGAGTTGGGTGGGAGACAGAGCGAGAGAGAGAGGGCATTGGGTCAGAGACAGAGAAATTACGAGGGGTAGACAGGGAAAGAGAGAGAGAGTGGGAGGAGAGAGAGATTAAAAGCGGGGAAAGAGAAAGTGAGCCAGAGAGAGTGGGAGAGGAGAGAGAAATAAAAAGCTGTCGAGAGAGGGTGGGAGTGAGAGACAGAGTCTTCGGGAAGGAGAGGGCGTTGGAGGGAGAGAAATAGAGGCAGGTGGTAGAGACAGAGAGAGGGTCGAGTGAGAACGCAGGGGAGAGAGAGAGTAATGGGAAGACAGAGTATGGTGAGAGACAGAGAGAGAGAGGAGAGAGAAATAAAGGGGGAAGAGACAGATGAAGAGATGGGGGGGAGGAAGGAGAGTGGACAATGAGAGACGGAGTCAGAGAGAGAGGCGGGAGGGAAACAAAGAGAAAAGGGAGGGTGGTGAGAGAGACAGATGGATGGTGTGAGAGACAGAGAGTCCAGAAGACAGAGAGTTGGAGGGGAGATAGCACGGGATGTGAGGGAGAGAGAGGGGAGAGAGAAATAGAGAGGGAAAGAGAGAGATGAAGAGATGAGAGTGGGGATAAAAGAAACTGGAGAGCGAGAGAGGGAGGAAGAGAGAGAGAGGTAAAATCCATCCCCTCTTTCAGTTTATCGAAGTGGCTCAGAGCCATGAGTCCCTACAGTTGCAATTGCAGTCAGCGTGCAGGGAAGTCTTTCATAACCCTCCCACAGGACTCTCCCCTTATTCCCTCTAATACCCCAAAATTACCGTCCCAGACGAGATTGCTGATGTTGTCGCTTCCCGAACGAACATGAAAGCTGTCAAGGGGCAAAATGTTGTTTGAAAAATCGTTGCAGTTCGCATTACTTATCCAGAGGTAACTAGTTCATGTACTCAACAGGACCTAGTGTCTGGATTGCAACTGCTGGTAATTCACAGAGTTTGGTAATAAAGAACTTGCTTGTCCCAGGATTATGATAGATGAAACCCCATTTGATAATCATTGGACCAACTCTGACGTCTGCCGCATGCTTCAAGATGCCCTGACCAGCTCTTGTGCCTCACACGTTCAATTGGCTCGTAATAATCTGCAGTATTTATTGGTGCTTGCCTCAGGATGTCCAGGCTTTAGTGAATTTAGCCAATGGGACACATTGGGCGACCATTAAAGACTTCATTGTGTTGTGTCTTTCACTGTGTCTCACACCTGCACACACACACCATGGGTGCTGGGGAAAACAAAAGAGAAAAAAAAGACTTCATTGTGTTTTCCCCGAGTCATCGAAAACTGTAGAAGCCAATGGGACACATTGGGCGACCATTAAAGACTTCATTGTGTTTTCCCCTGAGTCATAGAAGCACGGACAACTTGGCTTGAAACATCATTAGAATTGAAACTCTCTAATTTTGACTGTTCTGGAACGTTAATGTTTCATGACAATTGGAATCACCAGAATCTAAAAACTTAAATAGAAACAAAGTTGCCTGGGAGTGAGAGAGATCCCCTCAGCGCCGAGTCACTGAAACTTGCAGAGCAGTTATTTTTTTGTGGCTTAGAATGGATGCACATTTGCTTATTGTTGATTGAATATTTACGTTTTGTTCCCTGAAGCTCAAGATCCAGGCATATTGTTCTCATTGACGATGACAGCAAGACTATCAATTGTTAACTCGACATATTTTTATGTTTTCATGAAGTTCAAGTCAGTTCAATATGGCAGGAGACGACATTACAATCTCAAAAAAAAAACATTTTCATTAGATTTTGCAATATTTGACACCAGTATAAACCTGCTCTCAACTCTCCCATAATTTCTGTTACTGCCACTCATCGATGTCCCCTCTGAAACCCCCAGGTGTTGGACCAATTAAAGGATTGAGTGAAGTGAGAGAAAGCTGTCACACTGTAACCCTTGGACTCGGGTTCAGAATGATTCTGTTTGGGATGAAAATATGTGTCTGCTGATTACTTCAAACTAATTGAAACCTAACATTGATGGAATCATTTCAGACTTCAACATTTGATCATTCGTGAAGGAATTTGCAGTGACCATCATATAACTAATTTAAAACTTGTTAAACTGCAAGTATGAGGATGGATGTAAATGTACCAAACCAACGATAATGTTTTCAGAAAATGATTCTAGCAGAATCCCTTTTCGTTTGTTTCCACGTAAGTTTTAGACTGCTTCATGGCATTTCTTTTGTGAAATGTCAGTCATAGCTTTATTCTAAATCAATTTCCCTTCCTCACTGAGAATTTGAAATTTCATTTCAACATTAATTTGCGAGTAATAAATCATCTGAAAAAGGTTAAGATACCGTTGTTCATATCTATGTCTTTGGATTAAGTTTTCATTTGTGTATAAGAAGCATTTTGACACTTTGTGAGCGGACATGACTTGACTGATACATGTGAAGTCATTCCACACCCCACAACGCAATGGCTGAGCAATTACTGATCAGAACTGCTTCAGGAACCTAATCTGGGATTTACATAACAGTATAGAACCAAGTAATTATAATGGATTTCAGGATTGGAAACAGTGCGCATTTTATATTATCGAACTGGGCTTTTAATGAGTGAATTTCAATTTCATATTGAAGTCTCCGGACAAAAATAATACTAAAATGGAACAAAACTTGTCATTTAATAAACTGAGTGCGATATGCACGTAATGGAACAATCCTGATACAATTACATGTCTGCAACACTAAGAAGACTTGAATCATTTTTGTGTTTTCAAAATCTGTTTGTTTTTATTAATTAATAGTGAAACGTGTCAGTCAGTGGCTCAGTCTCCATCTCTCATTAACATTTTGGCTATATCAGTCAATATTTAGAAAATCATTTGCATTTGTCCTGAATGAAATAATTAATGAAATTAATTGGCAAGATTGATTGGTTTTATACCTTGGCATGTTAGCTCTGCCTTTCTCAAAACCCACTCGCATGGCTCTCATTTTATGTAATGTTAATGTTCAAGGCGCCAGAGTTTGCCTCCTCAAAGTTTCCTCACTGTGATGTATTGCGAGAACATGTAGCTTAGTTGCTTAAGCGTGCTTCACCCCGTCAATTACTTAACCATATGTTGGTAATGTATGCTGTTGATCTAATTAAGGACATCTGTCCTACATTTGTTGCAAATCCCTGCAACAAACGTGAGGTGATAATCTTCATTCCTGTCCACTTGTGTAATGTGTGAAACCAATAAGGGCTGACCCCGAGAGCTGACCTCTGAATCGGTACCTTCTTTAACCACCCTGAAACGTTGTAATTAATGGTCAGCCTGTGTCTCAGCCCATGTCTGTTTTTCTTTATAATCTTGCAACTTTCTGCTGTACTTCGAGTTCTGCCGAGCTTTACTTGGCACGGTGGTCTCCAAATGATGCAACATGTAAAAACCTGTTAATGTTCAAGGGCTACCTCCGGAAATTTTCTTCCACAGGGACAAAAGTCAAATCACATTTTGTGTGCGTACTGCCGAATTGATTCGATCAAACATTTTCGGTATATGATCCAACAAATTGATAGTGCCGAATTTGTGACCACATTTTCTCTTTCTTTAAATCATTAACATGCGTCTTCGAAGTGACAGGTGCGTTACCTAATCATTGGAGTGAAACTTCATTGCAGGTCCTGGAATTGAGAAAAAAAGATCCAAATTCCAATCCGTGGCAGAGCATTTCAGTGGCTCACCAAAGGTTAAGCCTGTACAATTTGTTGCAGTCAATGTATTCAGTCCAACGTCGCTCACTCTTCCGTGTCTGTGATAAATCGCACTGTTGTGATGGGACACCTGCCCTCAGTGACTTCTTATTTGACTCGACATCTACTGAGCATGTGTTTGTGTTGCGGCTGAATGTGAGTGTACGTTTATTACTGCGTTGAATCATAGTGACTCGGCATTTGCTGAGTGCATTGCTCCCTGCATGTCTCTGTGTTGCTGTGTGTACGTTTGCTTGCATATTTATATATGGGTTGAAAGGTGGGTAAATGTTTGCATGTATGCTAATGTAGCTTTGCTTGTGTGTGTAGATATGCGTTTCATATTTATAGATGTTCCAATCTTTGCACGTATCAGTATTCGGTGTGGGACTGTGATATTGACTCTATTATTTACTTTAATCTGTGAGTGTGTCAGCTTTTGCATGTAGAAAAACGTTCATGCACATGACCGTGAGTTTCTTCATTTCCACCTATTAATATCATTGTATGTGTGTTCACACACGCCTGTGTATATACTTGACAGTCCGTGTGCCTTCTTTTTGCAATATGTAATTCATTTTTTTTCTGTGTGAGAGAACTTGTTTCCGCTGTGACAATTGCAATGGTATCACAATAGCGATCGGTTGGCCGGTACTCTTACCACTGTATTTCTCTGCCTGTGCATGTGGAATTGTTTTCTGTGTCGATGTGCGTGACGACATCGATGTCCTTTTAGGTGTTTTCATATTTATGTGCCTTTTTTTTACGAATATTTATATATATATATCACTGTAAGATTGTGAGGCTTTGCGCCGGTGTGCTATTGGCCCATGTGATTGACTATGCGATAGTCTTCTGGTGTCTGAGTATCTGCAGGTCAGCTGGTATAATTATGTGTGGAACGATAAGATTGTGTGCTTTTATCTGAATGCTAATTTGCACGTCTGCAAACATACTGAAGTGTCTGTATTTTATCGCATTTTTCTTTGTGTTTGTGGGTTCCAATGAAAAAGAAGGAGACACCCGAAGTAGGTGAACCTTTCTCCTTCTGTCCTTGCAAAACTGTCGAATTACAACGTATTGCTATCCGCAAATGTATGCCAATGTGTCCGAACTGGAATTAAAATCATCAACATCAGGCTCGGAGAATACTCAATTCAAGTCAATTGTTTGTACCGTAAGCAAAGTACTGAGCAATTTCACTCAAAAACAGCAACTTCAGCTGCACAAAACTAGACAATAACGTTATCCAATTGGTCAATGCAATAAACCAAAAAGGCTTTATTTTCTGCATAATTCGTGCTAGAAAGGAGGATACACAATCACAGTCAAGGTATAAATGAAATAAAAATAAACACGAATCCGACCCTATTATTTGGCAGGTTTCCACGTTTCGTCGTTCTGTAGGCATTAATAATTACTTCCTGAATGATTTTCTGAAGGTATTTTTTACAGTGCACCCAGTAAAAAGGACATAAATAATGCATCATTATTTTCTATTCTCTGAAACTCTAAGACCCGTTCGTGGGATGTTATACAGGGAGACTTCAAAACTGCATGCTGTACAGACAACAAGGAATTGTTCTTCTTAGAGGAAGCAGTGCAAAATCCATTTAGAAGTCTGCCGACTTACTGAGAGACTAAGTATTTTCTCTGTGAAATTCCCACTACTGTTCACCATCTGATTTGTCCTTTATTATGACGTCTTGTCCAGACTTTGCTGGAACCAATTCCTGCATAGGATCTTTTGATCGAAAAACAACCCACATTGAACGTCAAGCATGAACTCCCGAATATAGAAAAGCCTGTTTGTTATTTTTTTTTTCCTTTTAACACTTGCTGTTGCACATCGTCTAAATCTCAAATTTAGCTTGTAGTTACTGAGGTTCGGAGGCACCAGGAGATGCTGCAAGTGTATAGTATTCTAATGCGAATATGCTTGCAGTATTGCGGTAGTTCTGGTTACCACATTGTCGGCTGGATGTGGAAACTTTGGAAATGATTCGGAGGAGATTTACCAGGATGTTGTCTGGTGTAGACGGACGGTGTTACGAGGAAACGCTGAGAATTAGGCTGCTT
The DNA here is from genome assembly GCF_037043375.1 of Chiloscyllium plagiosum. Taxonomy (NCBI): domain Eukaryota; kingdom Metazoa; phylum Chordata; class Chondrichthyes; order Orectolobiformes; family Hemiscylliidae; genus Chiloscyllium; species Chiloscyllium plagiosum. The sequence continues at coordinate 24,318,001 of NW_028270190.1, forward strand.
CAGTTCTGTAGAAGACGTTTGAGATGTGACTCAATTGAGACGTATAAGATAATCAAAAGGTTATATCGGGTGGAGGGTGAGAGCCTTCTTCATGGAATGGCGATGCCTAGAATGAGGGGTATAGATATAACTTGTGTGTTGTTAGATATTGCACAGATGTCAGAGATACTTTCTTTACTCAGAGAGTACGAAGAGCGTGAAATGGCCTATCTGCAACAGTAATATACTGGCCAGGTTTAACGGCATTTAAATGATCATTGGAGAAACATGGATGAAAATGGGATAGTACATTTAAAATGGACTTCAGATTAGCTTTGCAGGTCGCTGCAGCATCGGCAGTCGAAGGGTCTGTCATCTATGTTCTACGTGCTAACCCAAGAAAGATAAGGAGCAGAAGTAGACCAAGTGGCCCCCTCGAGCCTGATTCACAATTCAATAAGATCATAGCTGATCTTTCCGGGGTTCTAATCAACTTCCCTGCCCGCTCGCAAAAAGCCTGAATTTCTGAATTGTTCAAATATCGATCTAACTTTGTCTTAATGCATACAATATGATGGACTCAACTGATTCAGATGCACGGAAATTTACAGATTCTCAATCCTTTGGGTAATTAATCACTTCTTCAACACAGGCGCAAATATTCATCCCTTTATTTGGGCGGCACGGTGGCACAGTGGTTAGCACTGCTGCCTCACAGCGCCTGAGACCCGGGTTCACTTCCCACCTCAGGCGACTGACTGCGTGGAGTTTGCACGTTCTCCCCGTGTCTGCGTGGGTTTCCGCCGAGTGCTCTGGTTTCCTCCCACGGTCCAAAGATGTGCAAGGTCAGGTAAATTGGCCATGCTAAATTGCCCGTCGTGTTAGGTAAGGGGTAAATGTAGGGGTATGGGTGGGTTTCGCTTCGGCGGGTCGGTATGGACTTGTTGGGCCGAAGGGCCTGTTTCCACACTGTAATCTAATCTAATCTGTTTTGAAGACATATCACTTCGTAGAAATCACCTCTCAGCTTCTCCATTAACTATTGCCCTCTTCCCTTCATAATTTTAGATGTGGCGATAAGACTTCCCCCATTGTTCTAAATTCGAATGAGTATCGTCTCAGTGACTCAGTCTGTGCTCAGAAGCCAACGCTCTTGACTCCAAAATCAATTTAGTGAAACTCATCCACGTCCTGTACAGTGCTGTTACATTATTTAAAAAGTAAGAAAAATATGCATAATTCTCCAGGTGAGGGCTGATCTGCATGTGATAAAGCTACAGCATAACTTGCAGGGTTTTGTTTGGAAATCGATCCCTCTCGCAGTTAAGGACAATCGTGCATTTCCTTTCTTGATTCCCTGCTGAAACTGCAAATCAACCTGCTGGGATGTGTGCACAAGAACAACCGGGACCCTCGGCAACGCAGCCTGCTGCCGTTTTTCACAATTTAAATAATAGCATATACGGCTATTGTTCTTTCAAAATGGATGACTTCATATTTACCAGCACTGTACTGCACCTGCCTCACTCTTGCCCACTTTCTTAACCTCTCTATATACGTCTGTGGTCTTTGCTGTATCACTCGTTGTCGTGTCATATGTGAAAACTGAAAACGTACACTTGCCTCCCAATTTCAAATCATCGATATCAATCGGAACAATTGTGATTCCAACACTGGTCCCTGTGGCAAACCAGTAGCCGTTGGTTGCCAACCCCAAAAATAACTTTTGCTCTACACTTATTGATTTCTTTTCATGAGCCAATCATCTACACATGGTACTACATTACCAATGATACCATGCCCGTTTTTCTTTTGCAGCAGCACTTTGTGTATCTTCTTGATCAATGTCACCTGGTGATACAGATGCACCACATGCGCTGATTCTCCATTGTCCACCGCGGCTATAATGCCCTCAAAGAAGTCCAGCTCTCACAATGTGTCACATGAATATGTTCAAACCGTTTTTCTTTCCGGAACGAAAGCAAAAGGACAATGTGGCACTTGTTACAACTGAGACGACAGGGCCCAATCCAGATAGTTCTGAACTTGACATGACTCAAACGAGGAAGTTCTTGAAAATTGGGCAAAATTGTTAATTTACCATCCAGATGAAAACAAAAATGAAATGCAAGAGTTGCAACAATCGCTTACAGAGATATATGGGAATAAGCAGGGTACTGATCATGCGTCATGTCAAAATTAGAAAAGTCGCTCCATTGAAACAATCCCCTAATAGGCCCAAACCTCCAAAATTGACACAGCTCCAAAAAGAGATTGCAAGCATGTTCATTGAATGTTGAAAAGTTGAGAACATCGACTCCTGCCCACTGCTCTCCACATCCTGGGAAGCCAGCGTGATATTTGCTCTGTACGGTTGATCAGAGAGTTGTTCTTACATTAATCTCACCTTTGTGGCTTTGTTCGCAGCTGCTGCAGGTCTGTGCTAAGATTGAATACGCAGGTATAGTTGGACATTTCAATGAAAATGGTGACTTTCCTCCTGAGTTTCGTTCATAGACGTCACACGCAGTGTGAAGTAAGTCTGAACTAATTCACTGCCAGTTCTTGTGGAGAATACGAAATATTTAAGAGCCGCAGCCTGTCACAAAACTTTAAACCCTTTCTTAATCAATGCAGCATCTGGCATTAAATTAATGTGCTATGGACCAAATACAGGCAAATGGAATTGTTTCCATTTGGTAAACTATGCTGGCATGGACGAAATGGTTCGAAGAGCCAGTTCCTGTGCTGTATTCCTCTTGCACTCTGTGAATGAGGCTCTATTATTGAACTTGGCCTTTCAGCAATAGGAGCCATGAATGGAGATCCCTGTCACCCTTTATCTTTCTTATTGTCCCGTCCTGCTAAGTTGCCCATCATTCCGGACCCCAGAATATCACCATTCACTTTCCTGTTCTTCAAATCCGAGCCTGTGTTGGCCGGTATTCAACAAGGCCCGGATCAGTGTAACAAATCGTCTGCCTCTAAGGCGATCCCTCCTTCAAACCCCTTCCCATCCCAGTGCATTGATCTCCACAGTCGCTGTCTGAGAAACTGCAGATCATCTCAAAATAGTGACGCTGATTCCGTGATGTTCGCCACAAGAATAAGACGTTGGTTGAAACGTCACTCAAATGGGGAACAAATGGTGGAAACAGTGTCTGATGACGTTGATAAGGTGATAGGGTGACTCGTTTCAAGCCACTGCTGATGTGACCTTTCCATTCCAACCTTTAAAGTGCTTATAACTCGGAAATCATGGCACGTCCTCGCACCATCTTGCAAAATTTGCACTGTTCTCACCGCAGCGTTTCACGAAGATTTGTGTCTCGCAAATCAGTTCTGCATTTTTCACAAATGTCTGTACTTTGACCCTACCTTCCGCTTCCAGACAGCTTCTTTTGCGACGGGTATGGCTGGATCTGGCAGCATCCTGCAAACGGAGAAAAAGATACATTACCGCTGCAATGTATCACAATGGAAGTGAACCAAACAAAAAGCGATAATATGCTTGCTTCGAACTCTCATTGAGTATCAGCACGAATAGCTGTTGGGGAAAAATGTGGCATAAGAAACTAAGCGGTGTCATTACTGAATCAGTAAAGAAAACGCCAAAAAAAGAGCAGAGGAGATGCAGGAGAGTGCACAGCTTCAACAGTGGGTGGATATGGAGTTAGTACTTGATCTTTATAAAGAACTCACTTCTGTGGGTAAAGTCTAGTGAGAACGAACAGAGGGACGATGACTTTGATTTTGAGAGACACCGGATCGAAACTGTGGGTATTAGTAAGGGATGAGCGAATTTGCACTCCTTCTGATTTGTTCCTCAAGCGTATGCAAATTTATGTGATAGATGGACAGAAATTTAGTGTTCCATATGTAACATCAGATTAGCCTGTCAACTGAAGACTGGGGAGTTTAAAATGGGAGGGGTTGATAGAGTGTGAGTTCCAGGAATGCAGTTTGTTCTTGGTAATGAGATAGCAAGGTTCAAGGTGGGAGTGAATCCCCTTTATGTGGAGAAGCCAAAGAAAGACCAAGAAACCGAGGAGATAAAACAGAAGTAAACTGGTAATTTCCGAGATTGTGTATTAACCAGATCCAATATCAGAAGTCACTGCACGAGCAACAACTAAAAAGACAGATGAATGAATTGCGGTTCAGATCGTGAACACCCTGTTTGATGTAATAGCGAGGCACAAACCTGAACAGGCAGAGAGTCAGATATCTTGCATTCATATTCTGAAAATGTGACAGAGGATATTCCTGACGGTAATTATCGAAGAGATAAAATCCTTAGACGGAAATGGAAACCAGGGCAGGTTAGTGCAGCGGTGAAATAGGCAGAAGTGGACCAGATTGTGTAACCGGTAGGATTTGCAGTGGAGGTATTACCGGCACCACCTGACCTACCTGTAGAAGGTCACCTAGAGGTATGAAATACTCAAGCCCAGTGACAAAAATATTTTCATTGGGCTAGGATGCACAAGGATGTGGTTACTTTTTTGCCATACGTGTCAGACATGCCAAATGGCAGTTTAGCCAGAGACGATACAATGATCAGAGCCTCTGTTCAAAATCCCGCATTTGAAGAACATTTCACTCGGGTTTTATTGATTGCGTAGATCCCGTGCTGAGAACTGACAGTGGGAACCAATATTTGCTAACCATAATGGAGGCAGTTCTATTACGGAGTATCAAGGCAAAAGGTTGGTAGAGGAGTAAGGGAACTTAGTACACATGCTATGGGCTACCCAGATAGATTCAATTGTATCAAGGGTCTAATTTTACTGCGAGATTTTACTGCAAGGCTGTTAAAAGGAGGTCATAGATAGCTTTGGTACAGAGCAGTTTAAATTAAGTTTGTATTAACAATGAATCCCAGGGAGCTTTAGAAAGGTACCGTCAGACATTGTAGACCATGTTGCGAGCATACTGTCAGGATTACCTGAATAATTGAGAGAAAAGTATCTCATTTGTATCATGTGCCATTCGAGATGCCCCAATTGACGCTACTCAGTTTGCAACCTTCGAGTTAATATTCTGACATGAAGTGAGAGGCCCTTTTGAATTAATTAAAGAGAAATTGACAGGACCAAAGTAATGGATCTCACACTTGGATTACGTATCGTATGTGAAAGCTGGATTAAATCGTATAGGGGAGTTAGTTCAGCAACAAAGAAAGAGGATACAACCAACAGTGAAGCAGGTTGCAGATGAAAGCACTGTGATCGGACGTTTTCCCGAGCGATGTGTATTACTGTTATTACCAGTCATATGAGCTCTTTTCAAAACCAGTTTTATTGGCTCCTACCAAATTGAGAAAAATTGAGTCAGCTGAACTGTGTAATAAAGATGCAAAACAGGAAAAAAAACCTACTGTGTATTGAATGTGACGAGAGCATGTTGAAACCATATTATCCAGGGAAGCAAGAACTGGAGAAACAGGTTTTAGTTACTGCCCCTCAGAGAGAGGAATTAAATTCAGATATTATTGATTTTGTTGTGCCTCAAAATAATATTTGAAAAAATGAATAAATCTTTGAGGAATGAGATAGGTTAATAAACTATCTGTCGCAGGAACAAAGAACTCAATTGAAAGCTCTGTTACTGCCATATGAGTACGTATGTAGGAATCAAAGGGGAGGACTAATGCACAAGGAATGATGTTCCGATAAAAGAACACTCCAATCGGGTTAATTGCTTCAAAGTAAGATTGGTCTTGAATGAGATGAAGGCATGTTCAACGAGGATAACATTGAATAATGCCAGTGAGAGTGGAGTTCACTGATCATCTCAGTTCCCAAACCGGGCGTGACTCAACGATTTTGCGTGGATTGTTGGAAGGTCAACACTGCAACAGAATTGGACATATATGCAACACAGTGATTGGAGAATTGTGTTGAGAAAGTTGGACAAGTTAGTAAAATCACCGAGTTAGACTTCCTGCGTGTTTATTGGCAGGTAACTTTACCAGAGACAGCGAAAAAAATTTCTGTGTTTGTATACCGTAATGAGCTATATCAAACCACAATGATACACCCGTCACATTCCAAAGACTCATGAACAGAGTTGTGGCTGCGTTAATACACTGTGCAGTCTATTTGGTTGTTTTAGTGATCTTTAGTCATCCAGGAAACATCACGTCGTAGGATAGCCGAACCATTGAATGACTAAAAGTGGCAAAACTGGTAATAAACTTAAACAAAACTGAATTCATGAAAGGAGAGATGACGTTCTTGCTACATTACTTCGGTCATGGAAGGTTAACCCCACGGAACGCAAAGAACAAGGCCATCTAGGAATTTCTTCGATCAATCTCGAAGAAATAAGTGCTTCGATTTTTTGCAACTGAGCAGCTCCTATCAGAAGATTGTTCAATGGTCAGCAGTGCAGTGACACAAATAACTGATTTTATGAAGAAGAACAGAATATTAAGGTGGACAGAACAATGCCCGGGTGCATTTGCACCTTTAAAAGCAATATTAACCAGAACAACAGATTTAGCTGCACCCAGTTTTTCGAACCCTTAAAGTTGCCATCGACGCTCATGACACAGGGATTAGAGTGGTATTGCTACAGGAAGGTAATAATGGAATTGAACTGCCAGTTGGTTACTTTTCCAGAGGAAATACTCCACGATCGAAAAATAACTATTGTGCTTGGCATTGGCCTTGCAACATTTTAATGTGCACGTCATGAACAATATGTCAGAGACAGTTCTGTTGATGGATCACAATGCCCTGCCATTCTTGGAACGCTTTAAAAACAAGACTATGAGAATGTTTCATTTAGTCTCATGTTGCAGATATTTCATTTACAAATCCTAAATGCTGTGAGTCGCAAGAATACAAGTATTGTATGTCTGTCATGGAATGTGGTTAAGGAATACAAAAAAAAGACGCCACATTTTCACCTTTGTGGTTCATTTTGTCTTTAGGTGGAGGTGTTACGAAGTTGTAGACATGACCTGTAACGTTAATGGAGCTGAAAGCTCTGGCTTGCACAGAGTGTTGTGAAAGATTTAACAATGTAAACATTTGGTTGTGAAACAAATACCTGGAGTAGCATTGTCATGGTATACAACAAATGCCAATTCGCGCAATCAGTTTAAATTATACCCCAGAATTCAAAATCAAACCGAATTTGAATTTTATTCTCTTGTGTTACATCAAACCAATGAGTCAGTCCGGTGTTTTGGGGGTTCATCACCAGGATTTGAAAAGTGTGGCCTTGGATTCGTCATTTGAATACGTTTAGACAGATTCAGTCTGTGCTTTGGACAGATTTGTGTATATTTGCCTTGAAGGTTAATGCCCCAGGTATTTAAATGGAACGTAGGTGAGATATTTTCTTAACTTTCCATGACTTGTGGTTGATTCAATTAAAGTTTAGAGAAGTGGCTCTTCAAATTTCGAAAGAGGTTTTGGGATTTGAAGATGATTCTCAGATTTGCCATGAAGGTTTTGAAGAAAAGAAAAAATATCATACTTTTAGAATAGGAAGGTGCAGCCAAACACCAACAGACTGCCAACAGAATATCTCTCTGAAAGGTACCTGGCTTTCAGAAAACTGTGTAGCAGATCGAAGATGACCTATAGGAACCTACAGAGGAGGTTCGACACGGAAGATGACAACTGGGTTTGTAAATAGATTTGTCTTAAATGTAAGAGTGAACTTTCATATCATTATTGTATAATGGCCAAAAAGAAGGTTTAAGAGAAAGGGGTTGTATCACGTTGTTGTCTAAAGTTCACTTTAACATTATTATTATTTTCTTCAAATAGTTATATTTGGGATCCTTCTTTGCCCCTCGATATTTAGCAGATTATGGCAGGAGGTGAGATTTCCAGTGTGTCCAGTTTAAATTAACACAAGGTTTAACCCGTGTCGTAATACTATAATTACTAAGAATTAGACAATAAATTACTGGAGAAACTTAGCATATTCTTTAGAGACGAATATGGTTCCTCTTAATGACTGATAAGAACCGAAACATTGAGATTTTTTTTTTAATAAGCACGGTTTCAATTGTATGTATATGTATGGGGAAAAGGCCTAAGTGGTAGATTATATAAGAAGAACGTATGACGGTTATACCCAAATCATTAGAAAATAAAGCGATGGATATGGTCAGAAAGAAGATTTGGAAATGTAGATTACGCCTAATTATGAGATGTGAAAGTGAGAAAATATATCCGTTCTACTTGTAGCAATACAAAGCAGAAACACCCAGATATGGCTATGTGGGATTGACATCAACAGAAGTTGTACTGAGAAGATACTCAGCTGAAAATTGATTGCAAGATGAAAAGAGCTGCCTTGAAGAGAATGCACCGCATTTACCTGCTGCATGCGTTGAGTTTTCTCTACATTGTAATTTCATGGTTAAAGAGCTGAGAACTATACAGCACAGGAACAGGAATTCCCATGACATCCCTGATACAAAATGCCTTTTGGGACAAAACTCTATGTGCTCCGTCTCACTCCATTCCCTGCCTGTTCATATATCTGGCAAGATGCCTCCGAAACGTGGCCATTGTTTCCGCCTTCTTCACTGCTCTGGATGTGCTTTCCAGACACTCGCCTCTCTCATCTCCTTTCAACTTAAGCGTTCTCTTAGATTAGATTACATAACATTGCATTACATTACATTACAGTGTGGAAACAGGCCTTTCAGCCCAACAAGTCCACACTGACCCGCCGAAGCGCAACCCACCCATACCCCTATATTTACCCATTACCTAACACTACGGGCAATTTAACATGGTCAATTCACCTGACCTGCACATCTTTGGATTGTGGGAGGAAACCGGAGCACCCGGAGGAAACCCACGCAGACACGGGGAGAATGTGCAAACTCCACATAGTCAGTGGCCTGAGGCGGGAATTGAACCCGGGTCTCAGGCGTTGTGAGGCAGCAGTACTAACCACTGTGCCTGTGTTCACAAGTAATTGATATTTCGAACTTGGGATGAAAAAACTCAAATTATTCATTCAACCAATGCTATCATAATGTTCTAAGCTCTACATGGATTGCCCGTGGTCCTCCAAATTTCAATTCAATGCAATCAAGTTTTTTTTTCCAAATCTAACCACATAAGTAATATATTGCTAACTGAACAACATCCTGATAAGTCAGCTATGTAGCCTCACCAAAACCTCCACATCCCTCTCATCCTGTGACGTCAAGAACTGGAAACAATATTCTAAATATGGCCGAACTAAAGGTCTATAAGTATGCAACAGTACTCGCCAAGTTTTCTAGCGGGTGCTGCACTAATAAAAACAGGCATGACATATGCATTTGTGACGACCTTACCTCAGTCTATTGCCACTTCCCGGAAACAGCGGACCTCTGAGCCAACATCTCTTTGTCTGTTGATGACAGGTTTGATGCAATTAACCGATACCTTCATCTACCGTTATATTTCTCACTTACATTACCTCCAACAGTAGTTTCTCCACGCAGAACCATTTGACGCTCTGCTGCGTCCTTGGCAATCATCGTTACAGTCCTCAGCTCCCACAATCTTTATGTTAATGGCAAGCTTACTAAACAGGATACCTGAATTCTCACCCAAACCATTTACAGGTGTCCCAGCACTAATCCTTATGTAACATACTTGTCAACATTTCCTGCCTGAAAATAATTGTTCCATTGTACTTTCAGTCATCTATGACTCAGCCTTTTCTGAATCCATGCTCGTATCTCACAGTAGATCGCAGGTACCCTCAGATTATACATCGGCCTGGCTTGAGATACTTTGTCAAACGTCCTCCAAACGTACACAGTGGCTCTGTGCTCGGTAATCATCTTTGTCACTTCCTCAAAAAAAATGCAATCTAGTTTGTGAAATACGAATTTCTCTGCCCAAGGCTAGCTGTCTATTTCTAATAATGAGTTGGAGGTGCAGGTGTTGGACTGGGGTAGACAAAATTAAACATCAAGCAACACCAAGTTACAGTCCAGCAGGTTTATTTGGAAGCATTAGCTTTCAGAGCCTTGCTCCTTCATGAGGTGGTTTTCCAAGAGGATCATTAGACACAGAACGTATCGCACAGGATTATAGAATCGTGCAACAGAGTTGATACATTTAACATCCCTACATTGTTGCAAAGCCTTTCATGTAAAATAATTAAAGCTTGTGAACACTTCTGCTTCCAAATACACTTATTGGACTATAACCTAGCGTTGTGTGAGTATTCCAAATATATTCGTTCTTCTATTTTAAATGTGAATAACTCGTATATTTATGAAATTTCTACAATAATTTCCCTGCTGTTATCGTAAGACATGGTGGCCTGTAATTTCACGAATAATTCCTGTTAAAAATGTGAAAAAAAAATGTTGCTCGTCTCCAGGCCCCTGGCACGTCTCCTTAGACAAAACATGATATACCTATTTTGCGTTGGACCGCAATAATTTTTACCAATTGTGTTCTTCAGCATTCTATGATGCCTGTCATCAGGTCATGGTCACTTGTCTACTGTGGAAAAGATTACTAACAAGTGAACCCCGTGCAACCTACATCAAGCAAGGCTGTCTTTTCAGGTGGCTATACTATCAAATAAGTATCATAAAATCTAGAAATTACTATAACTCAGATGCAGGCCCTTCAGTCTATCTTGTGTGCACAAGCTGTCCAACTGATCATTACCTATTAATATTCTCCTGGGTTCCTCTCATATACCTACACATTTTTTCTTCTCTAATGATAATCCAACTTTCTCTTGAATGCATCTATATCAACACCTTCCACGATACTCTTCGGTCATGGACGTAAGGTATTGAGAACTCGCTGTGCAAAAATATTTCCTGTGATAAAAAGGAAGTGTCATGAATGTAATTTGTTAACAACTGAATAATTAACAACTGACTTTGGTCAATGGATTTGTTCCTGGTTAAAAGCATGGAAACATACATGGAGTGCAGAAGCAGGATACAATAGCAAACAATGATGTGAATTAGAAACTGGAGAAAATAATCCGGTGAGAAAGATCAGCAAGAGATGGAGATTCAATATTATAGATGAGGACTAAATAACTATATATGAATTCTGGAAATTACTTCTGGCATTTTGTTATCTCCGTGTCTGTAAACTCCTCTCTGCTGACTGCATTTTGACAATACTATGGCCTCAAGTGTCTAAAGATGAAAAAAGCACATCAAGTCAGTGTGTTCCTTCTCCCTGTTTAAATCTGAAGCATTTAATTGATATTATCTGTTCTCAATCCCCACACCTGAGATATCCTGGACTCTAAGCAGCATGAAGCATAGATTCTCCACAGTGTGGAAACAGGCCATTTAGGTCAACTGACGGTGACTCTCTGAAGTCCATAACTACTCTATGAAGAGCATCCCACTCAGATTCACCCCCGCACCACCCTTGTAACCCTATATTCCCTTGTCTAACCTTTATGTTCCTTGACACTATGGGCAATTTATTATGGCAAAGCCACGTATTCAGGACGGTTTTGGCTTGCGGGAGTGAAACGAGGTCATTGAGAAAACGAGCACATGGGAAGAATACACATACTCTACGCAGACAGTCGTCAGAGGCTGGTCTTGAAGCAGATCCATGGCGCTGTGAGGCAGTAGTGCTAATCACTGAGCCAATGCGTCCCCCAAAGTCTATGTGACAGACAAAAACTGATGTCTCCGGGATATCATCACAGAAACCTTCTTCCCACACTCCCTCCAATTTTTAATGTCGTATTCCATGACATGTCCAGATTATCAATCGAATTACCTGTTTTCTACTCAGGTCAGTAAATCGACACGAATATATTATGATCTGAAATTAAGCCAATGAATTGAGTGAATGTGGCATAATTTTTCATTCACAGATCTGGGCTCATTATACCTCAAAAATATATAATTTCAAAGCATCAACATATTTCCCGACATTTTGGAGTCGACATATTTCCAAAATATTAGACAGATAAAAAAGTTTGTGGACGTGATTATACTGTTTACATATTCTCCTTTCCCACACAGAGATGGATATTTCCAACACTCCACACTTCTGGTAGATCTTCATATTTATGTAGAATGGACTGATTATCGACAGTCAGTCTGCTTTTTCCATAAATATTTCCATGATCAAGCGGAAAACATTCTAACCAGATTGATTTAAAATATTTTCACTTCATTGGGTTATAGACCAGGCCAGACTCACAGAATACTTGTTAAGAATGTAGGTCAGGCAATAACTGTTTTAAGCAGATGTAGTTTGTATGTTCCAAGAGTGATGCAGCTAGCCAACCACTCAGTTTTAGTCAAAACAGAATACATTTACAGACTACTGAATGAAACACGAACAAGTGCTACGACTTAGAACATAGAACATAGAACAGTATAGCACAGAAAAGGCCCTTAAGCTCACGATGTTTTTCCGAACATTGATCCTCATGTAAGGTAAACCTAATGTACGAATCCTTACATTTCTGTGACCATATGCATGTCCAGCAGTCTCTTAAATATCCCCAATGACCTCACTTCCACAACTACTGCTGACACCGCATTCCATGCTCCCACAATTCTCTGCGTAAAGAACCCGCCTCTGACATTCCCTCTATACTTTCCACTAAACATCTTAAAACTCTATCGCCTCGTGTTAACAATTTATGCCCTGGGAAAAAGTTTCTGACTATCAACTCTGTCTATGCCTCTCATTATCTCAATTAGGTCCCCTCTCTTCCTTCATTTTATCAATGAAAAAAGTCCGAGCTCAGTCAACCCCTCTTCGTAAGATAAGCCCTCCATTGCAGGCAGCATCCTGGTAAACCTCCTCTAAACCCTCTCCAAAACATTTACATCTTTCCTATAATAGGGCGACCAGAACTGAACAGAGTATTCCAAGTGCGGTTTAACCAAAGTTTTAAAAAGCTGCAACAAGACCTCACGGCTCTTAAACTCAATTCCCCAGTTAATGAAAGCCAAAACACCATATGTTTTCTTAACAATCCTGTCCACCTGGGAGGCAATTTTAAGGGATTTATGCACCTGCACACCAAGATCCCGCTGTTCCTCCACACTGCCAAGAATCCTATCTTTAATCCTGTACTCAAGCTCGACCTTCCAAAATGCTTCACTTCATATTTATCCAGGTTGAACTCCATCTGCCACCTCTCAGCCCATCTCTGCATCCTGTCAATGTCACACTGCAGCCTACAACAGTCCTCTGTACTGTCAACTACACCTCCAACCTTTGTGTCGTCTGCAAACTCGCTAACCCATCCTTCAATCTCCTCATCCAAGTCATTAAAAAAACTTACAAAGAGTAGAGGCCCAAGAACAGAGCCCTGTGGAACACCACTCACAACTGTCTTCCAGGCAGAATATGCTCCTTCCACTACCACTCACTGTCGTCTGTTGACCAGCCAATTCTGAATCTAGACAACTAAATTTCCCTGTGTCCCATTACTCCTGACCTTCTGAATGACCCTACCATGGGGAACCTTATCAAATGCCTTACGGAAGTCCATATACACGACATCCATCGCTCGAACCACACCAACCTGTCTAGTAACATCCACAAATAACTCAATAAGATTTGTGAGGCATGACCTGCCCATCACAAAGCCGTGCTGACTGTCTTTTATCAAGCCATGCTCTTTCAGATGTTCATGAATCCTATCCCTCAGAATTATTTCTAACACCTTGCAGACAACAGGTGTGAGATTGACTGGTCTCCAATTGCTGGGGATTTCCCTGTTTCCTTTCTTGAAGAAAGGAATTACATTTGCTTTGCTCCAGTCCTCGGGTACCACTCCGGTGGAGAGCAAGGATACAAAGATCTTCGTAAGTGGCGAAGCAATCACATTTCTCGCTTCCCAAAGCAGCCGAGGACAAATCTGGTCTGGCCTGGCAACTTGTCAATCTTAATGTTTGTCAAATTTTCCATCACATCACCTTCCTTAATCTCTATCTGTTCCAGCATGCTTACCTGCTCCTCAATGGTTTCATTCACTACAAGGTCCTTTTCGTTAGTAAAGACGGAAGCAAAAAAAACTCATTTACGGCTTCCCCCACCTCCTCAAACTTTATATGCAAGTTCCCTATGCTATCCCTGATAGCCAATACTCTTTCTGTGATCATTCTCTTATTCCTCACATGCGTGTAAAATGCCTTTGGATTCTCCCTAATCCTTCCTGCCAAGCCTTTTTCATGCCCCCTCCTGGCTCTCGTCAGAGCATTTTTGAGCTCCTTCCTAGCCTGCCTGTATTCGTCTCGAGCTGAGAAACGCCCTTGCTTCTTCCACCTTATGTAAGCTGCCTTCTTTCTTTTGACGAGAAGCTCCTCCGTTCTCGTCATCCAGGTTCCTTTATCTTACCCCTTTTTGCTTGTCTCAGAGGAACACATTTGTGCATCACTCGCAACAACTGTTCCTTAAACAGTCTCCCCCTGTCTATAGTGCCCTTTCCATGGATCAATTGCTCCCAGTCCATGCTTCCCAACTTAAATCTTAAATTATCATAATTTTCTTTTCCCCAATTAAATATCCTCCCATTGTGCCTGCTTCTCTCCTTCTCCATAGCTGTGTAGAATCTGAGGCAGTTGTGGTCACAATCACCAAAATGCTCTCCCACCGCAAGATCTGACATATGGCCTGGCTTATTGCCGAGCACCAAATCCAAAATGGCCTCTCCCCTCGTCGGCCTGTCAACGTCCTCAGTTCGGAAACCCTCCTCAACACACCTTGCAAAAACAGCTCCTTCCAAACCATCTGCTCGAAGGAGGTTCCAATCAATACTGGGAAAGTTAAAGTCATATGTTACAACAACCCGACTACATTCGCACTTCTCCAAAATCTGCCGACCTGTGCTTTCTTCAATCTCCCTACTGCTATTAGGGGGCCTGTGGTAAACCCCTAATGAGGTAACTGCTCCATTCCTTTGCCTAATTTCCACCCATACTTACTCAGTAGGCAGACCCTCCTCGACAAAGGTAACTTATGTAGCTGTGATCCCCTCTCTGATTAGGAGTGCTAAACCCCCTTCTCTTTTCCCCCTTCCTGTTCTTTTTAAATGTTCAAGAATGATTTAATCTTTCTAAACACCCATTCTAATTAATCACAACTTAATGATACGGTTACAGATAATTGCAACAGTTCCAAAAATACAACTTTGTCAAAATAAAAAAGGAAAAACAGATTCTTCCAGGAGAGATATCAGAGAGAGAGAGAGGGAGAGAGAGAGAGAGAGAGGACTAGCATGAAACTGCTTCGTTTGGGAATCAGCACCTTCTCTGGGTTTGCATGTAAAACTTGATCAACAGCTGCACACAAAACACTTGATAGAACGAAAAAGAACAAAAGCTTGCACTGGTAGACCTGACCACTCCTCTTTTATTGCACACGAGCTTTTTAATAACAAATTAAAGGGTATTCCAGTCATATCCGAACTTTTGCCTTTATGCCCCTTCAGTAAAGAAAAAGCTAAGGACAACATAACCTTGTTAAAGGAGCATTATTGTCACAATAGAAAGGTTTTAAATTGAAAAGGGTTAACTGAAATTTTTCTGTACAATGACGGTGATTAATGTCAGTCTCCACGGATGCTAATTCTCTCAGAAGGATTCCATCGTCTATTAATACGAGACGCCTATCGCTGTTTTTCACCCAAAACATCAGCGGCAGCATCACATGCGACATGATAACGAATAATCAGATGCACAGAGAGGGACTGAAAGACCAGAATCTGACAGCAACAGACTGGAATTTTAAAGCTATGGATCGAAGTTTGTCTTTAGGTATTTACAATCTTTCTCAAGGTTTACCATCGTTAGCAATGCGGATAAGGTTTGTACTTTGGGTGATGCAAGCTGGTTACTATCCAATCCTCGCTATTGTTGGTCTTCCTGGTAAGTTACTTCATCTGACTATTAATTCAATAAAGATGCGGAACTAGCTTAATAACGTCGTTATTAAAACTCTGAAAAAATGGATACAATTGCCATCATTTCGTCCCGCAAACCCCATTTTTTTTTATCAAGCAAGTCCAACTCCATTGTCTGAAGAGGAACCAAACTGTTCAAAATGCGAACAGTGTTATTGCTCTCAAGTGACTTTATTTTTATCGCCATATTGTAGTCAGTCTCGATCCTTTTCGCTGCCTGGACTATATTATCCCAAGTTTCAGCTTTGTTCTCACTCCAGCTGCTGACGAAATCTTCTTTGCTCTCTTTGTTGAGTCCATACACGAATGTTCCAATTCTCTTCTCACGACACGACCACCCACGAGTAAATCGACTGGAAACTTTAACTATTATGAACGACAAAGAAACATTACATCAGTCCATTCCCTCTGACGTTACCATCCTATCAAAATCACTTTCATTTTCGTATGCATCGAATTCTCTGTAGAAAGTGTGTTTTTCAGCTGTGTGTGTTAGTGTGTGTGTGTGTGTGTAAATGTGTGTGGTGTGTGAGTGTGAGTGTGTGTGTGTGTGTGTGTGTGTGTGGTTTGGTGTGTGAGTGTGTGTGTGTGTGTAAATGTGTGTGGTGTGTGGGTGTGTGAGTGTGTGTGTGTGTGTGTGTGTGTGTGTGTGTGTGTGTGTGTGAGTGTGTGTGTGTGTGTGTGTGTGTGTGTGTGTGTGTGTGTGTGTGTGTGCCTGCGCATTGCGCCCTTGAACCTGGTTCTTTGCTTCACAGACAACCTTTTTCAGACATGAGAACTGCTGATCTGGAGAAAATGGTGCGAGCTACGCTGCCAACCACTTCTTTGGAGAAACGAACTGTCCATTTTGCAGGTTGAGAGGAGAAAGTGGTCATGTTTCTTCAGAACAGAAGCTGAATAGAAGACAGGGAAGATAGAGCAGGTGAAGTTTCCAATAATTACCGAGATGGCATCCCGTGCATGCGCAGCAGTTGATGTCCTTCTCTCATGGAGATTTAGGGGAGATGCTGGGAATGGCTTCTTGCATTGTTGTAAAATTGTTCACTAGATTCAATGAAGATCTGGAAGTTAACTGTCAAATTGAACAAACAATGCGACGGGGACAAACTTTCTTTTAGAAGTGAGGAGAAGGAAATGTGGGAGCCAACGTCCTCTAAATTTTCCAGGAAATCTTTCCAATTTAGTGAAAATCCAGAAGTGCAGTGTAATACAAATGTCCTCCGAAAAGCAGTTCTTTCAAAGTTGCGCCAACCTGTTTAACAAATATGGAGTCTCACATGACAGTGAAGACGTTGATGCCCACGGCCCCAAAAGTCACCGTTCCCTTGAATTTCCATGAACCCCAAATTCCAAGGTAGAAGTGGGAATATCCCTGTATGTTGTTCAATAATGTTTCGGAATGTTGATCGTCATGATGCCTGGGGTATGTGAGGATATTGTTCCTGTCTTAATTAAGGGCTGTCGAAACATTTTCAGCAGATTCAATCACTTAAGCAATTTGTTTTCTTTTCTTCGAGGAGAAAGTGAGGGCTGCAGATGCTAGAGATCAGAGCTGAAAATGTGTTGCTGGAAAAGCGCAGCAGGTCAGGCAGCATCCAGGGAACAGGAGAATCGATTCTCCTGTTCTTTGGATGCTGCCTTACCTGCTGCGCTTTTCCAGCAACACATTTTCAGCGCTGTTTTCTTTTCTTGTCAATTCGTTTATGGGAGGTGAGTGCCGTTTTCCAAGCCATAAGTTATATACAGTGATTAGTTGCATCAGGAAAGATGGCATTTGATGGCATTATCTGTTGCCGTGCTCCTCAGGATGGACGTGCTTGTTGGTTTTGAAAGTGCTGAGACTGTAAGTTTAGTGTTTTTTTGCAGTGCACGTAGAAAACGGAACTCGTAAGGAACTGCTTGAAGTTAGTAATAATGAAAAAATGGATAGTTGAGAAAGAAATCGTGTCATAACATGCATATTGGTTATTGATCGACCATGTGAGTTAAAAAGTTATGACAAATACAACATTATGTGATTTAATAGTAAATTATTCACGAATAATTGCATAGAATTTATAAGAGCCCACAGTGACATAAAAAGCAGTAGGATCCAAATGTTCTCATGCGAGAATTTTAAGTCATCTTTGTACAGATTTAGTAAGTAATAAGGAAGTTTCATCTGTTATTGTAAGCAGAATTGAATATAAATTTAGAGGGAAAAGCTGTAATATCCAGGGCTCCAGTGATTTCATAAGCTCAGTTGGCTGGAAATCGGATTTGCAGTAAAGAATGATGCCCATTGTGTGATTTGAATTCCTGCACCAGCTAAGGATGTTTAAGTGTTGAACTCATTGAAGTGCATCGGCCGCAATTATTATCTAATCAACGGATAGAATATTATGTTCAAGGTAGTATTTCCACATTGGGTGCCCTTTCACTGGAGAAATCCAGAGGGATCGTTTCTAATGGAACGACGGAGGTGATGGAAGTGATTGAACTAACTTCATGTTTACAAGTGACACAAACATGAATAGCGGCACCAACAGATGAAGATTTTACACGAAGTCGATGATGGCATGTAACAGATGAAGTTTTTGGACAATAAGTTGGCTAAAGGAAAATTAAGTGCGAATAAGAACAGAAGAACTCGATGCCGTTCAATTGAGAAAATGCTTCAGAAACCGTTGCACCAAGTAGTTTGGTGTCCTCGAGTTTGAATCACACGAAAAATACTTGCTTCTAAGTTCCGTCGGTACTTCGGCATGGAAATGTATTGTTTGTGATTAATTCAAAGCAGTGGTGCATTCATATCATGTCATAAGTATATCAGTCTCTCTCTGACCACTGCTGCCACACCATGAACAGTTATGGTCGTCTTATGTAACGAAATAGATCCTAGCAATTTAAGATGCACAGGAGGTATGCCAGTGAAGTTTCAGAAAGGTTATCGAGGATGTTGAGGTGCTTACACATGAGTCGAACTTGATAGTTTGAGCACGTATTCATTGAAGTTTGTAAAAGTATGAGAAGACCAACATAAGGAAGAGAAATATAAGATTATTTGTGCGCTTGTCAGATAGTTATCAAAAGCTGATTTCCCCTTGGGGGAGATTCTGTGTCTGGAGATAATATCTCCAGATTAAATGATCGCATTTATGACATAGACAACGAAGACGTCTTCTGCCAGAGAACAGTGGAATAAAGAGTTTTCCAAGCTTTGTCTGGAATTATATGCAATCTTGAGAGTGGACAGACGTTCAGGTACAACGGGAATGAAGGACTATGAGGATAAGATAAAGAGATGTATTTGAGAATGCAGTGATTAACATACCCGCAACTGAGGTGGGAATCGTCGTTCAGTTCACCACGCTTATTCCAACTTTGCTTCGACAGGTGGCCATAGTGATAAGGATCGGGAGTGGGATTAGGGAGGTAGTGTCAAGGGATTGGTCGAATGGCTTTATTATTCACTGCCATGTCATTCTTTTATAATATCAGACACGATATTATTAAATGTTAGAGAGCCGACTTAGTGGTCTGAATGGATTAATTCTGCAGCTATCTGTTAATGTCTTACTCCGATTCCGTGTGACCTTGACGGACTAAAACTAGAGAAAAAGGTCCCATTTACGTATGAATTGAAATCCCTGTCTAAATATCAGGCGTTTCCATTGCAAATCGCGATTATTTTCTTCTTCTTCAATGCAGCGATGTTTTCCAATTTTGTGCCTGGAAAGATAGTGGAGGAAATACCCATTCATATTTTTAAGGCACAGGTCAATCGCTTGTCCTTCGACAAAGGAGTGAAACGTTATGAAGAACAGGCAGGAATGCGGATTGAACCTTATTGTCAGGTCAGCTATGATCTTATTAAATCAGGAGCAAGCTTCATAGACTGAATGACTTACTGGTCATTATGACGCGTGTGTTTGTCTGTACATAACCAAAAGACTCAAAAACTCCATAAACAAAGAAGAAAACAAAGAAGAAAACAAAGAAATACGGAACTTTTCGTCATTGAAATAAAACGGATGAGCCATACATTATAAAAATGTAGCTGTAATCTTCGCAAGATGAAAACTCACATTCATGGACACAGTGTTACGGACAGTGGAGACATTTACAAACTTCAATCATTGCCCCTCCCTCGCTTCTAAACTCCCGTATAAACGAGGTCGCGTTTCCTCATGAAAAGGTTCATGCATGCCTGGCACGAATTAAGTACATTTTCTCTGGAATCTATTCATAGCATGTCCGTCATTAACTGAATTATTGAACGAAAGTGAACAGGCGATTCATGATGTCGTTTCTGGAGCACATTACCTTTACTCACGTGTACAAAATACAGCTGATAAATAATCAGTGAGGGATGTAGGCTGTATTTTTTTCCTGCTTTTCGGTTATTTTGACAATCAAGGTAGTGGAAGTTATATCATTATCAAAATAGTTCCATCCTTATCCCAACCGTCAAATAAATGATTTAACTAACGAGAAGATGTGCCATGATAAGTACACTTCTCTTTCTGCCTCACAATGGGATCCAAGTTCCATCGGAGCTTCTCAATCTTGTCAGTGCGTAGTGGGATTTTGGTCCGGCTCCGAGTCGATGACTGAACCTAAACCATTAAGTCGCAGAGCTCGGTTTTCTACTTCACACAGATATGAGGTTCTGATCACATTTGAATTCGATTAGCACAAACACGTAATTTGACCACAATTACGTCACCAACCACTGTCGATGTCTCTGTTCCTTTGCGACTGCAACATTCATGTACGTCAGTTGCAGTGCAGACTCACTTATTCCAATACTCGTCTCAACGACATTCCACACAACCCTCTTCAGCTCATCCACAACTCTGCTGCCCAGAACTAAACTACACAGAGTCCTGTTCACCCATCACTTCTCCCCTCACTGACCGACAATGGCTTTCGCTATGCTAACGCGTCCATATTAATATTCCCTGCCTTTTTTGGGCCCATCTAAAACGTCACTCCACAAATGAGTTACATTCGCGCACATCTTTTGCATGCAAATTTTGAATCTTTACCTTTTCCGAAATTATCCAAACCTATTTTTTTCGAGTGAATGACTTTTTTCTATATTTCTTTCCCTGATCATGTACTAGGGTTCTGTAGAGTTAATAGTGCTGGATTTAGGAAGTTCAAAAATAATGAAATTGTGCAAGTTGTGTATTCTGTTCCCATTGTATGCTAAGGAGTTCTCTGAAAAGCAGAGCATTTGTGTCCTTGTGACAGTCCTCTTTGCAAGGTGTTCAACTTCTCTGATTTGATATTCTGATTGTCACTTCGAGTTAATCATTCGTTCACTCAAATAAGGAAGCCCTATTCCACGCTTGCAAACAATACGCCTCAGCTTGGAAATTTGGCAAGAAATAGTAGCGAAGCAGAAACGACGGTGCGTTTGAAATACGTATTGATTATGAAAGTTGGGAAAACAGACAAAGGGGAAAGTCAGCTGATGAACAGAAGCATATATGTCAAGAAATATGACATAAGTCTTCGATAAGAATATCAAAAATAACTCAATGAGATGACAGATCACCCATGACTAACGAATGTGGCTATTGAATATCGAACTAAAAAAAAAACAAACACAAGCGTCTGGCAACTGTTAGGCCTGAGGACAGCAATTAGTTTGAGGGTCCAGCAGCAATGGCTGAAAACATAATCATTAGCGGAAACTTTAATGAAGAAAGCAAATCCTTAAGAAGTATAAACTAAAAGAGCAAGGGGGTTCTGTCTAAATAAATATGAAAACAGAAGCGAACGTTTGTTTCGGACACTTGGAGATTGCGACCAGCAAGTTGCAAATGGGAAAGTGTGAATGGCGAATGGTTAAAAACAATACTTTTGGGTTTAAAAAAAAGCCCAAATGGTATCGTATGTGTTAAAGGAATGGAAGATGTCTTTATTCATTTGCAGGATGTGAGTGTCGCTGGCTGACCACCATTTATTGCCTATTCCCTGTTGCCTTGAGAAGGTGGTGGTGAACTGTAATCTACCGGCTGTGAGTTGACCGATAACGAGACACGGGTGGGAATATCAGGATGAGAACCGAGTGACAATGAAGTCAAGGAGATAGTCTTCCAATTCAACATGGTGACTGGACTGGTGAGGTTCTTGCAAGTGATTGTCTTCCCTTGTATATGCTCCCTTTTCCTTCAAGATGGAAGTAGTCGGTGGTTTGGAAGGTGTTCTCTGACGATCTTTGGTGAACTCTTTCAATGGCCTGTCGCATTTGTTGCACACTGCTGCTGTTGTGCATCAGTGGTGGAGAGAGTGAATGCTTGTGGATCCGTTGTCAATCAAGCCGTTGTCAATCAAGCCAGATTCTTAATTGTTGTTGGCAATGCACACACTCAGCCAATTTGGGTGTATTCTGTCGCAATCCTGATTTCTAATTGTAGTTATGCGTTTTTGGGGGCGGGGCGGAAGGAAGGGCAGGAGATGCAATACTGGCCACAGTAATCCTATTTCTGATCTGTTCTTGTCGCCGCTATGTTTATGTGGAGTTTTAGATGTAGGTTTGCTCGATGAGCTGAAAGGTTCATTTCCGGACGTTTCATTACCTTACCAGTTAACATCTTCAGGGGACTTTATGCAAAGCAATGCTGTAACATACAGCTTTCTCTTCGTATGTTTGGATTTCTTTGGTTTAGTGATGTCATTTCCTTTGGTGCTGTTATTTCTTGTGGTGAAGTCACTTCGGGTTCCTTTTCTCAGCGGGGTTGTAGATGGGGACCAACTCGATGTGTTTGCTGATAGTGTTCTGGTTGGATTGCCGTGCTTCTCGGAATTACCTTTCATGTCTTTGTTTGGCTGCTGTTTTAGTGTGATGGTGGGGTTGTGTGCTACCATGATGCCAAGAGGTCTAAGTAGAAATCGGCGGACTGTGTTCATTAGGCACCCATTCTTTTTGAAGACACAAACCAGGGGCCCCCCTCAGACCTAAAGTCTTGCAATCGATTTCTCAGCGACAATCCTAATCAAGCAGACAAAACACGTCCAGACACCATAGCCCCTCCATCAAAGACATCTCAGAAATGACTGCAAGACTACTCAGACCCCTTGCCATCATTTTAGCCAACAAACCCACCAACACACTAAAACATCAGGTAATGAACTTGAAAGACCCTATACAGACAATAATCAAAACTAGCGTCATTTACAAAATACCGTGCAAGGACTGTAACAAACAATACATTGGACAAACAGGCAGAAAAATAACCACCAGGATGCATGAACACCAACAAAAAGACATGACCGTCTCTCATAGTATTCTCACACACGGATGAGGAAGGACACCATTTCGACTGGGACAATACATCCATCCACGGACAAGCCAAACAAGGACATGCATGAGAATTCCTAGAAGCATGGCATTGCAACCTCTATCAACAAACACATTGAGTTACACCCCATCCACCACCCCCTGAGAAAAGGAACAGTAAGTGACTACACCACAGGAACGAACATCACCAAAGGAAATGTCATCACCAATCTAAAGAAACCCCGACATATAAATAGAAAGCAGGAAGTTTCAGCATTTCGTTTCAGAAAGCCCACTGCAGATGTTACCTAGTAAGGCAATGAAAGGTCTGGAAATGAACGTTTCAGCTCAGCGAGCAAAACTACATCCAAAACCTCAACCTGAGCTACAAACCTTCTCAAAACTCACTTTATCTGGAGTGTCCAGTGAGTTCCTGTTCAATGGTAACCCCCAGGATGTTGATAGTGAAGCGTAAAGAATGGTAACACCATCGCATGCCAAAGGGCGGTGGCTTTATTGTTTTTACTGATGATGGTCAAATAAGTGGCACAAATGTTACTTGCCACTAGTTAATCTAAGCCTGGATATTGTCCACATTTTGTTGCATTTGACCATGCAGATCTTCTTGCATTTAATCATGATATTGTCATATGTTGAGGGAGAATATATTCGAGAATCGAATGAGAACACAGACAGACTATTCACTGAGAGACGGTGGCCTGTTTCTAGAGGGTACTTTTGGGAAGATACTGCTAAGATATTTCTGGCATTCGTTGAAGTATTCTGCAACCGAATCGAGTCCAACATGATACCGGTGGATTTAAAAATCTGGCAAACGTGATGTCTTTATTACAGGAACTACAGAGACAAAAATCCGGAAAGTAAAAGCCAGGTAACCTTGCATTGGACTTTTGGAAAAATGCTAATGCCATTATTATTGCTAAAAAGAGCTTGACATTTATAAATGCATGAAACAATCAAACAGTGTTAGCTTCGACTTGTGAAAAAATATATGCTTGACCAAAGCATTGATTTATTTGAAGACGTGGCAAGTAGATAGAATGAAAAGTGAACCTTTCGATAGTGAATTTGGATTCTTAGAAGGCATTTAGTAAGACATACACATAAACGTTTATTGCATATTTTCGGTTCTTCTGCCAATGTATTTACTTGGATCGACAGTTTATTGAGGCACAGGGGAAGGGAGAGATGATTGATTAGTTTATATTGGGTTTGAAGTACAGAACATGTACCATATATTTGGCAGTATAAAGAGATGTATCCAAGTTGATGATGTTGAAATTTATGTTTAATGCAAGTTTTGATGAGAGTAAAATGAATTTGGAAAGTGAAATAGCTTGGTTCGCTGAGTACACAAACAATTTCCAAAAGGAGCTTAGAGAAGAAAGTACGAGGTCATCCACTTTGTTTGGTAGAATAAAACGCACACTTATTAAATGGAAATGTAAGTGCAAAGCCAAGAGTGCAGCACCGGGACTTCAACGGAGAGCGAAGCACAAGACTGATGCAATTAGTTGTTTCCCACAATGAGGGCAATGACTGTCAAGGACGCCATAGTACTTCAGTTATCGTTATTGAGATGAATAAGGGTTGATGTGACTGAAACATACCAGGTCCAGAGGGAGTTGAAAAGTGAAAATGCTGAAGTGTTTTAATGCAAAGGAGAATATCGAACTAGAGAGACACATTTACAGAATAAGGGGCATCCATTTAAAACTGACATTCAAGGGAATCTATTCTCGAAGAGCATAGTGAATGTCTGGAATTCATTAACACATGGAGGGAAAGGGCTAGACAATTGAAACGGCACAAAGAACGCAGATAGGTTTACAAACTATCAGGAAGCGATGGCTACGAAGAATAGGCATGAATGAGGATTAGAGGCTTCCAGGAGATCATGCTAGTTGTGCTCCAGGTACTGAATGACATACCCATGTTCCTTTTCCTTACTTTCTTATTCCACTATCTGACATGCACTGTTTGATTTCCTGGAGGTCGTGTTGTAAAATGTTGGATTGAGGGTGATCAGAGTATATGTAAAACTATGCCTAGGTATTTATGGATGCTACGTACAGTTTGAATCTTAGTCTGCAGTATGACCAATAAATGAGCAGAAGGTACAGAGGGAGGTAAGTCTGCAAATCGAGATATGTTAGTTTTTCGCTAGACAACCTGTGTTTCCGAAGCAGAGTTTCTCAGTCTACAGGTCATGGTACATTACAGTCTATAGAAGCTCTGAAAGTTTGGCCCTTGTTTCGATGCACAGCTTCGAGATATGAATCCATCTCTATTGCACATTCAGCAGTTTCGAAGGCTGAATAAAACAAAGGCACGTAGGACCTTGGAGCAGCAGTAGAATATTTGACGATTTGACTAATTTCATTCAGTCATTTAGACAGTGGTTGATCCGTTTGTGATCTGAGCCGTATAGTTCTGTCTATCCATGTTATCCATGTTTTGCTCATCAGTCAAAAACGTAACTGCGCCTCAAAATACTTTGGAGACACAGAATTTGTATGCCACAGAATTCTACATTCCAATGATCATTACTTTCACAAGCAGGACTCCTGCCCACTTTCCGAGGACCCCTTCGCCCATCTCCAACGCAAGCCATCCACCTGGATATCCCTTGCTGGCCTATTACCCGCTCTCGAACTCTTCATTTCCAACTGTCGCTGGGACATTAACTACCCCAAACTTTCTACCCCCTCCCCAACTCCAACCTCTCACCCTCGCAACGCGCAGTCCTCCACTCCCTCTGCTCCAATCCCAACATTACCATCAAACCAGCAGATAAAGGGGGTGCAGTGAAACGTCTGGCGCACTGACCTCTACACCGCTGAAACCAGACGCCAACTCGAGGACACCTCCTCCTACCGCCCCCTCGACCATGACCCCACTCTCATCACCAAACCATCACCTCCCAGTCTACACAGAATCTCATCACCGCAGGAGATCTCCCACCCAAAGCTTCCAAACTCATTGTCGGGAACACCACACTGTCCAGTTCTACTTCCTTCCCAAGATCCACAAGCATGACCACCCTCGCTAAACCATTGTCTCAGCATGCTCCTGCCCCAGTGAACTCATCTGTACGTACCTTGAATCTGTCTAACCCGCCAGTCCAGGAACTCCCCACATACATACCCATGCCCTACAAATCTTCCAAGTCTTCCGTTTCACCGGCCCCCAACGCCGCCTCTTCACCATGGATATCAAATCCGTCTAATACCTACATTCGCCATGACAAGGGCCTCCAGGACCCCCGTTTCTTTCACTCCCGACGTCTCCAGCAGTACGTTTCCATCGAAACGCTCATTCGTTTCGCCGAACTGGTGCTCACCCTTAACAATTTCTCATTCGAATGTTCCCACTTCCTCCAGACAAAAGGGATAGCCATGGGCACCAGTATGGACCACAGCTATGCCTGTCTCTTTGTTGCTTACGTAGAACAATCCATCGTCTGTCGTTACACGGGCACCATTCCACACCTCTTCCTCTGCTACATTGATGACTGCATTGGCGCCACCTCGTGCTCCCGTGAGGAGGTTGAGCAAATCATCAACTTCACTAACATATTCCACCCTGACCTTAAATTTACCTGGACCATATCTGACACCTCCCTCCCCTTCCTGGACCTCTCCATCTCTATTAATGACGACCGACTTGACACCGACATTTTTTACACTCCCACCAACTCCGACAGCTACTGGATTACACCTCTTCCCATACTACCTCTGGCAAAAATACCATCCCGTATTCCCGATTCCTCTGCCTCCGCCGTATCTGCTCCCAGGAGGGCCAGTTCTACCACAGAACGCAAAAGATGGCTTCCTTCTTTAGAGACCGCAATTTCCCTTCACACATGTGTAAAGATTCCTCCAATGCACACCGAACCTCCGCCGTCAGACTCCACCCATCCAACAGTAACAAGGACAGAACCCCCCGGTGCACACGTTCCACCCTACCAAACTTCGCATAAACCAAATCATCCCACGACATTTCCACTACCTCCCAACGGACCCCACCACCAGGGATATATTTCCCATTCCCACCCCTTTCCATCTTCCATAAAGAACTTTCCCTCCGTGACTACCTGGTCAGGTCCAGCCCCCCCCCCCTCCCCCGAAAAACCCACCCTCCCATCCTGGCACCTTTCCCTGCCACCACAGGAATTGTATAACCTGCACCAACACCTCTTCCCTCACCTCCATCCAAGGCCCCAATTGGCCTTCCACATCCATCAAAGTATTACCTGCACATCAACCAATATCATTTATTATATCCGTTGTTCCCGATGTGGTCTCCTCTACATTGGGGAGACTGGAAGCCTCCGAGGAGAGCGCTTTAGGGAACATTTCTGGGACAACCTCACAAATCAACCACACCACACTGTGGTCCAACATTTCAACTACCCCTCCCACTCAGCCAAGGACATGGAGGTCCTGAGCCTCCTTCACCAGCCGACGCTGGAGGAAGAACGCCTCATCTTCCGCCTCGGAATACTTTGACACCAGGGCATCAATGTGCACTTCACCAGTTTCCTCATTTCCCCTTCCCTCACGTCAACCCAGTTCCAAACTTCTCGCTCAGCACTGTCCCCATGACTTGTCCTACCTGCCTATCTTCCTTTCCACCTATCCACACCACCCTCCTCTTTGATCTATCACCTTCATCCCACCCCATTCACCCATTGTACTCTTTGCTACCGTCCCCACCCTTCTCCCTGACCTTTGACCTTCATCCCGACTCCCATTCACCTACTGTTCTCGATGCTACTTACTCCCCACCCCCACTCTCTTCTCATTTATCTCTCCACCCTGCAGGCACTTTGCCTCTATTCCTGATGAAGGGCTTTTGCTGGAAACGTCGATGTTCCTGCTCCTCGGATGCTGCCTGAACTGCTGTGCTTTTCCAGAACCACTCTAATCCAGAATTTGGTTTCTGCAGTCCTTGTTTTTACGTTAGACATAGATAGAGAAAAACAGAGACACAGAAAATCCTTCACGAAACTAAACTATAATCTTTCAAAATCAAAGCTGTGACAGCTAGAACATTTCTTCCTTGTATGCCCACGAGATCTTTGTTTCTCTGCACATTGTACAGTCTTGGGTACCTGTACTCATCTGATAGTATTAGCATACCCAATCATACTGGCTTGCTTTTTCTCCCGAATCTAATCATTTCCTGCCTCACTAATTCACTGCATTATACATAACCTATCTCATTGCAACACCATCGTCTTCGGAATTAGCTCATCTGTCAATGATTTATCTAGCCTATCACAGTACACTAACATTATCTGTTACTGGAGCTCTCAAATACGACCACGTCCATGCATTACAGCACTAAAGTATCTACACAACTGCCAAATTAACTTGCATATATACAATGAAATTATTTCAGTATCGTTAACCAGTGATCTACACAGTTCAGCGTCTTGTGCTGTGCTCTGTTCTGACCGAAAGCTTTCCCATGAGTTTTTTGGCTGGTTTTATCCTTTAATGTGGATCTGAACTAATGTCCATCCATTGAGCACGGCCATCTCTATTGTCCTGGATCAGCTCTGTCTCATTGTCTAACAATCTGTGTCTTCAAGAATGGTTGTGATGTCTTTGGATTTTTTTTTCATTGCTTCTTCAATTGACCCTGAATGAGGATTGGAAAGTTAGACGTCTGCTTATTATATAATGCTTGCACTGAGCTTCCCTCAGAAGCAAACACAATATTATTAGGTAAGGATTTATGGTGAAGTGATTTTGAAGTGACTATGACACGTTACAAATAATTTATCTCAATGTAGTGTTAGAAATCAACCAACAGGAGGAAATGGCTGCTCACCAACTTACTCGATCGACTGAACAGCCCCACAACAACTGCACTGGGTAGCAGAGTTACAAACGTTGGAGCTCTAAAGTGGTCAGGACGTCCCAAGTGTAGAATTTAACCAACGGTGTTTCGCAAAAATGCACACCAATATACTATCGAGGAAGGCAAGTGCTCGCTCGACCCCAAGCTCCTTGTAGGTGCTCTTGTGAAAAACAACAGCTTGATCTGTCCTCATCCTAATTCCATCACTTGACCTTGTGTGCTTTAGCATCACAAATTCACATCTGAATACTTCAGGACATTATGATAGTTTCTACTTCACCTTATCCTGACATATTATGAGTTCCAGAAGCAACCCCCTTCTCGCTGATTATTCCACACATCTACTCAGACCTTTGTGCCTATTCCCTGAAATCCAAGGCGCCCAGTTGGTCGATCTCTCCACCAAGGGGAAGTGCTTCTTTCAATCTACCTAATCCATATACCTCATTATTTTGTACTTCTTAAGCATGTCTCCTCTCAATCTTCCCTGCTCTAACAAAAAAACAACCGCAGTCTGTCTAATCTCTCTTCATAACTGAAACTCTTCATCGCAGACAATATCATGGTAAAACACTTCTGCACCGTGTGCATAACAGTCATATCGCTGCTATTCCGTGAATTGCAGAACAGCACACAATACTCGAGTACGAACAAAATGAACAAATGAAGAAGAATGCCACAGAAATTGATCCTTCTCTGATAGCTCTGTATCCGTCTCCTGAGCCTGATGCTCCAATAATCTCTGGTCCATGACAGTAAAAGCTGTACATGAGGATTGATCTCACAATCACTGTATCTAAATAGTTCAAATGGATTGAAGGTCCTGATGTTCAGATTGCAGCTCATTCACCCCGCAACCGTGATAGCATCAGCACAGACAGCACGCTGTCAAATTGAAAGTGCGTGTTAGAGTTTGCAGTGACTGAAGGAAATGGGAGGAGGGAAGTGAAGGAGCGTTGGAGATTTTTGAGTTGAGAGAAATCTCCGAGAATGGGTGGGTTTGAATTTGACATATGCCCTGCAGAGAAATCAGAGCGCAGCCGTTTGATGGAAGAAAATCATCAACTCGGAGGATATTTTCAAGTGAAGAATGATTGATTCCTTCACGCATTGGTTTTTCACAGGTCACGTGGAGGAAAAAGGGATGAATGCCCATTGCTGTGACATCCGAACCGAAGATTTTGAAGCTACAGCAGAGATTTCGAACCACAATACAAACATGGCATAATATGGAAAAACACAGTAGAACATAAGAAAAGCGAAATGACATATTATGTATCAGGAACTGTATCATATTCATCACAGAAATATTTACCAATCAGCAGACAGAGATGTGGGATTTAAGAATGGGCTGAATCTTTAACTCCAAAATCCCCGGACGGTGTGGAGATTCCATCATTGAGTTTGTTCAAGACTGAGATCAATAGATTACTGCGATTAGATGAAACGTTCAGGAGATAGTGCACAATACTGTTGAAACGCAGGTTTCAATATCAGTGTAGTTTACGATTGGTTATATCACCCCTTTCCGCACACAATGAAGTAGCCACTGCTGCAGACGATCATATATTCCCAGTTCCCAGGCCCGAAAACATAGGAAGTAAGTCTTATATCCGTGAATATCCACCCCAAAAGAGGATGGGAATGAGTGCACGGAACGACTCTGTGGCGCCAGTGACGCGATCAGTTAGCACGTGGTACTTCTATGAAGGTACAGAGGCGCGTGAATTGCCGAAGCTCACAGCTGCAACCTGACCTGGAGCAGCTTCTATTAACAAGAAGCAGGGAGGATTGAGACATCAGGCTGAGGGAAAGGAAACTCTGCTTTTATCTGTAGTGAAATCGTCTTCGGCAGCACATATTTGTTGACTGAGGGAGGATCTGCCTCAGGTAATTGATTGAATTTTTTTTTAAATCCTGAAACATTGATGTCATGTCAGAGTATAGGGAAAAAGATATGTGAGGTAATATTTTTGCTCTTGGACTTTTCTCATGTGGCTGACTCTGCACTGGGTTACGTTTTCGAAAGGGATTTTAGTTCCTTTCATATTATTCAATTTCCTGCTAAATTTCTCAGGTAATTAAAATAATCTAAACCTTCGAAAATTAACGGAAATATATGATGTTGTGATTAGGCTCGAGTTTATGTTAAATTATAGTGGAAAGACAGGAAAGTGAAGGTGAAATTCATCAGACCAGCGGTGATCTCGTAGACAGAGTGTGAATGGATGCTTCATGACGACAAATATGTTTGCTTTGCCAATGACACTCAACGCTTCACAAAGTAGCGATCATTGAAGTGAAGCAGTGACAGTCATGATCTTTTTTGGTTGTGGACATCTCTCCTGGATTTACAGTAATGGGGCTTATGAACTCCTTTTACAAGGAAGCGGGTGAATTTAAAAATGCATACTCCAAATAATAGATAAATTTGTTCCCTGCTGACCGTCTGTTCTGGATTGACTGAGATGGCTTTTGCAAAGCTATTTTACAGGATGTAAACGGAAATTGTAGATCGGAAACTTAAACCAAATAACATATCAAGATCTGAACATCCCGCTTTATTGAGTAAGATAAAAGAAACATAAAATTTCTTTCTTCAATCTCGTAGTAACACTTGCCCAATGTCTGATCTTTATTTAACTTTATAAAGCTATTATAACATAGTCACTTTTAATAAATCACACAACAATCTCCTTTGATCTGTACAGAAGTACTTGAGTTTCTCTAACCTAATTTTACATCTAATATTCTTCATTCCTTTGACTATTCTGACAAATCTCGGTTTGAATAATTCCATTGGCCATCACAATCTTTGCGGTGATAACCTGTTTGCGCAGACCCAATTGTTACTTGTTCATGTGTGTGATGTTATCATGCACAGGCAATCGCTAACTAACATCAACTGGGAAAGTTTGCTCTGCCCACAGTTCTTCTGATTTCGTTTGGGCTGCAGACTCCGACATTTCATTATCAAGTTGAAACCAATAAAATTACTTCAGTATTTTAAATCAGTAATCTTCACAGTTCAGCTTTGAGTTCTGCGTGAAATCTTTACAAAGCTGTTTGGATCGTGTGACCCCTTTACTATGGATCTGAATCAATGTCCTTCCATTGATCGGTTTCATGTCTATTGTACTGGATCAATTCTCTGTCACATTCTAACTTCCTCTGTCTCTAAGATTAGATGTAATGTATTCGTTTTTTTATTTTGTTTCCAATGACTCCCTGAATGTGTTTTATTAAAGCTGGACATCCCATGAAAAAGGGCTTTTGGCATTTGACTTTGCATAGTACCTCCCTCAATGCCATTAGTTAAGGAGGTATTTACGAAGTGACATTTAAGGGATTGTGACACGTTCCAAACCAGTGACCATTAATTTATAAAAATATAGTGTTATTAATCAACCAAGGGGAGGAAACAGCTGTAAGACAACTTTCCAGATCGGCCGAACATTCTCACAAGAGCTGCACGCGACACTGGCTAAAAATCTTTTCCTCTTTTCATCGATATTGCTCTGCATCCTTTTCCTGATCCTGATGTTTAAATAATCTCTGGTCCATCTCATTAAATCTGCTACACTAACACTGATTCCACAAACAAGTTAGCTAAATGGATCAATTTGTTTGAAGGTCCCGATGATGAGACTGGTGCATGTTCACCCAGCAACAGTGACTTCACAGTACAGACTGAACAATGGTTAATGTGAAAGCGAGTGTTAGACTGTGCCGTGAAATTGGAGGAGGGACTTAAATAAGGGTTAGTTTTCGTGGAAGGGAGTGACATGTCTTAGAATGGGTCGTTTTGAACCCTGTGCTATGACTCACAAAGATGTCAGAAAGGGTCAGTTTGAGGAAACAAGACCATCACTTCAGATGAATATTTTCATGTAAACAATGATCGATGTTAAATGCATCTAAATCAATGACAATTAATTGATATCAATGCAGTGTTATAAACCAAGATTTATCCCCTTTGAAATAACGAGTTATAGTAGAGGTTCTAACATGTTTTATGGTCAAATATGTAGTTTTGAAGGAGTATTTAAGAGTGAAAATCTGAGGTCGAGAGAGAGAGAAAACGTTAATGAAGAAGCTTCACAGTTGATGGCCTTGACAACTTAGGGTCGATGGCGGCTAATGTGGAAAAGTTAAAAACGAGAATGCTCAGGAGATTGGACTTAAAGGAAATGCAGAGATGTCGAGTGGCATTATTTTAAAAAAAATCTCATTCTTGGGATGTAGAAATCGCTGGCTGAGTTAGCATTTATTGACCAGCTTGAATTGCTCATGAGAGGGCTGGATGACTTTACAGACCTGGGTAGGGAAGAGACTGTCAATAGATCTGAATAGAAGGGCGTAAATTTTATAGTTAGTCTCGGAGTGGTGGGTGAGCTGGTTGAGGTTCGAAGACTGTTTCTTTGTCTTTGCAGGTTCGCCATGGAGGCAGTGACGGCAGTGACTGTGAGAATTTGGTGGTCGGCTGTGAGATGACTGGTAACTTTCGACAGCATTACAGCTTCGTCAAATTTGGAGCTGGATTATGCAACGAGACGACTGATATGGCAACAGAGCATAGCAGGACCATGGACCTAGCATGAACCCAGATGGTGGTAGTGACAGCGAAGGATGATTGCAACAACAAGGCATGGTGCACCTGATGAATGTGAGCATCAGTCGTCAGCGGTGAGGACAGCTGGTCGAAACAGCCTGGTGTTAGTCCAGCCCGGGAAGGCATGGCCAGGCTGAGTATTCTTGTGGAAAACTTGAAGAGTCTGCTGGCCCATGATTTAAGGGGCCATTGTAATAAATGGTTATTTCAAATTTATTTCAATACATTTTAATTCAAATCCTAGAACACTGAGAAAACTCATTTTTCTTACTTTTCAACTTCTGAAATAAAGATGTTATGCAAGGGTACATTGTTTCTAACACGCTGCTGTATTGGGGATGCTTCCCTCTTCTCCCTTGTACCCTGTCCCTATGAACATGTTAATTCCATCTCATGGACATCGTCGTGTGCCAACAGGCCCTTAGTCTGAACACTAACCCACACAGACACATTCCCACATCGTATTATCCTATATTTTCCCAGGACGAATGCATCTTATCTGCATATCCATGAAAACTATGGACAATTTAGCTGAGCCAATACACATCACGTGAACATCTTTGGATTGTTGCAGGACACCGGGACACGCGGAAGAAAACCATATAGACACTGGGAGAGTGTGCAAACTTCACACAATCACTGGACGTTGGAATTGAACCCAGTCTGTTGCGCTGTAAGGCAGCAGAGCTAATCATTGACCAGCCTTGCTCCCTCAGCCATGACATGCTCAATTGATATGCCCCACCCCTGGTCTATCTGAATGCTTGGAGGACCAGCAGCTCCTCCGTGATCCTCTCGCCCCGCTACATGATAACACTAGGGCCTGTGACGTCATCATGCCAGCGGGCAGCATACGAATTGTGAGCTTGCATGCCATGAGTGATGGAGGGAAGGAAATGCTGGTGTCTCACAGTCACAGGCGGTGAGTGAGGTTTAAAAGGGAGGGGAACGCCTGAATCTACATTCTGGTAATTGAGATGAAAGGGCAGGGCGGCGCCAAGATTTACATTCCAGTGAGCGAGAATGAAACGTGAGGGCAGGACCAGAAGCTGTATTCTCGCGACAGAGTGTTAAAGGCGATGGCAGCGCCGGGAGTTATATTCGGCTGAATGAGTAGTAAAGGGGATGGCAGCACCAGGAGATATATTCCGGTGAGTAAGTTTTAAAGATGAGAGTGCCAGGAGCTACATTGTGGTGAGCGAGGTTTAAAAGGGAGGATAATACCAATTGCTCTGTTCCAGTGAATGAGGATTAAAGGGCAGGACAACACATGGTACTATATTCTGGTGAGTGAGGGTTATATGGGAGGAGAACACCAATTGCTCTGTTCCGGTGAAAGAGGATTAAAGGGGAGGGAAATACATTGAGCTATATTCTGGTGAGTGAGGGTTAAATTGAACAGCAGCATCAGAATCTATATTCCGGTGAGTGATGATTAAAGGGGAGTGTAATGCCAGGATCTATATTGCGGTGAATGAGGGTTAAAAGGGAGGACAGCGCCACGAAGTATATTCCAGTGAGTAATGCATAAAGGGGAGTGCAGCACCAGGCGGTATACTCTGGTGATTGAGGGTTAAAACAGAGGGCAGCGTCAGGAGTTATATCCTGCTTTTTCGGTTTCATTGTTAGTCACTGTTGGGCTCTCGACACAAACATGAGTTTTGGTGTCATGGTTTCAGCCACAGAGAACCTCAGGCTTCTTCACAGAAACAATTCCCAGGCAGCAGCCGCTACACTTGGTTCAGTTTTATATTTTTTTGTTTTACTTTTTAAAAAAAATCGCTTCACTGTATGTTTGTATTTTTTTGGTTTGAATGGGGCTGAAAACAAAGACTAACGTGTTGAATCACTGCTGTGTTCACTGAGGAGTATTGACAGATACTCCTATATGTTGGCTTTTAATCTCCTCACTTTCCCCTACATCATTTTCCTGCTGTTACGTATTTCCTTCAGTTCCTCCCTCTCATGTGTTCCTCAACATTTTAGGAATATCATTTGTTGCAACCTTTGTGATGAAACCACCAACATATATAATTAATTGGTGAGCCCTCTCCTTATTTCACGTTATAACTTGCCCTGTTTGACTGGAAGGGATTTGTTTCTGTTATTTTTCCCCCTTCATACACGTTTAGGAGTTGGAATAATTATTTTGTGTGTTCCCCTTAAGCAACCCTTAAAATTCATTTTTTTATCACTCTTAAATCAATCACTTAGTCCTCTTTTCTTGAAATCTGAACTACTCCCAGTTTTCATGTCTGCTGCTCTATTTAGCCAATTTCCACGCCACGTTCTGGGATCCACTTCTAACCTTAATATCCCTTTTTAGCATTAGCAGGGCCACCTTTCCTGTTTTATTTTGTGCCTGACAGGAACGAATAACGGTCAGAGTTCCTCAAAATACTGCTGAAATGTTTGTTAATACCAAAAGTGATCTTCCCCAAATTATTATAGCTTGGTTGTGTCTCATGCCTTTGAAAGCTTGTCCATTTAGGTTTTTACCACACATCCCCAGTCTCAGAATCAAATCTATCATTCTCCATCCTTTAGAGTTGTTCACTCTGCCGCAAGGGGTCCCACACAGTTATAGAACATAGAACATAGAAAAATACAGCGCAGTACAGGCCCTTTGGACTTCGATGTTGCGCCGATCCAAGCCCACCTAACCTACGCTAGCCCATTATCCTCCATATGCCTATCCAATGCCCGATTAAATGCCTATTAAGAGGGAGAGTCCACCACTGCTACTGGCAGGGCATTCCATGAACTCACGACTCGCTGAGTAAAGAATCTACCCCTAACATCTGTCCTATACCTACCCCCCTTAATTTAAAGCTATGCCCCCTCGTAATAGCTGACTCCATACGTGGAAAAAGGTTCTCATGGTCAACCCTATCTAAACCCCAAATCATCTTGTACACCTCTATCAAGTCACCCCTAAACCTTCTTTTCTCCAATGAAAACAGCCCCAAGTGCCTCAGCCTTTCCTCATACGATCTTCCTACCATACCAGGCAACATCCTGGTAAACCTCCTCTGCACCCGTTCCAGTGCCTCCACATCCTTCCTATAGTATGGCGACCAAAACTGCACACAATACTCCAGATGCGGCCGCACCAAAGTCTTATACAACTGCAACATGACCTGAGGACTCCGGAACTCAATTCCTCTAACAATAAAAGCCAGTACCCAATATGCCTTCTTCACCGCACTATTTACCTGGGTGGCAACTTTCAGAGATCTGTGTACATGGACACCAAAATCCCTCTGCTCATCCACACTACCAAGTATCCGACCATTAGCCCAGTACCCCATCTTTTTGTTACTCTTACCAAAGTGAATCACCTCACACTTACCTACATTGAACTCCATTTGCCACCTATCTGCCCAGCTCTGCAACTTATCTATATCCCGCTGTAAACTGACACATCCTTTCCTCACTGTCAACAAATCCACCGACTTTCGTTACATCCGCAAACTTGCTCATCCAACCTTCTAGCCCCTCCTCCAGGTCATTTATAAAAATGACAAACAGCAATTATCCCGGAACACCGCTATTAACTGCACTCCAAGATGAACCTTTACCATCAACTACTACCCTCTGTCTTCTTCCAGGCAGCCAATTCCTAATCCAAACCTCCAACTCACCCTCAATGCCATACCTCATTTTTTTGCAGTAGCCTACCATGGGGAACCTTATCAAATGCCTTACTAAAATCCAAATGCAACACATCTACCGCTTTCGCGTCGTCTACATCCTTAGTCACCTTCTCAAAGAATTTAATAAGGTTTGTGGGGCACAACTTGCTCTTCACAAAACCATGCTGTCTATCCTTAATCACATTATTAATATCCAGATGTTCATAAATCCTATCCCTTACAATTATTTCTAAGACTTTGGCCACAACAGAAGTGAGACTCACCGGCCTGTAGTTACTAGGGTTATCCCTACTCCCCTTCTTGAACAAGGGAATCACATTTGCTATCCTCCGTCTTCTGGCACTATTCCTGTAGACAAAGAGGACATAAACATCAAGGCCAATGGCTCTGCAATCTCCTCCCTAGCTTCCCAGAGAATCCTAGGATAAATGCCATCAGGCCCAGGGGACTTATCTGTTTTCACCCTTTCCAGAATTTCCAACACCTCTTCCCTTCATACTTCAAAGCCTTCCATTCTAATTAATTGTGACTCAGTATTCACATCGGCAACAATGTCCTGTTCCTGAGTGAATACTGACGAAAAGTATTCATTCAGTGTCTCCCCAATCTCTTAAGCCTCCACACGCAACTACCCACTACTATCCTTGACTGGACCTATTCCTACCCTCGTCTTTCTTTTATTCCTGTTACCTTGCCAGAAATCCCTTCTGATTGCCCAACAGGAATTTTGAATGTAAAGTTGCTGTAGTTCCAGAAAATCATGGGACTGATCTCTGACTGATACAGAGAGAAAGAGAGAGGACTTGTGGTGCTTTACCTTGAGGGTCAGCTTTCTTCCGGTGATGGTCAAGGTTAAAGAAGGTGGGACCTTCATGGTGACCTCAGCTAGTACAGGGATTGAGCATATGCTATTGATGTCTTTCTGCTTCACAATCCAGCCGTCCACCCAAATAATCTAACCACTCCCAGCCATTACACAGTACGTTGTTGATGACGGCCTTCCTCCATTTGGGTCCTTCATGCATCGCTCGTAACACCATCCCATCGACACTCTGAAAATGTTTCCTGTGTGATATTCACACTGATTTTACTTGCTCTATCTATGTGCAGATTGATGATCCCCACGCTACAAGGGCAGAATTAGGCCGTTCCGCCCATTTAGTCTGTTTCACCATGTGATCGTGTCAGAAATAATTCTCAACCCCATTCTCCTGCTTCCTTTCGTAATCATTGATGCCCTCCCCAAATCAGAAACTTCTCTGTCACTGTCATAAGCGTATCCACTGACTTGGTGTCCACAGCCCTCTTGTTTTGAAGGTGTACAGGTACAATACATTAAAGAGAGCTGAAGAGCTCATGCAACTGACGGATACAGCAAAAAGTGTCCTGAACAAGGTAATAATATAAAATTTGATATAATAATATTGTCTTAAATTAAAGTCCAACATATGTCATAATATTGTAGTTAGGGAATAGATGAAAAATGAAGGCACTTCTTCATTGCGATGCTTTCATTTTGTTCTGACGAGGGAGAGGTGTTAATAAGGTGTAGAGATACTGCACCTTTTAGAGAGTTGAAAAGCTAGCAGAACGATCTCACACTCCCCAAAGTATTTTGAACAAGCTTACAATGTATCTTTTTGTCTAGCTACTAGCAATAGCTCGGTTGCTGTGAGACAAAAACAAATTGAAACTTGCCCAAACATTTTAAAAACTTCCCCAAGACACCAAACTTTAATGAAATTTGAATTTAGTATGTTAAAGATATTAAAACCAATGAAACAATCCGAAGTCTTGTGGTATAAAACCAGACATTTTTGACCAGTTGAGGGAGAACTGTCAAGCGACCAACAAGTAGAGACTGCCAGCAGGACAGCTGTCTGAGAGGTGCCTGTCTATTCGCTTGGGCAGCAGAACTTCAAGGCCGACCTGGTGTGAGAGAAAACAGAGGAAAATCTACAGAGGAAACTCGGCAAAGCTGCCTGTTTTTGAAACGTGATTATTTTTCTGTAAAGGGCAATCCGATTTTTTTAATCGAACTAGTATTGTAGAGTGGGAGGTAAAAGATTGTACGAAGAGAAAGAATATGTAAATAATTCTTCATTAATACTCTCTGTTAAACTTACAGAATAAACTTGTTAATTTTTGTTTTACATCGTGATAGTTCTTTGCCTCTCGAATCTTAACAGATTGCTGCACGGGCTGTATCTTTTCTGTGTTGCGTGTTTAAATTAGGAAATGGAGTTACACCGTGTTGTAACATTTTGCGGCTCATCGCCAGGGTTTGAACAGTTTGAGACTTAGTTTCGTGATTTGGGCAGTTTCAGACAGATCGATTCTGAGATTTTAACACTTGCAGATTAGTGTCTGAGATATTCAAGTAAAACGTCGCGAACAATGTGTTTAATTTCGGTGACTTGTGGGTGGTTAAATTAGAAGAAGAGAAACGGCTCTGAAAATTGTGGAAGACTTTCCTGGATTTGAGGATGATGCTCAAATTTGGCAAGCAAGTATAGAAGGAGAGAAAAAGACCATACTTTAGAATAAGCAAATAAGTTGTTTTTGCGTTAAATCAAGGACAAACGTAAACCTGAAATTGTAATGGAGTTATAGAGTCACAGAGTCATAAAGAAGAACAAGCACGGGAACAGACACATCGGTCCAACTCGTCCATGCTGACCAGATTTCACACCCAAACTAGTCCCACCCGCCAGCACCTGACATGTAAACCTCCAAACCTTTCCGATTCATATACTCATCCAGATGCTTTTTAAATGTTGCAATTGTACTGGCCTAAACTACTACCTCTGACAATTCAGTCCACACACCCACTACTCTCTGAGTGAAAAGTTGCCACTTTGGTCATTTTTATGTCTTTCCACTCTCACCCTAAACCTACGCTTTCTAGTTCTGGTGTCCACCACCCCAGAGAAAGGACTTTGTCCATTTATCCTATCCATGCCCCTCGTGTTTTTATAATCATCTATGAAGTCACTCCTCAGCCTCCGACGCTCCACTGAAAACAGCCCTAGCCTATTCAACCTTTCCCTATTGATGAAATCCTCCAACCAATTATAATTTTGAGAGATACATGGTTTAACCAGACGCGGATCGTTAGAGATGAGCGAACGTACACTCTTACTGATTTGATACCCGAGAGTTTGGTAATTTTTTGGGTAGTTGGACAGAAATCTAGAACTCCCCTTTGTAAGATAGTTTTGGTATGCCAACTGAAGACTGTGAACGTATGAGTAGGAATAATTGACAGAGTATCAGCTCCACGGATCCAGGTTTTTTTCTTGGGAATGTTTGGGCATGTTCCAAGGTGGGAATGGCACCCCTTCATGGGAAGAAGCCCACAGAAGACCAAGAACCAGAGGAGTTAAAATACGATAAATGCTAATATCTTCATAGACTGCGACGTAAGCAGATCTCACTATCAGAAGTCGCAGCACGAAGTAAGCACTAAAGACAAAGATGAAGGAGTTGAGGTGCTGTTAGTGGACATCCTGTTTGACTTAACGTGCAGGAAATCCTGAAACAGGCAGAGGGACAGGCAGATGTATTTAATTATGAAAGGATCAGGGAATTGCAACAGGAAGAAAAGAAGGTGAAAGCGTGTGTGTATCTGTGAAGGTGTCAGAGAATTTTCCTGAGATAGAAATGGAGACCACGGCAAGTTAGGTAATGTGCTGAAGTTCACCAGATTGTGTTGCCTGTTGCAGAAAAAAACAGGAGCTGTAACGGATAGTACATCGACAAAGGTTCAGAAAGAGTTGGAGGCCATGCTCCACGAGGATATGATCAAACCGATCCTGAGTGAATGAAGTTCGCCGATCATCTTAGTTCCCGGATGGGACTCAATAATTTTGCTTAGATTATCGGAAGGTCAACAAAGGGACAAAGTCTGAATCATATCCAATTCCGAGACTGGAGCACTGTATCCAGAAAATTAGATGAACCAGTTACATCACCAAGTTGGACTTACTGCTTGGTTAAAGGCAGATACCTTTATCAGAGATGGCGAAAGAAAGTGCTGTGTTTGTATTTCCAAATGGGCGATGTCAATTTAATGATTGCTCATTGGAATAAAGAACGCACCCGTCATATTTCAAAGACTAAGGAACATTAGTGTGCAGTTTATTTGGACGTTGTCGCTGGCAGAGCTCTTTGAGCCATTATGAGAATCAAAATTGGCAATGAACTTAAACAAAAGTAATTTCGCGTAAACAGAGCTTACTTTCTTGGAACATAACATTGATCAGGGAAAGTTCACGCTACGGAAATCAAAGACGAAGAGCATCGAGGAATTCCCCCGACCAAGTTCGGGAAAAAAGGCACTTTGATTCTTAGGATGAAGCGTATTCTTTTGGAAGTTTGTTCCAAGCCTGAGCAGTGCAGTGGCACCGTTAACATATTTTTTGATGAACTGCACATCGTTTCGGAGGACAGAACAATGTTAGGAGGCATTGGACCATTTAGGAGGAAAATCAACTGCTGCACCAGTTTCAGCTACACCAAACGTTTCAAATCCTTCAAATGTTCTCATCGCAGCCAGGGGCAAAGGAGCTGGAGCTGATGTGGGGCAGGAAGATGATGATAAGTTGGTTACTTTTCGAAGAAACTTAACGTTCACCAGAGGAAATAGTCAATGATCGAAAAAGAAATGTTGAGGTTGGTACTGAACTTTCACCATTTTAATGTGTATGTCACGAACAATGTCGGAGATGGTTGTGTACACGGATCGCAATCCTCTTACATTATGGGAACGCTGTAAAGACAAGAATATGCGATTATTTCTTTGGAGTCTAACGTTAAAAAAATAATTTACATATCGCACATGTTGGGGGTCGTACGAATGTAATTGCAAATGTTTTCTCCCGGATTTAACTGATAAGATTGACATCTATTCATTGTTATACTTACGTGGAAAGAAGTTAATATGAACTTAAATTAAAGTCCTACAAATGTCATGACACAATAGAGTGAAAACATGAAAACATCGTTTCATTATGATAGTTAAATATTTTTCTGAAGGGGGAAGAGGTGTAAAAAATGTGTAGAAATACTGTACCTGTAAGGGATTTGAATAGCTCGTAGAATGACCTGAAAACAAACATTGTG
Source organism: Chiloscyllium plagiosum (assembly GCF_037043375.1). NCBI lineage: Eukaryota > Metazoa > Chordata > Chondrichthyes > Orectolobiformes > Hemiscylliidae > Chiloscyllium > Chiloscyllium plagiosum. The sequence continues at coordinate 24,360,440 of NW_028270190.1, forward strand.
TTCTGAACAGGTTAACGGCATATCTTTTGGTGAACGGTTAGCAGTAACTGGGCTATGAGAGAAAAACAAATTCGAATTTTCCCAAACATTTCAAATAATGCCCCAAAATAACAAACTCTAATGAATTTGGAGTTGGTATTTTGATAATATTAAAACCAATGAAACGATCAGATGTTCTCGGTATAAAACCAGACAATTTTGCGCAGATGAGGGAGAACTGCCAGTAAAACAGCTCTCTAAGATGTACTTCTGTATAATTTTGTGCAGTAGAACATCGTGCCTGACCTGGAGAGATAACCTACAGAGTAAACTCGGCAAAGCTGATTGGTTTTGAAATGTGAATATTTTTCTCTAAATCGTACTCGGGATTTCTTATCTGACTAGCATTGTAGAGTGGGAGATAAAAGGTGGGGTTAAGAGAAAGATGTCGTAAAAAGTTGTTAATTAATATACTCTATTCAACTGAAATAACATAGTTGTTAAGTTCTACTTTCAATTTTGGGATAGTTATTTGCCTGTCGAATTTTAGCACGGGGTGAATCTTTTCTGTGTTGCTTGCTTATATTAGCAGAGGAGTTTACCCCATGTCATAAAATTCCACAGTAATGAGTTCCACAGAATCACCAAGCTTTGGCTGAAAAATATCCTCCTAATCTCAGTTCAAAAGGGTGATCCATTCACTCTGAGGCTGTGCCCATGTTTTCTAGTATGTTATACGAGGTGAAATACGTTCTCTACGTTGACTCTATTCAGACCTCTCAACATTCTATAAATTTCAATCACATGGAGTCGTTGAGTTCAACAACACGGAAACAGACCGTTTGTTCTAATCAGTCCATGCTGACAATGTTCAGAACCGAAAGTAGTTCCACCTCCACTTAACCCATAACCCTTAAACCTTTTCTATTCATTCATTTATCCAAATGCCTTTTAAACTTTGCAACTGTATTCACATTGACTACATCCTCAGGAACTTCATTCCACACAGGAAACACGCTCTGTGTAAAGTAATAAGTGCCCGACTGTCTTTTTATAAATCTTTCGCCTCTGATCTTAAACATATGCCCACTTGGCATGGAACACCCAAGCCGAAGGAAAAGACAGTTGCACTTGATATAATCCATACCCTTCAGAATTTTTTACTTTACCTCTGTCGGGCTACCCTAACCTCCCTGTGAAAGAACTCCCCATCTATCCAGCCTCCGCTTCTAACTCATCCCCTCCATTCCGACCAAATTCATGGTAAGTCTCTTCAGAATTATCTTCAGCTTAATAATATTCTTCCCAAAACAGGGCAGCCAGAACTGGACACAATACCCCAGAAGAGGTCTCATCAACAACCTGTACAACCTCAACATGTCGTCATAATTCCGACACAAAACAGCCTGTGCAATGAAGGTGAGCACACTAACAGCCTTTTTAACCAACCTGACTACATGTGGCCCAAACGTCAAAGAATTAGGTCACTGAACCACGAAGTCTCTCCGTTCTACAGCACTATTCAAGGCAGTACTTTTAATTGTACAAGTCTTACATCCCCTTTTTTCCAAAATGCAGAACCTTATATTTAACCATTTTAATGTCTAGCTGCTAGTCCACAACGCATAGACCGAAGTGATCAATATATCTTTCAAACATAGATAACCTTCTTCCCTGTGTGTTATACTACCATGGAGAGTCATTGTCTCCTATAGCACAAAGACTGACTCTTTTGGCCCACACTGATTCATGCCGATCAAAATGCCTGTCCACACTAACTGCATTTCCCTGGATTTGGCCCATATCTTTCTAATCCTTTCCTATCCATGTAATTGTCGAAATGCCTATGAAATGTTGTTTATGTACACACTTCAACCACTTTAACCAGTGTCTAATTCCATATGTGAACACCAGTTTAGGTGTTCTCTGCAAATTGCCTATCCCTGCCATTGAAATTCTCAGCTAAATCATTTCTACAAATGACAAACAAAAGAGACAACACTGATCACTTTGGAACACAGCTGGTCGCAACCTCCAAGACCACATGCTTTCTCTGGTTGTTAAGTTCATTTTGTATCCAATTGGCAAGCTCACTCTGAACCCCATGGGATTTAACTTTACTCATTAGTCTACCTTGCAGAACCCTGTCAAATGTTTTCCTTAAGTCCAGCTAAACAATGTCTAACATATGGCCTCATCAATCTTCTTGACTATTTGATCAAAAATTCAAACAAATATAAGAGACGCGATTTCCATCTCACAGAATCACGCTGACGATCCCTAATCTATCCTTCCCTCTCTCAATGCTATCTTTCAGAATCACATCCAACAACCTGCCCACCACCAAGGTCAGACTCATAGGGCAACAATTTCCAGGACTTTTGTGGTTAGTTTGTGTTCATGTATTCTGGCAAAACAAACGATATTTAGAAATACCGTACAATGACTGTAACAAACATTACATTGGACAAACAGGCAGAGAACTAGCCACCAGGATACATGAAAACCAACTAGCCACAAAAGGACAGGACCCTCTCTCACTAGTATCCTCACATACGGATGAGGAAGGACACCACTTTGACTGGGCGAACACGTCCATCCTCGGACAAGCCAACCAAAGACACGCACGAGAATTCCTAGAAGAATGGCATTCCAACCGGAACTCTATCATCAAACACATTGAGTTTGACCCCATCTATTACCCGCTGAGAAAAGTAACAGGAAGTGACTTCAGCACAGGAAATACTATCACCTCAGGAAATAACATCACCAACCCAAAGAAACCCAAACGTATAAATAGAAAGCAGAAGTTTTCATCATTGCTTCGTCTAAGGCCCATTGATGATGTTACCTCGTAAGGTAACGAAACGTCTGGAAATGAACCTTGCAGCTCAGCGAGCAAACCTACACCCACTGTGATGTACTGGCCCTGGATTGGGTCCAGAAGAGGAGATTCACAGAAATAATCGCAGGGATGAATGTCTTAAGATATGAGGGTCATCTGATCACTTTAGGACTATACTCGATTGAGTTTAAAATCATGAGTGGGAATCTAATTCAAACGTACAGACTGCCGCAGAGTCTATACAGGTTGCACACTTGAAAAATATTTCCAGCAACAGGAGAGGATGGGACCCAAGGGCTCAGTCTTCGAGTGAAGCGAAGACAACTTCGAACGGAGATAAGCAGAAACGTCTTGAGCCAGTGAGTGGTGAATCTGTGGAACACCTTGCCACAGAAAGCTGTGGAGTCCAGGTCATTAAGTATTTAAATCAGAAATAGATCGGTTCCTGTTGTCAAGTGGATCAAGGGGGTTCTGAAGAGATAGCGGGAGGACAGTGTTGAAAAACCTATCACTCATGATTGCCTGGGAGAGGCGACTGTTTGTGCCAAATGGCCTAATTTCTGCTCGTACTTCTCAGGGTCCGATAATGGTTATGAATTCTTGTTATCATAATTCTTTGAACGCTTGCAAATTATCAGACGTCCGTTTAACCTTGAGCAGACTACTTCAATGTCTCTTTAAATTTCTTGTCTCATCGCATTCAACCTTGCCTTACTCCAAATAAGAAAAACCGTGATCTTTTACGGAAGGCTTATCCTTTCCCATAATTGTGTAAAATTGATAAAATCATGATCCTTAGACTTAAAGTGTTCCCCTACAATCAGTTCAGTCACTAGCTCTGCCTTATTACCCAAGGGAAGATCACGTATTGTTCTGTCTCTACTATAACACTGCCATGTTGATTAAGGAATTTTCTGGAAAACTATTTGACCATCTCTTCTCCATCCAAGCCTTTAGCATCATGATAGCCGCAGTCAAAGTTTGGAATCTTACTATTCTTACATATGTGAGATTTCTCTCCATATTTTTGATCCGTTTCTCCCTATCCAGTTGTGGGGGCTCCGTAGAGTACATTTCCATCAAGTTGATTATTCCTTTCTTTCATCAATCTGTATATTTTCATTTGATGACTTTGTAAGACATACTTTCTACTCTGAGATAAGTAATATTTCCCTTAATGACAAACACCTCTCTTCCTTGTCTTTGCCTCCCTTTCTATCCTTGCTATGTTCCCTCATTTTTCTAAACTCTATCGAATACAGACCCAGAATCCTCACCATTGATTTTTATTTCGCTGAAAGGGGTCTTCATTCTTGGATCATTCTTGCAAACTTCCTCTCGTCTTCCTCCAACGCCTGCACATTCTTTCTTGTGTACAGGGTCTTAAAATGTTCACAATACTGCAAATGCAGTCTGACCACAGCTGGTACAGCCTCAGCAGTACATCTCTGCTCTTGCATTATAACCTCCTTGACATTTGCCTTCTGAACTGCCAACTGAAACTGCATGTTAATCATTAGAGCATTCCCCTGAACTCGGACCCCAAAGTTCCTTTGCCCCTCAGATGTCTGAAGCCTTTCACTCTTCAGAAAATAATCTACGCAGTTACTCCTTCGACCAAAGTGCATAACCTCTGATTTTCCCACACCGTGTTCCAACTGCTACTTTTTTGCCCACTGTCCCAGATTTTCTAAATTGGTCTCCACTCTCCCCACTCCCACAACACAGCCGGCTGCTCAGGATACCTTTGTGACGTCTGCAAAGGTGACAACAATGTCCTCACTTCAATTGTCAGGAACATTGACGCATAACCTGAACATTTTTGGTCCCAACACTGGCCTCTGTGGAATTGCACAAGTCACCAGCTGCCATCCTGCAAAGGACCCCTTTATAATGACTCTCTGCCTACTGCCAGGCAGTCTATCCTCTACCTTTCCACTCACACCATGCCTATATCTTATTTAGCAGCCTGTTGTGCAATATATTATCACACGCTTTCCAGAAAAACAAATAGAACATGTCCACAAGATTTTCTTTGTATAAGCTATTTGTTACCTCCCAAATGAAATCTAACGGATTTGTCAAGCATGACGCCCCCTTGTCGAAGCAGTGCCAACACTGTCCCACTTTACCATGCACTTACAAGTATTCAGAAATCGCATGATTCAGAATGGATTCCATGGTCTTATCCACCACCTAGGTTTGGCGAATCGGCCTTTAACTTTCTGACTTTTGCTTTACTCTCTTTTTCAAAGGGCTTTCACTTCAGTCTTTTTCCAGTCATCTGACAAAAGAGATTTAGGAAGGTCATCACGAATGTCTCGACAATTTGCTCAGCTGTCTCCTTCAGAAGGCTGGGATGTCGTCCATGACGTTCTGCTGATATCATTTACACCTACAGCTTTCCAGCAACTTCTCCTTTTTGAATGTTCTCATGTGCTGCTCTTCAGAATATTTTGAAGCCAAATATTTTGGCTTCCACTAATATTCACCACATTGTATGATTTTTCCGTTGCTTGTATTTTCTCCCTGGCTTCCCTTCTAAGCCACAGTTGCCTCATACTCCCATTAATGTATTTCTTCTTCCTTGGGAGGATTTTCTGCAGTGCCTCCTGAAATACCTCAGAAAATCCTCCCTTTGCTACACCACTATCTTCTCTGCCAGCTTCTCCCTTCTAATCAGCTCTGGCCAATTCCAATTACATGTCGTTGTAGTCAACTTTACTTAATCATAATCACTTTTCAACTGATTCAGTTTTCTCACTGTCAAATTGCAGTGTGAACTCTATTATATTATGGTTAATACCTTTTAGGTGTTCATTCACCTTGAGCTCCCTCATCAAGTCTATCTCATGACACATCACTAAATACGTATCCCTATTCCTTCGTTGGCTCTACGACAATCTGCTCCAAAGAAAACTTCCCTAACATTCCACAAATCATTTTCCTTGAGATCAGCTGCTAACCTGATTTTCATAGTCCACGTGCATATTGTAGTTCCCCATCATTATTGCAGTAGTCCCTTTTTTGGATGCCTTTTCTATCTCGTGATTAATTATCTTCCCAAATCCTGATGAATGCCCAGATGCTTGTACACAGCGTCCATCACGACCTTTTTTTTTCCTTCGTGCTTCCGTTACTCTTCCCATATTCAGCCTTCACCCATCCGACTCTTTTTCCCTTCTTGCTGTCAATTTAATTTCATTTGTACTAACAGGCGCACCCCGCAGTATCTGCCCATCTGCTTATCTTTCTCTCGGATTTGTATACCTTGGATATATAGTTCCCAGCCCTGATCCCTTTACAGCCCCGTCTCTGCGACAGCTACAATAACATACCTTCACATTCCAATCCCCGTTCTGAGCTCATTAACTTGTTTCATATACTGCGTGCATTGAGGTACAACAAGAATAGTCCTGCCGTGACTGCACATCTTCTTATAGTTGTCCCCTTATCTGCTGTGTGTGAAGTAGATTCCTGAGACTTTCCGTACTTTCTGTCCTATCACTTGTTTCGGAAAAGTTATTCTCTGCAGAACCCTCCTCCTACTTGTAGTTTATTCCTGAATGTTCTTTGTAACTTAAACCAACCCACATTATTTAGTTTAAAGGCCTATCTACAGACCATCCTTTCTAGATACCCCAGGTCTCTGGTCCCAGCATCATTCATGTGTAGCTTATCCATTCGTTCCAGCTCCATCCTTCCCCCGTTCTGACGCCAAGAGCCAATAAGATTGAGTTCATGTCTCCCACACCTGTCTTTTCGGAGTACGTTTACCTCGTTAATCTTGCTGACTTTCTGCTAATCTATTTATGGATCATGTAGTACTCCAGAATTTTACCTTTTTGGTTCTCTTTTCTACTTTAGCTCCCAGCAAAATTCCTTCAGCAGAAGCACTTTCTTCATTCTAACTATATCAACAACTGGATCATTGCTTTCACACTCCAAGTTGATCTGCAGCCCGGAAAAACAACCTGAGGTCGGAAAAGCAACGTATTCTTCGGGACACTCAATTCTGGCAACAAGAATGCATCTTTATTTCCCTGACGACACTATCACCAGTTGCACGTATATTTCTCTTTTTTCCCCCTCTTGAATTCCTGCCTCATTCACCATGCTGTGGCAGTGTTCGGAGCTCAGGCTTCAGCACATCAATCTGAGCTGGAGTTCATCAAGTCATCAAACACTTGCTGTGGACGGAGTCACGATGAACCACAATGGGGTCCACCAGTTCCCAAATAATGTAGTTACAACACATAAACTGGCCAGGAATCTCCACTTAAATTACTAGCTAATTAGATTTTTTAAAATGTAGTGTTAGTATGCATATATGTCCACCGTCGGTCGAGAGATTAATTGACTGTGCTGAAGAGTTCGGAATTAGGCGAGTGCAGGTATTTTGAAGTATTATGTGGTTGGCAGAGATTACAGAGATATGGTTCATCCACTATCATGGGAGGGGTTTGCAAATATGTACAAGAATTGTATTTGCAAATGTTGCTTTTTCCCAATGGGCAAGCTCTTCAGGTGTGTGAGCTCAGGGTTAGAAGAACAAGACTCCATGTGAATGAACACGCGGCAGCGGAGTGTTGGGCGAGCTGAAGGTTATAGGGAGGTTGAAAGAGTGTGATAGATCAGGAGTGACTTGGGTCATTTGATATCGAGGTGACAAAGGTCGAACTCCATATAACTCCCTTTGCCCCATATTTCTGAATATCTTCACAAACGTTTATTTGAGATTAAAAACTAGTATCTAGCTCATGAGCGTCAACTGCCACTTTTGTATCACTGTTCCAAGTCTTTACCGCCATATTTATGGAGAAGTGTTCCCAAACATTTCTTTTGCACAGACAATGCTCCAAAGTTTGAAATTAAATTGGAGCAAATTTGTATAGATTAGCACTGAATTTCGAGACATTGTGTAACTTAGAACAAATATCGAAGTGGTGATGATCATTTTGTTGGAGGTGGCTGGTTTTGGAGTTATTGCTAAAGTTATGGATTACCTGTCGGTTTATGATACAGGGTGGAAGAAATGAAGATGGGAAACACTACCTTGAACCTTCCCCGAATTCTTTCGAACTACTTTTTCACCATAAAGAGAATCAGAAACCACGAGGCACCAATGTGGCTGATTCCAGATGCAATCGAGTATTAGCGGGAGAACTGAGGCAAAGAGAGAAGCATTGAAGAAGGGATTATGTCAATTCTTCTGCTCCTCGGATGCTGCCTGACCTGCTGTGCTTTTCCAGCAACCCACTCTGTACAAAGGCAACACTGGCAGGTTAGGAGAAACAATCTTGACACGAAAGGTTCCAGCAATAAGAAATTTCAATCATGACATTAGATTGGAGAAGCCTGAGAGGAAATTTAATATAGGTTTTCAAAATCGTAGTGGTTTCATGCAGAATAGATGGTGAGAAGCTTCCCACTTTAAAAGCATTGAGAATAAAAGTGGAGATCTCAAAAACAAATACAAGGGAAGGAAATGAGATGTGAGAATGAAACTTAACACAGCGAGTAATTGTATCTGGAATGCATTAGGCCGATTCAATCAAGGGCATTTGGTGATTATTTGATGAGAAACAATGTATCCGATGACACTGAGAAGTCAGGCAAATGGGACAAAGTCAGAAAGAGTAGACGTAACACTGTCTTTACACAGTGGGTTGAATGATCTCTTTCTGTGTCTAAAGATTTATTTATAAAACGCATTGTTGTCTCTGCATGGAAATTAAAAATAAAAATATATTTAAGAAAGAATGTCCAAGGCAGAATTTGTATTCTGGCAGATGGAGGATGAAGGACGTGGGGCATGGATTGATAACGGGGGGAAATTAAAGGAAAAATGATTGACAGAACCAGGATTTGCCTGACAAAATGTATATTCTATTTGATCGGAGCCGAATGTTATAAATTAGTTTTCGACAGGATTAGAAAGAGAGGATTTGCTAATGGGAAACTTAAATCAGACATCATACTGTGATCTGAGAAAGTTAATCCATTCATCAGGAACTGAATTTTACCTCCAATATGTTCATCTGAAAAACAAATTCAAAACTTAGTGTCATGGAAACGCAACGTTATGCCAGCAGGCCATTCAATCAAACTTCCTGGACATCATCACACCAAGACTCACGCCTCTATCCTATAATCCTGCATTTCCAATGTCTGACCCAAACATCCACGGCCACTGTGGAATCCACCAAATATATACAACTTTGGACAGAGGGAGGAAATCCACACAGACACACGTGACGAGAATGAATAAATTCCATTCTGACAGTCACCCAAATCTGGAGAGAGCCCACGTCTTTGGTGTTGTGGGGCAGCAGTGTGAACCACGATGACACCCTACTCAAAAAACACCGACATATTGACTCATAGGGACTATTTCAGTGAACAGATTGTGGAAAGATCTGGAGATTTAAACAGCGCTAAAGTCAAATGTTTCCAATCTGTGTACATGCCATCCAAGCAATGTTGTTATTCTTTGATGTTTGCAGCGCACAGTCATTTAGGGCGGCACAGTAGTTAGAACTGCAAGCTCACAGCGGCAGGAACATGGATTATATTGCACCGTCAGATGATTGCGTGCTTGGCGTTTTCACATCCTCTGCACAGTATTGGAAGCATTTGTCAGAGGAATGGGTCTGGGTGGCTTACTTTTTCGAACGTCGGTTTGGACTTGTTGGGCCAAATGGCCTGTTAACACAGTGTGGGGAATCTAATCTATGATCAAACAGTGAATTGTCTCAAATGTATGGGTTTTTTTTCACAGCTTATTCAAAGGCCTTCTTCTCGGCAGGGTGAAGATAATGGATGTGACAGTTGGAGAGGTCAGAGTAAAGTAATATTATTTTCAGGTTGGCTTCATAATTATCATCCTCGATTCTCCACTCTTATATCTCCCATCCACAGCTAGGCAATCTGTCTGTGAGCACAGTAAGGATTTTCATGTTTATTTTAATTTTTCACGCGTCCTAATTTAGATTTATGTTCTCTTAGTGGGGGAAGGGACCTGGAGATAATGTGAGCTCCTTTCTGACCATGGTTGTAAGTCTTGGCCATTTCTTTAAATCCCTGATTTTGTCCTCTGGCCTGAACTCTTGTCACTGCACACATGTGAATTCATTTATCACATTCAGAAGACGGAGCAGAGATGAATCATACCCTTTTCGTTTGACTGTGCTTTCGTATGGGTGTGTTGCTTTTGATTCCGCTAACACTTGGTCACTCGAATTCTGTGATTACCTCACTTATTGGTCTCAGGACATGAGCAGAATCTGTCAACTTTAATGTGATACTGCTCAGTGCACGTTAAGGCACACTAACAAACTGGTCGACTTTTCACTCCAGTTTGGACTTGTAAACCAACAGCTGCGAAATTAGCAATCCGAACAGGGGAGAAATACTCTTCGACAATGATGGCGCTGGGAATGCAATGAAGAGTCAATGTTCAACAAAAAATGCAATCCTTGAAAGGAATGTTGTCAAATGAGGACATCAAACACATCACCACGGTTACTGTTATAAATGAACGTACATTCAGGCTATAACCACATCTCCTATCAAGGCCACGTAATGGCTTAAAAGACATTCAATGTAGTAAATTGAAGAAAAGAGGCCTATGGCGCCAGTGCTTTCTGCTAGAAATTCAATGAAATCATTGAGATTCCACTCCAGCTTTGCTTCCTTCTTAATCCTGACATCGAGTTTCATCGTATCTTTTCATGTATTTAATGTTTTTGTCTCTTTTGTGCTGTTCTTTGGAAAGCAAATTCACTTCTATTTCAACAAAATTGACAAACAACGGAAAATGAGTCACTCACTAACACACATCTCCAGTCGTCACATTTATATTCACAAAGGCCAGTTTTTAAATCAAATAATTGAAATGAGCAGTACAGAACTTTGAGAAAGTTGTTGATTGACTTTGATGGGTGACTTGCTTTGGCCTTTGAAAAGGTAGTCCGAGGTTTTGTGATTCGGACATAATCTCACTCTGCTGTTCTGAGCCTGTGCTCAGTGAATTGGGAGGTTTCACCCGGTTTGCACAATCTCACATCTCAAGGATTTGCAGTAGACCCGAACTGAAGCTGCCATGTTGCTTTTTAGTGACAGCAAATGATTGGATAGCGTAGAAATGGAACATTGCTGCTTCTCTATTTTTCCCTGTGTTGTTCCATATGGAGTTCAGGAAAGCGATCCATTATCGGGTTTTATTGACACCAAGACTATCAGGCGTCTAATGATTTAGGTGTGGAAAGACAGTCAGTTGTTTGTTTTGTGATTGTATTTATAAGAATATTGGTACAATACGCCAGGATGTATCTGTCCTCGATATTCCAGGAACAGTCAATAGTTGTAGATGATTCTTTGCAGGCAGTATCTCCATTGACAGGCCAAAAAATGTGCTATAATGAAACAGTAAAGATTATAAGAATTAAAGGATCAGGAGGAGACGATTCAGCTGCAGCCTGTTTCGTCCTGCAGAGAACCCATTGCTGATCTGAGACTTACCTCTTTTTTCCTGTCTTTGGCCCATACCCCTTCATCCTTTCGCTGAACAAAAAACTCTACCTCACACTTAAAGTTAACAAATGACCCTGTGTCCGCTGGCACTTGTGCAAGAGCGTTCCAAACATCTGACAAACTTTCTGCGTGGAAGTGCTTCTGAACATACACCTGGCATGGTTTATTCCTCATTCTGAGATTACGGGCCACATCAACTCACGAATAATTCGGTAAACAGCGGAATGAGCTGACGAAATGCACAAGAGACTGAGGTGTTAAAAATCTGTAAAATCCCGATATCCAGGAATCATTTAGTTCAAGCATCAGACTGCAATATCAATTATGAATAGCAATACCAATTGTTATTACCAGTGTTACTCTTCAGAAATACAGCCTGTGACGTCGATTGTGGACAGACTTGGGACATTCGGATCCCTGTAACTGCAAATACATCCATATCACCAGCAATCAGTTCTATCTGTGGATACATACAAAGTGAACCCCCAACCCGTTTGCCATTTAATCCGTTTCAATTGCAGTGTCACTTACACCTCTCTTTGGAAACATAAACAGCTAGAGGTGAATGTAGTCATTCTCTGCTATAATCAGGGCTGCGGTTTTATTGCAAGTTATTGTTTTCAGTATTGGTCGACTCGGCCAGGCTCTGACTTCCAAGGTCAATGGGCACAAATCTTGCCGACATTGTTTCTCACCATGTTCAAACTTTAAACAAATGTGCACAGAACTAATTTGCCAACATCTGGAAGAAATGCTTCAAAACATTCCTGAGGAAGTTTCATTTGATAGATCTTGAACTTTAAGGAGGACTGTGGGGAGTTTGCTCCAAGGCCATTTTATGTAAAGATTAACACTCATGTAAACTGACCGTCATGGAAGTTTCTTTAACAAACTGCCTTTGGGAGTTTCAGCAACACAGTAACCTCATAGGACATGCACTGTGATGGTCTGCAGCTATTATGATGGAACATGAATATAAATTAGTCATGGGTGACGTGGTACTGGACCATTCAATGGAATGCAATTCAATCTCCATGGATTTACATTCGTACATTACACTCACAGGCATTCCTCATCTGGCTTTTGATTAAACATTTGCATTACATTACAGTGTGGAAACAGTCCCTTGGGTCCAATAAGTCCACACCGACCCGCCAAAGCGCAACCCACCCATAACCCTACATTTACCCCTGACCTAACACTACGGGCAATTTAGCATGGCCAATTCACCTTACCTGCACATCTTTGGACTATGGGAGGAAACCAGTTCACCCGGAGGAAACCCACGCAGAAACGGGGGGAACTTGCAAACTACACAGAGTCAGTCGCTGAGGCGGGAATTGAACCCGGGTCTCTGGCGCTGTGAGGCAGCAGTGCTAACCACTGTGCCACCGTGCCGTCCACTAAACAAGTGTCTTGTTACTGTATTTTTATTCCTGATACTCATGATGTTTCTTTTTGTGGAAGTTTGAGAAATACATTTTCTTGATGGCTCAATTCGCTGGACAATAACCGGAAAATGGGTGTGGAGTCTGGTCTGTGATTCATTTTTATCCCTCGCAGATCCGTCTGCTCTCGTTGTCTCTTTTCCGGATCCACCCTGTGACGTACAGAGTGGAGCTGAAAATGTGTTACTGGAACAGCGCAGCAGGTCATTCCTGAATTCCTGAAGAAGGGCTTATGCCCGAAACGTCGATTCTCCTGTTCCCTGGATGCTGCCTGACCTGCTGCGCTGTTCCAGCAACACATTTTCAGCTCTGATCTCCAGCATCTGCAGACCTCACTTTCTCCACGTACAGAGTGGAGTCTGTCTCCCCAGATGCAAGTTGAGGACCGAATGTATGGAGATGGAAAGGAAAGGCGGAAATTGAAACAATTAATTGGGGAAGAGAGGAATGAGACAGACAGAGGGGAGGTTCTTGAGAGGCAGAGGAAAAGAGTGGGAGAGAGACAGGACAGGCAAGAACTTCTGAACTCCATTACGAGTCATGATTTAAAGTGATTGCAGTATAATCACAACTCTTAATCAAGTCCAGTAGTGAACTCCGGGTGATGGGCTTGCCAGGTTCACAAAGCTCAAAAAATCTCAATTCCGTTGGTTTCACATCGTTACACTTTGGTGTCGGTGTACATTTATTGATCAAAATAATCTTTCTGACCACTGTCCTAATCTTTCCTTTTCACAGCAGAGAGTGGCGCGAGCTGGGCGGAAGTGAAGTTGGAGCGCAGAGCTAGTCAGGAAGCTAAGTGATTGATATTTAAGAACTTACCTCGATGCCAACGGTCTTTTCACAGCAGAGAGCGGCGCGAGCTGGGCGGAAGTGAAGTTGGAGCGCAGAGCTTGTCGGGAAGGTAAGTGATTGATATTTAAGAACTTACCTCGACGCCAACGTTCTTCTCACAGCAGAGAGTGGCGCGAGCTGGGCGGAAGTGAAGTTGGAGCGCAGAGCTGGTCGGGAAGGTAAGTGATTGATATTTGAGTGGGTGTGTTGTAGACCCCAGGCCCTACATAGTAGGGCCTCCCTCCCATCCTCCTCCTCTAACCTAACTTTAAACTCCACAGGTAAGCTACTCAGCGTTCTTGTTTTGGAGACGAAGTGTAGAGTAATGGCAGCGCAGGCAGTGGAATGTTCCTCCTACAGGATGTTTGAGGTAGGGGTGACCACCGATACTCCTGCCGACTTCATCTGCAGGAAATGCAGTCAGATCATGCTCCTCGCAGAACGAGTTAGGGAACTGGAACTGGAGTTGGATGAACTGAGGATTATTCGAGAGGCTGAGAGGGTGATAGATAGAAGCTACAGGGACATAGTTACGCCAGAGAACAGAGGTATTGGGTAACAGTTAGAGGTGGGAAGGGGAAGAAGCAGGCAGTGCAGGGATCCCGTGTGGTCGTTCCCCTCAACAAAAAGTATACCGCTTTGGATACTGTTGGGGGGGACGGCCAAGCAGGGGTAAGCTGCAGTGACCGGGTCTCTGGCACGACGTCCGGCTCTGAGGCTCAGAAGGGAAAGGGGGAGAGGAGCAGAGCGCTAGTTAGAGGAGACTCTTTAGTTAGAGGGACGGACAGACGGTTCTGTGGACATGGACGGTTTGTTGCCTCCCGGGTGCCAGGATCCGAGACGTCTCGGACCGTGACTTCAGAATCCTTCAGGGGGCGGGTGTGCAGCCAGAAGTCGTGGTGCACGTTGGTACCAACGACATAGGGAGGAAGAGGGGTGGGGAGGTCATTCAGGAGCTCTGGGAGTTAGGCTGGAAGCTAAAAGCTAGGATGGACAGAGTAGCCATCTCTGGCTTGTTGCCGGTGCCACGTGACAGTGAGGCAAGGAATAGGGAGAGAGTGCAGTTGAACACGTGGCTGCAAGGATGGTGTAGGAGGGAGGGCTTCAGGTATTTGGACAATTGGACAGCATTCTGGGGAAGGTGGGGCCTGTACAAGCAGGACGGGTTGCACCTGAACCAGAAGGGCACGAATATCCTGGGAGGTAGGCTTGCGAGCACTCTTCGGGGGGGAGGGGTTAAACTAATTTGGCAGGGGGATGGGATCCTGACTTGTAGTCCTGCAAGTAGGCTAGCTGTTTATCAGGATGTCCAAGAATGTAGGGAGGCTGTGGAGAAGGTAGTACTGACAAGGAGTACTTGCGGACACAGAGATGGGCTCAAGTGTGTATACTTCAACGCAAGGAGTATCAGAAATAAGGTGGGTGAACTTAAGGCGTGGATCGATACCTGGGACTACGATGTTGTGGCCATCACGGAAACGTGGATAGAAGAGGGACGGGAATGGTTTTTGGAGGTTCCTGGTTACAGATGTTTCAGTAAGATTAGGGAGGGTGATAAAAATGAAGGGGGGTGGCGTTGCTAATTAGAAATGGTATAACAGCTGCAGAAAGGCAGTTAGAGGGGGATCTGCCTTTGGAGGTAGTATGGGCTGAAGTCAGAAATAGGTAAGGTGCAGTCATCTTGTTGGGTGTTTACTATAGGCCCCCCAATCGCAGCAGAGATGTGGAGAAACAGATTGGGAAACAGATTTTGGAAAGGTGCAGAAGCCACAGGGTAGTAGTCATGGGTGATTTCAACTTGCCAAACATTGATTGGAAGTTCTTTAGATCAAGTAGATTGGATGGTGTTTGTGCAGTGTGCACAGGAAGCTTTTCGAACTCAGTATGTAGATTGCCCGACCAGAGGGGAGGCCATTTTGGATTTGGTACTTGGTAACGAACCGGGACAAGTTAAGGGCTTGTTCGTGGGTGAACAGTTTGGTGATGGTGACCACAATTCTGTGACTTTCACCTTGGTTATGGAGAGAGGAAGGTGCGTGCAACAGGGTAGGTTTTACAATTGGGGGAAGGGTAGGAACGTGAAAATTTACTGTCAGTTTTATTCGGGAAAGATATGTCAGGAATGTGTTGTCCCCACTAATTGGGTAAATTTCCCACACCCCCAGTGTGAACAGTAAAACATAAACTGATCATCATGGGAATTCAACACACAGCCTCCTGCCTCTGGTCAGCTGATTTGAGCAGTTAGTGATCTGTCAGTGTTAATAACATTACATTAATATTGGACACCTCTATCTACAGGCACACACTTTTACTCTTCAGTCTATGGGGAGATTACAGTGGAGGAGCAGTCAAAGAAATTTCATTAGTTTGAAAATAGTGGTGGAAAAGATTAGACTCGATCGAAAATTTAAAGTTCTAAATTGGATAAAGGCAAATTTTGAGAGTATTGGGAAAGAACTTTTAGAAGTTGACTGGGGGTAGATGTTTGCAGGAAAAGTTCGGCTGGAAAATGGAAGGATTTTAAGTCCATTTCCTGCACATTTGTGTCACTGACTTCTCCCACAGCAAGTGATTGAGAGGGAGCAGTTGGACGAATGGGCTTTTCCCTCTTTCCATACAGCTTGCAAGTTGAAACAAAATGATTTCATTACAAACCAGTGGACAGAGCACGGTCCTCGACGCGAGGACAAACACAGTGTGCCCCTGTAAGACTACAGGGGTAGGCGGAAGGAAAGCAGGGCGCAAAATTGTTAAGGGATGTCTCTACTGACTTCCTTGCTTCCTGACGCTTCACACTGAGAATTGTGCAAAAGGTAGGTGATTTGAATCATTCAGAGTCTGGTTGCGTGGTGAAAAATCTGAAACACTTGTTTTCATTTTGAACAATTGATTCTCGTTGTCGTTTTCACTGAAAAGGTAGGTCTGTCCGCTCCTTACTTCAGTTAGACAGATCTAGATTAACGTTGCTTTGTGAAAAAAAGTATCAGGCCTTTTTGCTAAAGTCACGATCTGAAGTGAGGACTTGTGCAAGAACCGAAACGAGAATCAGACCCGAAGACAAACGAACCACAGACCAGCCGCAACACACGCTGCTGAATGAGCTGTGAATCGGTTAGCATGAAATTCATTTGACACTTATCCAGGAATTCCATGGAGCAAAGAATTTCCAGAACATTTGCTTCTTGTTCTATCTCCCTGCTCCCAGGGTGCTGCTTCTTGTCCTGTCGCCGAGGACCGTACTCTGTCCACTGGTTTCTAATGAAATCATTTTGTATCAACTTGCAAGCTGTAAGGATGGAGGGCAAAGCCCATTCGCCCATCTGCTCCCTCTCAATCTCTTGGTGTGGGAGAAGTCAGTTACACGAATGTGCAGGAAATGGAATTTATTCAAAAGTCTGTTCTCCGAGTGGTACAAAGATGCTGAGCTGGAAGGAAAGAGCGAAATGGTCACTGGAGACTATTCCCCAGGTCCAATAATATGAGTTTTCTTGTATGCACTCTGTTTGTTGTTCAGAACTTGTCTTTGCCCAACAATCCTGCAGAACGCCCACTGAAAAGCGAGCCTCAGTTTATTTGCTGCTATCGGACATCAGGTAGCACATGAATCCCAACTGTCCCAAATGAAGAGAATCCGAGTGAAATCTTCACTCAACTAGAGTTATGCTCACTACCGTGAGCTGAGGGAATACAGACTGTCCACCACGGAATGCAAGTTTAAAATGGGTCATTGTTCTTCCCTCAGCTGCTCTGTCCCAGAGACAGTTAGAGGGTCGGCATCATCATGTGGCATCATTCTCACACGGAATGAGATCAGCCCATAGGATCACCATCCAATCTGTTTCGCTTTTATCTCTCTGAGGTTATTCCCAATCTGTGATACCTGTCCTGACAGTGGGGAACTGATCATGTGTCATGTTGTTTTCGGCCACTTGTTGATCGTCTTGCCATTCACGTCTGAAGCCAGTGGCGAATTACTGCAGGGAAGTGACGAAACAGCAGGTAAAGCATTTCACTTTCGCCAGTTCATTCCTATCTCAGAGAAGGGATTTTGCGATTCAGTTCAGAGCAGAACGACAGAAAACAGTCTTGAAATGTGTCTCCTTAGCTGTGTAAATTTAGCCAGTGTATAAATATGAGATATTTAATTCAGATACATGAAACCACACGAAGCAGAAACGTGATCAAAAGGTAAAGTGCAGAACAAAGCATTACTTTAGGCCACATGTACATGTAGATATTAGCACAACATGGACCGTGGGGTAATGAATAAACATGCTTCCGTTGAGCCACCCTGTTCCCTCGCGCATTTCCAAGCACTTTCGTTTCGACCATTCTAATCAAGGACATACAGATCATTGGGTGAAAATAAAAACTTGGGCAGAATATGACATTCAGGTTAATCTTCACAAGATGTACCCATGGATTGATCAATATTATTTCAGTGCAGAGAATCCATTCATCAGCCTAATCGCGACAGGGATAAAGCTGATCTTGAACGAGCTGGTGTGTGTGTTCAAGCTTCTGTATCTTGATCTGACCTGGATTTCATCGAAATTATACCATCACAGTGAAAAACTGAACTAGTTGCAAAATGCCACAAATCATCTGCGAGAAGAAGGGGACCTCTCACACTTTACTCAATCTACCCGAAATGAGAATCATACCCAGAAAGAATGAGCCAGCACCATTGCCGTTACGTGAGCAATGGACCCGGTATGTTTTCTTGAAAAGTAAGGATATTTCTGTTGCTATGGGGACTGAATGCAGGACTGATTTTTCATACTTTTGTCCCATTCTGATTGCTGGCTCCAAGGAGGCTGTGATAGCTTGCTTACCCCGGGACCGGTCTCTCCCCATTGGCAGCTGGACTAACCTATCTGCAGGCACAGGTGGGGGAGAGCAGCACGAGTAAGCTCTGCATCTCCCTATAAAAACAGGCTTAATACTTAAAAATGATTTAGTTGTGAAGGACAGCAAATGATTCTCTCTGGTGTTTGTGAAATGATAAACAGCAGAGTATGGTTCCCAGACTATGGTCTAAACTCTGAGTTAGGGGCCGAGCGTACTCCCACTGTGACGCACTGCACACGTGATCATAAACACCGTAATTATTCAGTGACAAGATCTGTTGTGTCTCATTCTTTGATGAATGAAAGCAATTGGGATGAAAACCCCCCGTGACAGTGAAGACTAGAACACTCTCTGTGAGGGATTTCAATTGTAGTCTTCAGTAAACGGCACAGTGCTACTCCCAAGAGGCAGTTTTCAGACCACCTCTCTTCTGGATTAATAAAATTACTTTTTGTACAGGGAAGACCATTTCAAACTCTTGACTGAAGTAAAATTCATAAATGAGCGGAACAACACAAAAACACGGAACTGGTATTGGACAAAAGTGTCTATCTCACTCATCACTTTCTGCAATCTTCCTGTGCTTGAGGCGAGAACAACCACTGGACTATGTGAATAAAAACTACTCTGGGTGAGGCGTGATCTCAACTTCGGCACTTTACACGTGTCTGTATGCCTTTTGTAATATTGCTGCAGCTGCAAAGTTGCACGGTGGCTCAGTGGTTTGCATTGCCATCTCACTGCACGGGGGAGACAGTCAGTAAGCTGTATCATTAGGGGCAAATGTGGAGTAATAGTGTAGTGGGATGTGTCTGGGAGGGTTAATCTTCCGAATGTTGGTGTGGACATGTTGCATCAAATGGCATGTTTCCGCACTGGAGGCATTCGATGTTCCCTTACTGTGTTACTTTAGCACGTTAGGAGATGCAGGAAAAGTGCGGAAAAATAGTCATTCCCTATCAGGTACTTAATCCTTTGTTGCGAGAATCAACTGATTCAGCTCTGACTGAAACAGCTCCCACCTCTCCTTACACTGGTCTTGAGATTTTACAGCATGGTAGCGACATTTCCTGTGTTGAATTGGATGCAGCACCCTTTCTCAAGACGGAATTTACTGGGATGTAAAGATATGATTAAAGACATGGGGTGTGGTTCACTGAAAAATAAAGACGAGAGGAATGAACAAACAGGATTTATTTGGATGCAGAAACATACGAAAGGAAGCAAGGAGGCTTACTGGGAGATAAAGCCATTAGATAAAAACAAGGCGGGAAAAATTAATAGATCACGTGGGGTGAAAACAGGAACATCTGAGTGGTGTCCGCCTGTAGGTTTACCAGATGATGTGAATTTGGTGACAACAAATAGGAGGGAAATTCCTTCATTCATGTGGATCTATAACTCATGTTTAGAATTTCAAAACTATTGGTGAATGAGAAAGACAATATTGGAGCACTTTTGTTTTCATTCGGCCAGTTTAATTTATTGGAAATGACATTTTCAGAAAAGAAAACAGTTTCAGAAGCTGATTCCAGAATATGTGAAAAAAAACGCGTACAAGCATACAGGAGTGAATTTAACAGGGACAGGGAGTCTGGGCTGCCGGGATGGGGAGGGGTAATGTGCACATTCTCTCATCCGTTAATGTCAATTTGAATAAAATTGCAGAATATCGTAAGACTAAGTGTACAAACGAGCTGGTTGTTTTGAAAGTTCGATCAGCCTGTTATCAGTTAACTATTATCAATTGGAAAAGAACTGAGCTGTTTGTTTTTGCTCTGTAACGAAGGGAAGTCGGTTAGTTATGTCCGCAGCATAACTGGCCTACCACATAAAGTGACACCAAGAGTGTGGGATTAATCCTCGCACCATCTCAGTTGACCAAAAGGATCCTAGTCTCCCTGCTCACCTGATCCGTAAAAATATGGCGACACGAAAATCCCTTTAAAGTGAATTTTTACCACAGTTAGTAGGAATTGACTTGTCGATGTAACACACCAATTTTATTGTCATCTGTTGCATGAGCATTTCACCGCAAGCACCAGAGGAGGTAGTGAGCCCACTTAACACTCACTGATGTACACCCAAGAAATTCAGTGACAAGACTCGAAAATTATTCCTGCTTTACCAATCTGCTCTTCACAGCAGTACTTTAAATAATCTTTATCGTTTTGATACCAGTTACTCCTTAGAACATTCAAACTCACCAATGAGATAGATCTATTTCATTTCGAATTGGCTTAATGACATGTGCAAGTTTGTAGCAAATGCAATAATTTGAAATGAGCTAAAAAAAAAGCCTTTCGCAGAATTTTACACAGCGCACTGTCAGTTTGATGAGAAATGTCTTCGAGCTCAAACGTCACCTCTGTTTCTCGTTCCAGAGTCGGATACTCACCTGGGGAATATTTGTAGCTGTTCGCTAATAATTGAGGTATTTCCCAAGGACAGAACACTTCACAAAATCATTGACTGGACTTTCAGAGTTAATGCTGTTTCATTCAACATAGTTTTGCATCTTTTTAATTGAAATATATAGTGTGTTTCAGAAATAGGAACTGTCGCAATGGATGGTAGATGTGTTCAATGTTCCTCCTGTAGACGAATAGTGCCCATGTACGGTATCTGCACACATTTCTCGCTCCACAAAAAGTTTGCAAGTGTACTGGAGTTGCACCTCAATAAACGTCGGATATTTCGGGGGACTGAGGAGGTAATTGAGAGGAATTATGGGGAACCAGTAACAGCTCAGGTAAAAGGGAAAGGTAGGTGGGTTACAGTCACGGGATGAAACGGGAATCGACAGGCAGAACAGTACTCCCCTGTGTACATTCCCCTCGATACGAAGTATACATTTTGGTATAATGTTGGGGGAATGACTTACCGTAGGTAAGGGTCTAGATTAGAGTGCTGCTAGAAAAGCACAGCAGTTCAGGCAGACATCCGAGAAGCAGGAAAATCGAAGTTTCGGGCAAAAGATCTTCATCAGGAATACAGGCAGAAAGCCTGAAGGGTGGAGAGATAATTGAGAGGAGGGTGGGGGTGGGGAGAAAGTAGCATAGAGTACAATAGGTGAGTGGGGGAGGGGATGAAGGTGATAGTTCGGGGGAAGGGGTGAGTGGATAGGTGGAAAAGAAGACAGGCAGGTAGGATCAGTCATGGGGACAATGCTGCGCTGGAAGTTTGGAACTGGGGTGAGGTGTGGGAAGGGGAAGTGAGGAAACTGTTGAAGTCCACATTGATACCCTGGGGTTGAAGTGTTCCGAGGCGGAAGATGAGGCGTTCTTCCTCCAGGCATGTGGTGGTGAGGTAGCGGCGGTGAAGGAGGCCCAGGACCTCCATGTCCTTGGCAGAGTGGGAGGGGAAGTTGAAATGTTGGGCGATAGGATGGTGTGGTTGTTGGTGCGCTTGTCCCAGAGATGTTCCCTAAATCTCTTTGCAAGGAGGCGTCCAGTCTCTCCAATGTAGAGGAGACGGCATCGGGAGCAACGGATGCAATAAATGATATTGGTGGATGTGCAAGTAAAACTTTGATGGATGTGGAAGGCTGCTATAGGGCGTTGGATGGAGGTGAAGTTGGATGGAAGAGGTGTTGGCGCTGGTTTTGTAATTCCTGCAGTGGCAGGGGAAGGTGCCAGGATGGGAGGGTGGGTTGTCGGGGCTCGTGCACCTGACTAGGTAGTCATGGAGGGAACGGTCTTTGCGGAAGGCAGAAAGGGCTGGGAAGGTAAATGTATCCCTTGTGGTGGGGTCTGTTTGGAGGTGGCGGAAATGTCGTCGGATGATCTGGTTTATGCCAAGGTTGGTAGGGTGGATGGTGAGCACCAGGTGCGTTCTGTCCTTGTTACGGTTGGAGAGGTGGCATCTGAGGGCGGAGTTGCGGGATGTGGACGTCATGCTTTGGAGGGTATGTGGACGAGATGCGTTGGAGGGCATCTGTAAGCACGTGGGAAGGGAAATTGCGGTCTCGAAAGAAGGAGGCCATCTGGTGTATTCTGTGGTGTAACTGGTCCTCCTGGGAGCAGACACGGCGGAGGCGGAGGAATTTAGAATACGGGACAACACGCCGTCCTCGAATCCCTCTGCTCCAATCCCGGCATCACTATCAAGCCAGCAAATAAAGGTGGCGCAGTGGAGTCTGGCACACTGACCTCTACACTGTTGAAGCCAAAAGCCAACTCGAGGACACCTCTTCCTACTGCCCCCTCGACCATGATCACATCCCTTCACCAATCCATCACCTCCAGACCATACACAAAATCATCACCTCAGGAGATTTCCCTCCCACAGCTTCCAACCTCATAGTCCGGGAACCCCGCACTGCCTGGTCCATCATCCTTCCCAAGATCCACATGCCTGACCACCTTGGCCGACCCATTATCTCAGCATACTCATGCCCCACTGAACGCAAGTCTACCTACATCGACATTGTCCTATCCACCCTAGTCCAGGAACTCTCCACGTACGTTCGAGACACCACCCTCGCTCTCCACGTCCTCCAAGACATCCGTTTCCCCGGCCCCCAACGCCACATCTTCACGATGGATATCCAATCCCTCTACACCTCCATCCGCCATGAGCAGCGCCTCCAAGCCCTGCGTTTCTTCCTCTCACGACGTCCCCAACAGTCCCCTTCCAACGACACTCTCATTCGTTTGGCCGAACTGGTCCTCAACCTTAACAATTTCTCCTTCGAATCCTCCCACTTCCTCCAGACCAAAGTGGTAGCCATGGACACCTGTATGGGACCCGATCTTCTGTAATTACACCAGCATCACTCTCCAACTCTTCCTCCGTGACATTGATGACTGCATTGGCGCCACCTCGTGCTCTCGTGAGGAGTTTGTCCAATTCATCAACTTCGCCAACGCATTCCACCCTGAACTTAAACTTACCTGGACCATCTCTGACACCTCCCTCCCTTTCCTGGACCTCTCCTTTCAAGTTTCACAACACGTTTCATGTTCAGGGAGACCAGAACTGCTGGCTGTATTCCAAAAGTGGTCTAACCAATGTCCTGTTCCGCCACAAGACGACCTCCAGATTCGTATTCTCAACGCATGGACCAGTAAAGGCAAGCATTCCAAATGCCTTATTCACTGTCCTGTCTACGAGCGTGTCCAATTTCAAGGAACTATGAACATAATCTCTAGGAATCTTTTTTGTTCAGCAATACTCTGCTGGACTTTACCAGTCACTGTCCAAATCCTGTTCTGATCAGGCATTCGAAAAATCAAAACCCGCTTGCATCAAAATTATACTCCTCCGCCACTCCTCGGCCCAGTTGTGAATGGATCAAGATCCCTTTGAACTCCGAGGTAACATTCTTTGCGGTCCATTTTTAAATTGTACCCAATTTTGATGTCATCTACAAACTTACTGACAATTCCTACTATGTCCACAATTGAATCATTTGTATAACTGATAAAAAGTAGTGGACCTACGCTGATGATTGTGGCACACACCTTATCACACGTCTCCAGTTCGAAAAGAAACTTTTCACCACTACTTGCTGCGTCTTAACATCGAAAAAATGGGTAGTTCCGTCGGTTTTTCATGTGATCAAACCGTGCTGAACAGTCCACCATTTGGAACCATGTTGAACACCTTGGGTCCGAAAAGACAAAAACCTCTGCCTGTCTGTCTGTCTGCCTCTCTCTCCCTCTCTCTCTCTCTAACTCTCTCTCTGTTTTTGTATGTGTGCGTGTGTGTGTGTATTTGTGTGTGTTGAACTGTGTGCGTTTTTTTCTGAGTCTATGCCTAACTATGTGCCTGGGAGTGTGTTTGTGGATGCGTATGTGTGTCAGAGAGAATTTGAGTGTGCGCGTGCTTATGAGACAGAGAGGGTGAGTATATTTGCTTGTCTGAGAGATTGTGTATATGACTGTTAGTGAGGTAGAGAAAGTGTGTCGAAAAGTGTGTGTGTGAGAGAGTCATGTGCGTGTGTGGGAGAGAGGAAGTGTGTATGTGTGTTAGAGAGAGGGAGGATGTGTGCATTTGTATGTGTGTGATAGAGGGTTTGTATATGTGAGAGTTAAGGAGACAGGGCGTGTATGTGAAAGTGTGTAGGTATGTATGTGCATGTGTGAAAGAAAAGCTGTGTCTGTGTGTGAGAGATAAAGAGAGGAGTGCGTGGGTGTGGGTGTCAGAAAGTGCGTGCACGTGTGTGTGAGAGAGACGTTTGTGTTTTTCTATGTGTGATAGGGTATGTGTATGTGTGTGAGATGGAGAAGGTGTGCCTGTGTTTCTGAGAGATGGCATGTGCCTGTGTGCGTACTAGCTGGAGGGATGCGTGTGTCTGTATGAGAGAAGATGTATGTAAGTGTGTATGGGACAGTGTGTGCCTATGTTTGTGTGTTACTGTAATGAGGCTTCTGTATGTGTGTGTGTGTCTATGAGTTTATCTGTGCGTGTACCTATCTGTCTGTCTGCGTGTTTGTGTTTCTGTGTGTGTGTGAGAGAGAGAGAGAGAGAGAGAGAGAGAGTTTCTGGAAGAGTGTGTGTGTGTGTGTGTGTGTGTGTGTGTGTGTGTGTGTGTGTGTGTGTGTGTGTGTGTGTGTGTGTGTGTGTGTGTGTGTGTGTGTGTGTGTGTGTGTGTGTGTGTGTGTGTGTTTGTGTGTTGGCATGAGTTAGGGGAAGGGCATCACCCCAGGGTTTTCCAAGAACAGCTTCCCAAGCGACACTTAACATAGCAACATGTGTGGGAGGGTTCTGATCAAATACGGAGCTGGTCACAGAGTGGTATCACCTCATTCAACACGAACTGCAATTTCACACTGGGGGTGGCAAGCGGAGAGTGTTGGGGGCGATGCTGCCAGTAGCTATCGGTGTCACAATTTCATAGAACATAGGACCTTACAGTGCAGTGCAGGCACTTCAGCCCTCGATGTGGCACGACCTTGTGCAACCAATCATAACCCATCGAACCTACACTATTGTACTCTTGTCGATATATCCATCCAATGATCACTTACATGCCCGCAAATTTGGCGAGTCTAATACTATGGCAGGCAATGCGTTTCATGACCATGATACGTTCTGAGCAAAGAAACTATCTCTGACATCTTTCCTATATCGCTCACCATTCAATTTGAAGCTATGCCTCCTAATGCTATCGATCATCATCCGAGGAAAAAGGTTCACACTGTGCACCCGATCTAGCCCTCCGATTATCTTAAATGTCTCAATTAACGCACCTCTTAACCTGCTCTCCAAATAATACAGCCTTAAGTCCCTCAAATGTCCCTCCTAAGAACTTCCCTCCATCCCAGGAAACATCCTAGTAAATCTCCTCTGAACACATTCCAAAGCTTCCACATTCTTCCTCTAATGCAGTGATCAGAGCTACACACAATACTCCAAGTACGGCCGCACTGGAGGTTTGTACAGTTGCAGCGTGACCTCCTGGTTCCGAAAGTCGATCCGTCCACTAATAAAAGCTAAAACATCGTATGACTTCTTAACAACCCTATCGACCTGGGTCGCAACTTATAGGAATCTATGTACATGGGCACCAAGTACTCTCTGATCATTTACACGACCAAGAATCTTCCCGTTCTCCCAGTCCTCTGCATTCACGTCATTTCTTCCAAAGTGATTCACCTCACACATTTCTGCATTAAACGTCATTTGCCACCTCGCATCCCATTCCTGCAGCTTATCTATGTCCTTCTGTAGCTTATCTATGTCCTTCTGTAATCTGCAAAATGCTTCGCACTACCACAACTGTACCGACCATAGTGTCGTCCGCAATTTTAGTAACTCTTTCTTCTATGCTCGTATCCAGGTCGATTATAAAAATGAGAAACAGCAGTGAACTCAAAACAGATCTTTGTGGTACACTATTAATAACTGAACTCCAGATGAACATTTCCCATGAAATACTTCCAACTACCTTCTTTCAGCTGGACAATGTCAATACCAAACCACAAATTGTCCTCAACCCCATGCCTTCGTGTTTTGTGCTGTAACCTCCAGTGGGGAACTTCTTCAAACGTCTTTCTGAAATCCATATACACAACATCAACAGCTTTACAATCATACTCGTGTAGGGCCACATACTCAAAGAACTCAATTAGCTTTATTAGGCACGACCTACCCTTCCAGAAATCGTCTTGACCAGCCCTAATGAACTTATTCCTAACGAAATGACTTTCGATCTTATCTCGTATAATTGTTTCCAAGAAGTTATCTACAACCGAAGTTCGGCTCACTCATCTATTATTTCGAGAGATGTCTCGACTCACCTTCTTGAACAAGGGAAAAATACTTGTTATCCCCCAGTGTTCCGGCACTATTCCCAGAGATAATGACGACATAAACATCAACGTCAAAATCTCGGCAATCGCCTCCCTGGCCTCCCACAAAATTCGAATATAAATCTCATCTGGTCCAGGCCATTTATCTATTTTCACACTTCCCAATGTTTCTCACACCTCCTCCTTGTGAACCTCAATCCCATCTAGTCCAGTAGTCTGTTTCTCAGTATTCTCCATGACAACATGTTCATTTCCAGTTTAAATTGTGACAAAAACAGCCATTTTGCGTTTCCCCATCTCCCCTGACTCCACACACAACTTCCCACTACTGTCCTTGATTGGCCCTAATCTTATTCAAGTCATTCCTTTATCCTTATTTAGCTATAGAAAACTTCAGTGTTTTCCCTGATTCTTTTTGACAACAAATTCGCATGTCCGCTCCTCGCTTGTCTTAGCTCTCTCTTTAGGTCTTTCCTGGCTCCGTTGTATATCTGAATCGTCCAACATATACCTTCAAATTTCATCCTAACATAAGCCTCCTTCTTTCACTTGACAATAGATTATGCTTCCTTAGTAAACCGCTGCTCCTGCGCTCGACAACTTCCACCCTGTCGGACAGTTACATTCTTGTCAAGGACACACAGAGCTGCTGCTTGAATAAACTCTACATCTCTATTGTACCCCGTAGCTGCAGCTTCCTCTTCCCAGCCTATGCATTCTAAATCTTGTCTGATCACATCACAATTGTCTTTCCCCCTGCTTTAACGCTCACCCTCCAGCGTATACATATCCTTTTGCATCGCTAAATTAAACATAAGTGATTTGTGGTCACTATCAACAAAATGCCCACCTTACTCCAAATCTAACACCTGGTCAAGTTCATTAACAAGTAGCAAATCGAACGTAGCCACTCCCCTTGTTGGCTTGTCTGCATACTTTGTCAGAAAACGTTCCTACACACAACAGTCAAAAACGGACATGTCAATTATGTCCCAGCATATCGATATCAATATCACCATTCGTTGACGGAGGATATATATGTTGCATGAGGTGAATAAAATACGGTCTCCCTTAGCATGGAGCTGCCGAATGTATCCTTCTTTATACAGTATAACGCGATTCCCGAAGGTGTACATGGTTCTGCGGGGTTAGCATTTCAATGTGGAGTTGCAGAGAAACTGAAGGATCTCTCAATTTATAATATTGCAATGTACATCGGTTTGGTGAATATTCACTGTCCTGGCAGCAGCCACAGAGTCTTCATTCAGAAGCAGTTTTCTATTCCCATCATCCTTGGGCCTCCACGTAGAAAGGAAGCATGAAATCTCGGTTAAAGGCTGCCCCCGTATTACAAGGCAAAAATAACTTCCCCATTAGCAATCCCCACCACCACACATTCGCGTCAATATATCTGGTGTGTCGAGCAATACAGCCACTGCGAACATCAGGGAGCAAACCTTCAGAGAAAAAAAGCAACACTTCTCATATCTGAATAAGTCAGAATGAATCCTGCTTTACCAATTGTGTCACTAACTCTTGTAAACTTTCTCCAATTAAGTAACAATTTGTCTGCCATTCCTACTGAAACAAAATGATAGGTTATATATCATGTCATATTTTTTCTTCGAATGTATTTTTCACTGACTTTAACTGTCAATATCCATTTGCAGACTCTCTATCTTGTCTTGATAATTTACTGCTTATCTTCGTTTCGTGAACAAAGTTAGTTCCAATGCATTTGTTCAACTCCACTGGTTAATTGACACAGATGGTGAATACTTGGGAACTAAGCAGTGGTCACTGTGCCACTCTGCTGGTTACGTTATATGAAACTGATTAAAACTGATATCTTCCCAATACCTGCTTCCTGTTTGGTAACCAGTCCTCCCCATTCCTGTGCAGCACATTCAAAGGGCTGAATAAGATAGAGGAGAATACGTTAGTAATTCAGCACCTCGGGCCTACTCCGCCATTTTCGACAGTCATGTCTGATGTGATCTCGACCTCAATTCTACTTTGTGCCCACTCTCCATAACCCGTCTTTTACGCAATTTCCCAGCATTCATGTAGTTCAGTATTTGGTCAGTATGTGTTGTTTACCTGTTGACGCTGGTCTGAAGTTCCCCATTGGCTGTTCACTCTACTGCGACATCTCGGAATGACAGTTTCTTGCTGTTTTCCCCTTTAATGAATTTAGAAAACAACTGCAAAGTGACACTTCTACATAACTCAGCAGAGGGAACAACCAATGTGGAACTTCAAACCAGTGTCTACAGCAAAACAACATCACACTGACCAAATACTGAAATACAGAAGCAAACACACAAACACCCAAAAATGAAGCTGCATTAGAACATTGTTTCAACGAACCACTACATACTGCAACATAGAGGAACTATGCAGAGCAGAGGAAATCACCCATGCAGTGTTTTCAAAAAGAACGGATGCGCAATGAACATAGTCCATCGATTTCTCAGCAACAAACCCCAACAAGCAAAGCATGCCCAGAAATGTTAACCACTCTCCACTACATCAAGTATATCTCGGGAACGACTGCCAGAATATTCAGAAGTTTTGGCATCATGATAAGCCAAAAACACTCCAACACACTAAAACAGCAGCTAATGAACTTGAAGGACTCTATGCAGACGACAAGCATACCTCAGACCGTTTACAAAAATACATTGCAATAACTGTAACAACCACTACATT
Organism: Chiloscyllium plagiosum; assembly: GCF_037043375.1. Lineage (NCBI taxonomy): Eukaryota > Metazoa > Chordata > Chondrichthyes > Orectolobiformes > Hemiscylliidae > Chiloscyllium > Chiloscyllium plagiosum. The sequence continues at coordinate 24,389,905 of NW_028270190.1, forward strand.
GGGAAACAGGCAGAAAACTTGCCATGCAGATACATGAACATCAACACCCCATAAAAAAGCCATGGCTCACTCTCACTAGCATCCTTACATACAGACGAGGAAGGAATTACTTCGACAGGGACAACGCATCCATCCTAGGACAATTCAAACAGAGACAAGCACAAGAATTCCCAGAAGCATGGCGTTCCAACCGGAATTCTATCAGCAAAAACATTGAATTGGATCCCATTTATTACATCCGAGAAAGAAAAGGAAATGGCAACACCGCTGAGAATGACGATACCAAAGGAAATAGCATCACCAGCACAAGGATCTGTAAACACATGAATAGAATTCGTGCCATGCCACCAGCAGTGCTTCATCCGGAGTTTCACAAATGCTGTTACCCAGTATGGTGACAACCCAATTGAAAGCAGACGTTCTAAAACAGCGAGTAAACCTACATCCCGAATCACAACCTGAGCTACAAATCTTCTCAAAACCTACTTCTAACCACATGCGATCTTCTTTTGCAGATTTTTTTTTGTGCCGACTTTATTCCATGCCTTCTGTAAGGCCAAATATTACACCTCTAGGATCCCCATTATCTAGCTTGTACATCACATCTTTGATAAGCTCTAGCAAAAAAAAAAGAAATACGATTCAGAATTTGCAAAAAGATGTTGATTCTTCTTGATTGTGGTTTCATTTTGCAAATGTTCTATTGTTAATTCCTGAGTGAAGGGTTTTATCAATATTAATTACATCCCAACAGTTTTCTCACTACATCACATTCCATCGCGAAGGTGATACTTCTCAATTCTTACTTCTTTATATTCTATGTGTTCCCTCCAATTCTATATGAGTGGCACATAGCTTAAACTGAACTGCTCTGCTTGTTCATTCTTTTCCAAGAGCTCAAGATCAATGGGCTGATGCCTTTCTCATATTCCAACACTATCGTCTCAGTGGTCTGACTGTCCTCTTCCTGTTGATAAGTAAGTGATTTGAGGGTTTCCAGAATCTTCCTGTTCCTAAGTAACGGTTTTAGTGATTGAAGAACAGCCTCATATTCCTACATAACTGACTGGAGATACTGAAAGAACTTCTCCTGCTTCCCTGATGCACGACCAAGTGACAGCTTGATTTTCTGTTCCTATACACGAGACAAGTGTAGTGAATTTCTTCCTCGTTTCCCGTACGAAGTCTTACACAGTTTGCATTCTTCTCCAATTCCCGTGTAACAGGCTCGATGGGGTTGCATACCCTCCCTTTAATCCAATGTAACCATCTTCAGTCACTGTGTAATTTCATCCAGTTACTGTGTTGCAGACGTGAGCGGGTTGAATTGACTATTCATTTTACTGTGCAACACGATACTGGTACTGCATAGCAGACTCTGGGCCCAGCGATATAGACTCGAGGAGCTGATTGGCGTCCTCCTGTAATTGCATATCAGCTTCCAGCGGCTGAATAGCCTCGTCCCGTTCTAGTTTAACAGGTCTTAGGCCTTAAAATAATTCAATTATTCCTTTATAAGAGACTTGAGAAGTGGAATGGATTTCTCCATTTGCTGTATAATTTGCTTCTGTTGCTGACTCCTCCCATTGTTCTATGGAAAACTCTGATCATTTTAATGCTTTTAAACTCCAATGGGCATTGACTCAAAGTGAGAATCGTTTGCTTTTAAATTCACACCTTCACTGCAGCATTTAGTTGAGCGAGCCAACACAGCTTACAATGAGGCAAACATTCTTTCTTCAGTGTGGAGATTTAATCCATACTCACTGCTCCAGATGTGACCTCACTAAATCCTGAACAGCAGTCGCAACATTTTGCCAGCCTGTTCTAAGTTTCACGCCATATTAGAGCATTCTCAGCAGTATGGAGGAATGCACAGGATTCTTGAACATGTGGGCGGCAAGGTGGCTCAGTGGTTAGCGTTGCTGCCTCACTACAGGTGCTTGGGAACAATACTCACATCGTGCCACTGCCTGTGTGGCGTTTGCACATTCTTTTCGTGTTTGCGTGGGTTTTCTCCAGTTGTTCCTGTGTACTCCCACAATGCTAGGATGTGCACAACAGTTGAAGTGGCCATCTTAAATTGTCCATCGTTTTAGGTGCATTAGTCAGGTGGAAATGTAGGATGGGGAAAGCGTCTGGGTGCGTTATGTTTCGAGGGTCAATGTGGACTTGTTGGGCATGAAACACCTGTTTCCATACTGTCGGGAGTTTAATCTAATCATTGTTCTTCTCGATCCCACCAGCATAACAGGAGATTTGTTGAAAATATCAAAATATCACTTGAGAAGTATAGATAAGATGCAGCGAAATGAACTCACAACAGGTCAAAATAAATCTCGCCGAATTTCTCATCTCAATCTACAGTTTATATCCCCACAGCCCATGTCGCTCAGATTCCAGTAAGGTGGAGCAAAGAAACAGCAAGCAGAAACAAACATTAATGGGAAGTTAATATCAAATTGAAAGCTACAGTACAAATGTTGCGCATGTTATAAAATAGAAAAAATGACATACTCGTCTCTGGGTGCTGCAGTAACAATTCAGGTTTCTGGAAAAATTCTCATTACATCTAAATATAATTAACGCAAAAGATTTATAATCTGTGCAAAATGAATTTTTAAGCATGTATGTGATGGTTGAATTCATCAGTATGTTGAACTCTAAGTTATATATCAAGCTCGTTTGGAATTAGTGTTTTGCGATCAGAATAACTCATTTAAAACGTTGCTGTAAAGGAGCTTTTAGGAAGAGTGATCATATTGTAATGATGTTTATAAATATTGTTTTGAGTACAAAGTAGCAATTTTAAAATTGTGTTTATAAATGTTTATTCTATTGGCAAATGAAAAAAAATGGAATAGCGCAGGTTATATCAGATTCAGACTGGTCCCACTGGTCGGCGGGACATCAAGGGCCGAAGGGCCTGTACAGTGCGGTAATGTTCGATGTTCTAAACCTGCATCATACAATCCTGAAAATGTAAGGGCAAGTTGGCTTCAGCAAATTCAAAACGTACATGAAAATGATATTTTCGAAGACAGGCAATGTCTGTTATTTGTAGAAACACTGTAAGGTATCCAAAATACATTTATCCCTCCAAGGTGAAAACATCAAAATGGAAAGATGACTCCATAACGGTTAACAGAAGTTAAGACATGACGTCATAGGAAGCAACTTATTGAAAATGAAGATATTGTGGGAACCCATGGATGCAGAGAAATGTTGTACCCAGTAAAGAAGAAGAAAGAAACTAATAAGGAAATCAGATAAAAGAACAAAATTGTAAAGCTACTAGAAACATAAAGACTGCCGAAAAGCTTATCCTGTTACTTGAAAGGAAAATGTAATGGTAGTTGCGGAACAGTGAGTGTGCGGGCAGGATAAATTACTTTAGAGAACAGAGACATTGCAGAGAAACTATACAGTTACTTGTGCCTAGCTTCAAGGAGGCAGATTCAGAAAGTTTCACAGAGAAATACGGGACGAACTTGCGACTTTATAACTAAAGACTAAAATCCTTAAAATCAATGGTGACGTAACATTTTGAAACATAAGTGGCTTAAGCATCGATACGTGTGACGAACCACTTATATGTCATGGCAGAATTTCAGAAGAAGTGGTGATATGCATATTGATTGTATTGGGGAATCATAATTGTTTTCCTAGACAATCCGTACAGATAGGAAACTCAGCCTGTGTTGTCTACTGTTTCAAAAAAATTAGAGATGAACACAATGAAACTTCTAAAATTCACGCAGAGGGATTAACTAACACATAAGCATGGAGAAGTGAGGGAAGGCTGGAGACTACTGTCCCGTGGTATGCCACAGGCATCAGTGCTTTGACCCTTATTATTTGTAGTGTTTAGAGATGATGTAGATATGAATATGAATGTGAATGGGGAGGGGTGAATGTGATGAGAAAATCTTTCTATGACACAAGCTTGCCCGGGTGATTGGCAGTGAGGAGGAAGGCCTTATGTTGCAGAAATTTATAGATGGAATGTTCAGATGGGAAGATCAGTGGTATGAAGACATGTAACCATTATAAATATGCGGTGGTTTTCATTCGAAGAATGAACTTGATACAGGAGGAAAAAAATTGAATGTAAACTCACGAGGAAGCTCTGAGGGGGCTTCTCCATAGATCCCTGAATGTGACTGGTCAGGTGCCTTAAGAAAACACAATGGGGCTGTTGGCACAGTTTTATTAATCGTGGCATAGACTATAAGAGCTTTGCAGGACGTTGTTTAGGCGAGGATTGAATACTGTATGTAGTTCTGGGTGCCACATTACAGGAAGAATGTTATTGCACTGGAGGTGATGCAGACGTAATTCCCCAGGCTGTTCTCTGGGATGAGGCATATCAGCTATGAACAGAGATTGGATAAGATACGGCTGTTTACTTTGGATCTCAGGAGGCTGAGAGGGTGTGATTCGAGAGTGTAAGATTAAGTGACCATGAACATGGTGGATAGGCAGTAGCTGTTTCTTTTATTCAGGAGGTCAAGGATAAGGGAGCACACTAATAAAGTGATTGATTTGAGATTTAGAGAGGAGATGAGGACTTTTTTTGCTTAGGTATCCATGGTAATAATGAATACTTATCTTCTCATCTTCCAAATTCCTGGTGGTTTTGGAGCTGAATACACAGATTTGAGAGCATAAAATACAAACCAACTATTCCTAAAGGGGTCGGGGAGGTAGCTGTGGATCATAGACTGGTTAGCGGCAAAGAAGCAGTCAGGAGAATCAAGAGTCTGTTACAAAAGGATGCACTGCCAGGAAACTTTGAAAATTAAATTAATTTAAAAATAATAAACATGGGAAAAGTCGATGCTAATGTATTTGAGGTGGATCATAATTGCGAAAGTGACTGTTAAATACATTATGTAGAAGCAATGGACACTGTGAAATTTGATATTCAGAAAGATTGTAGATGAAGTCTGAAGACTCGTGTGCAATAGCTGTACCTAAAATACTGGCAGGGAGTAAGAATTAGAGAGCTGACAGGAAACAATGAGTCAGAATGAACAGGTCTCTTTGTTTTTGGAGTGGAAATAAATGGCCAGCAGAATATTGCAGGAATCCATGCTTGGGTCACAATTATTTACAATGCATATCAAATTTTGTTCGTGCTGACAGCACAAAACTGGATTTGTGAGTGTTTGAGGAGAATGTAAAGAAACTCCAAGCTGATCGTGACACGTAAGCGAATGGGCAAATACGTGGCAGATGAAGAGCAATGTGAGGAGATGTGTTGTTCGCACTTTGATAGTAACACAGGCGGGCAGCTTATCATTTTTAAGGGATTGGTTGAAAAATGTGAACTTTCCAGACACTTTGTTGCTATTTTGCTGTTTCCCTCTGTGCAGACCTCCGAGTTCCTTCAGGACTGTAAGTTCTGAAGCCCGAAGTCAGTACTGGGAATGGAAGTGATTGGTATTGGATCCAATATACATAGACCCACAGCGTGTGTAGCTGTAACGTTGAAAAGCATCTCGATCTCCTGGTACACCAGTACGCTTAAAGTAATATTGAAGATAAAGAGAGCAGTTTGCAAAATAAATGGTACAGGATTAAGGGTGTATGAATGTAGCTATACTGTGCCTTCGTGAACATTGGATATTGTGCTGTATCGTGTGCAATACAAATGGCTGAGAGGGAGGGCAGCGAAAGATAATCAGGCTGATCTCTGGGATGGCAGGCTTGTTGTGGGAGCAGAGTTTGGGTTGACAACGTGTATTCCTGGCTTTTAAGAAAATGAATGGAGATTTCAGTGAAATGTAGAAAGCCCTGTCAGTGTGAAACAGATTGCAAGCAGGGACGATAATTCCCCCGGCTGGGAGGTCGAACACTGGCGGCCACACTGTTACAACATGGCGGTGAAACGTTCTGTTAATTAAACCAAACATCAAAGAGCTTGTGTCGCATCGTAGTCAGTTAAAATATGAGTGACAGAAAACACCCAAATTCCATTAGTTAAAGAAAATATTATCAAGTTATTCATTACCTATAAAAGTGAATATTGAAGAACAAGTATTCTCAACTCTAAGCTCTCTTTTCTCTTAATTGCTGATTACATGCCTCCAAATGTACAACAATATACTGTTCCAATAAAACACTTATTAAAATTAAATCAACGTATTCTAAAAAACATACAGCGAATGTCATCGTTGGTGTCGGTCTTCTCCCATTTGAAGTTCTTCCTGGGCCGTCTTCTTTCCTTTTACTACGAAAATGCTTCCTACAAAAAGGTATATTTCCTGCAGAGTGTTTAAATGTCTTGGGTCTTTCTCTCTCTTGATGGCAGTTGCTCTATCTGATTTTGAAAATGCCTGCTATTTGTTATGTCCAAAATCGGTTCTTCCCATTGTTTCGATGTTGGCAAAACAAAAACTTCAATTTATTGTTTTTTAAGTTACCTGGGGCATAATTTAATCTGATGAATTCGAATTGCTCTCTAACCAGCAATGAACTCACGTATTCATTTCATAGCCAAATGTTACATGTTTCCAATTTCCCAGTAAAATCTGAGACTGCGCTGGTCAGCTCTCAGTTCAGAACAGCATTCACACGCTCTTCAATGCAGATTACGTTACTTTCACATCAAAATAACTCTTATTCGGTACAGGTATGTCACTCTGCACTGAGATGAGAATACAATGCCTGCACTGAGCAACTGGTGATCCTGGGAATTCTCTCCCACATATGACAGTGGAATTCAGGGCAATGAACACAAAATGTACTTTTGGAAACAAAAGGGAGAGAGCTGGTCTATGATTTGGGGATAGAGCATCAGACGTCAGTACATTTAATAGAAGAGCAAAATTGATGGATGAAAGGGACGGCTGCAGTTCCTACTTTATTTTTTTTTTCTGATTGTCCAGCTCATTAAGCTATATGTGATACTTCCATTGTGGGGTATAAATGGGTTGGGCAAATTTTTGGCAATGAACTAGAAAGTGGGAAGATTAATGTATTGAATGTTCTACTCCATGCTCGGTGTTTTTTATGAAGTCTGTTGGAAAGCTCGGGAAATGTTTTCACAAGCTGCTGAGTCGACCGGACTCTGCTTCTGGTTCCTTTTTCCGATACCGAGGCTGGTGCTGGATGTTCGGTGCGGCTTTATCCTTTAAGCCCTCAAAACAGTTTGATACATTGCGGGTCTTGTTTGGCCGTTTCGTAGACCATTGATGAGGTTATCACATGTCCCTGTGACTGGAGTCAGTTCCAGGCCAATCCAGGAAAGCAGGTGAGCTTCCTGAAAGTACATCAGTGAGACAAACTGGTGTTTACAATCGACATTTATTTCAAGGTAACTATTACTGACACCGAACGTTAGGTGTCCATATTTTATTAATTGTTTTAATAAAACAAGATCAGCCTGATCTGCATTATTAATTCAGTAACAATTGAACAACAGCACCACCTCTGCTTGGGGACCTATCAGAAACCACACTGAGCAGGTTACTTCTTTGCTGCTTGACAGCTATGTCAAAAAGAACTTGCACGACTTTGATTTTTGATATGGGACAGAGGGGGTGGTAATTAGTCAGATTGTAATTATTGTACTCTTAGTGGATTGGACATATTTGAGTAATTTTTCACATTCCAGGGAGACGTTAGAGTTGAGGCCATAACGATACCGCTTCCCCAAAACTAAACGGCTTGTTGTGTAGCACAAGTATTCCGTCCTATTTCAGCAATGGCGTCACAGGCCTTTGCTTTTATCAAATTTATTGTGTTCAGCTGTTTCTTGACGTGCAGCAAATCGAATTGTTTGAATCAGGAATATGTGATTCCCTCGGCATCCTGATGGGGTGAGATGAAACATAGACTGGATACGTCTGGCTGAGGATGGTGCCAATATTACATTATTGTCTTATACTCTGATGTGCAGGGCTGCTCCACTATTCAGAATAGGGGTATTTGTGGAGCACTCACCTCCAGTAAGTTGATTAATAGTCCAACGCCATTTATTACTGAAAGTGACAAGATTGTTGGCCTGTTGGTCTTGGGATCATTTCTCCCTCTCTCCTCGGCGTTCTTTCTGCTACTTGGAATGTGGTAGCTTTAATGTATTGTTATCAATTTTTGGTACACATTTTTCTGAACCTGGCATGTTAACCCACACTTGTCACTGAACCATAGAACGTTTTTATGGTAATGGTAGACAGGGGGATTATCCCAGACAATACTTTACAGACTGTGCTTGAACATGATTCTGCTTCTGCTGCTCCTTTGGTGTTTTGCACAACATCAATGACTGGAATACTCTATTCAAAAAATTCCAGAGAACTCGGTCATTGAATGTATTTGCAGAGGATTTTGGAACTGGAAATGAATTGAGGCAAAAGAACAATTGGTGATAAGAAAGGAGTTATCGAGTCATAGACTATTTGATTCATACAACATGCAAACAGACCCTTCGGTCCAACTTATACATGCTCACCAGTTTTCCAAAACTAAACTAAACCTATTTTTATGCTTTTGATACACACCCCTCCAACCCTTTTGTATTCACGTACGCATCCAATCCTCGTTTAAGGATTGCAACTGTGCTCGCCTCTAACACTTCTTCTGACAACTCGTTACATCTGCACAGCAAGCTCTTTGAGTAGCATCAGCCTCTTTTGTCCCTTTTAAATCTCTTACCTCTCACGTTAAACCGATGCTCTCTCGTTTTGTGCACTCGGATTATGGAGAAAAGACCTTGGGGATTCACCTTATACACGGTCCTCATGATTTCATAAACCTCGAGAAGCTCATCCCTCAGCCTCCTACACAGATGGAACAATATTCAAGCGCATCCTTCTAGCACAAAAAAATCCAGTCTCCGTCTCTCCATTTTAAACACTTTTGCATCTTCTCCAGTTAATAGCATGTTTTGCAAAGCAAATGCTCCAAATGTGGTTTTACCATTCTCTTGTACCCCAACTCTTATCGTCATTGCACTGACCAACGAAGGTAAGCGTGCCAACCGCCTTCTTCACTTCTCTGTCTAACTACGACTCTACTGTCAAGGAACTATCTACCTGCAGCAATGGGTCTATCTGTTCCTTAACACTCCCTAGGATGCTACCGTTAACTGTGTGAATGCTGCCCTGGTATGTCTATTATAATGAAACATCTCACATTCTTCTGCAAAAGCTCCATCTGCGATTCTTCAGACCACTAGTCCAGTTAATCAAATCTCATTGTTCTCTAAAATGACCTTCTTCAATGGCCACTATAACACTTATTTTAGTTTTATCTTAAAGTTTACTATCCATAATTCCTATATTATCATTCAAATGATTTATAAAAATAATGAGCAACAACAGACTGGAACTTGTGGCACATGCGTTCAGTGGGAACAACAAATTTCTACTGTCACTGACTGCCAAGCCAATTTTGTGTCTAACTGGCAAGTTCTCCCTGATCCCCTGTGATCGAAACTTATTAATCAGGCTATCATTCAGAGCCTTGTTGGGCCGTGTATAAAAGGTATGCTGCGTTACCTTCATCTGTCTTCTTAGTTACCTCTTAAAATTCTTCAATCATGTTTGAGAAAGACGTTTTACCCACACACACAGTCATGCTGACTATTCTGAGTCTATCCTTGCCTTTCTCAATACATATAAATCCTGCTTCTCAAAATCTCCACCAAACACTAATCCACGCTGACATCAGAGTCACCAGTCTGTTAGTCGCTGGCTTTTCCATGCACAATTTTAAAATTACTCAACATTAGCTGTCTTCCAGTCCTCCAGCACCTCACCCATGGCTGTCAATGATACAAATAAAAATTGAGAAAAAAAAATGCATATTCTATAAATAAGAAACAGATGTTGCAGCAAAAGCTCAGCAGGCTTTGCAGCATCTGTGCAAATAAATCAGAATTAACGTTTTGGATTCAGTGACGCTTCTAAGAATTGCAGCAAATATCTCTGTGAGGTGCTTTGCAATTTCTTCCCGAGATTCCCACAATGATCTGTGATACATTGAACAGGTCCCATGTATTTTTCTACAGTTATTAATTTTAAGATCACCAGCCCTTCCTCTTCTGTAATGTGGTCTCGTTTCAGAACAACACTTCTTTTGTTTCCCCGAGTTCCCTCGCTTCCATGTGCTTCTACACAGTAAATTCTGACGAAAAATATTCATGTGGGCTGCTACCCACTGAGCATGAAGAGGCAATCGAGTCCAGCTGTGGAGTGACAAATCATGGACACGCGCTTATGAACTGTGCTGTTGAACCGTTAAATATGTTTCTTTCTTGTCTGATCTTATACAAACGGCTGTAATATTTTAGGTTTAAATTTTGTTTTCTTTATTTGTTCCACTTTGCACCAAGATTCTGTACCTGGGTAGGGGTTGAAGACCGTGTACTTTTGTGCATCGGAATGCGTCAAATGTGGCGACTAGTAAATATTTCACTGTCCTCATGTCACTACATGAAACAATAAACATAATATACCTAATTCATCTCCTGCGGTTCCACACAAAGATCGCTGTTTAAATGTTAAGGGAACGTATTCTCTTCCTAGTTTTTCTTTTACCCTAAATAACCTTGTAGAAACTCTTTTGTTTCGACTTAACCTTATTCGCCAAAGCTACTTATTGCCCCCGTTTTGTCCTCCTGATTTCCGTCACATGCATTCCTATACCCTATATGCTCATCGAGGGATTCACTTGATGCCCCCTGCTACCTGATAGCTCCTGCCAGAGACACAAGATCCCAAAAGAGCCACAATATGTTCTCTTTCCTACTCCTGTTAGCAATGACTAACAGGAACAGGCTGTACCTGAACCCACGTTATCTCACTTTTGAAAGGTTTCCAGATGTACCTCTACCTGCCAACAGCCTCGCCCAGTCATCTTTTGAAACTTCCTGCCTAATATCATCACAATTGGCCTTGTCCTAATGCATAACTTTAAATTATAGACCAGGCTTACCTTTTTCCAGAACTACTTCAAATGAATAGAATTATGGCCACTGGTCCCAAAGGGATCTCACGTAACAGCTCAGTCATTTGCCCTGCCTTATGATCCAAGAGGAAGAGAATTTGAGGACTACATCAGATCACTATGATCTTATTTAATGGCAAGGCACGATTGAGCGATCGAATGCTTGCAGATACCTCAGTGTATTGTTGTGTGTGTGTGTGTGTGTGTGTGTGTGTGTGTGTGTGTGTGTGTGTGTGTGTGTTTGTGTGTGTGTGTGTGTGTGTGTGTGTGTGTGTGTGTGTGTGTGTGTGTGTGTGTCTGTGTGTGTCTCTGTGTGTGTGTGTGTGTGTGTGTGTGTGTGTGTGTGTGCTTATCTGTGTTTGCCTGCGTTTTTGTTTGTGCTTTTTGTGTATTAATGTGCGTATGTCTGCTACTACACCTCTGAGCGATTGGTTTCTGTTGTTTTCAGAGTGAATCTATTGACATGGTGATCAAACTGTCCCTGCTCACTCTCAGACTCGATGTCCGTCTGTCGTTTTCTCGTGTTAAAAAGGACGTACTACCATCCTTCGCTGGTCATCACATGCCACTGCACCAGATTTGTTTGAAAAAGGCAGTAAAAGCAGTCACGCTCGCAATTGAATTGAATTGAATTGAATTGGCTTTATTGTCATGTGCACTCAAGTGAGTGCAATGAATAATCCGCAAAACCGTTTCATATCGTACCAACTTAGGGACGAGATACCTAGTTTCAGGTAGTTGAATATTTGGTGCAAAGTTAAAAGAATGTTGCATGAATGCCAATAGAATTTAAAAAAGAACGAAGAATGGACTCGATTTGTAGTATTTTTACCCCAGACTGTGCCAGCACCGAATCTGCAGACCTACTGGGCTCAGTATCCAGACTGCACTGGGCCAAGTCTCCAGACCGCACAGGGCCCATTCTACACACTGCATTTGATCCAGTCTCCAGAGTGCACCAGAGGAGGTCTCCAGACGGCTCCGTGCCCAGTGTCCAGCCCGCAACGAGCCAGGTCTCTGGGCTGATACAGGCCTGGTCTCCAGCCTGCACCGAGCCAAGTGTCCAGACTGCAACGAGCTGGGTCTTCAGGCCGCGCCAGAAGTTTTAAGACCACGCTGGATCCAGTCTCCAGTCCGTCTCAAGAGCAGTTTCCAGACTGCACCAGGCCTGGTCTTCAGGCCCAATCTGGCAGAGTCTCCAGAGTGCAACGAGCCTAGTCTTCAGATTGTTTTCGACCCAGTCTCCAGCCCGCACTGAACTCAGTCTCTCAACTACAATCAGCTGAGTCTTCAGACGGCAGGAGAACCAATCTCCAGACTGCGCTGGGCCCAGTCCCCAGTCCGGACCGACCCCGCTCTTCAGACTGCACCAATACCAGTCTCCAGACCCAAACTGCCCCAGTCGCCATAATGCACCAGGCCCAGTCTCCAGACTACACTGGATCCTGTCTCAAGAACGGCCCGGGGCCAGTTTCCAGTCTGCGTCTGGCTACGTTTCTAGACTACACTGCACCAAGCCTGCGGACTGCCCCAGTCCGAATCTCCAGACTGCACCATGTCCAGTGCCCAGGCCTTGTCGGGCCTAATCTCCTGATTGGACCAGGCCCTGTCTCCAGACTGCACCAGGTTCAGTCCCCAGACTGCATGAGGCTCAGTCTCCAGACCGGACTTGGTTAAATCTGCAGAATGCAACAAGCCAAGTTCCCAAAATACACCGTGCACCGTCTCCAGACCGCACTAGTCCCAGTCTCCGGACGGCACTCGACTCAGTCTCTAACCCAGAACGAGTCCAGTCTCTCCACCAAACCTGGCCCAGTCTCCAGACCGCACGGGCCTAGTCTCCACACTACGCCAGTTCCACTCTCCACATCACACTGGACGAGTCTCGAGGGGGCAGCGGGCTGAATCTCCAGACAGCACCGGATCACATCGCTAGCCCACATTCTGCCTAGTCTTCAGATCCCACCGGGCCCAGTCTCCCGACTGCACAAGGCCAATTCTCTAGCCCAATCTAGGCTCAGTCTCCAGACCGCACTTGGCCGAGTCTCCAGCGGCGAGGTCTCGAGGCCGTGACTCACCTTCTTCATTCCATTCCGAGTAAATTTACAAAGTTAGAGGTTAGGTGAGAAAACACTTCGGACAACAGGAAGAAAAGAAATTCAGAGGAGAAAATCTTGGGCAGGGCCATTCTGACTCTCCCGCCATTTTTAGTACATTTCTCGGGTGTTTCCTCCTTGAAAGAATGATCTTGGAGACTCAGAGCACTTTTTTCCGAATTTGTTACAGGACATTTCAATCAATTCTCACGATAATTTGGAAGACTACATCAAAATATATAAAACTCTCGAAGAAATGCAATAAAATTAATGTTAATTTCTTCCAAAGTGCTCCGTTCAGAGTGTGCAAGTAATTATACTATTGTGGTCTGATTAACTCCGGGTTCTGGACAGGTATATAATCCAAGTTTAGAGATGAATGCGCCGCTGTGGTCAGCACAGTCTTCTATTCTAGATAGATTGCCAGGTTGGACTGTGCCGAGCTTGGTCTTCCCAATGCTCCTATGTGAACATATGCCAATTGTGTGTTTATGATAATTAATTTGATTTTTTTGAGGTGGATTGAGTATGTGATATAACTAATCATTTCAGCTGAGCAGACAATTCTTTTATTTTATGTTCTCTCCCTTGTCACTGGCTCCTCAGTCTCTCACTCCATTAATGTTGCAGTGTGCCCACATACAGTACATCGTGTTGTTGAATAAACACTACCGTGGCAGCATCCAAAGCCTCGTCATTCAGAAGCAGTCAGCCATTTCCGTTGTCTTCAGCTCTCCATATCGAAAGAAATGACTGCCTCTCAGATAAAGGTCATCCGCTTGATACACGGTTAAAATACTCTCCGCCACACCACTCCCCGCCAACCAACCACATCAAAATATCCCGTGTGCACTGAGACCAACGGGACCACAGGGAACATCAGGGAGCAGACCATTAGGGAGATGGAGCAATATGTCTGATGTCTGAATGGGTCAAAGAGAAACTCCAGTATCCACTGTCTCGTTAAGCTCTGTAATGTCTCTATTCGCACGTAATATGCAGCCTCTTATTCTTCCTGAAAAATTCAAACGTTCGCAGTTACCCATGTTATATTCCATCTGCCAAACTGTCGTCCATTGCTTATCCACTTCCACATTCTCTACCTCATCTTGATAACCTAATACCCCGCTTATTTTAGTTAGAATACATTTGTTCCAATTGTCAAAACCGTGGATGATTGTTGCAAAAATTTGAAGACGCAGCAGTCGTCACTGTCAATGAAGTCGTCAATTTGTCTTAAACTGATGAAGACTGATTTATCCATAATTAATTCCTGATTCCGGCTCAGTAACCAATTATCCTTGTATTACTGTGTCGTCGTTATTAAGGGCAGAATATTCCCTTCCATTTCCTGCGTAACAGATTAAATGATTTGTTCCACTTGCTGAGTAACAGCCTCATCTCGCTGAATGGACTTATTCTGTTCCTGTTTAAAGGGCTTGATGGGCTGAATATACTACTTCAGTACTGGTGTATTTGAATCGAGATGAACATTTTGGAACCATCAGTGACCAGCCCACTATATGATGGAGGGAAGGACTTTGATGCTGCAGTTGCTAATGGCCCACAGTGCCTTATTCACGCACCGTTTCAGTTTTGTCGGTCCTTTTAAATGACGCCCTACGTCGCTGGATTTACTGCTACATAACACAGTGGGAAGTACCTTCAATAAAATACTGAAACTTTCCCACCAGGACGACTGTGTGCGTGCTGCTACAGATAATTTTCAGGGATAGGTTCATAGAACATAGAACGTAGATCATAGAACATAGAACAGTACAGCACAGAACAGGCCCTTCAGCCCACGATGTTGTGCCGACCACTGATCCTCATGTAAGCACCCTCAAATTTCTGTGACCATATGCATGTCCAGGAGTCTCTTAAATGTCCTCAATGTCCTCGCCTCCACAACTGCTGCTGGCAACGCATTCCATGCTCTCACAACTCTCTGTGTAAAGAACCCGCCTCTGACATTCCCTCTATACTTTCCTCCAACCAGCTTAAAACTATGGCCCTTCGTGTTGGTCATTTATGCTCTGGGAAATAGTCTGTGGCTGGACTGGACGCAGTAATCAAATTGCGGTCTTACCAAAGTTTTATAGAGCTGCACCAAGATCTCCCGACTCTTAAATTCAACCCCCCTGTTAATGAAAGCCAAAACACCATATGCTTTCTTAACAACCCTGTCCACTTGGGTGGCCATTTTAAGGGATCTATGCACCTGCACACCAAGATTCCTCTGTTCCTCCACACTGCCAAGAATCATATCCTTAATCCTGTACTCAACTTTCAAAATCGACCTTCCAAAATGCATCACCTCGCATTTATCCAGGTTGAACTCCATCTGCCACCTCTCAGCCCATCTCTGCATCCTGTCAATATCCCGCTGCAGCCTACAACAGCCCTCTATACTGTCAACGACACCTCCAACCTTTGTGTCGTCTGCAAACTTGATGACCCATCCTTCAATCCCCTCATCCAAGTCATTAATAAAAATGACAAACAATAGAGGCCTAAGGACAGAGCTCTGTGGAACACCACTCACCACAGACTTCGAGGCAGAATATTTTCCTTCTACTACCACTCGCTGTCTTCTGTTGGCCAGCCAATTCTGTATCCATACAGTTATGTTCCCCTGAATCCCATTCCTCCTGACCTTCTGAATGAGCCTACCATGGGGAACCTTATGAAATGCCTTGCTGAAGTCCATATACACCACATCCACAGCTAGACCCTCATCAACTTTTCTAGGCACATCCTCAAAGAACTCGATAAGGTTTGTGAGGCATGACCTGCGCCTCACAAACCCGTGTTGATTGCATTTAATCAAGCCATGCTCTTCCAGATGGTCATAAATCTTATTCCTCAGAATCCTTTCTCACACCTTGCAGACGACAGACGAGAGACTTACTGGTCTGTAATTGCCGGGGATTTCACTATTTCCTTTCTTGAAGAGAGGAATTGCATTTGCTTCTCTCCAGTCTTCAGGTACGACTCCAGTGGAGAGCGAGGATGAAAAGATGTTCGCACGTGGCGAAGCAATTGCATTTCTCGTTTCCCAAAGCAGCCAAGGACAACTTTGGTCCGGGCCTGGTTACTTGTCAATCTTAATGTTTGACAAAATTTTCAGCACATCAGCTTCCTCTATCTCTATCCATTTCAGCATGCACACCTGCTCTTCAAAGGTTTCATTCACTACCAAGTTCGTGTCTTTCGTAAAGACACGCAAAAAAACACATTTAGGGCTTTCTTTACCTCCTCAGACTCCACATACAAATTCCCTATGCTATCCCTGATCAGCCCTACTCTTTCTTTGTTCATTCTCTTATTCCTCACATATGTGTAAAATGCCTTCATGTTCTCCCTCATCCGTTCTGCCAAGCCTTTCTCGTGCCCCCTCCTGGCTCTCCTCAGACCATTTTTGAGCTCCTTCCTCACCTGCCTGCAATCCTGTAGAACTGAGCTTGACCCTAGCTTCCTCCACCTTACGTAAGCTACCTTTTTTCCTTTTGACGAGAAGCTCCACTGCTCTCGTCATCCAAGGTTCCTTTATCTTACCACTTCTTGCCTGTCTCAGAAGGACATATTTATTCATCACTTGCAACAACTGTTCCTTAAACAGTCTCCACATGTCTATAGTGCCTTTACCATGGAACAATTGGTCCCAATCCATACTTCCTAACTCATGTCTAATCGCATCATAGTTTCCTCTTCCCCAATTAAATATCCTCACATTGTGCCTAATCCTCTCCTTCTCCATAGCTATGTAGAATGTGAGGCAGTTGTATTCACTTTCACCAAAATGCTCTCCCAACACAAGATCTGATACCTGCCCCGTCTCATTTCCGAGCACTAAGTCTGGAATGGTCTCTCCCCTCCTCGCCCTGTCAATGCACTGAGTTAGGAAACCCTCCTGAACACACCTTACAAAAATAGCTCCACTCAAATCTTCTGCTCGAAGGAGGTTCCAATCAATATTGGGAAAGTTAAAAACACCCATTACAACAACCCTATTACGTTCACACTTTTCCAAAATCTGCCGACCTATGCTTTCTTCCATTTCCCTGCTGCTATTGGGGGGCCTGTAGTAAACCCCTAACGAGGTGACTGCTCCCTTGCTGTTCCTAATTTCCACCCATACTGACTCGGTAGGCAGATCTTCCTCGACAATGGAAGCTTCTGTTGCTGTGATACCCTCTCTGATTAGTTGTGCTGCATCCCCTCATCTTTTCCCCCCTCCCTATTCTTTTTAAATGCTCTAAACCCTGGAATATCCCGCAACCATTCCTGCCCCTGAGAAACCCATGTCTCTGTTATGGCCACAACATCATAGCACCAGGTTCTGATCCATGCTCTAAGTTCGTCACTTTTATTCCTGATACTCCTTGCGTTAAAGCAAACACACTTTAACAGAACCTTTGGTTCCTTGCCTGGAAAATCCTTCCTACTAGCTGGTCTACATCTTGCTATTGCCTCATCTGCATCAACTCTCACCTCCGGTATACAGCTCAGGTTCCCACCCTCTGCCATATTAGTTTAAACCCTCTCGAACTACTCGAGCAAACCTTCCACCCAGGACATTGGTCCCCTTCCAGTTCAGATGCAACCCGTCCTTCTTGGCCCCACCTTCCCCAGAAGTCATCCCGATTATCTACATATCTGAAGCCCTCCCTCCTACACCAGCTGCGCAGCCACGTATGAAGCTGCGCCCGCTCCCTGTTCCTCGCCTCACTATCTCGTTTGTGATAATTAGTTAGGTAAGAATGTTTCATTCTTTTATTTGTTTCCCATCAATTTCCAAAGTCTTGTAACTGTGTATTTGAGGGTTCTTCCTGCTCTCTCAATCGTGGGCCTGAAAAGACACGCTTGGTGATGGACATCGAAGTCCCACACCAAGAGTACGTTCTGTGTCCTCGTAACTCTCAGTATTGCAACACATTTGTTTTCAACATCGAAAGGAACGGAGTTATCACTGAGATGTGATGTGGAGGGCAGTAGATATCATGCAATTTCCTGGACCATCTGTGACCTGTAACCATGAGATTTCCTGAGTTAAGAAATCAATGTTAGGGAATTCCTGACAGTATCCCACAGTGTCCCCATCACTGGGAGATCTGTCCTACCACTGGGAAAAGATATACCCAGGGATATTAATGGCAATTTATGAAACATTACCCATCAGTTTTGATTCTGTGAGCATGAAGATTCTTGACTGGTCAATATAAGGAATTAAGGTGATAATGGAGCAGGTCACAGATTAAAAGCCAAATGAAAGGTACTCTACCTGGCTGTGATGTGTATTGTCAAAACAGATGACCGAAATCTCTGCATGCATCGATGGAAATAGATATGATTTATTGGCAAAGAGAGACCTGGTTAAATAGTGACCAACATTGAGAACTGAATATCCAGAACATTTCACACCCGGGTGGATTATGCAGAACTGAAAATAGGTGGGGGAGATCTCGGAATAACGGATGACATCTTTCGGATCATAAAAGAGGATTTTACATTAAATGATCATGATATTGTATTAACCATCTTGATTTTGTTGCAAAATGCCAGTTGAGATTAGGAACAGATTTCTACGGCGAAGCTGAGTTGGACTCAACAAATGCAATGTGCAAATAGGTCTTTATGATTGGGTCTTTATGACTCCATCACATTCTATACCTGACATTCCCCGAAACATTTTATACCCGACTTACCCAGAAAAATCTGTATCCAACATTCCTGGTATATTCTATGTCCAACATTCCTCTGAAAACTCTATAACTGACAACCATAGAACATTCTTTCAGTGATTTCCCCAGAACACTCTGCACTCAACATTCCCTGGAACATTCTGTAACTGTTATTCCCCGTAAGATTCTATAACCGCCACTCACCAGAAATTGTATAAAACACATTCCCTGAAACCTTTTATAAGTGACGTTATCCAGTACATTCGATAACTCACATTCCCTGGAACTTTCTGACATTCTTTGTTTAAGGCCAAACGTAAGTGAATTCCCCTCAGGCAGTTAAACGGGGGAATATGTTGGCCTGCGTATACATTTCTTCACGACAGAAGTTAGCCAACAATTTAAACTAAAAGACAGAAATTTCTAACCTCCGTTTCTCTTCAAGGAAGTGGGCGAAAAACCTTCAGGACGGCAATGTTTTCACCCTCCGTATTTGTCACTGTAAAGACGTCACTTGCGTTGCCCTCGAGTAATCGAGTGTTTGTAAATGATTTAGAAAACATCTGTTCTGATGGATGCCTGTGTGTTTCTTTCGGGAGGGAGAGTTTCGTGTTGTTTTTGACACGTTTTGTGTCATTATTTCAGTTCCTCACGTTTGCTATTTCAGCTTCAATTATTTCAGGAAAGTCCTGAATACAGTGACACATTTAAAAATATCACGCTGTCCTCAATCAAACTGGTCACTTTGCCTCCAGGCTAATGTATAATATGTTTGTTTCACTTCCTCACCGTTAACGCAGTGACAATCTACGTCCTGCTTTATAAAGATTGTGGATTGTCTCCATGTGTCAGACGTTACCTGGCGGCCATGGCAGTGGCGGATCTACTGGCTATTATCCTCGACCTGATATTGAGACACATTCCCATCGTTTATCCGGAAAAGTTTTATTTCCTGGAGTCCCTCCCCGTGTGTAATATCCATGCTGTCCTGCTTTATGTAGCCACAGACGGTTCCGTCTGGTTCACCGTCACTTTCACCTTTGATCGATTTGTGGCTATTTGTTGCCAGAAGCTGAAAAGTAAATATTGCAGTTAGAAAACGGTGGCTGATGTTCTGGGAACAGTGACAGTGCTGAACTGTTTAAAGAACGTCTTCTGGTATTTTATGTTTTCTGCTCGGTATTGGCTGAAGAACTTCCCCTGGTTTTGTAAAGTTACACGTGATATTTATTACTCCCGAGTCTGGATCACGTTAGAGTTCCTCCACCACATTCTAACGCCGGCTCTCGCATTTCTAATGATTCTGTTGCTCAATGCTTTCACCGTCAGACACATTTTAGTGACCAGCAGAGCCCGCAGGAGACGCCGGGTTCACACCAATGGGGACGCTAAGTCTGACACAGAGATGAGAAATCGAAAAAAACCCATCATTCTACTATTTCTAATCTCCGCAAATTTCATCCTGTTACGCTCAACGTTAATGGTGTATTCTTTATGGAACAGGATATATTGGATTGTGAAGACCCCTGTGTTTCTACATTGGTATATGCAGCACCTGGGGTTCATGCTGCAGCTCCTAAGTTGCTGCACAAACACTGAAATTTATGCCGTGACCCAGACTAAGTTCAGACAGCAGCTGAAGAATTTGCTGAAATATCCCTTTACGCAAATTTATTAATCAATTAAATTCACTCATTCATGAATCCATCCTTGATTATTTCATTTCAGTTCAATGCTGCTGCATTGATGGCACCTGTCGCTCTGGTAACGCAAAGAGGATTGTGCTGGTTTGCCCAATCCCAACCCACAGAGCATTTCGTTGTTGCTCTCAACTCAGTGACCAGAACGAAAAGGGACCATCTCACTGAATGTATCTGTCACTTCAGTTTGAAAACAATATAAGTGTTCTTTTAAAATTGCCAAGCAGCAGAGTGAACGACATTAAAGTCTGTGTGTCCGTTGAAAAGTGTGAACTGGAGAGAGACAAATTCAAACAGATTTCCTTGGCGTCGGGGAGGGGGAGCAGTCCGGCTCCGAGGTCAGGACTTGGGTTTACGTCACTCTGACCTGGTTTCACCTCTGAGGACCCCACACATACCGAGCCAGCGATTAAGTCATCTTTTCACCTCGCCCACATCTCCACTCAACGTCATCTGTCTCTCGTTTTAACTCTCATTCCTCGCTCTCCCTCTTCCCCCTCGCTCTCCCTCTTCCCCCTCGCTCTCTCTCCGGCACAGACTCAATTTTATTTCCACATTTCGTTCTCCTCTTTTCTCGCCCTCTCCATCTACACATTCTGCCTTTCTGTCCTCATTCCATTTCAATCTCTCCATTCCCGCAACACCCTCTCACATGCCCGGTTTCTCCACACGCCTCCCTCATCTCTCCTTCCCTCACATGCTCTGTCTCCTGCTGTATCTACCACTCTCATGCATTTTACCCAACACCTACTTTCTCGTTCTTCCACTTGCCCCACAGCTCTCTCTCCTCCACCCGCATTTAGCATCTCAGACGCTCCGTTTCCCCCCTCCACACAACCATCCGCGTCTCTTTTTCAAAGGAGGAGCGAGAAATCGTGTGTCAAGTAGAGAGGGAGAGAGGAAGCGAGAGAGATTCAGTCAGAGAACAAGAGTGAAGTGGGGGAAGAGCGAGCGAGACAGAGATATAGTCAGAGGGAAAAGGAAGGTAAGACGAATGCGGAAGAGAAAAGTCAGAGGAAGGGCGACTCAGACATGGGGAGAGGGAAGGAGCGAGAGAATGAATATCAGAGAGATGAACTGAAGGAGCACGAAAGAGAGTATCAAAATTTGACAGAGGAAATAACGGAGACCAAACGAGAGACGGATGGAGTATGAGGGAGGGAGAGAGAATCAGACAGAGGGGGAGAGAGACGGTGGGAGAGGGGGCAGGGGAAAGAGGGAGAGAGACAGATCGGGTGTGATAGAAGGAGGGAGGGAAAGACAGACAGGGAGAAGGTGGAAGGGAAGGAGAAAGAGTAAGAAGCAAAGATAGACGGTGGTTTCGAGAATGAGAGTGCAAGACTGAGACAGGGAGAGAGAATGTGATGAGAAGAGATAGAGAGAATGTTGTAGGGACAGAGCGAGTGTTTAGAGAGTCTGTAACGGGAATGAGATAGTCCGGGAGAGAGACAAAGAGAGAGAGGGAGGGGAGAGAGATAGTGGGAGTGGGTTAAGAGAAAGAGAGATAAAGAGAGAGGGGAACACAGCGAGAGGGAGGGGAGGGAGAGTGTGGGAGTGGAGGTGAGAGAGTGGAAGGAAAGAGGAGGATGGGAGAGAGAGAATGGAGGAGGGGTAGAGAGAGTGTGGGAGGGGGTAGAGAGAATGGGTCGGAGGGGTGTACAAAGACAGAGTAGGGGGTTAGAGAGATATGAGTGAGAGGGGTGTAGAGATGAAGGGTGTGGTAGATTGAACGAGATAGAACGAGAGTGATTGGGCGGTGTATGGCGCGGGAGTGAGACTGAAAGAGTAGAAAGAGAGTGGGAGTGAAGAGAGACAGGGGAGTGAGAGAAAGTGTGGGATAGAGCGAGTGTGAGGAGGTAGAAATAGAGGAACAGAGAGACCAAGAGGGAGATGGGAGAGAAAGAGCGGCGAGGGAGAGAGTGGTGGGAATGGAGAGAGACAGACAGAGAGGGAAATTGAGAGCGATTGAGTGTCGATAGAGATTCTGAGTGAGGGAGACAGTGAATTGGAATGGTGGACAGTGTCAGACAGTGAGAGATAAAGATGGTGAGAGAGCAAGTGTGGAGAGGCAGAGGGACAGAGTGGGAGCGGAGAGAAAGAGAAAGAGAGAATGGGATAGGCACAGAGATTTGGGAGAGATAGAGAGAGACGGATATGGTGTGAGTGAGTCGGAGAGGAAGAAACAAACTGAAAATGTGGGAGAGAGAGTGGAAGCGATTGAGATAGAAAGAAGGCAATTGAGAAAGTGTTCGAGAGGGACTGGGGTGAAGATATAGTATGTGAGGTGGCGGAGAGAAGGAGGGAGAGTGTGGGAGCGTTGAATGATGGTGGGAAGAGGTAGAGATAGAGGTAGAGATAGAGATTGGGAGCTGGAGAGAGAGGTGGGGGAATGAGTGTGGGCCACTGAAAGAGGGACAGAGGCGTGATAGAGTTAGAGGAAAAGATAGAGTGGGGGGTGAAAGAGATTGAGAAGGGGTGAAAGAGAGGGGAAGGGAATGGTGAGAGTGAAAAAATGAGAGGGGTGAGGTAGACGGAGACAATGTGTGGGGAGTCTGAGGGAGAGACAGAGAGTCTGATGGGGAGACAGACAAATAGGTTGCGGTAGAGGGAGGAGAGGGAGAGGCGAAGAGAGAGAGAGTGGGGAGACGGAAAGAGAGTGTAGGAGGTGACACAGTGAGGGGGAGAGACAATATGATGGGGTGGGAGAGGGGAGAGGCTCAGCGTGGGAGAGAGACAGAACGAGTGGGAGTGAGTACGAGGGATGAGAGATCGAGAGGGAGCGGAAAGAGACAGCGGGGAGAGAGGGTGGGAAGTAGTGAGGTAGGGAGCTTGGGAGGGGCAGGCGACAGTGGGAGGGCTGAGAGACAGTGTGCCAGGAGGGCGGAGAGAGAGAGAGTGGTAGGCGTAGAGAGAGAGAGAGAGCGACGGAGGTAGGGTGAGAATTAGACAGAATGGAAGTGGTGAAGACTAAGAGACAGAGAGATAGCAGAGAGAAAAAAAGAGTGGGGAAAAAAGAGGCAGTGAGCGCAGGGCTTTGGGAACGAGTGAAAGCGACTGCAGGAGACAGTAAAACGGGATAAAGACAGGCGGTTTGTGGAGAGAGAGTTTGAAGAGGTAGAGCGAGACAGAGAGATTGGGAAAAGGGGAAAGAGTATGTTGTGGGTTTGAGAGATGTTGGGTGAACAGACAGAGCCAGACAGAGTGTACGTGCTGATAGCGACAGTTAGAGATATTGTTGAAATAGTGTGGGGGACAGAGAGTTGGGGAAAGAGAGATTGTGAGGTTGAGAAAATGAGAGTGAGAGAGTAGAGATCGAGAGAGATTGGGAGGGGAAAGGGATTATGTGGGGGAGAGATAGAGTGTGGATTGGAGAGAGTGAGATTAGGAGGGGAGAGGCAGAGTGGAGAGGTGACACGTTAGAGGAGCGAGGGAGTGAGTGGGAGGAGAGACAAACCACGTGTGAGAAGGGAGAAGGAGTGGGGAAGTGTTAGAGTGGGACGTTGGACAGAGGGTGGGAAGGGAGGGAAAAAGTGTTGGAAGAGAGTGTGGGAGGGGAGAGAAAGTGGGAGGAAGGAGTGGAAAACAAGGAGTTGGGAGAGAGACAGTGGGACGGGATGAAAAAGTGCTTTCTGGGAGTGACATCGGAAGGATGGTGCAGAGAGTAAGGGGGGAGTGAGAGTGACAGAGTGAGAAACAGGGGTGAGAGAGAGAGAGGGAGTTGGGAGACGGAGATTGGAGTGGCTGAGACATTTTGGGAGGGGGAGAAAGTGTTGGATGGTGGAGCAGGAGAGAGAGAGGGATTAAGTGGGAGAAGACAGAGAGTGTGAGGGGGAGAGAGCGAGAGTTGTTGGTTACAGTGGGAGTGGGAGGGTGAGAGAGAGTGGGAGGGAAGGTAGCAGTATAGGGAGAGTGACTGAGTGGAGGGAAGAGAGAGTTTGGGAGGGGAGATAGAGAGTGAGAGGGAAGATAGGGAGAGACTGGGAGTTGGGACAGAGAGATTATTGGAGGAGGAGATAGAGAGT
Organism: Chiloscyllium plagiosum; assembly: GCF_037043375.1. Lineage (NCBI taxonomy): Eukaryota > Metazoa > Chordata > Chondrichthyes > Orectolobiformes > Hemiscylliidae > Chiloscyllium > Chiloscyllium plagiosum. The sequence continues at coordinate 24,414,363 of NW_028270190.1, forward strand.
GAGGTATCACGACACGGGGTGAAACCCTCTGTTAATTCGAGCCCGATACACAGACAATCTTACCTTGTGCCATAATCTCCTAACTTTCAAGAGTCAAAGAACTATTCCAGGGGTCACTATTTCAAGTAAGAATTAACAATTTTGTTCATAAAGTTCAAAAAAAAAAATTAAACAGCATCTGTTATCAACTCATTTCCCTCAAGTCTATTTTTTAAACACCCACTCCACAGTACAGGTCCAATACATTCCCCTTTATGTTAACTGCAATATTAATTTCAAACGTAATTATAGTCTTTGAATGTCGAACTAAATCTATAGATTCCTTTAAGTCGACTTCGGTCCTCTGCTGCAAACATTTCTTGTCAACAGATTCCTTCCAGAGAACTATTCTGCTGCTTGGCAGCTCGTTGTAGTTCTCACTCTAACTGTTCAAAATGTCCTATTGTGTGCCCCAAAACGTCGGATAATTTCATTGGTTTGATGTCATCCAAAACACCAACATTCAAATTCGATTGAAATTTGGTATCTGAGGCATAAGTAAAACTATGGCCAAATTTCAATTTGTTTTTTTACCACGGCAACACAGACCAGCTATTTGTCTCAACTCGGTTTTGTAATTTTAGAACCTCCAGCGCAATCTACGCCTCTCTAAATCCAAACCAGAGTCCAATATCTCTTAAAGGTACACTTACAGGTAGATAATAGGGCGAAAGAGAATGTGTCGGCGGATGTGAGAGACAGAGAGAGTGAGGGAGGAAGCGAGGTTGGGAGGGGTGAAAGAGACAGAGAGGAAAGAGAGTGGCGGGGGGGGGGGTAGAGAGAGAGAAAGAGACAGAAACAAGGAAGTGGGGTAGACGGGCGAGTGGAAGGGTGGAGAGAGAGAAAGAGACAGAGACAGAGCTTATGGCGATAGAGAGACAGGGAGATGGGGTTGAGTGGGAGTCAGCGACAGGGGAATGATTGAGAGAGTAAGTAGAAGTAGGGTAAGAGAATGGGTTGGGACAGAGTGAGAGTGGACGTTTCGGGCATAAGCCCCTGATTCCTGAAGAAGGGCGTATGCCCGAAACGTCGATTCTCCTGTTCCCTGGATGCTGCCTGACCTGCTGTGCTTTTCCAGCAACACATTTTCAGCTCTAATCTCCAGCATCTGCAGACCTCACTTTCTCCTCAGAGTGAGAGTGGCCGAGGGAAAAAGTGTGAAAGGGTGGACATAGAGAGTGGGAGGGATGAAATATAGAGTGAGGGGGTAGAAAGAGAGAATGGAGTGTGAGAGAGAACCTTGGAGCCAAGAGAGAGTCAGAGCTGAGATAGAGTGTGGGAAGGGAGAGGGCGTGTGGGGAGAGATAGAGTGAGAGAAACGTTACGCCTGGATGGAGAAAGGGTGAGTGGTGTGGAGAAAGGGTGAACAGGTGGTGAGACAGTGAGCTGGAAGGGTGTGTACGAGAGAGTGGAAGGGCGAGAAAAGTGTAAGAAGGGATAGAGACAATGAGTGGGGTAGGGAGAGACATTCAGACAGAGGGAGTGGAAAGTTAGACGGAGTACTTCAGTGTGTGAGGACCGGAGGGAGAGAAATGGTCAGGCAGACTGGATGGGAAGTCGCGTGAAAGAGAAAGGAGTGAGACATGCCTGCGGGGAGACAGACAAAAGGAGCGAGAGGGCGTGAAAACGATAGGTAGAGGTATCAATCAAGCGACAAAGTGAGTCAGACAGAGGCAGAGAGAGACGGAGAGTGAGGAAATGAGGGAGAGAGAGAGAGAAAGATAACCAGACAGTGGAAAGGATTCGGAGAGAGGGAGAATCTGACATTTCAAGGGAGAGAGAGGGAGAGGGAAGGAAGGAGACAGACAGACACGAAGAAAGACAGAGGGAGAGGGTTGAACAATGAACGAAAGAAGGAATGAGAAAATCAGTCAGAATGAGGGAGAATGATTGGATCATGGGGTGGAATGAGGAGGAGAGAGAATCAAGTATGGGAAGAAGGGAGAAAGAATGTGTGTGTGTGTGAATGTGTGTGTGTGTGTGTGTGTGTCTGTGTGTGTAAGTGTGTGTGTATGTGTATGTGTGTGTGTGTGCGCGCGTGTATGTGTGTGTCTGTGTGTGTGTATGTGTATGTGTGTGTCTATGTGTGTCTGTGTGTGTGTCTGAGTGTGTGTATGTGCGTGTGTGTGCGTGTGGTTGTGTGTGTGTGTGTCTGTGTATGTGCATGTGTGTGTGTGTGTCTGTGTGTGTGTATGTGTGTGTATGTGTGCGTGTGTGTGCGTGTGTGTATGTGCGCGCGCGCGCGTGTGTGTGTGTGTGCGCGCGTGTGTGTGTGTGTCTGTGTGTATGTGTGTGTGTGTGTGCATGAGTGTGTGTGTGTATGTGTGCGTGTGTGTGCGAGTGTGTGTGTGCGCGCGCGTGTGTGTGTGTGTCTGTGTGTATGTGTGTGTGTGTGTGCATGAGTGTGTGTGTGTATGTGTGCGTGTGTGTGCGAGTGTGTGTGTGTGAGTGTGTGTGTGTGTCTGTGTGAGTGTGTGTGTCTGTGTGTGTGCGTGTGTGTGTGAGTGTATGTGTGTGTGTCTCTGTGTGTGTGTGTATGTGTGTGAGTGTGTCTGTGTGTCTGTGTGTGTATGTGCATGTGTGTGTGAGAGTGTGTGTGAGAGTGTGTGTGTGTGTCTGTGTGTGTATATATGTGTGTGTGTGAGAGTGTGTGTGTATGTATATTGTGTGTGTGAGTGTGTGTGTGTCTGTGTGTGTGTGAGTGTGTGTGTATATGTGTGTGTGTGTCTGTGTGTGTGTGTGTCTGTGTGTGTATATGTGTGTGTGTCTGTGTGTGTATGTGTGTGTGTGTATGTGTGTGTGTCTGTGTGTGTGTGTCTGTGTGTGTGTCTGTGTGTGCATGTGTGTGTGCATGCGTGTGTGTGTGTCTGTGTGTGTGCGCGTGTGTGTGTGTGCATGCGTGTGTGTGTGTCTGTGTTTGTGTGTGTGTGTGTGTGTGTGTGTGTGAAAGAGAGAGGCACAGAGCGGGAGGGAGAAAGAGTGAGAGTCAGACCGAGGAAGAGGTAGAGAGAGAGAGTAAGAGGGAGAGCATCAATCAGAGCCAGAGGGAAGGAAGGAGAGAGTTAGAGAGCCATTCTGACGAAAAGAAGGTGGGTAAAACAGAAATTCTGACAGATGAAAGTGAGTGAGAGACAGATGGGAGCAGGGAGGAAGAGACAGACAAGCGCAGGGAGGAAGGGGACGAGAGACAGTGGTAAGGTAAGACACACAGAGGGAGAGGGAGCGTAGGAAGAAGAGAGTGCGGGCGAGAGAAAGAGAGAATGGGGTGAGCAGAAATGTGCGATAGAAAGGGAGAACCAGACGGAAAGAGACAGACAGTGAGACAGAGCAAAGGGAGGGCGGGATAGAGAGAGTGAGTGAGTCTTACAGATGAACTAAGGAGCGAGAGAGAGAGAATGAGAGGGCGATGGACGGAATGACCATTCATATCCCAACACAAAACTAATAGTTTGTAGGTCATAGTGTTAACAACAGTTTGCCGACAGAACACTGACGATTGATTTTTTTTAACAGTAAACATACTTCCCAACACAAAACTGATCATTCACAGTCCGAAATGTTAACAACAGCTCCCCAACAGAACAAACAGAACTCCACAACATGAAAGAGATAATTCAAATAACGTTATATTAAACACAGCTCTGTGTTTAAGAATGACCATTCATCAAACCTAATAATAATCACCGTTCCACAACACAAAACTGACCATTCACAGACCGTAACATTAAACACAACTCGTCCACAATACTCATTATTCACAGACAGTAATATGGCCATGCTAAATTGCCCATAGTGTTGGGTTAGGGGTATAGGTGGGTTGCGCTTCGGTGGGTCGGTGTGGACTTGTTGGGACGAAGGGCCTGTTTCCACACTGTAATGTAATCTAAAGTGAAAAGTTTGAGGTTCAGAGATGATTTAAACATTGTGGGCGGCACCGTGGCACAGTGGTTAGCACTGCTGCCTCACAGCGCCAGAGACCCGGGTTCAATTCCCGCCTGAGGCGTGGGTTTCCTCCAGGTGCTCCGGTTTCCTTCCACAGTCCAAAGATGTGCAGGTCAGGTGAATTGGCCATGCTAAATTGCCCATAGTGTTAGGTAAAGGGTAAACGTAGGGGGATGAGTGGGTTGCGCTTCGGCGGGGCGGTGTGGACATTTTGGGCCGAAGGGCCTGTTTCCACACTGTAAGTAATCTAATATAATCTAAACATTGAGACGAACCATTCCAGCTGTTAACATAGCAATTCCCGGTTTAGAGAGCCGACTGTTCACAATGAGATTCCCATTTTAATCAGCTGTAACACCCCCTCTGTTCACACTAAGATTCCCTGTTTGGAGAGCTGGACGATTCCAACTGTTCCTGGGGAGGTTCCTCGTTTAGAAAGCCGGATCGTCCTGGCTATGCAAACTGAGACTTCCTGTTTCGAAAGTTGAACCAACGCGGCTGATCACACTAAGAATCCCAGTTTTTGGAGCTGGACAATCCCGGCTGTTCATACTACGATTCCCTGTTTACTGAGATGGAACATTATGGAAGTTCACACTGACATTCCTATTTTACAGAGATAACAATCCGCGCTGCTCACACTGAGATTCCTAGTTAAGAGAGCCGGACGATTTGGGCTGTTGCCACTGAGATTCACAGTCTCGGGAGCAGGACAATTCAGCTTGTTAACACTGGATTTCCAAGTTTAGAGACCTGGACCATGCTGGCTGTTCACAGTGAGATTCCCAGATTAGAGTTGTGGACCTTCCCGACTGTTCACATTAGGATTCCCAGTTTAGTGGGCTGGACCATCCCAGCTGCTCACACTGAGATTCCCTTTTAAAGGTCTGGAACATCCCGACTGTTCACTCAGAGCTTCCCAGTTTAAGGACTGGACCAGCCCGGCTGTTCACACAGAGTTTCCCACTTCAGACAGCTGAACCATCCCGCCAATACTGAGATACCCAGTATAGGGGGTTCGATCATCCCATCTGTTCACACCGAGATTTCCCATTGAATTCGCTCAATCCCGCTAATCTCACCGAATTTCCCCATTAGAGTGCTGAACCATGCAGGCAGTTCACACTGAGATTCCCAATTCAGAGAAGTGAACCACCCCAGCTGTTCACTCTGAGATTCCCAGTTTCGAGTCTGGACCAACCCACTGTTCACGCTAAGATACCCAGTTTCGAGAGCAGGGATATCCTGGCTGTTTACACAGAGCTTCCCATTTTAACGAGCTGCACCATCCCGGCTATTCACACCGAGATTAAACTTTTATAGAGTTAGACGATCCCTGCCGTTCACACTGAGATTCCCAATTCAGAGATGTGAACCACCCCGGCTGTTCCCTCTGAGATTCCAAGCTTAGACAGATGGACCTACTCAGCTGTTCATTCTGAGAGTCCTGTTTAAGAGTCTGGACCAACCCAACTGTTCACACGAACATTTCCATTTTAACGAGCAGGACCATCCGGGTTTTCACACTGAGATTAACCTTTTAGAGAGTTGGACATTCCTTGACATTCACATCGAGATTCCCAGTTCGGAGAGATGAACAGCCCGGCTGTTCACTCTGGTAGTCCCAGTTTAGAGAATTGTAACATCCCGGCTATTTGCACTGAGATTCCCACTTTACAGAGCTGGACGATCCCGGAAGTTCACACTGAAATTCCCAGTTGAGAGAGCTATACGATCACAGCTGCTGTCACCGAGATTCACATTTGTGATAGCCCGACATTCCAGTGTGTTCAGACTGAGGTTCCCAGTTTAGAATGATGGACCATCCCGGCCATCCAGAAAGAGATTCTCAGTTCAGAGAACTGGATCATCCCAGCTGCTTCCACCGAGATTCCCCGCTGAGGGAACTCGAACGTCCAGCTGCTTGCACAGGGACTTAGCGTTTAAAAAGCTGAACCACCCCGAACTTCACTGTAATATTCCCAAGTCGGAAAGGTGGACCACCCTATCAGTTCACTCTGAGATTCCCAGGTTCGGGAGCTGAACGATCCTGTCTGTTTGCACTGAGATCCCAGTTTAGTGCGCTGGACTATCCCGGCTGATCACACCATGATTCACAATGTAGAGTGCCGGACGACACCACTTGTCCACACGGAGATCTCCATTTTGCATACCTGGACTATCCCGGCTTTTCACACTGTGATTGGCAATTTAGAGAACTGGATCATTCCAGCTGTCCACTCTGAGATTCCCAGTTTAGAGAGCTGGACCATCCAAGCTGTTCACACTGAGCTTTCTAGTTCACAGACCCGGACCAACCCAGCTGTTCTCACTGGAATCCCAGTTGAAAGAGCTGGAACATCACGGCTGTTCACACCGACGTTCCCAGTTTAGAGAGATGGACCTTTCCAGCCGATCGTTTGGGGAAACCAAGTTTTAGAGGGCAGAACGATTCCGGCTTTCCCAACTGAGATTCCCAGTTTCATGAACTGGACCATCCCGCCTGTCCACTGTGAGATATCCATTTCACAGAGCTGAACTATCCCAAATGTCCACACTGAGATACCCAGTTCAAGGACCTGGACCATCCGAACTGTTCACACTGTGATTCTCAGTTTGCAGAGCTGAAACATCCCGCTGTTCACAGAGTATCCTACTTACAAAGCAGGAACATCCTAGCTCTTCACACAAAATTCCCAGCTCAGAGAGCTGGACCATTCCAGCTGATCGCAGTGAAAAACCCAGTTCAGACAGCAGGACTATTCTGGCTGTTCACATTTGGTTTCCACTTTCGAAAGCAGGACGATCCTGGTTGTTCGCACTGAGATTCCCAGTTAAGGTAGCCGGACCATCCCGGATGTTCACACTGAGATTCTCAATTTAAAGAGTTGGGCAATCCGGACTGGTCAAACTGAGATTCAAAGTTTGGAGAGCTGGACCGTCATGGCTATTCACATTGAGATTCCCACTTTAGACAGCCTGCCCTCTTGGCCTCATTCCTAATGAAGGGCTTTTGCCCGAAACGTTGCTTTTCCTGCTCCTCGATTGCTGCCTGACCTGCTGTGCTTTTCCAGCACGACTCTAATCTAGAATCTGATGTTCAGCTTCTGCAGTCATCACTTTTGCATCGGCCACCCCGGCTATTCACACTCAGTTTGGAAAGCAGGATGATGTTGACTGAATCCACTGAGATTCTCATTTTAGGGAGAAAACCATCCCAGTTTTTCAAACCGAGACTCCAGGTTTAAACAGGTGGGCCATCCCAAAGTTTCGCACTGAGATTCCAATTTACGGATTCGGCCATCCCGGTTGTACCCACTGAGATTCGCAGCATAGAGTGGTGGACCATCCCAGCTGTTCACACTGATATGTCCAGTTGAGAGAGCTTGTCCATCTCAGCTGTAATCAATGAGATTCCCAGTTGAGGGACTGGATGATCCCAGTATTTCCCAATGACATTCCCATTTTAGAGAGATGAACCATCCAGGCTGTTCACGCTGAGCCGGGATGTTACAATTCTCCACCGTTCAGGCTGTTCTCACCGAGATTCTCTCTTTAGAGAGCTGAACCACCCCGGCTGTTCACACTGAAATTCCCAGATTAGAGGGCCGGACCATACTTTTGATCACACTGAGATTCGCAGTTTACTGAGCCACACCATCACAGCTGTTCACAGTGACATCCCCAGTTTAGGGTTCTGGTCCATGCCAGTTGTTCACACTGAGATTCCAAATTTCGAGAGCTGGAACATTCCGGCTGTTCACATTAAGATTCCCAGTTTAGAAAGTGTGACCATCCCGGCTGTTCGCACTGAGATTCCCAGTTTAGAGAGCTGGACTATCCCAGCTGTTCATACTATGATTCCCAGTTAAGGGACCACATGGCGTTAACGAAACTTGACCATTCCGGCTGTTCCCACGGAGATTCCCTGTTTAGTGAGGTGAACCAAACTAGCTGTTCACTCTGATTTTCCCAGGTTAGAGACCTTAACCATCCTAGCTGTTCACACTGAGATTGCCAGTTAAGGAGCGGAACCACCTTCGCAGTATACACAGAAATGTCCAGGTTAGAGTGTGGACTATCCCGACTGTTCACACTGAGATTCGCAGGTAGAGAACCAGACCACCCCACTGTTCACGCTGTGATTCCCAGTTTAGACAGCCAGACCATCCCACTGTTGACACTAAGATTCCCAGTTTATAGAGCCAGATTCTCACAACTGTTCGCACTGAGCTCCTCAGTTCAGAGAGCCGGGCCATTCCGGTCATGCACACTGAGATTCCCAGTTTAGACAGCCAGACCATCCTGGCTGTTCACACTGAGAATCCCAGGTTAGACAGTCAGACCATTCCGGGCTGTTCACATTGAGATTCCCAGTTTAGAGAGCAGAACAATCACGATATTCACACTGAGATTCCCATTTTAGAGGGCTGGATCATCTTGTCTGCGCACACTTAAATTTCCAGATTAGAGAGCTGGAACGCTCCGGCGGATCACACTGAGATCCCCAATTTACACAGCTACCATCCCAGGCATTCACAAAGAAGTTCTCAGTTTAGTATTCCGAGTCATCCTGAATATTCCCAGTGAGGCTCCCAGTTTAGAGAGTAAACCATCCTCGCTGTTCACAACAGGATTCCGAGTTAAGAGAGCTGCCCCACCCCAGTTATCCACACCTAATTTCCCAGTTTAAACAGCTGGCTCATCCCGTTTGTTATCACCGCGATGCCCGTTCAGGAAACTCTGATATCCTGACTGTTCTCATCTAGATTCCCTGTTTAGAGAGCTGAACCACCTCGGCTGTTCATTCTGAGATTCCCAGTTTAGGGAGTGAGACAATTGCCGTTGTTCACACGGGGATCCCAGTTTAGAGTTCTGTGCCATCGCAGCTGTTCACACTGAAATCCCACGTTTAAAGAACTGGAATACCCCGGCTGTTCACGCAGAGATTCCCAGTTTAGAAAAGTATACTATCTGAGCTGTTCACGCTGAAAATCTTAGTTTACAGAACTAAACCATTCCAGAATTTCACATTGAGATCCCCAGTCAAACGAGCTATGTCCATTCCAGCTGATCACGCTGAGAATCCCTGTTTAGATGGCAGGATGATCGCGGCTGTTCCCAATAAGATTGCCAGTTAGTGAACTTAATCATCCTTGCTCTTCACACTGAAAATCCCCGTTTCGAGAGCTGGACCATTCCGGTTGTTAACACTGTCATTACCAGTTTACGGAGCAGGACCAATCCAGCTTTCCAAATTGCGATTTCTATTTTACAGCTCCGGACTATCCCGGCTGCTCATACTGAGATTCTCAGTTCAGAGAGGTGGACCATCCCGTCTGTCCACACTGCGATTCCGAGTATAATGAGCGGAACCATCCTGAGGGTTCACTTGAAACTCCTATTTTATATCTCTGAACCACCCCACCATAAACACTGTGATTCCCCGTTCAGAGAGGTGTAACATTCCGGCTGAAAATTCTGAGATTCCCAGTTTGCACAGCTATAATCCCGGTTGCATACACTAAGATTCCCAAGTTATCGAGCTGTACCATCCCGTCATTTTGCACTGAACATCCCAGTTTAGAAATCAGGTCCATCCCAGCTGTTCACATTGATTTCCCATTTACAGATCTGGACCTTCCTGGCTATAAACACTGAGATTCTCAGTTTAGAGGATTGTAACATTCCGGCTGCTCAGTGGGATTCCCGGTTTGCACACTACCATCCCGAAACTTCACACTGAGATTCTCCAATTGGAGAGATAGACTCTCCCGTTCAGGGATCTCGACCACCCCGGCTGTTCTCATCGAGTGTCCCTGTTGAGTGAAGTGAACCTTCTTGGCTGTTCACACTGAGATTCCCAGGTTAGAGCGCTGGACTATCCCATCTGTTCACATTGGGATTCCCAGTAGAGAGGGCCGGACTTTCCTAGCTGATCAAACTGAGAATCCCAATTTAATGAGCAGGACAATTCTAGCTCTTCCAAATGAGTTTCCCAGTTTAGCGAGATGGACCATCCCGACTTTAACTCAAAGATTACCTGTTCACAGAGCTCGACCATCCCGTGTTTTCAAACTGAAATTGCCAATATAGAGAGCTGGAAAAGCCAGGCTCATTCTGAGATTCCCAGTTTAAAGAGACGGACCACAATGTTTGTTCATTTTGAGATTCCCATTTTACAGATCCGGACCATCCCGGCAGTTCACACTGAGATTCCCAGTGCTGAGAGCTGGACCATCCCGGCTGTTCACAATGCAATTCCCATTTTAGAGAGATGGACCATCCTGGCTATTCAAACTGAGATTCCACGTTTCGAGATCATGCCTACCACGACGGTTCACACTGAGAGTTTCAGTTTAGCGAACTGGACCATCTGGTTCTTCACGTTGAGATTCCTAGTTTAGGGACCAGGCCATCCTATCTGTTCACAGCAAGACTCCCAGTTCGGAGAAGTGGATCATCCCAACTGTTTGCACTGGCATTCCACGTTTCGAGAGCTGGGCTGTCCAAGCTTTTCATGCTGAGGTTCCCAGTGTCTCGAACTGGAACATATTGGCTGTTCTCACGTGGTTTCCACTGGGGGCGCTGAACCATCTTGACAGCTCACTCTGAGATTCCCAATTTAGGGAGCTGGACCATTCCGATTGTTCACGCTGGGATTCACGGTTCTGAGTGCTGTGCCATCCCAGCTCTTAAAACTAGATTCCCAGTTTCGGGAGCTGGACGATCCTAACTGTTCACATTGAGATTCTCAGTTTAGAGGGCCGAAAAATCTCAGCTGTTCACACAGTGATCCCTTTTTAGAGAGCTGGACTATCCGCCCGTTCATAATGAGATTCCCAGTTTACTCAAATGGACCATCCTGCTCTTTACACTAAGGTTCCCAGTGTCGAGAGCCGGACGATCCCAAATGTACACGTTGGGTTTCAGTTTCGATAGCCGGACCATCCCAGCTGTTCACACATAGATTCCCAGATAACAGAGCAGAACCATCCCGGATGTTCACACAGAAGTTGCCAGGTTGGAAAGCAGGATGACAAACCCAGCTGTTCACACCGAAATTCCCAGTTTCGAGAGCCAGACCATCCCAGCAATTCACACTGAGAATCCCAGGATAGACAGCCAGTCGCTTCGGGGCTGTTCACACTGAGAATCCCAGGTTAGAGAGCTGGACAATCACTACATTCACACTGTGATTCCGAGTTTAGAGGGATGGAACATCTTGTCTGGTCACATTAAAATTTCCAGATGAGAGAGCTGGAACACTCCGGCTGATCACACTGAGATTCCCATTTACAGAGCTACCATCCAGGTGATTCACATTGATTTTCTCAGTTTAGTGTTCCTGACCGTCCCGAATATTCACAGTGAGGCTCCCAATTTAGAGAGTAAACCATCCTAGCTGTTCACAACAGGACTCCACGTTTGGAGAGATGGACCATCCATGTTATCCACACTTAATTTCCCAGTTTAAACAGCTGGCTCATCCCATCTGTTCTCACCGCGATGCTCGTTCAGCGAACTCGAAAATCCTGACTGTTCTCATCTAGATTCCCTGTTTAGAGAGCTGAACCACCTCGGCTGTTCATTCTGAGATTCCCAGTTTAGGGAGTGAGACAATTGCCGTTGTTCACACGGGGATCCCAGTTTAGAGTTCTGTGCCATCGTAGCTGTTCACACTGAGATTGCACGTTTAAAGAACTGGAATGCCCCGGCTGTTCACGCAGAGATTCCCAGTTTGGAAAGGTATACTATCTGAGCTGTTCACACTGAAAATCTCAGTGTACAGAACTAAACCATCCCAGAATTTCACACTGAGATTCCCAGTTAAAAGAGCTGGGTCCATTCCAGCTGATCAAACTGAGAATCCCTGTTTAGATGGCAGGATCATCACGGCTGTTCCACTGAGATTGCCAGTTTGTGAACTTAATCATCCTGGCTCTTCACACTGAAAATCCCCGTCTCAAGAGCTGGACCATTCCGGTTGTTAACACTGTCATTACCAGTTTACGGAGCAGGACCATTCCTGCATTTCACATTGAGATTCCCAGTTTGCAGCTCTGTACCATCCCAGCTGCTCATACTGAGATTCTCAGTTCAGAGAGGTGGACATTCCCGTCTGTCCACACAGCGATTCCGTGTACAATGAGCTGAACCATCGTGAGGGTTCACATTCAGACTCCCATTTTATGTCTCTGAACCACCTCACTGTGCGAGCTGAGATTCCCAGTTCAGAGAATTGCAACATTCCGCCTGGAGACAGTGAGATTCCCAGTTTACACAGCTATCATGTCGGCTGTTTACACTAAGATTCCCAAATTATCGAGCTGTACCATCCCGTCATTTTGCACTGAACATCCCAGTTTAGAAATCAGGTCCATCCCAGCTGTTCACATTGATTTCCCATTTACAGATCTGGACCTTCCCGGCTATACACACTGAGATTCTCAGTTTAGAGGATTGGAACATTCCGGCTGCTCAGTGGTATTCCCGGTTTGCACACTACCATCCCGAAACTTCACACTGAGATTCTCCAATTGGAGAGATAGACTCTCCCGTTCAGGGATCTGGACCACCCCGGCTGTTTTCATCGAGACTCCCTGTTGAGTGAAGTGAACCTTCTTGGCTGTTCACACTGAGATTCCCAGGTTACACCGCTGGACTATCCCATCTGTTCACATTGGGATTCCCAGCATAGAGGGCCGGACATTCCTAGCTGATCATACTGAGAATCCCAATTTAATGAGCAGGACAATTCTAGCTCTTCCCAGTTTAGCGAGATGGACCATCCCGGCGTTAACTCTGATATTACCTGTTCACAGAGCTCGACCATCCCGTGTATTCAAATTGAAATTCCCAGTATAGAGAGCTGGAAAAGCCAGCTGATTCTGAGATTCCCAGTTTAAAGAGATGGACCACACTGCTTGTTCACTTTGAGATTCCCATTTTACAGATCAGGACCATCCCGGCAGTTCACACTGAGATTCCCAGTGCTGAGAGGTGGACCATCCCGGCTGTTCACAATGCAATTCCCATTTTAGAGAGATGGACCATCCTGGCCATTCAAACTGAGATTCCACGTTTCGAGATCATGCCTACCACGACGGTTAACACTGAGAGTTTCTGTTGAGAGAGCGAGACCATCTGGTTCTTCACGTTAAGATTCCTAGTTTGGGGACCAGGCCATCCTGTTTGTTCACAGCAAGACTCCCCTTTCGGAGAAGTGGACTACCCCAACTCTTCGAGGAGAAAGTGAGGACTGCAGATGCTGGAGATCAGAGCTGAAAATGTGTTGCTGGAAAAGCGCAGCAGGTCAGGCAGCATCCAAGGAACAGGAGAGTCGACGTTTCGGGCATATGCCCTTCTACAGGAATGAGGAAAGTGTGCCCAGCAGGGTAAGATAAAAGGTAGGGAGGAGAGACTTGGGGGAGGGGCGTTGGAAATGCGATAGGTGGACGGAGGTCAAGGTGAGGGCGATAGGCCGGAGTGGGGTAGGGGCGGAGAGGTCAGGTAGAAATTGCAGGTTAGGAAGGCGGTACTGAGTTCGTGGGATTTGACTGAGACAAGGTGGGGGGAGGGGAAATGAGAAAACTGGAGAAATGTGAATTCATCCCTTGTGGTTGGAGGGTTCCTAGGCGGAAGATCAGGCGCTCTTCCTCCAACCGTCTTTTCGGAACACTGATAGGGGAGGGGAGTGAAATATATTCCTCGTGGTGGGGTCCGTGTGAAGGTGGCGGAAATGACGGCGGATGATACGCTGTACATGGATTTTGGTGGGGTGGTAAGTGAGGACCAGTGGGGTTCTGTCCTGGTGGAGGTTGGAGGGGCGGGGCTCAAGGGCGGAGGAGCGGTAAGCGGAAGAGATGCGGTGGAGGGCATCGTCGACCACGTCTGGGGGGAAATTGTGGTCCTTTAAGAAGGAGGCCATCTGGGTTGTATGGTTTTGGAACTGGTGCTGCTGGGAGCAGATGCGGCGGAGACGAACGAATTGGAAACATGGGATGGCGTTTTTACAGGGGGCAGGGTGGGAGGAGGTGTAGTCTAGATAGCTGTGGGAGTCGGTCGGTTTATAGTAAATATCCGTGTCGATTCGGTCGCCCGAGGCAGAAATGGAAAGGTCAAGGAAGGGCAGGGAGGAGTCTGAGACGGTCCAGGTGAATTTGAGGTCAGGGTGGAAGGTGTTAGTAAAGTGGATGAACTGTTCAACCTCCTCGTCTTCGCACTAGTATTCATAGTTTCGAGAGCTGGGCTGTCCAAGATTTTCATGCTGAGATTCCCAGTGGAAAGAAATTGAACACCCTCGATGTTCTCACGTGGTTTCCACTGAGGGAGCTGAACCATCTTGGCTGCTCACTCTGAGATTCCCAATTTAGGGAGCTGGACCATTCCGGCTATTCGCACTGAGATTCACTGTTTTGAGTGCTGTGCCATCCCAGCTCTTAACACTGAGTTTCCCAGCTTAGAGAGCTGGACTATCCCAACTCTTCACATTGTGTTCATCAGTTGAGGGGGCCGGAATATCTCAGCTGTTCTCACAGTGATCCCTTTTTAGAGAGCTGGACTATCCGTCCGTTTATAATGAGATTCCCATTTTAATCAACTGGAACATCCTGCTTTTCACACTATGATTCCCAGTGACGAGAGCCTGACGATCCTAATTGCTCTCATTGAGATTCACAGTTTCGAGAGCCGGACCACCCCAACTGTTCACACGTAGATTCCCCGAGAACCGAAGAGAACCATCCCGGATGTTCACACAGAAGTTCCTCGTTTGGAATGCCGAATGACAAACCCAGCTGTTCACACCGAGATTCCCATTTTTAAGCTCTAGATCATCCCAGCTTTCACACCGAGATATCCCACTTACCGAACTCACCCATCCCGTGTCTTCTCAGCAAGATTCCCTGTTTAGAGAGCTGAATCAACACGGCTGTTCAGTCTGAGATTTCCAGTTTAGGGAGCTTGAAGAACACAGCTGTTCTCATCGACATTCCCAATTTAGGGAATTGGACCATTCCGCGTGTTCCCATGGAAATCGCAGCATGTTGTGATAAATGTAAAGTAGATTGCCGAATTATTTTCACTTCTGCTGATTCAATATCAATGATCCGCCGTTTAAGCTTCAGGAAGTGAATTATAATCCATCCTCACAGGCAGGTGTTCCTCTGGAGATATAAGAGACTGTGGGTATTCACCACGAACACAGCCCTGGATGCCTACTGACACCTCACAGATAGATGCTAAGTGCAACTGGGCGCGTAATGGCCTGATATAGCCCAGGAAATAGGCAGGATTGGGTAGTTTGTCAATTGGTGATCAGCATATACGTGCTCTTCACCACAGTCCCCAAACACTGTGCACATAACAAAACAGGAAAATGGTAAGTGTTACATAAACGTTTTCACTCATTTCATGGTCGGAAACAAAAATAACGAACAAATGGTCCTAGGAAAATAAGAAATTTAAATACACCAGCATAAAGACATTAAAAAGTTGGCGATGATGGAGCACTGATTTTTTTAAAAAATGTGCTGATGAACCTCAGCAAATCTGGCAGCATCCGTCGACAGACTGACCTATAATTCGATAGAAACCAGTTGAATGGGCTGGTGAAAGGGGTTTCAAATCTTAACAAGTCAACTGGGCGAATTTGAATGTATGTTTGTCAATACCGGAAAGAGAAAAGACAGTTCCAGAGACAATAAAAATCAGTCATAATTGTAAACAACTGGTTCATTTACATCGTTAAGTAGGGAAGTGTGCAATCATCATCTGCTATGACCTCGTGCAACTCCACTAACCATTTTCCTCCTGTCTTCACGTCAGAAGAAACAATACTAAAAACAGAAGTAGCTGTAAAGCAGGTGAAAGTCATATGTATTCGAGAAGAAACGCAGGAAATGTTCATAACTTACTTTTCACACAGACATAGAAAGGTACAGCAAAGATCAGGCTCTTCGGCCCACGATGATGTTCCGAGGATTAATCCTAATATAAAATAAAATAACATCACCTATACAGTTCTCAATTCTCTGCTGTCCATGTGCATTCCATGCGTTCAAACCTCTCTGACTAAAGAACCTACCTCTGTCGTCTCATCTATATCTTCCTCCTTAAAACAATGACCCCTCGTGGCAGTCAATCCTACCCTGCTGAAAACTCTGGCTATCGACTTTATCCATGCCTCTTTTTACCTTGTATACCACAAAACATTATTTTTTGTTGTTGAGTTGTAAGAAGTGGTTGCCACTTGCTGGTTCAGCTTTAATAGATCAACACTCAATGCACACGGGAAAGTGAGGGTAAGCTGTTACCTTTTACGACAGCAGTTCATCTTCTATATATTAATCCTTACAGTAGTTAGGGAGGGAACGCCAGCATACCAACTCAACAACCCTGTCGGGATGGTGATAAAATTCGAGTCAGGATGGTGAGTGGTTTGGTAGTTTACTTGCAGAGGCCGGTGATCACAAGAATCCGATGCTCTTTTCCTTGGAGATGGAAGTGGTTGAGAAGTTGCAAGGGATTATCTGATGAGCTTTGTTGCATTTATGCAGTGCATTTTGTTCAAATTATCAAACAATGTTTGTTTCAGGATGTGGTTCAAATCAAGCGAGCTTCTTTCTTTTGGATTGTGCCAGACTTCCTGAATGTTGTTGGAAATGCACTCGTCCAGGCAAATGGAGACTATTCCATCAATCGCTCACTGGTGCCTTTGAAATAGCGGAGACGCACTGGGGATTCAGGTGGTCGTTTATGCAATTCAGGATTCCTAACCTCGACCAGTTGTGAGTCATTGTATTAATATCGCTTTCCAACTCAGTTTCTAGTCACTGAATCGGAGTAAGTGATTCAGTGATAGTAAGAAGTATCAAGAGAAAGTGATTAGATTACCTGAAATGGGAGTTGGTCGTTGCTTGGCAACTGTGTGGCACAAATGTTACTTGCCACTTTTCAGCACAGATGTGAATGTTGCCCATGTCTGGTTGCATTTGACATGGACTACGTCTGCATCTGAAGATTCACGAATGGTGGTGAATATTGTGCATATTTCTGTGAACATCCCGCTTTTGACATTATCAAGAAAGAAACGTCATTGACATTGTAACTAAAGACGGTTGTTTCTGGGACACTACCGTGGGGCACGAGGATTCTTGTGGTGTAGTGACAGGGTCTCAACTTCGTGGCTTGAAGTACACAGAACATAGAACAGTACAGGTCCGTCAGCCCTTGATGTTCTGCCAAACATATTTCTTACTTTAATATCAAACTAACCGACATACCCTTCCTTTAATGTTCATCAACGTACCTCTCCACGAGTTGCTTAAAGTTGACTGTTGCATCTGACTAGACTACTCTGGCTGGCAGTGCATTCCATGCACCCACCACTTCCTTTGTAAAGAAGCAACCTCTGACATCTCCTTTAAACCTTCTACAAAATAATGCCGTCTCGTGATAGCGGATTCTGCCCTGCGAAATATATTTCTCACTCTCCACTCTGTTTATGCCTATTATAACTTTGTACTTCTCTGTCACGTCAACTCTTATCTCTCTTCACTCCAGTAGGAAAACCCCCCATAGCCTCCTCAAACTTTCTGCATAAGATACAATTTCCAATCCAGCATCCTGCTAAATCTTCTCCAGACCCTCTAAAATATGCACATCCTTCACATAATGAGGCAACCAGGACTGAACGCAACATTACATATGTAGTCTAACTCGGTCTTTATAGAGCTGCAGCATAACTTCGCGGCTGGGAAAGTCAATCCCTCTTCTAATGAAAGCAAACACACCAAACGCCTTCTTCACAACCCTTTCAATTTTGGTGGACTGTTAATGGAAAGGTTGATTTCCCTACTCCTCGGTTGCTCCCTGACGAGCTGTGCTTTTCCAGCACCACACGTTTCGACTCTCATCTCCAGCATCTGCATTCTTCAGTTTCTCTTATCAACCTTGGGCGGCAAACTTGAGCGACCTAATACGTTCAAGACTGTCTAAAAGAGGAATGCATCATAACATCTCTGAACAAGTCGATTATAAATCCGTACCCAGAGCAGCTCCTGCAGAGATGGCCTGGAGCTGAGATTACTAAACTCCAACAACGATATCCATCTTCTGATGTACATCATTCTCCACATCCATGGATAGATAATGGTGATAACAGATATGATAAAACACATCAACACTCAAACACGATTAATAATGATTTAAAAATCGCATACATCCTCAGGCTGGGTTCTTTAAGTGTTATAATTAGCACACACACTCACTGTGTTTCTCTCTGCAGCTACTCTGTCATTTTCCGAAACATTGTGTCAGTTTCGGAAAGGATGGATTACTTCAGACCAAGACGATTAGAAATGAACAAAAATATCCTGTGAGTAATTGATTAAATGGGGGGGATGCATTAGTAAATTTGCGGATGACACTATGGTCGGTAGAGTTGAGGGTAGTGCTGAAGATATCACAGGTTACAGAATGAGATTGATAAGATGCAGAGTTGGGCTGAGAGGTGGCAAATAGAGTTTATTGTGGAAATCTGTGAGGTGATTCACTTCGGAAGGAGCAACAGGAATACAGAGTACAGAGTCTTGGTAGAGGAGATGAGCAGAGAGATCGCCGTGTCCATAAACATTGATCCCTGAAAGTTGCTACCCAGGTTTATAGTTACGTTTTAAATCGTTTTAAAATTTGTTATCATTTATTGGTGGGGGGAATGAGTTACGGAGCCATGAAGTCATACCGCAGCATGTACACAGCTTTGTTGCGGCCGAACCTGTAGAATTGCACACATCAAACGTAGAAACGAGAACATAGGACAATACAGCGCAGAGCATGCCTTTCAGCCCTCGACGTTGTGCCGAACTGTGAAATAATCTAAGCCCATCATCCTCCACTATCCCATCATCATCCATCTGCTTTTCCGAGGACTTTTTTAATGCCCATAAGGTGGCTGAGTTAACTACATTGGTAGGCAGGGCTTTCTACAATCTTACGACTCCCTGAGTAAAGAACCTGCCTCTGACATCTGGCTTAAATCCCTCATTCGTCAATTTGTACCTATGTCACCTCGTAAAAGCAGATTCCATAATTCTAGGAAAAATACTCTTACTGTCCACTTTATCTAATTCTCTGATCATTAATATATCTTTATTAAATCTCGACTTAGCTTTCTATTCTCCAATGAGTACAGACCGACGTCGCTCAGACTTTCCTCATAAGACCTTCACTCCAGACCAGGCAATATCCTGGTAAATCGCCTCTGCACATTTTCTACTGCTTCCACATATTACCTGTAATGGGGCGACCAGAATTGCATTCAAGACTTCAAGTGACGCCGCACTAATGTTTTGTATACTTGCAGCATGAAATCACGGCTCAGGAACTCAATCGCTCTCCCAATAAAACTTACATACTGCATGCTTGCTGAGCAGCTCTATGAATTGGGTAGAAACTTCAGGAATCTGTGTGCACGGACACCAAGATCCCGTTGTTCATCCACAATACCGAGAATCTTTCCATTGACCAAGTATTCTGCCTTCCTGCTATTCTTGCCAAAGTGAATCACATCACATTTATCTGTATTGAACTCCATTTGTCTCCTCTCAGCCCAATTCTGCAGTTTATCCAAGTCTCCTTGCCACCTTGCACACTGTCCACTACTCCACCGACTTTAGTGCAATCTGCAAACCTACGAATACATCCTCCCATACCTGCTTCCAAGTCGTTTGTAAAGATGACGAATAGCAATGATCTCAAAACAGACCTTTGTTGCACACCACTCGTAACCGGACCCCAGGCTGAATATTTTCCATGAACCACCTGTCGTTGACTTCATAAAGAAAGCAAGTTTCCAATCCAAACTGCTAAATCATTCCAATCCCATGTTTATTCCAGTAGCTTCCCCTGTGGAACCTTATCAAAAGCTTTACTGACGTCCATATACCCCACGACAACTGCACTTCCCCCGTCCACGTGCATGGTAACCTTCTCAAAAAACTCATTAACATTTGTGAGACACGACCTGCCGTTGTCAAATCCATGTTGCTTATTTCTAATCAAATTGTTGCTTGCTGGATGATTCGAAATCCTATTTCTTATAATCCTTTCCAAAACCTTTCCTACGACTGACATATGGCTTAATGGTCTATAATTACCTGACCCATCTCTTGATCAAGGGCACATTTGCAATTGTGCAGTCTTCTGGTACTAACGCAGTAGTCGATGACGACTCGAACATCAAGGCCAAAGGCTCGGCCATCTCTTCACGAGTTTCCCAGATATTATTTGGACAAATCCCATCCAGCCCAGAGGACTTGCCTACTATCTCACGTTGTAGAATTGATAACACCTCCTTCTTACTAATCTCAAACGTTTCAAGTCTAATAGCCCATATCTCCGTCTTCTCCTCTACAATATTCACATATTCCTGGGCAAACATTGATGAGACATATTGGTTTCGCACCTCTAAGATCTTCACAGGGTCCACAACCCACTTCGAACTTTTGTTTTGATAGTCCCTATTCCTACCTGAGTCGTTGTTATTTTTCCCCCGCGTATCAATCGAATGCTTTAGGGTTCTCATTTATTCAACATGCTCATGTCCCCTCCTTGCTGTTCCTAACTCTCTCTTTAAATTTTCCCTAGCTACTCTGTGACTCTCCATCACCTCATCTGAGCCATCGCGCCTCAATTTCACAAAAGCCTCCCTCTTCTTCTTAACAAGAATACAGTTTCTTGAGTAAACCAAGGTTCCCTTACCTTATCACTTCCTTCTTGCCTGACAGGGGCATACCTATCAACGACAAGGAATATATGTTCATTAATCCACCCTCCTGCATTCTATGCCTTCTAAGTCTTGTCTAATAGCATTAGAATTGCCCTTGTCTTATCAAAATATTTTGCCGTGGCATGTACTATCCCATTCCATCGTTAAACCAAATGTAAGCAAGTTATGGTCACTTTCTCCAAAGTGCTCACCTATCATTAATAGAAATACCTGCCCTGTTTCGTTAACAAGTATCATATCCAGTGTCGCCTCCCCTCTTGTCGGCCCATGGACATATTGTGTCAGGAAGCCCTCCTGCGCACATTGGAAAGAAACTGATCCATCTGACCTACTACAATTAGAGCATTTATAGTCAATGTTGGGGAAGTTAAAGGCCCCATAATTACCACTCTGTTTCTTTCACTCCTGCCCAGAATCAATTTGCCAATCCTCTCCTCCACCTCCCTGGAAGCGTCTGCGGAGGCTTTAAAAAAAATCATAGCAGTGTGATCTCTCCTCTCCTGTTTCTAACCTCAGACCATACCACCTCTATAGACGAATCCTCGCCAAAATTTATTTCATGCTCTTTTTGACCGTCCTTGACTAAGAAAGCCATATCTCCCCTATTTTTACCACCTTCCCTGGAATTAATAAAAGATCTAAACTCTGAAACCTGCAACATCCATTCCTGACCCTGCTCCACGCATGTCTCAGAAATGGCTACAACATCGAAGTCCCAGATACCTATCCATGCTACAAACGCAACTACCTTATTGCAGACACTCCCAAGGTTGAAGTGGGCACAATTCCAACCAGCTTTCTATGTGCCAATACACTAAAATTACCGTGCACTCCTGTCATTGTTCTGCGTATGCTCATCCTACTGTGTACTGGAAATAAAACATAGGTTCCCATTCCCCTCCTGAGCTACTGTAAAACCACCCAAATACCACTCGCAAATTTAACACACAGGCTATTAATACCCATCTACTTCAAGTGAAGGCAGCCCTGTTTGTCGAGGTCTCGCCTTGAACAGAAATAGTTCCAATTATCTGTGTATCATTTCCCGAAACCCTTCCTTCTGCACCAACGATGCAGCCACGTATTAGTTGATATCTCTCCCGGTTCTTCGGCTCACTATCACATAGCACGGGTAATAATTCAGAAATAACAACTCTATTTGTTCTCGCTCCTAGCTTCCAGTCGAGCTCCCTGAAATCCTGCCGTACATTCCCATTGCTCTTTCTACCTATGCCGTTGGTGCCGATGTGACCCACGACTTGGGGCTGGTCAACCTCTCCCTTCAGGACCCCAAGGACTTGATTCGATACCTCATGGACCTTGGCACCTGGCAGACAATGCATCAAACGTGACTCTCTTTCGTTCCCAACAAGCCTTCTGTCTGACAATCTAACTGTTGAGACCCCAAAGAGTAAAACTCTCCTCCTTTCCCCCCTCCCTTCTGTGCAATAGGGACAGGCTCTGTGCATGCCGCTCGTAAGTCGTCCCCACAGCAGTATCGAAAATTGTATATCTGGTTTTCAGAGGATCCCTGCACTGACTGTTTTCCCACCTACTAACAATTAGCCAGCTTTCTTCATGCCTCGGAGTTACTAATTCCCTGTAACTCTTACCTAACTCAGACTCTGTCACCCGAATGATCCGAAGTTCATCCAGCTCCTGCTTCATTTCCCTGGCGCGGTGTTGGAATAGCAAGAGGTGGGTGCACTTCCTGCAGATTTAATTAGATTGGACATTAACGTGTAACTCAGTTGAAACATCATCCAGGAGGAGCTTTCCTCTCCCTGCCCTGCCATCCCACTGTCCCCTTATCAGAAAGTTAAAAATAAAAGAAGAGAAGCTTGCCTGATGTGTTCCTGGTGTGTAAGGTTGGAGGAGGTGGCTCGACAAGGGAAAGGTCTCGGGTTTAGAAAACACTCACTTATATAGAGCTGAGGGGAAAGACAGTTCTGGTCACCTCATTATCGGAAGGATTCAAAGCTTTGGAAAGGGTTCATAACCGATTTACTGGGAAGTTGGTTGGTCTGGACGGCATGTCTTGTGAGGAAAAGCTGAGGGCGGTGAGGCTGTTTTCATTAGTGAGAAGAAGGTTGAGAGGTGGCTTAATTGCGAGATGCAAGATAATCAGAGGATTAGATAGAGTGGGCAGTGAAAACATTTTTCCTCAGATGGCGATAGATAGCACATGCAGACATAGCTTTAAGATGATCGCTGCTGCAAAAGCGAAAGAAGCCAGAGCTATTTTTTTTTTAACTCAGAGTGTATTAGGAACGTGGAACACCCTGTCCGCAACAGTAATAGATTCTAAATTTAAGCGCATTTGATAAACATGTGGTTGAAACTGAAATAGTGGCGGTTGGATGGGCGTCAGATTGGTTCCACAGTTCGGTGCAACATCAAAGTTCGAAGTGCCTGTACTGTCCTGTAATGTTCTTAGTTCTATGCAGCACTCAAAGAGGAATACAGAAACCGAATGAATTGTAACAGGAGGAGCCCATTCACCCCAACATAATATTCAGTCATTCAATGGTTATTTGTAATGCTCAGTTCCCTGTTCTGTCTAATTCCCATGTCGTTTGATCATTTGAACTCCACGAACTGTATCTATCTCTTTCGTGAAAAAGTCAATGTTTTGGCTGTGAATTCACAGCCTCACCATTCTCTGTGTGAGGTGCATTCTCCTCAGCTCAATCCTGAATCACCCAACCTATATCCTTAAACTGTGACACCTGCATCTGAACTGCCCTTTCATCGGGGCCATCCTTTCTGATTCTGCCCTATCTCAAACCTGCTAGTCTCTGTGATTCCCCTTCATTCATCGAAACTACAAGGAATATCTTCCTAACCAATCTAAGCTCTGTTTATACCCCATTCCTGCCATCCTAGGGTTCAGTCTGGTAAACTTTGTTGTCTCCCCTCTGCAGCCAGAACAACCATTCTCAGACAAAGGACACCAATGCTGCACATAATGCTCCAGGGGTGGATTCACTAAGACCGTGTATAATGTCAGGTATCGCTGTGCATGTACCTGAATTGTCTCACTGTGAAGACTCACTTTGGTCTCTCGGTGATTGCTGTTACACACTGACACTGTACATGCCCCCACCTCCACCACCACCCCAGATCCATGCAACCATTGGACAAACCAAATCGGAGTCTCACTGTGGTCTCTTTGGGGATGTTTGTTACGCACTGACACACTGTCCTCAGTCCATGTAAATATGGACACACACACTAGGGGAGTCTTTGTGGGCTCTCTATGCGTCCTGCAGAGTCACTTTAGAAACTTACTCTCGATATTGGGACATGCATTAAATACTGCCACACACTCTAGAATCCCCCTGTAAAGACTGCCACATACTTCAGGAACTCTGTAAACAGTGAAACATTCTCCAATGAAATTCATGTAAACTCTGGCACATCCCCATGCCCCCTCTCCCAGGGAGCTCCATGTAAACACTGGCACATTCCCCCTACCTGCCGCCTGTGAATACTGACATTTCCTGAAGGAGGCCCTTTAAACTCTGGCAAATTTCCCTGGAAGCCCCCTGTAAACATCCATACATTTTCGCAATTGTCTCCTTTAAACGCTGGCACATTCTTCCTAGGAATACTCATTACACACTGACATGCTTCCCCTCTCAGCCCCCTATAAACACTGACACATTCTGCTTCGGAGACCCCTGCAAGCAGTGATACATTTCCCCCGATATGCCAGTATGAGCAAGGATCATCCCACCAGGAGCCCCCTGCAAACGTGGGCACATTCAACTGTGGGCACATTCAACTAGGCGCACTCTGCAAACACTGATATATTCGCCTCAGGAGACCCCTGGAAAAACTGACATATTCCCACGTTCGCTCTCTCAGGGAGCTCCTTGGAAACACTGCTACATTACCCAAGGTGCCCCCTGTAAACTCGCACACATTTACCAAGTGTCTCCTGTAAACACTGGCACATTCTTCCCAGATGCCCGCCCCCGTAAACACTGACACGCCCCTCCAAGCAGCCACCTTTAAACAGTGACATATTCCCTTCAGGAGACCCCTGTAAACACTGGTATATTTCCCCCTATATCCCACAATGGACATTGATCATCCCCCCAGGAGCCGTGCATAAAAGTGGGCACATTTCCCTCGGAGCACCCTGCAAACACTGACATATTCTCCTCAGACTACCCCTGTAAACAGTAACATGTTCCTCCCAGGAGACCCCAGGAAACAGTGACACATTCTCCTTCCCCTGGATGCCCCACTAAACAATGACACATTCTCTCCCTGTAACCAGCCACAAACACTGATGCATTTACCCCTCCCCAGGATACCCCTGCAAAAAGTGGCAAATCCGCCCCCCACCCCAGGAGCCCTCTGTAAACACCAACACTTTCCACCAGGAAACCACAGAACATTTTAATTTTACATTCAATATGAGTTGTCGCTTCCCAGGCAATTCAGCATTTCAAAAGTAAGTAGAAAGTCAAATTGATGGGAAGATGCAGGATCTGCATGCTTTCGGAAAGGTTAGTCAGCATGACTTTGCGGGGCGTAAAACATGTCTCCCAAACATAAGCAATGTTTTTGCAAGATGTGAGCAAGAAGATCGACGGAAGTAAAGCAGCATATTTTGTCCAAGTGAACCTTAGTAAGGCCTAAAAATGTTCCAGACGGTTGACTGCTTAATAAGATTAGTTCACAGTGAATCAGGGACAGTTAGCCAATTCGATATAAAATTATATTCTGGCTCCATTAGTTTTTGTTACTTTTATAAATGAATTGGATGAGAAATAGGACACATGAATGGAACATTATCAGTCACAATGATGTTTGAAATTATTTCTCACAGACAGAACAGACAAACGTTGAAAATCCATTACTTTCCAAGACCTGATGAATGGTTTCAGTCTCATTTCTCGATAGGTGTTTACTTTGAATTCTTGGTGATAAATGTACCTCTAAGATTCTCTCTAAAACAAATTCAAATAAGGAAAAGTCAGTATGGCTGCAAGCAGATCAGATTTAGGAGCTATATATTCAAGGATATACATTCTATTACAATGATGGCAGGTGGCCAAAGGTGTGGGGTGTCTATCGGAGTAAGAAATTAAACGAAATTGGTAATAAGAAACAAAGTATGGCCAGATGGTGTTGAATCTGTTTGGGTAGAATTGAGGAACGGAAAGGTAAGGAAAGCATTGTTGGAGTTTTGTACTGGCTGTCAAACAGCGGTCAGGAGCTCGGGCACAAGATACACCAGGATATACAGAAGATATGCAGGAACTCCAAGATTCAAGTGGTAATGGAGGATTTTAATGTGGAACTGGCTTGGGAAAATCAGGTCCGAGGTGAATTGCAAGAAAAGGATTTTCTGGAATATCTGTGTGATGTCTTATTGGAGCAGCTTTACATGAATCCCACTGGGATTGTGTAAAACTGAATATAGTTCTTTGCAATGAGATAGACTTAATAAGGGAGCTTAAGAGAAAGGAAACCTTAAGAGGCAGTGCTTTTATAGGATCTTTGCAATTTGAGAGAGAATATTGAGTCAGAATTAACGGCATAAAAGCAACTGCAGAGTCATGATGGAGGATCTGGATTGAGTTTACTGCGAGAGGAGCCGAGCAGAAAAGACAGTGTAAGCAATGCCAGGTGTTTCTGGAAGTGATTCAGCAGACACAGCAGTGACTCATTCCGAGGAAAAGAAGCGGATAAGGAGGATGAGTTGTGCAGCTGCACAAAACTCTGGTGTGGCCGCACTTAAAGTATTGCATACAGTGCTGGTCACTGCATTATTGGAAGAATGTGGAAGCTTCGGAGAGGGCTCAGAGGCGGTTTACTAGAATGCGGCCTGGTATGTAGAGAGGGTCATATGACAAAAGGCTGAGCGATGTGAGGCTGTCTTCGTGAGAGACAAGATGTTGGCGTGGTGACCTTAGTGAGACATAGAAGATAAACAGATGATTCGTTACGGAGGGCCGTGAGAGCCCTTTCCTTGGATGTTGATGGCTAGCAAGAGGGGCATAGCTTTAAATTAAGAGGTAAGAGATACAGGACAAATGTCAGAGGTAGTGTCTTTACTGGGAGAGCAATAAGGGCGTGGAAAGTCCTGCCTGCAGCAGAGTAGACTCGGCACTTTTAAGGCCATATAAAAAGTGGTTTGATAAATATTCGAACGAAAATGGATTAGTGAAGGCTTCAGATTGATTCCAGAGATCAGCGCAACAACTTGGGCCAAAGGGCCTGTACTGCGCTGCATTTTTCTATGTTCTCTGAATCTTAGAAGGATGAGGAGTGATCTAAATGAATCTTGCAGAAAACTGAATGAGTCGAAAGTGGGGTATGGAAAAATACAGAAGTTCAGGCAGCATCGGAGGAGCCAGAAATCGATGAAGCCCTTCATCAGGACACCTGAATACACAGTCCTGAATGACCTGTACAGAGTGGATTTTGGCAAGATGTTTTCATGGGTAAGAGAGACTAGCACATGTGGCTCAACCCTGAGAGTAAAGGGAAGACCTTTTACAACAGAGGTAAGATAAAACGTCTTTCGCCAGCCAATGGTGAATCTATGGATTTCAGTGGAATTAAAAGGCTGTGGAGGCCAGTTCATTGAGTATATATAAGACAAAGTTGTCTGTTTTCTTGATTGTCGAAGTGATAAAGGGTTAGGGGGAGAAGGAATGAGAATGAGGCTGTGAAACTTTTCAGCCATGATTGAATGTTGAAGTTAGACAAAATAGCTGCAGATGCTGGGATACAAACTAGACAGGCATGAGGCTGGAAGCACAAAGCAAGCCAGGCATCATCATGGACTGTGCAAGTCGAAGTTTCAGATTGATGTTTCGGGTGTAAAGCGTTTTCAGTCGTGAAGAATGGCTACACTCCAAACGTCGACTTCCACACCTCCTGACGCTGTCTGCCTTGCTGTGTTCTTCTCCCCTCCTGCGTGTCCACGTGATTGAAAGTTGGAGCATTCGCGATGGGCTGAGTTGCCGACTTGCTTCGCCAATGAGAACTGTTTAAAATGCTAAAGTAAGTTGTGAAATGGGGTTCACTGAATCCAGTAATTTGTATGAAACAGATTCAGAAATAATGACCATAAAATGTTAGTGGATTGTCATAAGTGCTCAACTACTTAACGATTGTCCTTTGGGGAATGGGACCCACTATCTGTCCAGTGCCTCGACAAGACTCAACACTCAATGCGACGAGACACAGTGAGATAATTTAGTACACAGTTTACACCACCACCATCGCATGAATATAGGGGCAAATTACCTATTTAAGAACATCAAGACCAGTGGTTTTAAGGAACCATCAGCTATAATCTCTTCTTCCAGACATACCCTGTCCTCTTCAGGATACATGCCGCTGTTGTTTTGCAGCTGCTCCCTGACAATCCTGAAACTTCGCAGTGAAGAGTACTGTGGGAAAACTGGCACGACAGCACAAGAGTGAATGATGGCCTCTTTAACCTTCCTCGTGCCTCACACATAACATTAGATATAAATTAGGTTCGAACCAAACTTGAGATATAATTCATCCTAAAATTAATGCCTGAAATTCCAACGAGACCTTCAGCTTAGTAACTAAACCGACAGAATACTTCCCACAACAGCTTCTCTTTGGAGCTTTTCAATCTCAGCAATGCTGGGGCTTAAGATCAGCCGCTTCTAGTTGCTCTCCACTGCAGATGGAAATGACACATCAAGAAGTGACCAACACAGGACACCAGGGACTGAATTCTGTGTTCAACCACGCACACTGATATGAAGCAGCACTTTCACAGATGCCTCTGTGGTTCAATCCCTACAACAGACACAAGACTGTGCAGCGGCGGGAGATTCTCCTGCTCCGTGGATGCTGGCTGCCCTGCATTTCCAGAAATTTCTGTTTGATTACTGATTTATCACATCCACGGGTCTTTTGATTGATAATGAGAGGGAATGAGAGTGTGTTCGTAATTTTAGGTGTTGAACTCAATATTATGTACAGCTGATTGTGAATCGCTTGGTTTGGAAACGAGATGCAGTTCCATCGGTCTGCTCTGCGATTCGTGAAGCAATACAGCATGGCGAGGACAGACAGTGCAAACTTGGTAAAAACAATGACTGCAGATGCTGAAAACCAGATTCTGGATCAGTGGTGCTGGAAGAGCACAGCAATTCAGGCAGCATCCGACGAGCAGCAAAATCGACGTTTCGGGCAAAAGCCCTTCATCAGGAATAAAGGCAGAGAGCCTGAAGCGTGGAGCGATAAGCTAGAGGAGGGTGGGGGTGGGGAGAAAGTAGCATAGAGTACAATGGGTGAGTGGGGGAGGAGATCAAGGTAATAGGTCAGGGAGGAGAGGGTGGAGTGGATAGGTGGAAAAGGAGCTAGACAGGTCGGACAAGTGACGGTTTTACAGAAAAAAACAGAATACAGCTTCCAAGCACAATTGTCTATTCTTGGCATGATGCAATGCTCTAGTTAATCACAGCGCAATTTCCAGCAAGAATCTCTCCTCGACAGGTTAGGTACCTTATAACCGTCTGGACTTAACATTTTGTGTAACATACACAGATATTATCCAATGATATTACTTCCCTTTCTCTTAGCTGTTATTTCGTACATTCTCTGTCACCTCTGGCCGGTCTGCCCTCGGTCCATTTGTGGTCCATTCATAAAGTCCATTCTGGAATCTCAAGTCTAGAATCTAAAGACACCACCGTTTTACCGTTCTCACATTCTGATCGCCGAATGCGAACTACGAACACACTTTATCCCCGAGCATCCCAGGCCTAGCCACTTCTCATTCAAACTCTGCTTCCTCCACACTTCATGCCATCTCTGATGGGGAGTCATCTAGATTCTAAACGTTAGCTCACTCTCTCTCCATGGATGCCTCCTGACCCGCTGTGAACTCCAGTGTTTGTTGTTCTCAGAACATTTTACACAGGACTGTGAAAATTTTGAATCTGATCGAGGATATTGAGGTGATTTTTGAATAAATCAAAGTTACCGAAATATACTCTTCACTCCAAACGCTGTCATACCTGTGGATAATGTAAGGTTTGCAGATCTTGGAGATCAGAGTCGAGAGTCGATGACGGGCTCCGGCCCGAAACATCGATTCTCCTGCTCCACCGATGCTGCCTGATCTGCTGTGTTTTTCCAGCAACATACTCTCGGCTCTCATATTTGATCCCAAGATGACTTTCTGACCACACGTATATGCAACAACAAACTCCCAAAATTTCAATCTCTAAAATGTTGCCTCTCTCCACCCCACCCCAGCTCAATTGTTACTGAAACTCCTTACCCGTGCCTGTGTTGCCTTACAATTGACCATTCAGAACGAGAACACCTGATTTCCAGATTGAACAACATAGAACATAGAACATTACAGCGCAGTATAAGCCCTTCAGCCCTCGATGTGGCGCCGCCTTGTCATACTAATTTAAAGGCCATCCCACCTACACTATTCCATGTACGTCCATTTGCCTGTCCAAAGTCGACCGAAATGCACTTAAACTTGACGAATCTACTACTGATGCAGGCAAAGCATTCCATACCCTTACTACTCTCTGAGTAAAGAAACTATCTCTGACATCTGTCTTATACCTGTCTCCCCTCTCTTTAAAGTTGTGTCCCCTCGTGTTTGCGGTCCCCATACTTGGAAAAAGGCTCTCCCTGTCCACCCTATCTAACCCTCTGATTATTTTGTATGTCTCTATTGAGTCACCTCTCAACCTTATTCTCTCTAACGAGAACAGCCTCAAGCCCCTCAGACTTTCCTCGTAAGACATTCCTTCCAAGCCAGGCAACATCCTAGTAAATCTCCTCTGCACCCTTTCCAAACCTTCCACATCCTTCTCACAATGCGGTGACCAGAATTGTACACAATACTTCAAATGTGGCCTTAACAGAGCTTTGTACAGCTGCAGCATAACCTCCCGGTTCCTGAACTCAATCCCTCCATTAATAAAGGTCAAACCACTATATGCCTTCTTAACAACCCTGTCAATCTGGGTGGCAACTTTCAGGGATCTGTGTACTTGGACACCGAGAACTCTTCTCACCTGCACTCCCAAGAATCCTACCGTTAGCCCAGTACTTTGCTTTCCGATTACTCCTGCCAAAGTGTATCACGTCACACTTGTCCACATTAAGTTCCATTTGCCACCTCTCAACCCCGCTCTGCATCCTATCTATGTCTCTCTGCAACCTACTACATCCTTCGTCACTATCCACAACTCTACCGACCTTAGTGTCGTCCGCAAATTTACTGACTCACCCTTCCAAGCCCTCATCCAGGTCATTTATAAAAATGACGAACAGCAGTGGACCCAACACCGACCCTTGCGGTACGCCGCTAGTAACTGGACACCAAGATGAACATGTTCCATCAACTAAACCCTCTGTTTTCTTTCAGCAAGCCAATTACTGATCCAGACAGCTATGTCTCCCAAAATCCCATTCCTCTGCATTTTGTATAATAGCCTACTGTGGGGAACCTTATCGAACGCCTTGCTCAAATCCATACACACCACATCAACCGGTTTAGTCTCATCTACTTGTATGGTCACTTTGTCAAATATGCTCAATATGATTCGTTCGGCACAACCTACCCTTCACAAAACCGTGCTGACTGTCCCTGATCAGATTATTCTTTTCTATATGGTGACAAATCCTATCTCTTATAACCTTTTCCAACACATTACCAACAACTGAAGTGAGACTCACTGCTCTGTAATTAACAGGGTGGTCCCTACTACCCTTTTTGAACAAGGGAACCACATTTGCTATCCTCCTGTCCTCAGGCACTATTCCTATAGACAATCATGATTTGAATATCAATGCCAAAGACTCGGCAATCTCTTTCTTTGCTTCCCAGAGGATTCTAGGACAGATCCCATCTGGCCCAGGGACTTGTCTATTTTCACACTCTGCAGTATTTCTAATGCCTCTTCCTTGTGAACCTCAATCTCTTCTAGTCCAGGTACAAGTACCTCTGTATCTTCCTCGCCAACATTTTCATTTTCTATAGTGAACACTGTCGAAAAATATTTATTTAGTGCTTCCCCTATATCCTGTGACTCCACAACCAACTTCCCACTATTATCCTTGATTGGCCCTAATTTAACTCTCGTCATTCGTTTATTCCTGACATATCTATGGAAGGCCTTAGGGTTAACCCTGATCCTATGCGCCAACAACTTCTTATGTCCCTTCTTGACTCTTCTGAACTCTTTTTTTTTAGGTCTTTCCTGACTGCCTTGTAACCCTCAAGCACTCTAACTGGGTTTTCACATTTTGTCCTAACATAAGCCTTCTTCTTCTTCTTGACCAGGGATTCCACTACCTTAGTAAACCACGGTGCACGCGTTCTATATCTTCCTTCCTGCAAGATTCTGACTTCCCACGACGGGTGACACCCTCTCAGCGTTTACCCTGCCAAACCCCTGAAGAATCCCATATGTTTCAATGAAATTACCTCTGATTCTTACAAGATCCAGTGAGTACAATCTCAACCTGTTCAGCATTTGCTTACAAGGTACTCCCTGCAAACCAGGGATAATCCCAGTGATCATTTTTCGAAATTCTTTCAACGAACATAAATACTTCCATAAATAAATGGACCAAAGCTGCTCAGATTACTGCACATGCGCTCTCGCCAGCACGTTGTGCAGTTGGCCTAAGACGAAGACTGCAAACTCTGATACTGCAAGCCCTTGAAACAAGGTACAACATTCCATTCTCGTTCCTAAATTCCCTTTCTAAGTGTGAGCTAGCTTTCTGTGTTGCCTGCACAATTACCTCCAGGTTCCTTTGTGGTGCAGCTCACTACGTTTTTTTACACTTAAGTAGTCCATTTCTTCGTTACCTCCTCTGATGTGATCTAGATGGACTTCAGTAAGGCGTTCCACAAGGTTCGCCATGGAACACTGATGAGCAAGGTTAGATCTCATGGAATACAGGGAGAACTAACCATTTGTATACAAAACTGGCTCGAAGGTAGGAGGCAGAGGGTGGTGCTGGAGGGATTTTTTTCTGAATAGAGTCCTGTGACTAGTGGAGTGCCACAAGGACCGGTGCTGGGTCCTCTACTTTTTATGATTTTCATAAATGATTTATATGCGAGCATAAGGGGTTTACTTAGTATGTTTGCCGGTGACAACAAAATTAGAGGTGCAGTGGACAGCGAAGAAGGTTGCCTAAGATTGCAACAGGATCTTGACCAGATGGGCCAATGGGCTGAGAAGTGGCAGATGGAGTTTAATTCAGATAAATGTGAGGTGCTGCATTTTGGGAAAAAAAAATCTTAGCAGGACCTATGCACTTATTGTAAGGTCCAAGGGACTGTTGGTGAAAAAAGAGACCTTGGAGTGGAGTCGCAGGTTGATAGGTTAGTGAAGAAGGCGTTTGGTATGCTTTCCGTTATTGGGCAGAGTATTGAGTAGCGGAGTTGGGAGGTCATGTTGCGACTGTACAGGACATTGTTTAGGCCACTGAATATTGCGTGCAATTCTGGTCTCCTTCCTATTGGAAAGATGTTATGAAATTTGAAAGGGTTCAGAAAAGATTAACAAGGATGTTGCCAGAGTTGAAGAATTAGAGCTTTCGGGAGAGGCTGAACAGGCTGCGTCTGTTTTCCCTGGAGCGTTGGAGGCTGAGTGGTGACCTTATCGAGGTTTACAAAATTATGAGGGGCATGGATATGGTCAGTAGACAAAGTCTTTTCCCTCGGGCCCGAGAGTCCAGAACTGGAGGGCGTAGGCTTAGGGTGAGAGGGGAAAGATTAAAAAGAAAAGACCTAGGGGGCAACGTTTTTAGACAGAGGGTGGTACGGGTATCGAATGAGCTGCCAGAACAAGTGATGGAGGCTGGTAGAATTGCAACATTTAAGAGGCAGTTGGATGGGTATATGAATAGGAAGGGTTCAGAGGGATATGGGCTGGGTGCTTCCAGGTGGGACTAGATCGGGTTGGGATATCTGGTCGGCATGGACGGGTTGAACTGAAGGGTCTGTTTCCATGCTGTACATCTCTACGTCTCTATGACTCTAAATGAACAAATTCACATTTTTTCCAAGTTATTCTACATTTACCAACTTCTTGCCCACTTCTCCTATCAAGATCTCTCTGTAAACTGTGTGTAACCCTCTCAGACATTGAGTGTTGTGAAAATTCTCCCTTTTTTCATCGAAACATTTTTTTTGAATTACTGGGCAGTGGGAAGCATGTGCAGTTGGTATTTTTGGAAATGACTGGGTGGTGCTTGCTGCCCATTGTTCAGAACAGAGACAAAATATCCATAAGTTGTATTAGCCTTTAACTAATAATGTCTTATTGGCGAAGCGCAGTGGCAGCACAGAGGGAAAGAAAAGGAAACAAATTCTGCTCTTACCGTCAGGCTGATTCTTGGAACATGCTAGCTCGTGTCAAAGATCTGCGTTCTGCTCACTCACATGAAATCTCAAGAAGGATACTCATGGAAACCCACTTGGTTTCCCACATGGACTGACTGCTAATCTCCAAAAGGGGTGAAATGCGCAGTCATCTGGTCCAGTAAGATGGGATTTTGTGAGTTTCTAACCCGAACTGGCAGTGCAGGTTTTTATTAACTTGCATTATAGGATAGTAAAAGTGGACTTGCCGATTGGATCTCAATAATTGTAACGCCAAACTCTGACCTAATTACTCAACTCATCATTACATCGACATTTGCGTTGTGTGTGAGTATGCTGTACCGGTTCATTCTCACTTGCTGCCTGAAATTTCTATTTGATTCACCACTTTCTCTTCACAGATCATCACGAAACCTGCTCACTGTGTCCTGATTCATTTCATAATCAGCTGATGAGTTTCCGTTTTATCATCCTCATGTATAAGATCTGTCAACAGCTGTATCACATGTCGCCTGAATTTGCTTTGATAAAATGAGAACAACCTCAGTTTCTCCAAACTCGATAAGGTACACATCAGGATTGTGTTAGGACATGTTCCAATTGGCTGCATCAATGCAGCCCCCAACAATGATAATGAAAGTGTCAAAGCACTGTGTCTGAATGGTGTCCCAGACACCATAATCAACACTTCCTCTCTCCACCACCGAGATACCGTGCCAGCATTTTGTCAACGGTAAAGTTTCCATTCTCCTACCTGACCATCGGGCTGTTCTCTCATTAGGGAACGATTATGGGTCTTTCTGAACCTGAAGATTACCGCAGACCAGTCAAGGGGAGAGGTTGAGAAGGAGACTCAATCGATTGTAGATGGATCCTCTCGATGTGTATCAGCACTAAAAGTGTGACATGGATGGGTATGTTAAAAAAACTCTAAAGATGCAAGTAAACCTCCCTGTTCTATGAAACATCCTGGTAAATCTTCACTGCTCCCTGTCAGGGACCTGTCATGATTCACAATGTCTGGATGATCTCCGGTTTGCACAGACCCATTTGCTCTGTGTTCCGGTGGATGACCTCTTCATGCAGCAACAAGTATACTGACCATCACTTCCTGTAAGGTTGGAAAACACAGCAATCATGGTAACACGAAGAGGTAATTACATGCATGCTTGCGATCCCAAGCTGACAACATTATGTATAAAATGCTGCAAAAAGGAATTAAAATACGTGAACTAGCACAGACCCAATGGGCACAGAGCCTTTTTCTTTGTACTGTACATCACTGAGACACAACGTAGGTGCATGACAAGCCACATTTGAAGTCAGGTATATTTTATTTTCGAAGGAACGTAAGGTACAGAGGTAGGGCGGGAGTAATTTTAGGAGCAGGGTGCACAAGAATTTGAAAGTGCCACATCAAGTGAGGAAATAAAAATGGCTTTCTTTTCCTCATATGGCTGGAATTAGGGGAAATCACTATTGCAAATATCTGTGAAAATGAAGAAGGTTCAGAGATTGGGTGGATTGTACGGCTGGAGAGGATTGCAGAGATTGGGTGGTTGAACGAACGTTGATTGACAAAAATGTGGAGCATTTACTGAAGAGAAAGAAAGTACATTGTTTAACTTTAAGGAGGCAAGGATCAGACATGATTTTAGACGGTTGCAGGGTAGCCAGGAAGAAACTGAAGAATGAACGGAGATGGAAACAGAAGGTAGTAACGTATTAAAATTTCAAAATATTGCCACATTTCGATTAGAAAGATGTTGAAGCTTTTTTTTCAAATTTTTTTTTGAAAACATGACCAGGCAGAAGGAGTAGCCAGAGAATGTGTCAGTAATGTTCATTCAGCCGAAGCTGGTAAACAGAGCTATTGAGGGATTTGCAGCACTCTCAAATGAGGTATCAACAGATTACGCAGATGGCAAAAAGGCTATTGTGAATGCCTATGAATTGGTACCAGAAGCATATAGACAGCGTTCTGAAACATAAAGAAGGAACCACGTCAAACTTATTTTGAATTCGAAAGCATTGTACGTGGGAGTTTTGATTCAGGCCTTAAAATAGGTCTCGCCTGTTAGCGATTATTCTGCTGGATGGTGTTAAAAACTCACTTCTGGAGATGATTAGAGCTTTTTTGGATGAAAGCAACAGATCGTGAATTTGAAGAGCAACAGAGTTTTCATATGTACATACATTGGTATATAAAGCGAAATTCAGCTTCCAGCAGGACTTTCATCTCATGAGGGACAGAAATGGGAGAATGGGCGATCCTTCACGACAAGCAAGGACGAGGTGATCCTGGGAATAGTTTACGACAGGTGAAAAAGGAAGCCCAAGAGGATGGAAATGAGGTGAAATGCCTCAGGTGTTTTCACTATAATGAAGTATGACAAACTACATTAAAGTGCTGGTGGTTAAACAGCATCATTTGGAGAAGGTGTTTCCACATGCAAGAAAATAAATTACGTAAGATGACAGTGATGATCGTTGAAAAAACTCTGTGGGAAAAGATGTGGTAGAAGAGGCTAAGCCAGTGGTTGAGTAAACGTAGTGAAGGAAACCTCAAGAAAAGTCAAGAAACTGGTGGAGCTTTCACGGCCTGGGCAAGATATGGGTATTATGTTCCAGCCCGATCTCAAGTAAACTTCACCTCTGTGGCCGAGAGTGTGGTCCTGGAAAATCACAGGAGGTCATCCAGCATCCGCGGAGCAGGAGAATCGACGTGTCGGGCATAAGTCCCTCATCAGGAATGAGGCTAGTGGGTCGGGCCTGAGAGACAAATGGGAGGGGGTGGGGTTGGGGGGATATAGCAAGACGTGTATGAATGTGAAGGAGAAGGTGATAAGTCAGTGAGGGCAGTAATGGAAGGGTCCATAGAGCGGTGCCGAGTTGGAGGCTTGGGACTGGAATAATGCGTGGTAAGGGGAAATGAGGAAGTTGTTAAAATTCATCTTTATCCCGTTTGGTGTCGGTTTCTAAGGCGGCATATGAAGCGCTCCAAATCCAGGCGTCGAGTGGTAACGGTTTGGCGCCTCCTCCAGGCGTCGGGTAGTAGCCAGTTGTATCCAGCATCTAACATTTTCTAACATGTTCCCTGAGAGAGTGGTAAATTGTGGAAAAGATGGACAGGAATTTAGCATTTACTTGTGTAAGATCAGTATGGAAAACCAAATCAGGAGTGGGGATGTAACAATGCAATTTATTGAAAGAATGTCAGTTCCAGGAATACAGTTCGTTCTTGGAAGAAACTTAGTATGAGCAAGATGGGAGTGACGACACTTGGTGTGTACCAGCCAGAAGGAAGACCAGGGAAATGCTGAGTCAAAAGAAAAATACCTTGGATATTTTCAGATGCCACTTTCATCATTCAAATTAAGAAGCTAAAACTAAAAGGCAAGAAGAACGAGTTGAGTTTCAGTCATCGGACACCCTGTTTGATGTAATGGTGCAGAAAAAAGCGAAGATGTTTGTAATAGATGCATATTCAGAAAATAAGTCAGAATGTGTAACAAGGGTCATTATTTTAAAAGTAAAATCCTAAGATGAAAATGGAGACAATGGCAGTTTAGTGAGAGGTAGCTGGGTGGAAGTGCACCAGATTGTGTTGTCGGTGGCATTACCCATAATAGCGGAAAATATTAGAGGGAGCACACGAATTGCCAGTAGGATGTCAACCAGGTGTGATGATTGCTCAGCCTAAGGCACAAAGACACTTCTATTGACCTGGACTGCACAAGGATGTGGTTAATGTTGCTGGTGATGTCATATGTGCCAACTGGTAGGTACGCCACGGGCAGTAACGGAATCAGCACCTTTCTTGCCAATTCCCTGATATGAAGAACACTTCATGCAGGCTACCATGGTTGTGTACGTTTCCTCCATTAGCCAGAATTGGCAACAAATACTTGAAACTCATAATGGATACATCTAACCGATTGGCAAAAGCAAAAGCATGGGATATTAAAGCACAAGGAACGATGCTGGAGCTTGTAACGTTCTAACAAAGAAAATTCAATAACCACTTAAGTCAGCATCTTGTCCCTTGTTACCCTTGTGATCTCAATTGATGAAGTTCAAGATTACATTGCTTTTGCTCACTGCTGCCTCAATCAAGTCAAGAACAGCTTTAATTTTCGTTTCTCCCACATACACCTTGTAAACCAAAAAACAAGACAGCGTTCTTTCTGGACCAATGTGCTACATGGACAGCAGAAGCTACACCAAGGGCAGCAGAAAGTGCATAAGAAATGCAAAACACATTATACAGCATAATAATTCCTAATATGTCATGGCAATAAGCACGGCAGTGTACAAATTACAGCATAATAAAATAATGAGAGCAGTGGAAGAAACTGTTGTAAAGTCTGGCCATCAAAGAGCGAATGCTCTGGTATCGTCTACCAGACAGCACGAGGCAGAGGAGGTTGAGTGAGTGATTTTGGGGTCTTCCACAATGATTTTAACCTTTCGGATTCAGACTGTGGTGTACATGTGTCCTGGATCTGTATAACGTCCCTCTCTTTCAGCCACAACATCTGGTTTCAAGCCCTACCTGCTATGGAGTTCTGCAGATCGTTTTGTATTTTTCGTGATTTGTTAATCGATGATTGAACCACGTCAACTATATTCTGTTTCAGCTGAAATTAAATAACTCTACCTCAGTTAACGGATCGCGGGAGCAGTGGAGGCAGTGGTGCGAAGTAGGATAATAAATTCAAGTTCATTTGTCATCTGTGGATTAATCTGTGGATCTGTGTAATAGTCATTCCTTGCAAGATGGATTGATACATTTATAGAATTCTGAGTAACTCATAAACGTGCGCTTGCAAGGTTGTCCTTTTCAGTCCCAAATCACACGTTATATTGATCTGTGTGAAAATCCTTTTTCCCCTGAAGAAGACATTTGAGTCAATTGGTTGCATAAACCTGTGTCCGAATGTATAAATGAATATGCGTTGTGGTTCTTTTAGTTTGAAACTAGAGCTTGGTCACTGCTTGGATTTCAGGTCTGGGACCAGTGTATGTGTCACTCTCCCCTCTAATCACATCAGATTCCAATTGGAGTGTTCCTTACCTGGGAGACACATGCTCCAGGTAGAGCGAGCAGGGAGCTGACTGGATGAGATAGAATGTCGGCAGAGAGGGGCCTTTGAGTGACAGAACTGAACGTTTTCTAAAATAATTTCTCTCATCTACAGATGCTTTTACCACGTGGAAGTAGCAGGAGGTGAGTATCAGAATGTGCGTGTGTTTGCATTTGGCATCTCAATGCTAGAATTAGAACATTGAACTTAAAACAATACAATGCAGAACAGGCACTACGGCCCGCAACGTTGCGCCGACCTGTGAACTAATCCAAGCTTACCGCCTTGCACTATCCCACCATCATCCATGTGCTTATCCAGGTATTGTATAAATCTCCCTGATGTGGTGAAATTAAGTACATTGGCAAGCAGGGAATTCCAAGTCTTTACTAGTCTCTGAGTAAAAACCCGCATCTGACATCTGCCTTGAATCTGTCACCCCTCAATTTGTATTTATTCCCGCTTATACAAGCTGACGTCGTCATCCTAGGAAAAAGACTTTCACTCTCTTCTCTATCTAATCCTCTGATTATCTTGTATGTAACTCTCAAATCCCTTCTTAGCCTTCTAATTTCCAATGACAAAAGGCCCAACTCTCTCAGACTTTCCTCATAAAACCTTCCCTCCATACCACGCAACATCCAAGTAAATCTCCTCTGCACCTTTCGCAAAGCTTCCACATGATAATTGTAATGATTCGACAAGAACTGCACACAATATTCAAAATGAGACCACACTGGCATTTTGTATAGTTGCAGCATGGCATCACGGCTCCGGAACTCAATCCCTCTAACAATAAAACCTAACACACCATCCGCCTTCTGAACAGCACTACCAACCTGGACTGTAACTTTTCAAGATCTGAGGACACGTACTCCAATATCCATCTGCAAATCCACAGCACCAAGAATCTTTTTATTGACCCTGTATTCTGCCTTCCTGTTATTCTTCCCAAAGTGATTCTCCTCCCATATAGCTGCATTGAACGCCATTTCCATCTCTGAGCCAAATTATGCAGGTTATCCAAGTTCCCCTGTAACCTGCAACATGCTTTCACACCGTCCACTACTCTACCGACTTTAGCGTTTTCTGCAGACTTACTAACCCTTTCTCCAATGCCTGCGTTTAAGTGATTCATAACAATGACAAACAGCAGTGGTTCCAAGTCTGATCCTTGTGGCACACCACAAGTAACACACTCCAGGCTGAATGTATTCCATCAAGCACCAATCATTGACTTTTTTTCAGGAATCCAATGTCTAATGCAATTTGCTAAATCAACTCTAATCTCGTGCCTCTGCATATTTTCTTCAACAGTATTCTTCAACAGTCTACCACGTGGAACGTTATCAAAGGCTTTACTGAAGTCCATGTACATCACGTTAACTGCCCTACCCTCATCTACAAGATTGGTCAACTTCTCAAAAAACTCAATGAGCTTTGTGAGACACGACGTGCTCTTGACAAAACAATGTTGACTATCTGAAATCACATTGTTGCTTGCCTGACGATTATAAATCATATCTCTTGTAATTATTTCCAAACACTTTTCCGACAATAAAAGTGACGCACACTGGTCTATAATTATCTGGGTCAACTCTATTGCCCTTCTTGACCAAGCGCACAACATTTCCAATCCTCCAGTCCTCTGGTACTAAATCTGCAGAAAATGACGACTCAAAGATTAGAGCCAAAGGCACGGCCGTCTGCTCCCAAGTTCCCAGAAAACCCTCGGATCAATCTCATCCGGCCCAAGAGGACTTCTCTACTTTCATCATTCTGGAAATGATAACACCCCTTCCTTAATAACGTCGATCATTTCTAGTCCAGTATGTCGTATTTCATTCTTTTCCTGTAAAATATTCTCATTTTTCTAATTGAAAACCGATTATAAATATTTGATTCTCATCTCTCCGATCTCCACGGGGTCCATACAAAACATCCCACTTTTTTTCTTTGACTGGCCCTATTCCTACCCGATTCATCCTTTTATTCCACACATACCAATAGAAAGCTTTAGTGTTCTCCTTTATTTCAACTTCTAAAGACTCGTCATGTCCTCTATTTGCTCTTCATAACTGTCTCTTTAAATCCTAACTGGCTACTCTGTACCTTCCCATCACTTCATCTGAGCCATCTTGCCTCATCAACACATTAGCCTCCTTCATCCGTTTAGCTTCGGTTCCTTCACCTTATCTCTTCCTCCCTGTCTGACAGGGACATACCTATCAAGGACGCGCAATGCCTGTGCCTTAGACCAGCTCCACACTTCGATTGTCCTCATCCCCTTAATTTTCCTACGCCATTCTATACATCCAAAGTCTTGTCTAATCGCATTATAGTTAACCTTGCCCGATCGATAAGTCCTGGCCTGTGACACGTGCCTATCTCTTTCCATCGCTAAATTAAACATAATTGAATTATGGCCACCCTTTTCAAAGTGCTCACCTACAACTAAATCAAACATCTGGCTTTGTTTCATTACCAGGCACCAGATAAAGTGTGGCCTCATTTCTTGATGGCCTTTCAACATAGATTGTCAGGAAACTCTCGTGTAAACATTGAACAAAAACTGATCCATCCTTTTTACTAGAGTTAGAGAATTTTCAGTCAATGTTGGGGAAGTTAATGTCCCCCATAATCACCATAGTGTTCCTCTCACTCCCACTCAGAATCATGTTGCCGATACTCTCCTCCACCCCCCTGGAGCTCTGTGGTGGCTTATAAATACTCCCTGCAGTGTAACCTCTCCTCTCCTGTTCATGACCTCAGCTCATACAATCTCAGTAGACGAACCCTCGTCAAAAGTTCCTTCAGCCACTATTATACTGTCCTTGACGAACAAGGACACACTTCCCACTCCTTTAACGCCTTGCCTTTTCTTAATGAAAGATGTGAACTCTGGAAACTGCAACATCCATTCCTCACTCGGCGCTTTCCATGTCTCTGAAATG
This sequence comes from Chiloscyllium plagiosum, assembly GCF_037043375.1. NCBI lineage: Eukaryota > Metazoa > Chordata > Chondrichthyes > Orectolobiformes > Hemiscylliidae > Chiloscyllium > Chiloscyllium plagiosum. Next base: position 24,456,564 of record NW_028270190.1, read on the forward strand.
ACCACTACATCTAAATCCCAAACCTGTATCAATGCTGCACGCCCAGCTACCTCACTTCAAATACTTATGGCGTGAAGTGGACACACTTCAAACCAGCTTCGTGTCTGCTAACACATTCCTGTGACAGTGAAATACTGTCCATGCCCTCCCTACTATCATCGCCCTGTGCACTGGAACTTCACCTCAGGTTCCCATCCTCTTGCTAAGCTATTTTAAACCCACCCGAATAGCAACAGCCAATTTCCCACCAAGAATTTCATAGCCCTTAGTTTCAAGTGAAGACCATCCTGTTTGTAAAAGTTCAACCTTCCCTAGAATGAGCCCCAATTATCCAAGTTACTGAAAATCTCCCCCCCCACCATCCCTGTAGCCATCTTTTCAGGTGATATCTCTCCCGATTCTTTGCCTCGATATCACGTGGCATGAGTACCAAACGAGATATATCAACTCTTGTTTGTTTTTGCACTCAGCTTTCACGCCAACTCCCTGAAATCCTGCCTGACATCCATATCCCTCTTTCTACCTATGTCGTTGGTACCTACGTGGACCACAACTTGCGTCTTGACACCCTCTTCCTTCATAAGCCCAAAGATACAATCAGAGAACTCACGGGCCCTGGCACATGGGAGGCAACACACCAACCATGAATCTTGTTCGTTCCCAACAATCCTTCCATCTGAGTCGCCAATGATGAACACTCTCCTCCTTTCCCTCCTTCCCTCTGTGAAAAGGGACAAATTATTTGCCAGAGACCACTATCCCCCACTGCATACCCCTGATAAGTCTACCACCGTACAGTATCCAAAACGGTATACATGTTTTTATTCAGAGGGACCACCCGAGCGGATCCATCCACTGACCTTTATCTCCCTTCGAACAGTTTCCCACCTTTCTTCGTCCCTGTGAGAAACTGCTCCCCTGTGACTCTAACCAATCAAAGCCTCTGCCTCCCGAGCGATCCAGCTCTCGCTCCAATTCCCTAACACGGTCTTGGAGAATGACATGTGGGTGCATTTACTGCAGATATACTTGGATGGTACATTAATAGTGTCCCTCATCTCAAATATCATGCAGGACGAACGTTCCTCTCCCTGCACTGCCATCTCAGGTGGTCCACTTACCAGAAATAAAAATGGGAGAGAAGCTTACCTGATGTGTCCCTGGTATTTCACGTTGGAGGAGGTGGTTGGGTGGAGCCCCGAGCTTACAAGACGCTCACTTTTTTGCTGAACGGAATTTTTAAAAATCACTCCTTTCCCAGAATCCTCTGCTCTCTGATGTCAAATGTAAAAGCTTAAATCAATGAATCACCACTCTCGACATGTCCCAGGTACAATCTCCCGCCCTTCGGCCTGCTGCTGCTGAAAAACAGAAAAGGAGGACTCCCGCGCTAAAGGTAAGCATATCAAAGTTCATATCAGTGACTTGCCGCTCCTGACAGGCCCTTCGTCCAAGCTCCCGCCCGTGAACCTGCTGCTACTGCTGTGGCTGCTGATAAACAGAAAAAAAAACAGTTTTAATCCGTTACCTACCTCACATCCCTTCCTTAACCAACCAGGCTGAAGCAAACCCCAAGAGCATGGCCTGTCCCTTATGGGACAGAGGGAATGTGAGAAATTCTTGGCAGAGCCATGCCCACTAAAATGACGATTACCTCTCTCTCTGGCCTTTATTCTCCCCTTTTCTCGCATTCTCTCTCTCTCTCTACCCCTCTCTCCCCAACGCCCCTTTTTCTCTCTTCTCTCTCTCTGTCTCACTCTCACTCTCCCTCACCCCCCAGGCTGGTCTTTCCACCTCTTTTTGTATCTCACTTTTCCTCAGTCTGCTCTTTCTTGCCCTTGTGGTAACATTGCATTTTTCTGTTTCTTCCCTTATAGCTCTGACTCTTACCTCTTAGAGAATACAGACCATAGAATGTCCCAGTACGTCCCAGTAAATCTCCTCTGACTTAACCCTTTCCCAAGCTTGCAAATCCTAACTATAATGCGTTGTCCAGAACTGACGGCGATGCTCCAAGTCAGGCCATACTTTCTGACTTTCTAACTGATTTTTTCCACTCCGGTTTATGCGCCCTCCCATTATCATTCATCTGCCTGTCTTCCACCCAACTCATCTCTCTGTGGACCGTTGCTGGGTGTTGCATTGTCTTGATAAATTGTGCACCTCCAATTTTATGCAGTCCTCCGCCTCCACACACCAATGTTTTTCTGTGTACCCAGCGTATTTTTAACTCTCATAATATTGCACTTTCACGAGTTTTGTACATCCTCACTATTTTAATTACCCCAAAAACTAACACCCAGCACGCCTCACCTCTTTAGATATTGCATTTGCAAAGCATGAATGAGTAGCTAAGAAATTTTGCCAAATGATATTTCACGCCCCCTTTTTGAACCCACGCTCACATTTGTGCCATGGATCATGTGCCAACCAACCTGTTTTATAACCGACATTCTTCTCTATTACAGACCCGTAGTTCTGCCCCCAAAATTATGCACTGCCTCATTTTGTCCCCAATCACGTCTTCAGCCACCCCAATACATTGTACATCCCAGAGGTTTTCTGCATCAGCACACAAATTCTAAACAACCTTATGTTTTGTACCTTGGCCAAAGTTTGTATTCTCAATACCGACTGCTACAATCGATCACTCCTTTTTGCAGATCCCCCACAATTTAATGCAGTCTTTCCTAACTCTGTCATCTATTTATTTCGCCTGCATGTGCCCACCCCAACCGGATTTTGCAGGCTCTCCACAAAGTATGCTCATATTCACTCTGCCACACTGCAAAAGTTGCATCCATCCCAATTGTGCAAACTTGCCAAATTTTGCATTTCCCATAGTTTTCATTCCCTCCACAAGTATTGTTCAAACCTCAAGTTTAATCTAGCCCGCATACTTCACACTTCCACAAAAGTCCCACCCTCAGATTTCACACTCACCAGCCCTCCAAAGGTTTGACCTTCCACAAGCATTTCCCCTGCCCATATTGCTATCTATACATAATTTCAACCCACGCGAAGTTTTGTGCTGCAGTTTCTCACTTTTGTAATCCCTTACTGTCGCATTCCACAATTTAGCAGCTCTGAAGTTTGCACCCTATTTTTAAATGTCTGAAACGCTTCAAATGGATTCTGACGTCCAACTTACTCAACTATATTTGTTAATTTATATTAGAAACCACCTCAAACATCTTAACCGGATTCCAATCTTCAACTCACTCCATGTGACTTTGTGCAGAAGCCACATTTAATCCCTCAATTAGATACCATTTTGACTGTCTCCCAGACATCTCAACTTCCGTTATAAAAGCCAACGTCCTGTGATCTGCCAACTGATTAGTTTCAAGTCTTTAATTCACTCACGTGATTCTGTTCAGTTTGTCAAACGTCGCGGTCATCATGATGAGATTTCAATGTCTAATTCAGTTTTTTCTATGTGACTATGTCGATAAACTATCCTGAGACCATCAGTTAGATTTCAGAATGCATGTCTCTCCTGTGATCGGATCTTCTGTCTGCAAATCAGTTAGAGTCACAGAGTCATAGAGATGTACAGCATGGAAACAGACCCTTCGGTCCAACCCGTCCATGCCGACCAGATATCCCAACCAATCTACTCCCACCTGCCAGAACCCGGCCCATATCCCTCCAAACCCTTCCTATTCATATACCCATCCAAATGCCTGTTAAATGTTGCAATTATACCAGCCTCCAACACTTTCTCTGGCAGCTCATTCCATACACGCACCACCCTCTGCATGAAAAAGGTGCCCCTTAGGTCTCTTTTATATCTTTTCCCTCTCACCCTAAACCTATGCCCTCTAGTTCTAGATCTGATTCTTTTTTTTTCAGTCTATCAATCACTGCGTAGTATCAGTCATTTTATATAGAAGTCACTCTTATCTCCTCAATTGGATACTCATCCAGAGTTTACTCCTGGTTATCTGTGATTATGGGCACACACAAGCTCAAATCCCTCTACAAGATTCTACGTTTTAAGTTACTCTTGAGTGTCTCCTCAGAGAAACACGAAAATGCTTGAAAACACAGCGAATCCGGCAGCATTGCACGGAGAGAGAGCAGGCTAACATCTTGAGTCAAAATAACTTTTCTTCAGAGTTGATATGAAAGGTGGAGAAGCAGCATTTATGCGGTGGTGAGGGCATAGTAGAGTGCGAAGTCAGAAATGGCGTTGAAGCAGGAGAATGTGATTGGAATGTGATAATGACAGAACAATGGCGCATCGAACAGCACACTGGGAAAAGCAGAAAATTCCAATTGAATGGGGGAGGGGAGAGAGAACATGGTGACAGAGAATGCATCAATATAGATAAAAGAAAGCGAAGGAATGGGAGTGGTTTAAAACCTGAAGATGTTGAACTCACGATTAAGTCTAGATTATTATGAAGTGACTCAGTAAGGTGTTGTTCCTCCATTGTGCTCCGTGATTCAGCAGTGAATTGCAGCATGTCGGGAACAGACATGTGAGTATGCGAGCAGGACACTGTCTCATTTTGACCAGGTACAGGAAGTTTTGGTTCATGCTTGCGCCAAGATTTGAGGTGTTCTGCAAAGTGATCACTCAGTCTGCATTAGATTTCTCTACTGTAGAGCTGCTCATGTTCGGCGCAACAAATTCAATAGACCATACTGGAGGATAGACAGGTGAAATACTCCTTCACCTAGAAAGACTGTTTATGTCCTTGGATCGTGAGCAGGAGGACGTGAAGTGGCACGTGTTGCACTTTCTGCAATTTCACGGGAAGATGCTGTGTGAACATGATGGTGTTGGTAATTGACGAGTAGACTCGGATTTATGGGATGAACCCATTCATGTGGAATGCAGTGAGAGTGAGGGGAAGGTAAGTTCTGTGGTGGAATTTTGCTGAAGCTTTCCGAAATGGTGGAAAACAGTCCTTTGAATGTGGAGGCTGGTGGTTTGGAAAGTAAGGGGTGCCCGAGCATGCTGTTGACTGACAGGAATGGGCAATAGTGGAAGAACGGCTGATCGGATGGTTATGGTTCGAAACATGAGAGGAGAGATCACACTGCTTGAAGTTTTTTATAGGTCTCTGCACAGTTCCGGGAGATGGAAGAGAGAATTAGCAAAATTATTCTTGGTATGAGAGAAAGGAACAGGGTGGTCATTATGGGGAATTTTAAATACCCCGACAATGACTGGAAATGCTATAACTCTAGGACGTCGGATGAATCAGTTGTTGTCCAATGTGTGCAGAAGGGTTTCCTGGCACAGTATGTCGAAGGGCCGACAAGAGGGGATGCCACACTGGATCTGGTGCTTGGTAATGAACCAGGCCAAGTGTTTGATTTAGTTGTAGGCGAGCACTTTGGAGAGAGTGACCATAATTCAGTTACGATTAGCTTTGCGATGGAAAGGGATAGGTACATACCAAAGGCCCAGAGTTGCGATGGGGCAAGGTCAATTATAATACAATTAGGCAAGCATTGAGATGGATAGTATGGCGCAGCAAAATGCATGGGATGCAGACAGTCGAAATGTGTAGCTGGTTTAAGAAACAGATATTGCGTGTCTGTGATAGGTATGTCCCTGTCAGGCAGTGCGGAAGGGATAAGGTAAGGGGACCGTGGTTTGCGACAGAAATTGCATCTTTTGTTAAAAAGAAGAAGGCTCATGTGCTGATGAGGCAAGATGGTACATATGAGGCGATGGAGAGGTACAGATCAGCTAGGAATGATTCAAAGAGAGAGTAAAGAACAGCAAAAAGAGAACACGAGCAGTCTTTACCAAAGAGAATAAAGGAGAACCCTCAAACTTTCTATAGGTGTGTGAGGAATAAAAGGATGATTAGGTAGGAATAAGGCCAGTCAAAGACAAAAGTGGGAAGTTGAGTGGGGACACTGTAGAGATTGGAGAGGTGCTGAATGACCATTTCTCATCGGTGTTCACTCAGGAAAAGGAGAATATTGTAGTGGACAAGAATGTAGTGAGATATTTGACGAGAAAGGATCGAGGTTAGTTATCAAATCTAGAATGAGGGAAGGTAGACAAGTCGCCTGGGCTGATGGGATTTATTGGAGAATTCTTTGGGAAGCTAGGAAGGAGATAACAGAGCCTTTGGCTTTGACATTTGAGTCGTCATTTTCTACAGGTTTAGAACTAAAGGACTGGAAGATAGCAAATGTTGTGCCCTTGTTCAAGAAGGGTAGCCGAGATGACACAGGTAATTATAAACCAATGAGCCTTACTTCTCTTGCAGGACAGGATTTGTAAAGGATGATAAAAGGTAAGATTTCTAAACATCTGGCAAGCAACAATTTAATATCAGATAGTCAACATGGTTTCATGAAGGGCAGGTCGTGTCTCACAAACCCCATTGAGATTTTTTTGAGAAGGTGACCAAGCATGTAAATGAGGGTAGGGCAGTTGACGTGGTATACATGGAATTCAGTAAAGCCTTTAGTAAGGTTCCACGTGGTAGGCTGATGGAGAAAACGCAGGTACATGGAATTCAGGGTTAATTAGCAGTTGGGATCAGAAACTGACTTTCTGAAAGAAGGCAGCGAGTGATGGTTGATGCAAAATATTCAGTTGGGAGTTCAGTTACTAGTGATGTGCCACAAGAATCTGATTGGGGAAAACTGCTGTTTGTCATTTTTCTAAATAACTTAGAGGCAGGCATAGGTGGATAGATCAGTAAATTTGCAGGCGACACTAAAGTCGGTGGAGTAGTGGACAGTTTGAAAGAATGTTACAGGTTACAGGGGGCCTTGGATAAACTGCAGAATTGGACTGAGAGGTGGCAATCGTGTTCAATGCAGATAAATGTGAGGTGATGCAGTTTGGGAAGGATAACAGGAAGACAGAGTACTGGGTCAATGAAAGATTCCTGGTAGTGTGGATGCGCAGAGGGATCTTGGAGTCCATGTGCATCGATCCATGGGTGTTGCCACCCAGGTTGATAGTTTTGTTCAGAAGGCATACGGTGTTTTATGATTCATTGGTAGAGCGATTGAGTTCCAGAACCGCAATATCCAGCTGCAACTATGCAAAACTCTGTTGCGGCCCCACTTGCAACAGTTACAGTTTTGGTCCCCATATTTCGGGAAGGATGTGGAGCATTGGAAAAGGCGCAGAGGAGATTTCCAAGGATGTTGCCTGATCTGGAGGGAAGGTCTTATGAGGAAAGGCAGAGAGACTTGGGTCTGTTCATATTGGAAAGAAAATGCGAAGAAGTGATTTGAGAGAGACATACAAGAATATCGGACGATTCAATAGGGTAGATAGTGAAAGACCTTTTCGTCGGATGATGACTTCATCTTCTACGAGATGGCATAAATGCAAATTGAGGGGTGACAGATTTAAGACAGATGTCGGAAACAGGTTCTTTATGCAGACAGTGGTAATAGCGTGGAATGCCTTAATTGCTAATGTAGTCAACTCAGCCATATTAGGGAGATTAAAATAATCCTACGATAAACACATGGATGACTTTGGGTTCGTGTAGGGTGAACGAGTTGAGAATAGTTCACAGGTCGGTGCAACATCGAGGGCGTTAGGTCCTGTTCGACGTTGTATTGTACTTTGTTCTATGTTCTATGGCTGATGGACGTGCCTGGCACAGTGGGTGAAACCATGGTGCTGGAATAAGGAAGCCCTATCCGCAGTACTGTTTTGAGAAGTGGCATTGTCCAAACATGTATGACGGTGAAGGTACTCAGAACTTGGGTGGAATCTTTGCAGGACATGCGTTGTGTAGAACTGTAGTGAAGATATCTATGGAAATCAATGCCTTTGTAATGGAAAGCAGTGGACATTGTATTTCACGAAATTGAGACAGAGTGGTCAAAGAAATGAAGGGATGTGTCTTCACTGTCTATTGTTCCTACTCTATATTCGAGTAACCATCTGCAGACTGGATGGTCATTGTGGAGAACAATTTCAGTTCATGAGGAACCATGATCAGAATGTTCCTGTCCCCTACCATGTTGACAGAACTGCCCAGATTTCAAAACCTCTGTCTGTCCTTGGCATTCTGCAATGTTCCAGCGAATCACAGTGCAAAGTTGCGGAAAATTTCAACTTCAGAATAGGCACTTTACAACTTTCTGGACGTAAACGTAGAGTTCATCATCTTTGTATTGCCAGCCGAACACAAACCCCCCCCCCCCCCCCCCCCCCAAATATCCTCCAGTGAGACTGTCTTGCCAACCTGGCAGTTAGATACATCGTGATAGTGCCATTGTTACATTCACAACTTAATCGAAACCTTCAATGTCCTTTTCTCCCTCCTCCCCCGGTGCGAAAGTGCTGCTCCCACCATATGTTTTGTCAGCTCTGATGAAAGGTTATCTAGTCTGGAAACATTAGTTTGCTCTCCCTCTCTGTCTGTCCATGTCTCCTGATGGATGCTGCTCGACCTCATGTCATCTCCAGTGTTTGTTGTTTTGATGCTGGCGGAGTCCTCGGGCATGTGCATTGTTCGTTATGATTATAAGCATGCGTGCAACGAATCTTGGCTGGAATGAAATATTTCTCTGTTGCATCCACAGGCGGTTAGTGAAGCATTTGTTGCAAGATTCTCGACAGATGTTGCATGATTTCACAGCTAAAATTATCTCTTTCCAAAGATGGGTTTTCTGTGCCTGCGATTTAATCTGCAGAGAGCCAGACGTTTCTGTTCCGAAACAGGCACCGGTCCACGGCCGCCATCTTGGAACAGTGGGAGCAGAAAGTACGCAGATGTGGTTCACGTCATGATGATACAGGGAAGGGGCGGGACCATTGCACTCTCTCGCCTCATTTTCCTCCCTTTTATCGCGAATCTGAGCCAAAGTCTCCATCTGGAACTGTTGGTTTGTTCAGTTACTCCTGGTGGGAGGGATGGGCTTACTGATGGAAAAGGGTAACATGAAGGGATGATTGAAGCTGGATGTGATTAAAAGGAGCGGTCCCACCAGAACCCAACTCCTGGAACTCTCTGTTAAATTATTGGAGTCTCAGCAGCTGGATGTCTGACTGAATCCGTCCTACACATGCAGGAAGGGAATGTTCTCTCCCAGGTGTGAATGCTCCATTGTGTGACCAACCCAGCCCTTAGTCTTATCACTCTCTTGTTGTAGCCTGCAAAACCCCTCGACACTGTCTACAACACCTGATTCTTGTGTCATCGTCAAACTTACTAACCCACTGAATCATGTAATTGTATATAGAACATAGAACATTACAGTTCAGTGCAGGCCCTTCGACCCTCAATGTTCGCTGACCTGTGAGACCAACATGAAGTCAGTATAACCTTCACTATTTCATTTTCATTCATATGTTTATCCAACGACCATGTAATTGCCCTTAAAAATGACGAGTCCATTATTGTTGCAGATAGGGCGTTCCACAACTACTACTCTCAATGTAATTAATCTACCTCTGACATCTGTCCTACATCTGTCGCCCTGAATTTAAAGCTCTGTCCTTTCTCACTGCCCACCCTACTTAATCCTCTGATTATCTTATATGTCACAATTACCTCACGTCTGAGCCGTTTCCCGGTAACGAAAACCGCCACAAGTACATCAGCGGTTCCTCGTAAGACCTTCCCTCCTTACCAGCCAACATTGTGGTAAACATCCTCTGAAAACATTCGAAAGCTTTCATTTTTCCAATAAAGCGGTGCACAGAACTGTATGAAATATCCAAGTGCAGCCGCACCAGAGATTGGTGCATTTGCAACATGACCTCATGGCTCCGAAATTCAATCGCTCGACCAGCAAATCCAACGAATGCCTTCTTAGCATCCTGATCAAGCTGATTGGCAGCTTTCACCGATCGAAATGCATGCGTGTCAAGATCTCTCGGCTCATCTACACTACCAATAATCTTACCTTCATCCCAGAACTCTGTATTCCTGTTGCTCCTTACAAAGTGAATCACCTCACAATTTTTTGACATATCCCAGCCCGGTTCTGCAGCTTATCTATGTAATTCTGCAACATCCTTCTGTACTGTCCAAACCTCTACCGACCGTCCTCTGCACATTTACTAACCCATCCATCTGCGTCGCCAAGCAGGTCATTTAATTTCAAAAAAGACAAGCAACAGTGACTCGAAAACAGATTGTTGTGGTACACCAACAGTAATTGAACTCCGAGATGAACATCTCCCATCAACTACCATCTTCTGTCTTCTTTCAGCTAGCTAGTTCCCCATCCAAACCGTCAAATCACCGTCCAGCTCAGGCCTCCTTATTTTTTGAAGTATCCTACCGTGGGTAGACGTATCCAACGCCTTACTGAAATCCATAAGCACCACATCAACCGCTTTACCCTCAACCACCTGCACGCTCATCTTCTGAAATAATTCAAACGTCTTGTGAGGTAAACCATACCATTCACAAAAATATCTTACTGAAATACATATACACCTCATCCACTGCTCGGAATTCATCATCTCAAAGAACTCAATAAGGCTTGTGAGGCATAACCTGCACCTCACTAAGCCAGGCTATCTTTAATCAAATTAATTGTTTTCCAAATAGTCATAAATCTTATCTCTCAGAATCATTTTTCGTACCTTGCTTTCCACAGCCGTAATACTGACTGGTCTCTAAATTCAGGGATTTCCCAATTCTCTTTCTTGAACAGAGGACTAGCATTGTCCATCCTCCAATCATCCTCGACCTCTTCCGTGGAATGACCATCGCCTAAGGCTCAGCAATCTCATTCCTCACTCCCAGGAGTAACCTTGGATATATCTGATCTGCGACTGGGGATTAATCTATCTTGATTCTTCCCAGAATGTCCAGCACATTTACTCACTTAATATTTTCAAGATGATTAACCTGGTACACAGTGCTCTCACTATCAAACATGCCCCTCGCACCAGTGAATACTGAAGCAAAAAAACTCCTTTCGGGCCTCCCCACCAGTCTAGACAGCAGGTGCAAGTTCAGTTCATTATACCTGATCAGCCCTACATCTCTCTGATCATTCTCTATTTCTCACGTAAGCGTAGAACGCATAGATGTGTATTCCGTTATTCAGCAACCTGCTGTGAAGTACGTTGTCAATGGTCTTCTCGAAATCCAAATCAAACATGTTCGCTGTCTGTCCTTTGTCTAACATGCTTGATAACTCCTCACAGAATTGGAACAGATGTGTCATTCGTAATCTTCCCTTGACAAAGTAGTAGTGACTCTGCCCTATTTTACCTATATCAAAGGAATCTCCGGTCTTATCAATAATATTAGATGCTAAAAGCTAAGCACAAACTGTGGCCAGGCCACCCGGCTTTTCATTCCCAGCCTCTGCCTCACTCATTTCGTGAATACGAGTGTTGCATTAGCTATTTCTCAGTCATCAGGGACCATTTTTTACTCCATTAACTGCTGACGGATCACATTTATGAGAGGCCATTGAAGTGCTTCGTGACTGTGTTCAGGCGATCACCTCATCATGTTGTACATCAGCAAATATGTATTCAGGCGATGCCTTTCAACCAACTGTGCGTGGGAAGGGATTCACCCTGTCATCCCAACATGCTGAACCGTCAGTGACTTCATCAGTAAGGACGCTCTTTTAATTTTGCTGTGAATCCCATTCAAATTGAAGACTAAACTAGATATTAGGTTGTATTGGTTTAAAGACCTGTCATAAAAAAAAATATTCCCTAATAATTTGGCTGTAAACTGCTCTTTGGGAAGCAGTGGCAATAAATAAATTTCGCAATAAGCTGAAATGTGACGTTAAAAAAAACTCAAGGTCATATTGGAACTCGGGCTTTGAGTCTGAAGGAACAACATTATGAAGGTATGCAATGCGATTTTCTACCATGGATTTGGAAAACGTAAAAGTGTTTGAAGGTAGGGTACCCTAATGTCTCAACAGACATACTACTTAAAGAAGAAGTGATCACTTTCAGGACATCTGAAATTGTGATGATTCTGGGGAGCGGGTGAAATTGATAGTTAGATAGAAAATTTGAAGCAAACATGCAAGGAAATTATGAAAACTTCATTGGGTGCGTGAAAGGAAAAGATTGGCTAGCACACGTTCGTGCATTTTATAAACATGACAATTTATATTACAAAACATGGAAATGGTAGAGAAACAAGACGGTTACTCTGCACTAACTTGATGTGAGATTCGATGTTGCAGAACGCAAGGATATCAAGGGAGTTCTGAAACCAGAGGACAAAAATCATACAACAGGAAAGTGGTAGAATTTGAACAGTAAACTGTACTGAAGTTTGATAATGCATCGGGACCCCGTTGTCTTCATCCCAAAGTGTCGAAGAAGGAGGATAGAGAGAGAAAGAGAGAGAGAAAGACAGAGAGAGAGAGAGAGAAGGAGAGGATGCATTGGATATTATCTTTCAAATTGTGATGTCTCTGGAAAGTTTACTTTTATGTCAGTATCAGTGAAAACGTAGCAATCTCTCTTTATTAAAAGCAAATCACTGAAACCTTCAGAATGAGTGTTAAAATTGGGCCCAGTCAACATGAATTTGTGAAAAGGAAACCACGGCTCAAAATATAAAGATGTTAAAGAAATTGCTTGCTGTGAAGATTAAGGAGAATGTAGGTGTGATTTGCTTGTTCAAAAGGATTTTGATAAGATGCCAGACAACGTTCATAAATAACATTAGATTGCAATTGATTGGTGACAACCTGCCAGCATTGATTAAGAATTTGTTATCATTGAAAAACAGATTAGGAATATTTGCTATATCTTCAGAGGCTGCTGTTACTGGTGGAGGACCACAATAAGAAGTTGCTGCTGTAATCTTTATTTTTAATATGTGCTGTCTTTATGTCTGTTCTCCACCTTCCAGATAATTTGTTTCTACCCTGATGGAGAAATTACATGCCTGTCCTTTGTATGGCTGAGGAGTCGGCTGATCATTGAATGTGAATAGACATGAAGACACATGCAGCACAGAAAATCTGTGGCAATATTTGGAAAGTGCAGACCCCTATCCTGAATGGAAACCAACTGAATCAGTCACACTGGGACGAGGCCGCACCTGCTCTGTTTATGGGAAGGGAATCACTTGTTCAGCCCGCTTACAAACACACCAACGAGTCCACACTGACGAGAGTCAATTCATGTGCTAAGCATGTGGCAGGGCATTCCCCCTATTAGCCAATGTGCTGACTCACCACAAATTCACAGTGGGGAGAAGCCGTTTCTTTGTCTGAAGTGGGAAGCGATCCTCTCAGTTATCCCACCTTAAGACACATCAAATGGTTCACACTGATGAGAGACCTTTCAAATACTTACACCGTGAGAAGAGCTTGAAAAGCAAATGCCATGCGCTGAGACACCAACACAGTGACACTGCGGACTGATCATTCCCCTACTCCGTGTTTGGGAATCAATTTATCCGTGCAAACGCCCTTTTGGAACGCCAACGAATACACACTCGTGAGAAGTTGTTACCTGCCTCCTCTGTGTGAAATGTTTCACGCGGAGGTCTCTGCAGGGCAGGCGTCTGTGCTGTTGATCTTCACAAAACCACGATAAAGGTACTGTTTCCTAATACATTCCTCCTGCGAGGAGGCAAAATGTGCTCATACAGATTTGAGGCTAATACTACAGGCCTCTACCCAACAGTGCTGGATCACAGTTGTGCACCATTTACATAAACGATTTTTATGAGTATACAGAAGTCATAGTTAGCGGTTTGTGAGTGACACTAAAATTGCTGTCAAAGTAGACAGTGCAGAAGGTTATCTAAGAGTAATCGGGATCAACAGTACGCATGAGCCAGTGAGCTTAGGGCTAGTCGGTGGAAAAGCACGATCTTGCGTTGTGTTAAGGCAAACCAACCCGGGGCTTGTACAGGTAACGTTATTATCCTGGGTCGTGTTGCCAAACAGAGGGACTTCGAGATGCAGGCACACAGTTCTTTGAAAATTTCGTCACAGGTAGACAGGGTGGTGAAGCATGCGTCAGGGACACTTGCCTTCGGTGTTCAGACCTCTGAGAATAGGAGTTGGGATGTCATGCTGTGACTGTACAAGTGATTAGTGAGGTCACCATAAAAGTGTTGATAATCATCTGGAAAAAATCCAACTGGTTCACATCTATTCTTTCTGGGAGGATTTATAACAGTCTTACCTGGTCTCGCCGACGTGTGATTCGTGATTGAGCAATATTACTGGATGTAAGCCGATTTCAGGCAATTAACAGTGGGATTTGTATGCTGATCCAAGCCGTGACTTCATCAGCCCATGAATGAATAAATAAATAATACGACATATACCGCCCTTACCGCTGCGAATACACCATCTGCAGCAAACGTACTGGCTTTGTAACACTGTTCAGGCCCTTGCAACTCTCTGTAACACGTTTACCACCTCGGGCGGAACGGTATCTCAGTGGTGAGCACTGCATCCTCACAGCACCAGAGACCTAGTTTCGATTCCAGCTTCGGTCTACGGTCTGCGTGGTGTTTGCACGTTCTCGCTGCGACTGCGTGGATTTCTTCCAGGTGCTCCGGTTTCCTCCCACGATCCAAAGATGGGCTCGTCAGGTGAATTGGCCATGCTAAATTGCCCGTAGTGTTAGGTGCATTAGGCAGAGGGAAGTGTGTTTGGGTGGGTTACTCTTTGGCGAGTGTGTGTGGACTATTTGGGCCGCAGGGCCAGTTTCCACACTGTAAGGAATCTAAGCTCATCTCTTTCAACTCTTCCTGCTCCTGTCATTTCAACCAACCCTAACAATGTTTCCTCTACCTGCAGCGCAACTCTTAAGCAAAGCTGATCCTTCAGTCGTGCATAGAACACAGGTGGAAATTCCTTGTTGAGGTTTTGTATTGTTGCTAAATATTTTACACAGTTCCTTAAAGTGTTTTCCACTTCATTTGCAGCCATACATTTCAGTCTGTTTCCCATGTTGACGTTTTGTCAGTTCTGCTCCCAGGCTCATGTAATTGGTTTTGTTTATATTGTAGGCAGTGATTTATCGTTACTTCAAAACTTCATAATCTCTTTGAATTCTATGATACCCCCGAATCAGAATGTCCCAGAGGATCGCTCAGTGTGACATTACTCATTCATTCAGCTTCATCACCCAACGGTCGATCTGAGACAGTTACATCCCTTGCCAGGTGCATAATACGTGATTCAAAGAAAGACTGACAAAAACATTTTCCGAACTCATATTTGAATGCCACTCTTGCCTGCATGACTGTCCCAGATTATCGAAAGATAGAAGTCTCCCAAAATTATGGCAGTGCTTTTGTTGCAAATTCCAATGAATTCTTGTTTAATGCAGTGATGAGCACCGACATTCTGTTAGGCAGCTCAAAAACTGTAGTTCTGCTTGTGTTTTTGACACGTAGGAACCAGACTTTTCATTCAGGCTAATTCAACAGCATAATCGGAGGTGAAATGATTTCTCTGTAATGTCTTTGGTCTCCATTATTCTCAGAGTTATCCATCGTGCTTTCCCATTTTGCCTGAATTACTGAAAGTTTGTGTACCGTTGAACGTTGATGTTCCACATTTTGTTCACTGTATAACCACGTCTTTCTGGTGATTAAGTCTCATTTATCTCTTTGTCACAAGTCCATCTACCGTTTGGCAGGTACCTCGTCCATTCCAAAAACAACACCATAAATTACGTTTTCCCACATTTCCTGTCACAAGTCTGTTGGGTGACATGAAATTTCAGTTAATTTCTGTCCCTTCTTGTTATTTTCTGCTTGCCCTCATCCACATCACAATGTTGTTCTGATGATTCACCTCTTTGTATTTGGACTTGGAAAGATTCTTTCTCATGAACCTTGTCTCTGCACCCCCTCTCTCAGTTTAAAGTCGTGCCCATCAATATACTGGTGTGATTGGTCAGGACACTCCCTATGTTTACTTGCATCGGGATGAAACGTCTGAGAACAAATCCAGATGGTCAGGAAACAAACTTACAACCTGAATCATAATTTGAGTCAGAAATCGTCTCAAAAATCGCATGGAACTGTAGTGCTGAAGGGATGCCCAAAGCATAAAGGTCCCAGGCTCAATGACCACCCTCTTGTGAGAGGATTGCTTTCAGATCTGCTGCACTGAGTATTCCTGAGACAGCATAGGGCGTTCACCGTTATCAATCCAGTCCTCTGCGGTGTTAGTGAACATTAGTACAACAAACGTGAAAGACAGGTCTCCCAGGAGAGGGTGATAATGACTTCTGGGATCTTTCTGTTCTCTATTCCCAATCCATCACTCATTGTTACAATGTCATAGAGTCATACAGTAATGAAACATATCTTTCGGTACACCTCATCTGCACTAGTGCCTTGAAAGGCTCAAACTCCAAGAATAGTTCCTATCTCTGTAACCTCCTCCCCACCAATAATCCCATTAAATTTTTGAAAAGAGCTCGAAAGCCGACGACTCTCCCTACCCCTGCAAACTGCTCCAGATTGGATAGCATGCCACGTCTCTCCAATCTGCTCCTCCAGTCACGACAATGATCCCTATTTCGGTCATCTTGCTCAATGCCAACATTCAACACTGTTTCAGTGAAATCCTCCTGCGCTTACTACCTCCACTTGCATGTGCCTTCATACATCGCTGAAAGCACATGATATACGCAAACCTCAATCCCAGTAACACACCTGCCTCCCATCATAAAGCACCGCACGGCCTCTGTAAGATCTACTATCACAACATACATCCCTCCCTGTACGAACTTCTCCATCCCTCCAGCCTTTCCTGCGTGTGTAACCTGCTCCAATTACTACGAACATACCTTTGTATAGTGTTCTGAATCCACATTAACCCTACATGTAACTGCCACGTTAACCAGTCTCTGCAATCTCCTCTATCGCTGGATCTACTGTTGTCAATACAATGCTCCATAACTCTACCATCTCCATCAGGAATAACCTTCATCACTCTAAAGCCCCTGAAGCCAGTAAAACGGTCAATGTTCCTGCAACATCCTCTTTATTGTTGGTCTCAAACCCCAGTCCTTGCAGCCATCAATTTCTATAACCTACTTTAGTGTGAAGAACTAACCATTGTCTCCACCGTCTGTATTAGTAACTTCATTGAATCTAGAAAAAAACATTACCACAAACCTAATTAAGGCAGTAACTTCTTCCAGCTCCTCCCTAACTCTGTGCACCATCCTGTACTTTTTACACTCCTTATCACATCATTTCATCTCCATAACACTCACAACTCCAGTAAAGTAGTTCTGTCTTGTCAACCCAGTCCACCTCTCCGTACATCTTACATTTCATACACCCCTCCCTCTGCATGTAAATTCCTGGAGTCATTAGAAACGTTTGTCTATTGCCTCCTCCAGAAATTACGATAATATTTAATTCTACAAGCAGCACCAGCTGCTATAATTCCTTCATTTTGAGGACTATTCCAGTGAGTCTCCAATGCAAGAACATTTTCCCTCTAGGTCGGTGACCAAGCCTGCTCACAATGTTCTCGATGTGGGCTGATCGGAGCCATCAATAGTATTGCGAGCCTTCACTATCTTTATTCTTTATCGCCTTTCAAATTATGCCTGCATTCAATTTGGCTTGTCTGTGATCTGCTGAACCTGTATGCGACCTTTCTGAGATTTATACACAAGGACTCCCAAGGTACCTACGTGGCGTGGCTTTCTGCAATCCATATGATACCAAGATGTGGCAGTAATAATCAAGAAAGTGCTGGAATGTATGATAAACGATATACCAAAATGATACCTGCACACTGACGAACCAATCGGATAAGTCCAGTTCGCAGCACCATCAAATACAGGAGTAGAATTAGGCCACTCAGGCAATCGAGTCCATTCCATCTTTCTTCTATGGCTGAATTGATTCTCAACATATATTCACTTACGCACTCTCTGCAACCCTTGATCCCCTTACTCATCAAGAACCTATCTATCTCTGAATTAAATACAGTGAATTACTTAGCCTCCACTGTGTTCTGAGATAATGAGTTCCATCGATTCATCACCCTTCGGCTGAGTAAATTCCTCCACATCTCCATTCTAAAATGTCATCCCTTCACTCTGAACGTGTGTTCTTGGGCTCTAATCTCTCCTACTCGTGAAAACGTCTTCCCACGTCCATTCCATTCAGACCTATCAGTGTTCGGAATGACTGAATGAGATCCCGCCGCCTCCTAAACTTCATCGAGTACAGAGCCAGGGTGTTTAACCGTTGCTAGTATGACAAATATTTCATCACTGGAGTCGTTCTTGGAAATCTCTCTCTTGCACCCACTCACATCCTTTGTCCAGACTGTTAAGGCTGCACAGTATGGTACCAACACTCATTCCTTTATATCCGTTCTCCATCTTATGATAATTCCAAGCATATCGTTATGGATGCATGATTTCATTTCACAACGCTCATTTTGCTTCTTTGTCTCTTTGGCTGACTGTAGACAGCATAATGGATAAAAGGACGATGGTTTTGTCGGATTTTCATAAACCTTTCAAAAAGATCCCACTGAATATGTGAATAAGTAAACTTGGCACATGTTGAATTGGAGGGAAGGAACTGATATGGATGGAGAATTTTAAAAAACAATCTAAGTGGGAATAAATATATTCAGTGTCGGAGCCACAACGATTCACAAAAAGTATTGCTGACTTTATTGGATGGACAAGGTGAAGAGGTTGATGGTGAACTGCCTTCCTAAACCACCACAATCCTTTGGGTGTAGGGGCAGACACTGTTGGATGGAGCGTGGCTTGGAGGAGATCTTGGAAATACTTGTATTTCTGTACACCTGTCACTCCTGTCATTTCAGATAACAGTTGTTCCTGGTTTGTGAAGTTTTGTCGAAAGAGCCTTCCTAAGAGACCACAGCTTTGCTCGTCGATCTATTTTGAACGCATTCATGATATGAGCTTTCCGAGCTGGATCCGTATTTACTTTTGATTTTGAGTTGGCCCTGAGAAAATGGTGGTAAGCTGCCTTCTTGAACCACTGCACCTGCCATTTGAACTGTTGTTATCTGTGTAACCGACACTCCTCAAGTCTGCAATTGCATGCGTCATCCTCCTCTAAATAAAACTCTCTTAGTTTTTCGTAATATCTCACTTCCTTCAATCCCTTCTGTGCTGTTGACCACTCAAATTTCTTTACTCTTGTTGAAACGTCTGATCACCTATAACTTCTTCTTTTCTAAATTTACAAGCTGTGAGTATCATTAACTCTCCATATCACTTTAACCATGACCACCCAGTTACACTACCTTATGTCTTCATGAATTAGAGCGACGAGATAAGATAAATTAGCAATTTCAACCTGCTTATCAACCTCCCCTCTTCCAGCCTCTACAATTCCACTATTTTAATAATCTCTTCAAGCCCTCGACAATGCTCCCATTCTCTGTTCTCCTTATGTGCTGCGTCTCTTTTAACAGCTATGTTCTCTGCAGTTATTGCTGGTCTTCTAACTCTCCAATATAAACAGTCTGCAGAGCCTGCAACCATCCTCAGTGTCAGTAGGTAATTGTTGAAGCCTTCATATCTCTAAAAACAGCTCACGCAAAGTCCTTTAGTCTCTACAAAGCTCTGTCATCAAAAAGGCCGCCATCTTGTTATTCCCTTTAACTTGTTCAGTACCTGCAACTCTCCCTGTCTCTTTCATTGAACTGCTTTCGGCACTGCGCGTCTGCCGAGCTCTCAAGATATCAATCCACGCCCCTCAGTTCGTTCAATCACAATAGCACTCTCCATCCTCTCGAATCTTACTCTTTTCCACTGTCTTCCAGGCACAACGGTGGACTTGTGAGGCAATGCTGCGAATACGCTGATATAAATCTCAGCTAATGCTTGCGACCAGTTAGTGCCTGGGATTCCCAAAGACATAGAAGTTGAAAGTGAGCACCACAGCGTGCAGTGTTTAAATCAAGAGCGATGATAGAGGCCGACTGGGACTTGGGGTTGGAGAAGCAGCAATGTGGGAAGCTTTAAATCCGTCCCAAATCAGAAAAGGAATGAACATGTGAGGGAACTACTCAGAACAGGAGCTTGCGGATAAATCAATTGTGTGAGTTATAGACACAGTATCGTTGGTCGATATAATCAGTATTGATGATTGAGATCGAGTCGTACCGAGGAGTCACAGAGACAGTGACCCAGTGAGGGAGCAGAGTGAAGTGGGAGCGTGAGGATGGCACGTATCTGTTAAAAACAGAGACTGTGAACCTATGAGCGAATTGAGTGCAGTGGGAGCTGGATGATTACACGTACCTGAGAGTCACAGAGACGTTCACCCGATGAGGGAGCAGTGAGTATGTGAACTGGAGGATTACTCGTTTCTAGTAGTCAAAGATACGGTGACCCTCTGAGGGAACAGAATGGAATATGTCCTGTGGGTAACACGTACCTGGGAGTCAGAGGCACGGTGGTCCAATGGGGGAGCAGAGTGGAACGTGGGCTGGAGAAGTACACTTACCTCGGCGTCAACAGTAGGTGACCCTATGTGGGAGCAGAGTGGAGCGGACACTCGAGGATTACACGTAAATGGGACTCACAGAATCAAGTTGCTGCTACTGGGACTTGCCTGCACTGAGTTTGCAAGAAGTGCTGGAGATACCAGAGCAAACGCTGCAAGTTATTTGGGAGATAACACTCCATTATTTAGCTCATGTGGGAAAATTGCTAAAACTTAGCAATTTTATTTTTGAACTTCTTAAAGAAGGTTTGAACTCAGAGTGACATGTGCAAGTCCAAGCCAATATAATGAAGTCATCACTGGAAACCACAGCTGGACTAGGGACTTAACCCTCATGTAATTGCCACAATATTAACTTTAAACTAAGCAATTTAATAAGTAAGGTTTGGTACCTTGTGGATCATTTGTGATCCTGTGAGTTAAGTGGACAAATTAAACAGAGACAGGATAACCCTGCAGGCACAACAGCATTGGAAGAAAGAAGAGAATGAGCTCCCACACAAGTGAAGTGAAATAATCTGGAATACAGAAACAGCCTGATACCTCACTCACAATTCAGTTCTTCAGTTTTGAAGCTGGTGAAGTTACTGGCTGCTCGGAGGAGTTCAGACAGACCCTTGTTTGTGGCAACGCAATTGGCCTAACTCTACAGGAGGTGATGGAGAAAAAGGAGGAGCAACTGGCACGGGGGAATCATACATTGAAGAAGATATAAGCATTTCTGTGACTGTCAATGTAATTCCAGAATGGTAGGGGCAAGAATGTCACTGTGTCTGCAGGACGTGTGTCTGGTGGGTAGTGAGCAGTCAGAGGTCAGGTCCATGTTGTTAGGAATGACATGGGTAGGAAGGGTGAACAGATATGACAATCAGAATTTAGGGAGCTATGTGGATCTGACATGCAGTAAACTCTGGAAAATGCCAGTGCCTTGTACAACTGAGAACAGAACTAGGAGTTTTCGGTAGATGAGATCGTGACTGGAACGATGATGCAGCAGGAAGGGCTTGAGATTACTGGGAAATGGGGCTGTTTCTGAGGAATGAAGGAACAGTACAGGCTAGTTTGGTAACATGTGAGAGAGCTTTGACTGAATTCCTTGTGGGGTATTTGTGAAGGATTGAGAATAACGTGGTGTGTATATGGTATCCAATAAAGCATGGCAGAGGATACAACCAGGATTAACAAAATACTTGGAAATGCAGCTGGTATCCACTTCCAGCAAAAAGTTTAACAATGGAAGGTGGAATAACAAAGAGGTCTAAATCTTAGTTACTCTACTTACCGAGAGCCTGCTGAAGAAATCCCAGGACTTTGCGTTAAATATACCAGAGTAAAACAAAATTCAGAAACGATATAAGGGAAGGGAAAGTGATAAAGACTAGAAGTATTGGTTTAGATCTGCTTTAGTTAAGGAGACCAAGAGAAAGACAATGCATCCAAAGACAGAATAAATTTGCCTTGCATTACAGAAAGAAAATGTGTACAATTACACTTTGAGATACCGTCTGTCAGCCAGCAACTATTGTAAAGGATAGGGAGAATATGCATGCAAGTACATTTGACAGTGATTGCAATATTACAGAGTAGTCATATTGAGAAAAATAAATTATCCAGATATAAACAGGAATACTGGTCGGACAGGGCCCTAGGGCAAGTATTCCAGGATTGCATGGACGAGAGCTTACTGCAGGAGTATGTGTCCAGCCCAGGAGATCATGTACTGCTGGCAGTGGACTTTTCAAAGAGTTGCGGGAAGTGGATCCAGTGTCAGTCAGGGAACGTTTTGGGCACGGAGATCATTTTATTGTAAATTTCAGATTAATGTTAGAGAATGGTATGCAATAACAGGGAGTGAGAAAAAATAGATGACTGAGAGCGGCCTTCAAAGCATTAAGATTAAATCTGGGTTGGCTTGACTGGAACACCAAGTTTGTCAGAAAAAGAAAATCTAAATAATGGGTTCCTTTCAAAGAGGAGACGCTTTGGGTCCCGTCGAGAAATGGTTCCTCAAATCGGGAAGGCAGGATAAATAAATCCAATGCTCCCTGGATGACGTTTAAGAGCAATCGAGTCCAAATGCGAAACGGAAGGAATGAAGGTTCAGAGGCGAGATGGTAGAGCAGGGTGAAGTTCTGAGAGTCAACTTTGAACATTCCCAGAAGCCGCTGTGGAGACCTTATACTGAGCACGATAAAGTTGGAGTAAAGCCGGTGCAAAAATACGGAGACCACTCATACCGTTCAAAAGTTCTCTGCGAGTCGTTAGGATGCCCGTGGATGTGTTGTCGATGCATGATCAATGGCAACATCCAGGAAGCGATTGAATGAATATTGATACAAAGATCCTGCGTGAGGATGTGGGGGAAGGAGGAGATCATTGTTCAACAATGAGTTCAGTTGAAGAGCTGGTGTAACCATGACGGGCCAAGTGACATCCTTCAATGCCAATAGATGTCTGTGTCGTTCAGTGAGACATGTTGGAAATACTCCAATACAATAGTATACTTTCCTCTGTAACCGCATCGATCCTGTACGATATATTCAGTACGTCACACAGTTGTGTGGTGGCTCAATGGTTATAAGCCTTCTTTCTCTGGAATGTCCTCCAGCCACAACAATCCTCGCTCTCCATATAATGTTCCTCAAGTCCTTACAACTCTCCCTTTCTCTATAACTATCCTATCCATAGAAGCCTCTCAATCTTTGCAATCACCTGCAGTCCACACCATTACCAACATCCCTAATTGCCTCCAATCTTCACAAATCTCACTATCTCCATGACATCCTCCGGCCAGTAAAGTGTTCATTATGTCTGAAATGTTCTCCAGCACCGACATCAGTCTCCTTTCTTTCCTCCAGTCCCTGAAGATTTCCCCGTTGTCTAACCTACACCAATGCCTAACCAGCTCTCATTTCTACAGCGCTCCCGATTCTCGAACCACCACATAGGGAGCTCCCTATCTCTGCCACCTCCCGATTCTAAGTTCATTCAGATCCGTGGAAACATTTTGAGCCTTATTTCTTAGTCATCTTCACCCAGATGGTAAAACTGAAATAACTCCACAGAGGCCGGTATACCGTCACCAAATCACCTTCTTTCTCTCCATGCATGGTAAATACTGCTTACTTACGCGAGCCCAGAAATGGTTCCTGTCGTGAACACAGCCCCTGACACTCCTGTTCACTTCTGTCAGCCAGTATTCCCTTAGTGGACCAGGTTAATAGTCCCAATCAAAGAACACATGTTAATAAGTTATACTTGACTGACCTCGTTCCAAACACTGCAAACTATTTCCACATAGATCTAAAATTCATTAACACCTACAAATCTCCCAGCCTCTGAAGGCATTTCCAGCTGCTAAATCCCTCTCTCTGCAATAGTCGCCAAGAAATATCCCATACCTTTCAGTAGAATCGCCTCTGTTCAATCTTCTGCAGGACCAATGCAAGCACTTTTAATGTTTTCTACAAGTTCTCGATTTTACTCTCCTCCACCATAACGTGTCTAACTGCATTAGAAAACACGACCCTCCATATGTTTATGTGGACTTCTACAAAAGAAGGAAGGCGTTTTCGAAGCAGGGAGCCTCATCGAGCTTAGAGAACTTTCGGGAAGTAAGAATGTTTGTGGAACAAGTGGGTTAACATCGGTGAGAATAGTTATGGAATATGAGTTTTTTACAGATACTGCAGATTTTCAGAACAGAGGAAAGAGCTGGGAAGATGGCTAGCAGAATGTTGTCCCCAGTCTATTTGACATCTTCAGTGCTTTGGAGCCTCCTTTGCAATACTGCTGTACTTTGTCTTCCGGAATTTATGTGGTTCAGTTTCTGTTGCTTTTAGTTGCCGCTTCTGTTTGTTCATTTTAGTGGCCCATATATTAGATCTTGGTCCGTGTGTTTGTTGATGGAGTCCATGGATGCCTGTCATGTTTCTCGGAATTCTCTACCTGTCCTCTGTTTAGCTTGTCCTACGGTCATTCTGTTGACCCAATTGAATTTCTGGTCACTGTCATCTGTGGTTTGGTTCGAGGGAGAGCTGTTTGTGGAGCTTAGTGGCTAGTTGGTGATCGTGGATGGGGATTCTGAGTTGTCTCCCTGTTTTCACTCTGCCTTACAGGAAAAACAAACACATTTCAGAACTAACAGCCAGATTTCTCCGACCACTGGGACTCACGACAGCCATAAACCGAAAGCACGCTCAGACAATAACTCACCAGAACATATGACCCGATATCCAGTGAGGAATGGATGATGGTGGTCAGGATCAGTCAGGTGATTTTTGACCACTTCTTTCACAGTCTGGAATATTGTGTTAACCACTTTTAAAGATGTGAATCTCCTTTATACTTCCCCTCTCCAGGAGTGTATGAGTCCCAATATTTCTTACTAAGACGTATGGAACACCTCCCTGCTTTCGTACAGACAGACAAGGACCTATACAATGTTATGATTTGCTCAAGTCTCATTTATGTCGAGTTTCATTGAGGTTTCTCTCCACAGAATTAAGTGTATTTTCTCATAACACCACCCCAATCTGCCTCATTAACTACCTTCCCTGTCTGCGTGGTCTACCTCTCATCTGACATAAGCCTGATGATTTTTTCCATTCTTCATAACAACTGAACACAACTTGGATATGCCGAAATGAAATGTCCTCCCTGTTGCAGCTGCCATCTGATAAAAAAAAGTCATTAAACTCTCGGATTGTCAATTCGAGTCTGTCCTGGTCGTGGCAGAGAAGATAACACAGTTGCTCCACTTTCAGGTTCTGGAGGATTTTATGGAGCTGAAGAGGGAATTTATCTTCCTCCAAGGCTGGCACTGGAAGCCACGACACCAGACCTGCCAGTTTTGTCCGAGGTCGACTCCTCGGTGAGTGAGGTGCCAGCCAACTGGGTGAAAGCCAAACAGTGTATAAAGGAGGACAATAAACTTCTCCACACCACCAGAGAAAGTGACGCCATCTGCACTTTGTGATCTCGCCCTCACTCTATCTCTGTTATTGCACCCAACTCCCGTCAAGGCTTCTGTTCTCCGTTTCTAATTAAAAGCAATACGTTCTCTCATGCCGTCTCTAACTTCTTTTCTGTCCCTCTCCCCACCTCTCCCTGTTGCCTGTGGTATCTATCATTCGGTCACGATACCTAGCCACCTTCCTCTCAGCTGTGCCAGCACTTACAGCTGTACCGACCACAGCCATCCCCTGAATTCATCTTAATAATACGTTCATTAGAGAAGTAACCATCTCTCTTTATGGAGGAAAGATCAAAGAGGACTCGGAGACAGCCGAGCATCCAATTTCCTCCCAATTAACAGGGGAAGGATCCTGACCATAACAACCACAAGAAACGGACTGATTGCGTCCAAGCTCCCGGACTTGTATCTGATACTTCCCTTGACTCACTGTGCTGGGCACTGTGACTGACTGCTGACAATGATATCAACCTTCTTGGTTTTCTGATTGTGCTCAATAATAAGACAATACAGCAGGTATGAGTGCCGTGTAGCTGTGGCTGAGGGGAACTACTCCTAATGGCAGAGACAGGCAAGGCATAATTCCGGGAGCATGGAGGTCAACTCAAAATCAGTATGTTGAAACACTGATTAAGCACCCCAGAGGTGCAGTCCATGAGCTGAGTGTGTATCACTGAGCACAGTGTCTTTGCAAAAGGATTTCAATGAGATTTGACTGTGCGCGCTGAGCTACAGCATTCAAGTACAGAAGCGTACTGCCAGTTAGTCGCAGATGTGCTATAGTGAGGCTGGCATGTGACTGATGTCA
This sequence comes from Chiloscyllium plagiosum, assembly GCF_037043375.1. NCBI lineage: Eukaryota > Metazoa > Chordata > Chondrichthyes > Orectolobiformes > Hemiscylliidae > Chiloscyllium > Chiloscyllium plagiosum. Next base: position 24,482,749 of record NW_028270190.1, read on the forward strand.
GCAATGTTGGTTTTGGAGTCCATGCGACTTTTGACTGTGCAGCGTCCCCCAAGTCGTGGGTCTCTAAGATAGAAGTCCGAGGGAGCGATGGTCAAGATGGAGTCTCCGGTTATCAGCTCTGACTTTCATGTCAAATTCTCAGCATGGAATTTCCCCACAGTTGGAGGGAGCATATGAACATGCAAAGTAATGAGGAGAGATCGACATTCATGTGGCTGTTGATATCAGTAATCATTCGTTCTGCGTCTCGCCACTTCCATGCTGAAATATTGTCTCTAAAAACAGGAACACGTCCTTTGGCGCAGCAAGCCTGCGCTGACACATTATGCCTTTCTGAAGTTAAAAAGAATGTTTTGCTGCTACATGTTCTATGTTGTTCTCTTCTCTGCTGACTCATCTCTGTGACAACATACCTCTTAACCGTTGCTATTTTATGTTCTTCTCCTCTGATCGTACATTCCAAGTACTCTCACATTCTATCTGCACTGGAAACAAAAAGCATGCTTATCATATCTCCTTCGTAACCCATCCGCATTTTTAATTAAAATGTAATGCCCCTATTTATTGATAGTTCTTCTCTTGGAAAAAAAGCTTCTAATATCCTTCTTTTTATGTCTCAGGCAATAATTAAAATGTGTGTCAGATATCCACTCAGTCACTAATGTTCAATGAAAATAAACCAAAATTATCCATTTACCCCTTCTGGACAAAACCCTTCAAAACAGGCAACATCCTTGTAAAGCTTCTCCATAGCCTCTTGAACACCTCCACATCGTTCTTCCTGTATGGCACACAGCAGTGTGCATAATATTACAAATGAGGCTGAAGTATTTTTCGAGATAACTGTGATATGACATGCCAATTTATATACTCTAATCTCCGCAATTAATCCCTAAATTTGTCATAAGTCTTCTTGATCACTCTTTCCATGCGCGCTGCCACTTTTAAGGAACTGTTGAGCTCTGTGATTAGTTCCCTTCGAATGTTAATGTGACTAATATTTTTTCCATCTGCAGTATATTTCAGTTCTGCAACAGACAGTCTGAATGCATCACCTCGAAAATGTCTAGATTAAATTACATCTGACTTTTCTCGATCCAACTCCCCAGGCTAACGATATCTTGCTGCATTCTCTGACAAACATAGGGTCCACAACTCCCCCCAATCTATTAACAGATCTTCAGTCACACAAATAACCTTCCACCACTACTCTATTTATGTGACCAAGCAGTTCTGGAGCGAAATTACTGACTGACGGCAGATCCCATTTGACTTCATCTTTTGTGTCAGCCTGCCATACGGAACCATACCAAAGACCATTGTAAGCTCCATGTGTCCAACATCCAGCCCTATGCCATCATTAGTCAGCGTTGTCGCTTTCTCAAAATATTCAATCAGATTTGTGACAGACAATTTTCCCCAGATAAAACCATGTTACCGGTCATCAACAATGTGCAGAAGGTCCCAGCAATTTAGTTTATCGCTTCGCGCAGTATTAGTTTCTGATCTGATGATCTAACCATAGTAGCTGTATTGTCTGGCACAACCTGTGAATGTTAGTGTTATTGGATTCACCAATGTGAATGCCATCGTATGTCGAATAACGATGGTGACATGTTTTATGATGATGATTATCTCTTATTTGTGTTGCACAAGTGTAACTTTCCATTTGCAAGCACAAGTCTGGCTGTTGGCCAAGTCTTGCTGCATGTTGACCTGGACTGATTTTGTGAACTGCCGAGTTGGGAATTGTAACATCATAGAGCAAACTTCAACACATCTGACCGTATGAACAAGAAAGCTTGCAGTCGGGTGATCTTCTCAAGTAAATGTTGTTTTTGTCATTTTAGACTGCAATGGGATTGGAAGGTGCTGTGCTATAATACTTAATGCAGTTCATCTTGTAGACGGAATATTCTGCTACGACTGAGCTGTCACGGTGGAGGGGGTGAAAGCTTGCAGAAGTGATAGAAATCTAATGGACTGGTTTTATCCCGTGTTATTCCTGGGTTATAATCCATCATAGGATTTAGGGAAAGGATTTTGGGGTGTCAGCAGGAGAGTTCATCACTGCAGGATTCCAAGCCTTTGACTTGTTCTTGAATCCAATGTTATTTATGGAGCTTGTCCAGGACAATTTCGGATCGGTGATCATGCCCAGGGTGCAGATAAACTCAGTGTTTGGAACTCAGTGATGGTAATGCTTTTGAAAATCCAAAGGACAGTTTGATGTTTTTGTTGTATTTGTCTAGCATTTGTACGGCTAAATATTATTTGCTATTTATGAGACAAAACCTGTATGTTTTGTTTTTCTTGTTGCATTTGGGCATGGGCTATTTCAGGAATGGTGTAAACAGTGAACATCCTCACGGCTGACCTTACGGTGGAGAGGGGGTCGTTGCAGCATGTGAAAATGTTTGAACCTCGGACAATCTCTTTCCTGAGGAATGGCTGCAGAACTGTCCTGGAGTTACAATTACTGACACTGACAATAATCACTTTTTTGTTGGTGATAATTCACATCCCTCAGATTACAACTAACTATAATTTTAATCGTGTTCAGATTGTCACACACTGTTAAACGGAGTCTTGAGGTTAAGACTAATTACTTCTAACGTCCATTTTGAATTCCATTCTTTTGAAATGAGCTTGCAATAGGGTCCGGAGCTGATTGAGCCTGATGAAACTCTAACTGACAAACACTCAACAGGTTATTGCTGATTAATCACCTGGTTGCTGACACTTTCCTTCATATTTAAATGGAGAAAGCGAGGACTGCAGATGCTGGGAATCAGAGCTTAAAAATGTGTTGCTGGAAAAACGCAGTAGGTCAGGCAGCATATGCCCGAAACGTCGATTCGCCTTCTCCTTTGATGCTGCCTGACCTGCTTCGCTTTTCCAGCAACACATTTTTAAGTAAATAATTACATGGTAGACCGTAGACCGATGGGTCAGTGACTGACTACAATGAAAGTGCCCTGTCTTTTTTGTTTACAGGGCATAATTGAGTCTTCCATCACATTGTTGGCCGATGTCAGAGGTCTTGCTGGAATGGAGCAGTTTGGCTCGAGATGCCGCAAAGTCTGGACTTAAATTACCGTTTCCAATGTATCCAGCCAGTTCTTGACATTGTGTGGAGTGAATCGAATTGTCGGAAGATTTCTGATGCTGGGGCAGACTGAAGAAATCAGAAATGGATTATCCGCTCTGCCCTTCTGTCTGAAGATTGTTACAAATGCATCAGCCTTATTTTTTTCCCAGATGTGCTGCGTTCACCAATAACTGGAGATTTCATTGTTGAAGAGCAGCCTCCTCGGCTTATGGTATCTTTCATTGTCACTATATTTTATAACTATATGTGGAAGGGCTACAGAAATCGATCTGGAGCATTGATTGCGGGATAATTGATGTCAGCCCATCACTTGCTACTTAAGCTGTTTTGCGCGGAAGTTGCCTATTTTGTAGCTAAAGATAATAAAAGTTTTTCCAGCTTGTCCCCTCATATCCAGGTCTGGATGGGCCGCTCCCGGCATGTCCTTCTTCACTCTTCATCCTCCGAAAGTGGATCCCCTGCTTGATGGTTACTGGAGAATGGGAGATGTGTCAGGCCGTGAGGTTGCAAGTTGTATGAGTTGTACAGAGTATGATTTTGCTACTGCTGATTGCGCACTGCACCTCATGGACGCCTCGTCATTAGTGGCCAATTCAGCACACAGGTTGTTACATAACTTGTTTGGGCAGTTCTGCAAAACATGAAGTTGGGCCTTCCTTCCCAAAATGACCGTCCCGTACCCACTCGTACCGATATATTAAACTGCGAGCAGTACCTGCAGCAGGCAGATTAGTGACGATGAGGTCAATTCTTTGTTTGCCTTTTATTGATTTCCTCATTTCCTGATACAGAGCAGTCTCGCAGCCACGGGATCCACTGTCAGTACTGAGCACTACATTAACTCTATACCAAGGAGCTGACCCTCTGCCTGTGTCTGTCTTGTCAGTGGAACAGAACCTAGCAGACAGGATGGTTATGTTGCCTAATGCATAGTCCTGCTCTCGGAAACCTGCTTCACAGAAATTGTCTGACTTTTGCTCGAGTATTCTATGGAAAATAAACTGCAGGATACTTTTACATTTCGTATAATGAATGGTTAATGTCATTTTATTTCTTACATGTTTTAAAATAGATCAAACATCATCATTTTTCAGTTGACACTATTGAAGTGAACAATAATTAAATTACCAGAGTGCGCAAGTAACTATTTCATAATTCAGTGACTGTAGTAAACAGCTAATTAATCACCATATTGCAGTCCGCAAATGTGATGAAAATCACTTTGTTAAAAAAAAACTAAATTCAGATAGACTGCTGCGACTGGCCCTCACCAAAAGCTTTCAAAAACTGGCTCTCTCCAAGATCTGTCCAGAGAGTTTCCAAACTGGAGCTGAACAGTTACTCATACAGTCCCTCACAATAGAGAAATTTGAGACATTCCTGAAAAACAGGGAAATGTTTGGCCAATGGACGAGCACGGAGCTCGGCGCTGCTTCAAGCACAGTTCAACATCTGTAAAAATCATTTGAAACCACACATGTTTTGTACGTTTATCTCGTCTGATGTGCCATCTTTACTCTGTAATTCTGCACCTTTGACCCGATCCTGAATGAATTGTTACATAGGTGATGGACTCCGCAGAAGATGGCATCTTACATTGATCCCTCATAAATCATATCCAGGGTATGCTAGCTCCATAATAGCAGTATTCAAATGGAACTGTGCGGCTCCACTGATGGCGAACATGATTCCAGCCCAACATCCTTGTGTGACTCCGTTTAGAAATTTCTATGTAAATGTTTTTTGTATTGTTTTAGCCATTAACAGCAAAGTCTCCTGACTGTACTTCTGACATTCTTGTAAAAGACTTGCTTTTCGATTGTCCAAAAGCATGAATTCCACCCATTCATTCAATTCAAATTTATAACAACATTGTGATGGAAAAAGTGCACAAATCAAAATAGGGGTTATGAAATGATGAGTCTCATTACCACAACCAAGAACAAATTATTTTTTAATGCAAGCCTTTGAAAATATGCAATTATTTTCCATTGTACCAACTTTGTGTGCTAATATTCACACACAATCATTTTCAAGGCTACAATATCACTGTCTGCATTCGGACATGATTACATTTTCAATTGCTTCTGTCTGTCTCTCACAGCTCAGCAATGTCGTATGTGAATGTTAGTGTCCGTGTAATGCTAGATATGTAGGCCCCGCCTTTGGCAGTCTGACAGATTGTTTCAAACAGAGTATCCCTTTAGCTCATCACAACAAACTGGCGCAATCCAGCCTGCGCGCACAAAAGCCAAAACTTAGTGTCGAGCATTGGGCATGGTTAGACAATATTTTTCATTCAAATTTATTCCGGGAATGTGATTGGTCCAGTATGTATTGCTCGTAACTTGTTCCCTTTGAGAAGGTGGTCGTGAGCTGCCACGTTGAACCGCTGACGTCCATGAGAAATGTACAAGTAAGTTAGTGAGAAAACTTGAAACAATGACACTGCAGGAACAGCAATAAAGTTCTAAATCTGGCTGGTGGGTGGGCTGGAACGGAATGTGAACATGGTGGTGGTCCCATGTATCTGCTTTCCTTGTCCTTCTTGTCAGTCGAGGTTTCAGAGGGACTTTGTCATGAGACTTGGTAAGTTTCTGCAGGGAACCGAGAAGATGGCAAACATTACTGCTATTGCGTGCCAGTGGTTGAGGGGTGCAGCTGCACTCATGCAGGCAAATGGGGGCTATTTCATCACAGACAAATTCAACGTGTGTCAAGTGGGTGGTGGACAAGCTTTCGAAAATCATGAGGTAAGCTATTCCTTGAGAATTCCTCGACCCCGATATTTTCTTCTAGCTGATGAATTTGTATGAGTTGAAAAGTGTGGCGCTGGAAAAGCACGGCAGGTTAGGCAAAATCTGAGGCTCAGAGGAGTCACCGTTTTAGCATAAGCATTTCATAAGAATGGGTAATGAATTTATGTAGACAGTACAGTTCTGGTTAACGGTAATCCACCGGTTATGATAGTTCAGTATTCAGTGATGCTGATGGTATTGAATGTTAATGGATTATGGTTCAATTCTGTATTGTTCGATGTTATATTGGTCTGGCATGTATGTAATACAAATATTACTTGTCACTTAAAAGCGCATGCCTGCATAATGTGCATATCTGAGGAATCACGAATGGTCTTGAAGTTTGTCCAGTCATTGGTAATCAACCCACTTGTCACGTTATGTTGGATGGATGGTCATTTGTGACATAGCGGAATATTGTTGAGCTTAGGGCAGAGAATACTCTTATATCTCACTGATAATGACCTTCCCTCTGAGCTAGGAAGCTTGCTTCAGTTTCTACCTGCTCCAGAGCTGCGAAACAGCAAATCTGCAGAGATTAATGTTAAAAAATCAACCGAAGTAGCTGAGTGAGAACTTCGTTAGTTCAATCGATTGGATGACTGCTTTGTAATGCAGTGTAATGCCAACAGTGCAGGTTCAATTCGTGCACTGACTGAGGTGACTGTAAAGGACAGTACTACTCAAACTGTTCCTCACTTAGGCTTGTTGACTGTCCAGTAAAAATACCACCAGTCGTCTCTGTCCAACGAGAGAACAACCCTATCACCCAACAGGTGCATGATGGCTTACTTTCCATTTCTGATCTATAAGCTTCCCCGGAAACAGCTCCCCTGGTGAACTGCTGCAGAGCTGGCATGGCTGCTCTTCAACTAACCCAACCATCTTCCTTTTGACCAGGTATAACTGCAACAAGTGCAGAGGTTTCCTTAATTCCCATTTGCTCCAGTTGTGTTATTAATCATTGATGTCACACTTCGCCAAATGCAGTTATGATGGTGTTAAGTGCAGGCAATCTCACCTCAACTCGAGACTTTAGCTTTGTTTTTCCTTGTTGCTTAGCTTTTAATCAATGCTTCAATGAGGTCAGGGAATGAATGGCCCTGGCAGATTCCAAACTGAGCTACAGTGAGCACAATAGTGCTCATGAAGTGCTGCTAGAAGCAGGATTGCAGAGATTAGGTCTGAGTCGTTGGTTAGCTCTGTGGATCAATTGCCCCTTATAGTATTTGGTGGACAAGTGGTCCTGTTTGGTAACTTGTCTTCGTTTTGAGGTGGACCTGATGCTGCTCTTGGCAGGCGCTTTTGTATTCTCAATTGAACAAGGGTTTATCCCCAGTGTATAACGAATAAGAAAATCCTGTGGAGATAAGATCTCCACATGCTGGCTGTCAGAGCAGTCCTCGTAACCAGGTGGCATAGATCCAATCACAATGCCTGCTGTTTCTTTGCTGGAGTAAACAATCCCAAAAAGATATAGTCAGACAGACAATCCTGAATTAACATGTTCAGTTCTTAATAAAAGGGGAAGTGAATGTTAAGATTTGAAGTCTCGAATGTTAATCATTCTTCTGCATTTTAAAAATTATTTTTTACAATTACAAGCTGGGAACTGGGTGATGGGGCTGCAAGAGACAGAATAGTGCAGATTCTGGAATTCAAAATACACAGGCAGGAGTCTGGAAGAACACACCATGTCAGGCAGGATCAAGAGATGGAGAAGAATCCTGAAGAAGGGTTACACACGAAAAGTCGACCTCTCCTGATGCTGCCTGGTTTCTCCAGCATTCTGTCGATGTTGGTACGCAAAACATGTTATCATTGCTGCAAATTGACAGTTTAGACACCGTGTAAGCATTTTACATTGTCAATTCCTTTGGAATGTAGGAAAAAACTATATTTTTGGTTTAAAAAAATCTGGCTGCATTATGGAATAATACAAAAAGTAAACGTTCAGAAAGGGAAGATGTGAAGTGGTCATCATTCTATTGCAATGAATTTTGCAGGTAAAAATGGTAAACTTCTGAAACTGGATCAAACAATGTGAAGTCTTTTGAAGAACTGAGGTGTTCTTCAGTCTATTAAACAAAAATGAATTTCTGCGGGTAAGCAGTTTGCAAATGCCCAAATTGACACAATATATCAAAAGCATTGCTTCAGAAGGCCAAGCAACATTTATACTCATGACATTTTAAATTCAGCCAATTAATATTAAAAGGCATTTGAAATTAAGGATTCATTTTAGTGTTAACAACAATTTGTTTTGTCAAGCGGAGGGGGATGTATAACAGAGGGGCAATTAGAGAGAGAGGCAGAGTCAATTGCCATTGAAAAAGGGGTGGGAGCGAAGTGTCACCTGAGAAAGAAATATTGGCTCTCACAAGAAATCTCCATTCTCTGTCCGAAAAAAAAATGCCATCCATCTATAAATGTACACAGCACGCTTAGCAAATAATCTTGACACTGGAAACCTACTGAAAAAAACATTTCAGTCAGAGAAGGAGGACCGAAGAAGAGCCAGAAAGATTAGGAGGATCCATTGTTTCTGAACTTTGAGAAACTAAGTTTTCATTTTTGTTCTTATTATTGAGGGATTAACCTGCGTTATTGAAACAACATACCGATAGACCCATGTTTTATTCCAGAATAGGTCGTTCGTTCTGGAGTGATTGCTCAGTTTGTTGGTTATTTGTTGTCTGTTAGAGATAGAATCATAGACTCCCTACGGTGTAGAAAAACGCCCTTCGTCCCAACTGATCCTCCGAATTGTTACCCACAAAAATGCATTCCTCCAACATATAAACCTTATTTTACCCGTGAATAATGCACGTAATCTACACATCCCTGAACACTATAGGTAATTTAGCATGTGCACCCAACCTGCACATCTTTGGAGGAAACCGCAGCACCCGGAGGAAACCCATGCAGACACAGGAATACTGTGCAAAATCCACACAGACAGTCGCCCGAGGCTGGAATCGAACCCGTGTCCCTAGCGCGGTCAGGCAGCAGTGCTTGCCACTGAGCCCCCGTGCCGACCTGAGATAATTACTTTGTTACTTGTGAGTTAAAAAGTGGTTGAAAGGATTCCATTTCACTTAACCACTCATTGATAACAATTTGGGGAAAAATAAAATGGTGTGTGAGATCACTTGTTGCTCTTCTTTACAGATTAGAGGAGAGGAGTTTTTCTCCGTGTTTATCGGTTTTAATAATCAGATGAATGTCGACCTCTGTCACGTTATATTGTGGAGATGTCCAAGTGGTTCAAGTGAACGTACAGTTATTAGTATATGGCGCATAGAAGGGAAAATGCTTCTATGTTCGAATAGATTGGCGGTTTGAATGGAAAAGCAGTGTATTATTTCAATTGAGACATTGCAAAGCTGAGGCACAGAGGAATCAGGCACAGATCCTTCCTGAAGAAGGGCTTATGCCCGAAAGGTCGATTCCCCTGCTCCTTGGATGCTATCTGACCTGCTGCGCCATTCCAGCAACAATTTTTTCAGCTCTGCTCTCCAGCATCTGCAGGCCTCACTTTCTCCACAGAGGAATCAGGCACCTGGATGACAAAAAAGAATTACATGGACTTCATGTTTTTGGCGAGGCAATATAAACGTTGAAACCTTTCGAAACAAAATATATTCAGAAGTAGGAAAGATTTTCTACAATATACAGGGTAAGCAAGATACCACATCGAGAGAATTATGCGCATACTGATCTGAAAAGTATCCAGGGAAGATTCACTCAACTGATTGCTATGAGAAGCGTTTATTCCCAGGAGGAAATCTTGTCAGACGCCCTGGATCTATTGGAGTTGAGGTAAATGGCAGGCGATCTCGTTTATTCCCATTATATTGTGAGACGCCCTTTCAAGCTGAATGTTGAAACAACATATTAATTTTCGTGAGAGATTTCCAGAAATGAATATACTGCGAAACTGTAGAATATCCCAGTTAATCAGATGATGATTGTTTTAACCCACTTAAAGGGTCGTGCGCTTGTGAAACTCTCATCCCCAGAAAGTGATGGAATGTAAGACAGTGAATATTCTTCAGGCAGAGGCAGACAGTTCCCTGACTAATAATAATGCACTAATGTTATAAGGCGTTATAATATTATAAGGCAACAGCCTGATCATCCATGATCTTATCGCATGGCAAAGTTGGTTAAAGTTGTCCAATCACTTATTCCTAATCCTGTTTTCTACGTTTCTATTGTCTTTCGACACTGAAAATTAATGAAAGCATTCTCATGAACACAAGGGAATAAATGAATTTCAGAATGATAAGCACAACTTCCAAATGTAAATTTTAAACAGCACTAGGAACACACTCGTGGAGTTTTCGTGGCTTTATAGAAAATGTGAGACATAGTACAAAGTGACAGCTGGATTAAAACTATTTTCCAAATCAGATCTGGTCGAATGGACGTCTTGAATAGTGCGGATTCTTTTCATTTGTTCTTCTGATATAAATTGCTTTAATAAGACCAACCTTTATTGTCGGTGTCTAATTTCCATCCAGAATATAGTGGTGAACCCGAGAGAAACACCAGGTGCAGGGCACTATTAGATACGTTTCACAGAGAGGCACAAGATTCTAAACAAGTGACTGCGAAGGGACAGTGAATAGGTTCAAGTCGGGATGCTGTGTGAACTTGAAGTTTGTGTTCCTGACCATGTGATGCTCACAACGATGGAAATAGTGAGACTACGTCATTTCTTTTCAGAAATTAAGGTCATAGGGCCATACAGCATACAAACAGGCCCTTCAGCCCAACAGATTTCTACCAGGCAAAACCAACAAACTACACTAATCCCACTTACGTCGAGATATGCTGTGTTACCTTGCATAATTTGAGGCCTGAGTTGCCAGTTGGTCTTTTATTTTATGCATGAAATGTTTTCTGCATATATGTCACACAACGTCAGAGAGAGCGACAGGCTCATCGGGTCAATAAAAATATCTGCATTGTTCAATAATAGAAAATCGAGTTTTGTTTTTAATTCGTTTCGGATTATAACAGAGATAGTCCATCATTAATAGCCCTTGAGAATTTCCAGGCCATATGCTGCTGCTAATCCTTAGTGCGGTTGGGGCAGAATCCCAGCAGTGCATGTTACACGTCAGTGTTGCAGGGAGTCAGTATTACTGACCACTGACGGATACAGGTCCTGATGAAGGGCTTTTTGCCCGAAACGTCGATTTTACTGCTCCTCGGATGCTGCCTGAACTGCTGGGCTCTTCCAGCACCACTAATCCAGTGTTCAAATAACCGCCTGCTTTCCTATCTATTTGTTGCATCTATAAGCATCCAGGGACCAGAGGGTATTCCATTACACCCCCTGTCTAGTGCCATGTAGAAAATGGATAAACCTTGGGGAGCTTTTGGCGATCACGTACTCATCACAGGGTTACCAGCATCTGAAATCCTACCTTTTACATGGCTCGTCTAGTTGAATATCTGATCAACATTTACACGCTGGATATTTATCCTTACATATTGATTGTATCGCTAACATCAAGGGAAGCCTGTTTCAGATATTTCCTGCCACGTAAGATGAGAGAAATACTGTTGTTTTCCACTCATCATCTAAACCTAAGTGGTGTCAACATATTTCGGAATAGAGAGAGAGAGCCTGCTGCATAAGCTCAGGAATGTTAAAAGGTGCTGAGGAATGGGTTTGGGTGCATGTGGGACACTGGTATTTTTGTCTCCCCTCAATGTTGTCTGTCTCAAACACCAACAATATATTTGGAGAAACACTTTCTCGTCACAGAAGCATGGAACTTGAACAAGGAAAGTGTTACCAAAAACATTGGACGTCGGATGTGGGGGTGGGGGTGGGGAGTGGAGGGGGGTGGGGAGTGGGGGGGTGAATGCTATGATTACAAGAAAACATGAAACCATACTGTCTGTCAAATGGAATACCTGAGAAGAATTTATTATGCTTCAGAGAAAGGACACCGTTACAGCTGGACGTCTATATTATAATGAAGGAAAAGCTGTATCAATTTTATGGCTATATTTGAAATGATGGTGGCAAACAGCTGGAATATTGTTAGTGATGTTGTTGGACAATACCTGCACTGATCATTTGAATTATTTTGTATATTCCCAGACTGTGCCGATGCTCAATGAGCTGTTGCTGGTTTGTAATCTACTCACTAACTGAGTAAAGTCAAAGGGACAACGCAACAATTGTCATTGGCGGTTGCTTCAGTTTATTTCAGAATTTTCATGTTTGCAACCACATGGAATCATACCATTAAAAATGCCTATCAAGTCTGCACCACCAAGGGCCTACCGAAAGGTTTTTAAATACTTGTGTGTTTACTTGCCTCAACCACACTCTTCGGCGATGCATTCCAGATATATACCATCTCTCAGTTGTAACCATATTCCACACATTCTCTCTTAATCTCCTTCCTTTACTTTAAAACTGTGTTCTTTTGTTCTTGACCATGCGACTAAGTGGAACTGCTGCTGTCGGTTCAACCTGTCCCTCCCCATTATGTTCTTGTTCTTCTCCTCAACCTTTCGTGTTGCAAAGAAAACTGAGCGAATATAGCCCCCCTTCAAAGTTTGAATACTTACTTGTCTTGTTACTTCTGACGTGCATCACCTCACATTTATCAGTGTGAAATTTCATCGGCCACTGATCTGGCCATCTGAACAAACTGTTTACATCCTCCTGCAAACTAACACTTTCGTCCTCACTGTAAACCACCCAGATAATCTTCGTGTCATTCACAACATTTTTTATCATTCAACTGCGCCCCCATCTACCACATTCTCACCATTATCAGTTTGCTAAATGATGTTATAAGTAAAGTTTGATTTCCTTCCTGTTTTTCAGATGCTATTCACAGAGGAAGCATTAAGAATTCCAGTCTCTTGATGCTCATATTTTGGTGAATTTACAGAGAAACATAGTTAACATTTTTTTGTAAGGGAGCCACAAATGTCATTTTCAATACAGAGCTAAATTCACCTTGTGCACTCTGCCCGTCTTTATTTCTAAAGCTTTATAAATAACTTAGATCCAACTGGGGCTTGTCACGTTGCATTCCAACATTTGTTTATAACGTGGAACTGGATTATGTTATTTTTAATGTTCCCTGCATTTGTCAAAGCTGAAATGATTTATTCGCCTTCGGGTTGGAGATAGGCTTTTTCATTGTTTATTTCGAATAATGAGCATAATGAGTATGATGATGAAAATGATTATATTAAATTGTAGGTTATGGACAAACTGCCCAAGATAAAATTGTATTCTCATGTCTAACTTGAATTGAAAGCACGTTGTTAGAACCAACACTACTGTAAAAAAGCGTTCAAATTTATTGAGATATCACACTGGGGTGAAAAAGCATGTCGCCTTGTTGAATAAAACACTCGACACTCATTCATTGAGAACTGATTAGTTTATTACACGATATATCATGGGGAATTCACCGTCCTATATGTGGCTCAGTGTTATTCCGAAGTACATCAGGTTACTACAGAATCATATAGAGAAATCAGATCGGAGCTGATTGTTAATTACACAGTTTGGTATGCTTATAAGTAAGTAGTAAATTAGAGATCAGTCATTAAAGTCAAAACTAAAATACTATTATCCATTCCACAAGTGGACAGAGCAATTTGTATCACCATTCGTTCTAGTTACACAGATTGCTAACACTAAGTGGAGATGTCACTAATTGTTCGTGAAGTGGCAATAACTCGTGAAGGAAGTGGGACTAATTGACAAGTCTATGTCAGATTGACTGGTTTTACGGCCTGCACTGATCATTTGTCAAAGGGAGGAAAAACTAACTTGACACCTTTGGAAGATTAGGCCTACCTTTTACATTAACTCATAGTAATGGATGCACAGCCAGCAAAGTTCGGGGGACACCAAATGGTTTCTCAGCTGGATTAGGAAAATGGCTTCCAGGCAAACCATGTTAACTTTCCCCCAACATGTCTGCACTTAATGGAGATACAGAACTACAGCGTGAATGAACAATCTGAACAAGAATCAAGTGATATTTAAAGGAGTACAAGAAATCATTTCTTAATTTTGAACAGAAACCAAATCCGAATTTTCCTGAACACTGATGTTTTCTCGCCCAAACACACTTCTTAACAAACAAGCTTTCCCCGTCACTAAAATTCCATCTGCCACTCCTCCACCTCCTTCCTTCTCTTTCCTTACGCTCCCCACTCCCTTGCACTATCCCTCTGACTGATAAATAATATTTCACCAATGACCTGTCTTCACACCATTCTTCTGCCACTCCCACTGAATGTTACACTCATGCGCCAGTTACTCCAACTTCTACTGCCCATTCCTATCTCTTTTTGCTTTCCTACTGGGATGATGGAATCTGCTGGCTTCTGTGTTGCTATTGGTCATCAGTGAATGATGAGATAGAGATTATCAATATCCGATTGGAACAGAGAGTCGCGTTTGACTGTCCGCCCCTGATGCATGATGAATGGGGTGGCTTCATTCCCCCCATGGTACAGAGTGGAGCTACACGGCCTCATCATAAATAGGACTAACAACTCCTCCGAACCTGATGTCTATGCAACGGTTTTCTTTTAAATATAACTCCTTAAGATTTAAGATAGTTACGAACATGGACAAGTCAGGACCTTGTGAGACGCTACAGAATTTAGGAAAGCCAAAAGCAGGAGCGTGAGAGTGTTAAATGAAAGTTGCTGCTATCTGGCAAAACCACATTTCATACGTGTGAACTGTTAATTAAATCCAGATTGCAGTATCATCTGGTGAGTATCCTCCCGACTGCTCGAAGTTCCATCTATTTTGTTTGAACAGGTATTTTGAGGCGGCTGGACATCAGAGAAAAGGATAGTTGTGCGTTGTGTCCTTCACTGGAGCAGATTATCTCTGCCGACACGGAAAGTTTTTTTGTGGGGAAGAGAACCTCAGAAATCATACCGCAAAGAAGGTGTCTTTCAGCTCATTGTGCGACCACGAGCTCTCCAACTGCACAATTTCAAATCAAAGCGATTTATTCAAGATCGAGCGACACACACACACACACACACAGTGTGGGGGGTGGGGTGAGAGAGAGAGCAATAAAGAGAAAGAAATAAACAGCGAAGAGAGAAAACAGCCACAGGCTGAGTGAGAAAGGAAGGAGTGTTAGACGAGAATGAAGTTAGATAGATCAGGAGATAGCATGAGGAAGAACAGTCAGAAGATGGAAATTTTACTTCGCATTTCTCACGGTCTGCAAACTCTGTTTCTGCTATTACTCCCTATGAGCAGGATACTGATAGTGATTGTCATCCCAGATCATTTACTTCCAATTGTATCACAAAGCTGAATTATTGTCAGCTAAACAGAGCCCAGGAGACCTATTCATTGCTTCCAACGCGAAAGTGAATTAGTTTATATAGACTGAACCAACAGCATCACGAATTGATAACCCCACCATCACCACACAGCCCCCCCCCCACCCCCACCACCGCCCCCCCCCCAACTTCGAGATATCTTTTGCGATATTGGGGTAGAGAATCTTAGTGAGGGGGAATCACTGATAGAGGGGAAATAAATACCTCGGTCGTGGGTCAAATAATGATTGATAAAATTTGCACACTAATTCCATGGTTTTGTAATCCACAATTCAAATTACATTGCTCAATATCGCGTGTGTATTTTAACAGTGTTGTCTCTGTCTACTTTTCATATTTTGGTATGTAGTGATAAGTATTTTGTCCCTCAATTTTGAGTTGAATAAACTGATTTCATTATTGGCAAAGAAAAAAGAACAGTTCTGATGGACTGTCTTCATGTGAACTGTGCTGGGACCAGAGTCCTTGCTAATCGCACAACTGTGGCGGTAGATAGGGCTTCAAATTGAATAGAAGTGGGGAGGTGTGGTACTATTTACAGGGGTAATGGTAAGAGTGCAGAATTCAGACGCAAATATTGAGAGTATCTGGAAATGGCTAACAATCAAACTTCAAGTTCACTCAATAAACGAATGAGAATGAGAAGCTGTATGGTTAATTCAGGACTGAATGTGTTATATCTGAATGCATGCAGTGTAGTGAAGAAGGTAAATGGGCTTGCAGCACAAATCGAAATTCGAAGGTATAGTCTTAAGAGAATCACGGTAAATGGCTGCAAAGAGATCAGAAGTGGGAGCTGAATATTCATGGTTATTCAGGAAGTTAGATGTTTCAGAAAGAAGAGAGAAGGGGGAAAAGGGGGATAGGTTTGGCAGTGTTCGTGAAGGACAGTATCACTGCCTCGGAAAGGACGTTTGAGGAGCCATCGACTGAGGTAGCATGGGCTGAAGTAAGAAAATGAAAGAAGAGGACACCCCGTTGGGAGATTCTATCGGCCTCCGAACAGTTCCTGAAATATAAAGGAAAGGATTGCAAAGATAATTCAGGAGTGCAGGGAAAGCAACAGGGTAGTTGTTACGAGGGATTTAACTTTCCGAATATTAATTGTAATACTATAGTGCGAGTACTTAGATGGATCAGTTTTTTGTCCAATATGTGGATGATGGTTTGCTGCCACAGTACGCAGGCAAGTCAACAAGGGGCGAGGCCAGTTTTGATTTCGTTCTGGGTAATGAAACTGGCCAGGTGTTAGTTTTGGATGTAGCTGAGCAATTTGGTGATAGTGAACATAAATTGGTTATTTTCGCTTTAGAGATTAAAATGGATTGGTACATAATGTAGGGCAACAGTTATTGCTAGGGAAAAGGCAAATATGGTGCGATGAGGCAAGAGTTAGGATACATTGAATGGAAAGACAATTGCAGAGGGTGGACAGAAATGAAACGTGGATCTTACTTACTCAGTGTCATGATAAGTATCTAACTGTTAGGCAGGGAGTCAGAGGTCGTGTCAGGAAGCCATTGTTTACAAAAGACGTTGAACTTCTTGTCAAGAGGAAGAAGACGTTTTATGTTCCCGGTGAGACCTGAATGCTCAATTCTGGCGATTGAGCATTGCAAGTTAGCCAGGAAAGATATAAATAGAGACACTCCCAGGAGCGAGGAGGCAAAATGAGAAGTCGTTGGCAGATCGGATCAAAAAAATCCCTAAAGATTTCTGTAGGTATATCAGGAACAAAAGAATGACAAGAGAAATTTTAGGGCCAATACGTGATAGTAATGGAACGTTGTGTGTGGAATCCGAGGAGGTGGATGAAACGCGAAATGACTGTTTTTCTTCAGTATTCATACTGAAAAAGGACAATATTGTGGGATCGAGTACTGAGATACAGGCTACCAAATCAGATGTGATTGAAGTTCACAAGTTTGCGGTGTTAGCAATTCTGGAAAGTATGAAAATAGGTACGTTTCCTGTACTGGAAGGAATATATCCTAGGATTCTCTGGGAAGCCAGGGAGAAGATTCCAGGCCTTTGACTTTGATCTTTATGTTGTCTTTGTCTGCCAAAATCATGCCAGGAGACCGGAGGATAGCAAACGTCGTTGCTTTGTTCAAGAAGTGGAGTAGTGAAAACCCTGCTAATTATAGACCAGTACGTCATCCTGTGGTTGCGAGTAAAATGTTGGAACAAGTTATAACAAACATGGTTTATAATCATCAAGAAAGTAATAAGTCGATTCGGGTTAGTCAACACGGGTTTGTGAAGTGTAGGTTGTGCCTCAATAAGCTTACTTAAACTTTTGAGATGGTGATCAAACAGGTGTATAAACCGAAAGCCGTTGATGTGGATTTCAGGAAGGCGTGCGAAAAGGTTCCCCACTGAAGGGTCTGACAGAAAATACAAAGACATGAGATTGAGGGTGTTTTAACTATTAGCAACATAAATTGGTTGGCTGAGAGAAGGCAGATAATGATGGTTGATGGGAAATGTTCATCCGGAGCTCAGTGACTAGCCGTGCACCGCAAGGATCTGTTTGGGGGTCACTGTTGTTGGTCACCTTTTGTAAATGTCCTAGATGAGGACGTGGAAGGATGATTTCGTAAATTTGCGGTGACCCTAAGGCTGGTAGAGTTCTGGATCGTGTTGAAGGATGTTTCAGGTTTCAGAGGGACACAGATAATCTGCATAGCTGGGCTGAGTGGTGGCAAATGGAGTAAAAGTGTGAGTTAATTCAATTTGGAAGGAGCAAAAGGAATAATGGTAATGGTAAGATTCTTCATAATGCAGATGAGCAGTATGTATGTATGTATGTGTCTAGATCCCTGAAACTGGCCACCCATTTTGATAGGGTTGGTAAGAAGTGATAGTGTGTGTTAGGTTGAATTGTTGAAAGACCTGAGTTTCCAAACCACGAGGTCACGCTGCAGCTTTACAAAGTTCTGGCCCGGCCGCACTTAGAATATTGCGTACAGTTCTAATCACGGCATTATAGGAAAAATGTGAAAGTTTTGGAAAGGTTTAAGCAGAGGTTTAATAACATGTTGACTGGTATGGAAGGAATGTTTTCGTGTAATTCCTGAGGAACTTGAGGTTGTTTTCGTCAAAGAGATGAAGGTGGAGAGGTGACTTAACTGAAATATGTATATCCAAAGGGTTAAATAGGGTGGGCAGTGATAGTCATTTTCTTCGGATGGTGATGCCTCGCGCGAGTCGACTCAGCACTAAATTAAGGGATGATAGATATAGGACAGATGTCACAGCTAGGTTCTTTTATCAGAGAGTAGTAGGGGTGTGGAATGTACTGCCTGCAACAGTCGTCAACTCACCAAATTTAAGGACATTTAATTCGTTATTGGTAAACATATGGACGAAAAGGGAACTGGGTTGGATAGATCGGCTTCACACTGGTTCCACGGGTCGTCACAACATCATTAGCTGAAAGGGCCTGTACTGCGCTGTGAAATTATATGTTCTATGTTCGAGGATATGCATCTTCCCGAAAAGATAGGCAGGTGGGTAGATGGATTGGGTTTGTTTCATTCCATAAAAATGAAACAAAATCAATAGTAAGAAACAACGTAGAATCAGATGATGTAAAATCTCCGTGGATAAAGTTGTGGAAACACAAATATATAGAAACCATAGTTGGAGTCTTGTACGGGCCTCCAAACAGTATGAAGGAGCTGGGGTACAAGATACACCAGGAGATAGAAAAGATGTGTAGGATAGACAAAGATACAGTGATCATGAGGGAATTCAATTTGCAGATGGGATGAGAATATCAGGTTTGTAGTCGTTCGCAGAATTATAATTAATTGAATGTCTGCAACATGGTTTCTTCGGGCAGCTGGTGATCAAGCCCACGACTGAACAGGCAGTTCTGGATTCAGTGTTGTGCAATGTGCCAGACTGGATAAGGAAGCTTTTAGTAAAGGAAAACTGAGGAAGCATTGATCATATCATGTTTAATTTATTCTGCAATTTGAAAGAGAGAAGATAGAATCAGCGAATAACACTATTACAGCTGAATGAAGGCAACTAAAGAGGCCTAAGGAAGACGCTGAGTAGAATAGAGTGGGAGAGGAGCCTAGATGGAAAGAAAGTGGAACAACAAAGGCAAGCGGTTCTTGGAGTAATTCAGGAGACAAACAGAGAATCATTTTGAGGAAAAAAACAGCATCAGGATGTGTTAACTGTGGCTGACCAAAGAATTCAGGTAGAGCATAAAATCAAAAGGAAACGCATAAACTATGTTGAAGGGCACTGGGAAACAAGGAACTTGGAAAGTTCACAAAGATTAACAAAGGCCAACAACAAAACAAAAAGATGGAGAAGACTAAATGTGAGTAAGCTAGCGGTGAGATGAAGGAAGACTGTAAGAGGTTCTTTCGATGTATACAGTGTAAAAGAGAAGCAGTCCGGGATATTGGACCACTGGAAAATCACGGTGTAGAAGTCGTAGTGGGGAACAAAGAAATGGCTGAGGAATTTTGCATCAGTCTTCACAGTGAAAGACATGAGTAATTTCCCAATAATTCAAGAGAGTGATGGTGCAGAGCTCAGTATGGTGGGTTTCACCAAAGAGAACGTCATAGAAAACTGAATGGACTGAATGTCGATAAAAAACCTGGACCAAATGGACTAAACCCCAGATTTCAAAGGGAGATATCTGAAACGATAGTGCAGGCATTCGTGGGAATTTTTCATGAATGACAACAATCATGAGAAGTCCAACAGGAGTAGGAAATCGCTAACGTAAAATCACAATTAACAAGGGAGTAAGGCAGAAAACCGAAAATTGCAGACTGCTTTACCTCGTCAGTGGGTAAGGTCCTGCAATCCAATACGAAGAAAGAGATTTCTGAATACTTGGAGGTGTTCGTTAAAATAGGGCAGAGTAAAAATGGTTTCATAAAGGAGGGGTCTTGCCTGACCTATCTGCTACACGTTTTTCAGGAAGAAGCAACCAGATTAGACCAAGAAAAATCAATAAATGTTGTCTACCTTGGTCTCAAGAAGTCCTTTGACAAGGATGCTATTGAGAATGCTAATGGTCCATGTTGTTTGAAACAATGTGCGAGCATGGGTAGAAGTTTCGATGTCTGACAGAAAGCAGACAGTCGGAATTAAACGGCCCTTCTCAGGAAGGCAGCCATGGACAAATGGTGCTCCACTGGACTCAGTGCTGGGCCTCCAACTTTTCACTTTGTACATTAATGATCTACATGAATCAGCAGTAGTCAGACCCCACTCCCAGAGATATATTTCCCTCCTCACCATATTAGCATTCTGCAGAGACAATTCCCTACGCGAGTGACTAGTTTGATCCCCGCCCCTGAACACCCATCCTCCCCTCCCAACAACTACCCTTGTCATTGCAAAAGGCGTAAACTCTGAGCCCACACTTCTCTGCTCACCTCCATCCAAGGCTCCAACGGATCGATACACATCTGGCAGAGATTTTCCTGAGCACCCAAACAACTAATCCACCCTGTCCATTATTCCCGGTCTCCGTGACATTGGGAAGACAGGACATCAACTTGCAGAACACTTCACGGAAGACTGTGGGACACACCACTTGTGGCCAAACATTTCAACTCTTCCTTCCACTCATTGAGTCATAGTCATAGAGATGAACAGAACAGAAATAAACCCTTCGGTCCACCTCGTCCATGCCAACCAGATATCCCAACTCAAAGTAGTCCCACCTGCCAGCAACTGGCCCATTGAGCTCCAAAGCCCTTCTACTCACATACCATCCAGATACCACCTAAATGCTGCTTCCACCACTTCCCCTGGTAGCTCATTCCACACACTTACTACACTCTGAGTGAAACATTGGTCTCTTAGGACTCTTTTATAACTTTCCCCTGTCGCACTAAACCTAGGCCCTCGAGTTCTGGACTCTCCAATCCCAGGGAAAATACTTTGTCTATTTATCCTGTGCATGTCACTCATGATTTTATAGACCTCTATAAGATCATCCCTTAACCTCCGACGGTTGAGGGAAAACAGCCCTAGCCTATTCAACCTCTCCCTGCAGCTCAAATCCTCCAACACTGGCAACATCCTTGTTCATCTTTTCTGAACACTTTCAAGTCTCACATCTTTCCGATAGGGAGGAGAGCAGAATTGCACGGAATATTCCAAAGGTTGCCTAACAAATGCCCTGTACAGTCGCAACATGACCTCCCAACCTCTGAACTCAATACTCTGACCAATAAAATAAATCATCCCAAACACCTTCTTCACTCCACGTTCAAGGAGCTACGAATCTGCACTCAATGGTCTCTTTGTTCAGCAATACTCCCTATGAACTTAGCATTAAGTGTATAAGTCCTGCTAAGACTTGCTTTCCCAAAATGCGCAATCTCACATTTATCTAAGTTAAACTCTACCTGCCACTTCTCAGCCCATTGGCCCATCTGATTAAGATCCCGTTGTAATCTGATGTAACCTTTGTCACTGTCCACTACACCTCCATTTTTGGTGCTATCTGTCTTATGTTCACATCGAAATCATTTATATAAATGGAGAATGGTAGTGGACCCAGCACTAATCCTTGTGGCACTCCACTGCTCACAGGCCTCTAAACTGAAAAACAATCCCATAGCACCATCCTCTGTCATCTACCTTTGAGCCACTTCTATATCTAAATGGCGGGTTCTCCCTGTATTCCATGAGATCGAACCTTGTTCACCAGTCTCCCATGGGGAATCTTGTGGAATGCCTTGTTAAAGTCCACATCGATCACATCTACCACTCTGCCCTCATCAATCCAGTTTGTTAATTCTTCAAGAAACATAATGGAATTTGTGAGACATGATTTCCCACGCATAAAGCCATGTTGACTCTCCTCAATCAGTACTTGCCTTTCCAAATGCATGTACGTCCTGTCGCGCAGAATTCCCTCCAGCAACGTGCCCACCACCGACGTCAGGCTGTATGGTCTATAGTGCCCTGGTTCGTCCTTACCACCAGTCTTAAATAGCGGCACCATGTTAGCCAACCTCCAGTCTTTCGGCACTTCATCTGTGACTAGCGATGACAAAAGTTTACCAGTAAAAGACCTAGCATTCACTTCCCTGGCTTTCCACAAGAATTCTAGGGTGCACCTGAACATGTCCTGCGGATGTATCCACTTTTATGCATTTCAGCATATCCATCACTTCCTCTTCTGTAATATGGATATTCTTCAAGATGTCTCAACTGTTTCCCTATATTCTACATCTTCCATATCGTTTACAATACACTCCGCCAAGAACATGCAACTGCTTAGCCTGTCCACTGCCAAACTCTCGCCCCCATATCCCTGGAGGAAGAATGGCTCATCTTACGCCTTGGGAAATCGAATCCACTTGGTATCAATGTCAATTTCACCAGTTTCCTCAACTGCCCTCCCCCACCTTATGCCAGATAGAAGCCTCCAATTTGGCACCGGCCTTTTGAAATGTCCGTCTTCCTTCCCATCTATCCGCTCCTCCTTCTAGTCTGAACAATCACTATTACAACACACCTTCACCTTTCTATCAATTTCCAAGCTACCTTCCTCCAGAACCAGCCCCTGGCACATAAACCTTAGCCCACATTCGCCCAACCTCCTCATTTTTGATGAAGAACTTATGCCTGGAACGTCACATCTCATGCTTCTCAGATGCTGCATGATGGGCTATGCTTTTCCAGACATAACTCACTTTTTGAATCGGACATTCAGCATATGAAGTCCTCATTTTATCCTGCAGAAAGACTTGGACAGTTTTGTAGAATGTGCAAAGAATTTGGAGATGGAAAACAACCTGGAAATATGCGAGATCATGCACTTTGGTCGGACCAATCGATACATGGACTATTTTCTATTTCGAGGGTAAATTCAAAAGTCTGAATTTCAAAGGGAGTTGGGAGTTCTCGTCCAGGGGTCACTCAAGGTAAACCTGCAGGTTGTCAATAGTTCAGAAGGCAAATAAAATGATAGCATTTGATTCAAGAGGGCTTGCATATAAAAGCGATGATGTTCTTCCCAGCATCTTTAAGGCGCTAGTGAAGCCATATTTGGATTATTGTGTGCAGCCTTTGGCCGCCTGTCTCAGGAAGGATGTAGAGGCCCTGGGGCGTGTTCAGAGTAGACGCACCAGAATTCTTACAGGAATGAAAACCGAGCAAAAGAGGAAAATTTAAAGGCTCTGTGTCTATAGTTGGTGGAGTTTACAAGGATGTGGGAGGATCTAGTGGAAATTTATAGAATAGTGAATGACCTGTACAAAGTGGATGTTGGGAAGATGTTTCTATTGGTAGGAGAGGCTAGGGTCCGATGGCACACAGTAGAGCGAAGTCCTTTCATAACAGAGATAAGGGGAAATGTGTTCAGCCAGAGTGGTGAGTCTATTGACTTCACTGCCACAGACGGCTGTATAGGCCAGGTCATTCAGTATGTTTAAGATTGAGATAGATGGATTCTAGATTGTTAAGGTGATCAAAGGTTTTGGGGAGAAAGCGGGAGAATGAGCTTGAGAAGGTCATCAGCTATGATTGAATGGCAGAGCAGATTCAATGGCTGAATGGCCAAATTTCAGCATCGATGTCTTCTGGTCTTATGGCTATTATTGCCTCTCCTCACTCCTCACTGTAGATGTATCCTTGAATCTGAAGTTAATATGATTTAAAAAGAATAATTTTCCCGTAATGATCACTGGGCAAAATCATATACCCTCCCTCCAGTCTCAGCAGCCATGACTCCCAAATCTCTGTGGTTTATGTCTCCTCACTTATGTCATAGTCACACTGTTATTGAAGTCCAGTGAATGGTACTTCATCACAGTTAATTGATACCAATAACATTGATTGCATGCCCTCACCAGCCCTTTCTGATCCTCGAATGTCTACCTGAATTGTGCTTGTCACGACAACTCTCTCTTAACACATCCGTGCTGTTTGTCAGTTCTTACACAATGCTGTCATTGGCACATTTCCCCCTCAGATTATGGACTATACAATTACTCTCAGTGTTTCACTGACATTGCAATCACTGATCCGTGGTTTACAGGCTGTATGGTTATATTTATAAATGGAGAAACTTGTTTATTTTCTGACAATCGCCTGACATTACTTCCATATCCAAGGCAGATTGAATGAGTACACACAATCGATCTAGCATCGCCAACATTCGTTTCTACAGTCTCCACCACATATCCCATGCAGAATGTTTAAATTTGAAATGTTATTCTGAATTTTAATAAAAACAATATTGAATTGAAATGGGTTAACTGGAACTATTTGTTCAGCGACTGTGATTGATGTCAATCACATGGACTGTAATTATCTCCGTGGAGGTTTGACATGGTTTTATGATAAATGAGCATCGTCCAATGTGTTATTCCATAGTATGAGCGATAACACCGCCGACAGCACTAATAGGGACCTGCAGCTCCAGACAGAGGGATTGCAGAGATTAGAATCTGAGAGCATTAGACTGGAATGTTACAGCAATGGATGAGGATCTGGGAATGATAGACTGGAATGTGCCAACAATGGATCATGATCTGAAAACATTAGACTTGAGTGCTACAACAATGGATCAGAATCTGAGAACAATAGACTGGAATGTGACGATGACAGACAGAAATTTATCGTGGGGTCTTTACTGGCTTTCTCAGCCTTGGATATCTTTGCAAACGCGGATCAAACATATCCTTTGGATTATTCAAGGTGGTTACTATCTTATCCTCGCTGTCGTTGGTGTTCCGAGTAAGTTATTTTATTTGTCTATTAAACCGGGTTGAACTGACTTTCTGCTCATGATAGGTAAGTTTTGGAAAAGTGAAAATCAATGTCTTCGATTCCAATTAAAAATTCGTTTCCTCATAAATGTGCGAATAGGAACCAGACTGCCCCAAATTCCATCGTCCTTTTTCTCCTGTACAGATTTACATTTTCCTATACACCCCAGTCTCCAGTCCTGCCCATTACCACCATTATGATATTCCAGTCTACTCCTCAGGCTCAGTGCAACAGCTGAATAAACCATAATTTGCGCCTTTGTTATTTCTAGATGCAACAGTTTCAATTCCACGCTTCTGGTACAAACTAATTGCAGTTGAGATGTTTAACCTGTGCGCCGCACCGAATCTGTCAGACAGGAAAACAGTGCATGGCGTTGAAGTCATTCACTGTTAATCTAGAGCCACAGAATAATAATTTGATGCTGGAATCGAAATTAAATGATTATCATTTGTCACGTAAAAGTCCCATCTGCTTGCCTCATGTCCTTTAGAGAAGGGATAATGTGTCATTCTTCTCTGGTGTTTGTGTGACCACAAAACCACAGCAATGTGTTTTGCTCTTTACTGTCCTGTTGAACAGCAGAATAAACCAGTCATTTCAAGACAGGCATAACATGCTGCACATATCCCGTGAACAGAAGTAATGAAAGTTCCCTTTCTCTGCCGGTTTCCTATATTCGGCCAGTTCATTTCCATTCAGGTAGTTAGCCATTCCCTACTTTATGATTATTATATCTCATTGAAATTCTTCCAGAGAGTGAAGTTAATCTCCATAGACACCCTGGTGTTGGGTTTATTGATGCTGATGCATCGATGTAAGGAACTTAAAAAGTCAGCATCAATCATAGTGCATAGGGAAAGAATAGATTTTTCCGCCATAAGACAGACGAAGACAGCTAAATGATAAAAAATAATTATTGTGATCAACCTCGAGAGTGGTGTTATGGCAGTATTTGGGGTTGTGTGTACGGATTTTACCCCTTTTATAAGGAATGATGTCCTTGCAACAGAGAGAGTGTAAATGAGTTTCACCAGACTGGGATAATGGTACCATGAGGAATGAGTTAATGTTAATCTGTAGCGCTGTGAGAGAATAAGAGATGATTGCATTGAAACTTGAGGGTGATAGAAAAGGTCTAATTCTGTTCTAACCAAACACTGACAAGGTGGAACATTCCATGACATATATTTTTACTCCTTTACATGATTCTCGATATTTTAAGTTCCACTGAGGAAGTACCACTACCCCTCCCCATTCCAAATTTTGAATGAGAGAGGAGGAAGTCGAGTCTTTGAATAAAGACTCCTCACATTAAAGAAGTGCATTTGTTGCATGATCCTGCACTGAACGTCGCCTTATCCACGATTCTGACAGCAGCCACAAGATCATCATTCTAAAATAGGTAACTATTCCCTCCAGCTTCTGACGTGTTTGGAGAACATATGTCTGCTTCTCGGAGATGGAAGATGGCTCTTTGAGACTTGACACGAAGCAATTTGCTTCCTTCCCCACTGCTGGGAAGCCACGTTAAACTATCATGTGTTCCACAGGCAATGGAGTCACAATAAATGTCGTGGAGAAATCTCTGAGTGCAGTTTCTGCTACATTGGTGTGTAATGCTGGAGCATTAGTGACATCAACCGGTGCCTATAAGTGTCTCGAGGGGCTGAATGGCCTCTTACTTGTCCAGTGAAAATTTTTCAGGAGTCATATTGGATGACTGGGCTCCGGACATTCCTGTGCAACACGAAGGAGGTTTGAATGGGCTTGCCTTTTCTTATTTATTAGCATCGAACGGCAGAATGGCTTGAACATATCCATGTTCAACCAAGTTGAGATGCTAAATGAGCTCCTCTTTTAAACTTGGAAATGTGGCGTGTTTGGCAGTGCTGTTACGTGAACGTTACCAGCACTTCAGCAGTATAAGCATGAATGTTGTCCTTGTCTTGCTGAAAATGGACACAGACTACTTGTGGATCTGAAGGGGAGGGGGATAGTTGGTTTGACCATTGTGTAAACTTCTGATCTTATGATGTGTGTGAAGGGGTAGGCTGGGGCTCGGTGGTGTCGTGGACACCTTATTGAAACAGCTGAAGATGTTTGTTCCGAGGAAACTACTTTGAGGATCTCCTGTAGAGATGTCACGGGACTGAGGGGATTGTCGGCCACCAACCATAAACATCTTTCTTTGTGGTCTGAAAGACCCCAACCAGTGGGGAGGTTGCAAGTGATTCCCATTGAGCTCAAATATGTTGCCGGTTCCGATTACATCGTCAGTCAAATATTGCTTTGATATCAATGACATTCCCTCCTGTCTGAGTCCCTCTCTACAACTATATTGTTTATGTCAATAGGTGATGGTGTATGTGTAGGGAATGTTTTATTCTCTGTGTGTAACGCATGTCTGGAATTTTCTACTCTCGAGAGTTCGGGGAGCTAGATCACTGAAAGCATTTAAGGAGGAGGTGTATGGATTTTTGACCTGTCATAGAGATGAGGGATGTGAAGAATTAGCATTAAGGAGGAGTCGATGCCAACAGCAGTTCAGCCATAAAAGTCTACAATGGCGACGGCAGGCTTGACCGTCTGAATTATATACTCCTGTTTCTTGTGTCCTGTATTCTGTTATTGGAAAGGTGATGGTGCTCATTTTCCTGAACTTTCTGTTACTGAATGTTGCAGTCAGGAGCAAGGATAGTATTTTGTGAGCCATCTCTGGCTGAAGTATGGGGACCATATTCACGGTGAGTCTGGATCTACACCATGACTACGGTGCACACCATCAGAAACATGTGAATTACAAGTTGTAGAGAGGAGAAGCACTTCAAAGAAAGATGGGAAGTCTATTTCGTGCCCAGACTGGATTGTCAAATAACGTTTTCAAATTTACACAAAACCGTGGCAACCTTTTGTTAATGTAGACTAGATATTTGGAGCAAGTGTCCTCCATCGGCTCCAGTGGAGGAGGTTTGAAGGACCGAGGAGCAGAAACGGATCAGTAGACACTTTGTCACTGCTGTACCAGGAACTAAGAACTTACCTGATCGGATTGTTGTCACAACAACACTTTTCTTTCTGTATGTAATTTTCCTACTGTCATTTGCCTGTCAATTGTTGAACAAACACCGCTTTGAGTAAATGCAAGCGCCCACGCACCACAAGCTTCTGGGGAAAGTATTTCCCACTTGTACAGCCCGTTGAGGATTACTCATTCATGTTCCAAACAATACTGGACGGTCACTGATGTCTTTTCCAAACCCATTCTTACACTGGGTGCAACAATATGCAAATGCAGCCAGTTTAGCGATGTGGCCAAAGTTAGACTGGTTCGTTTTCCAGAAAAAGAAAAGTGAGACACAAACAGTTGAACTTAAAATGAATGGTAATTTGATAGAAAGTCCCAAGTGTTATTCTGCTTTTGAAATTATTTGGCTTACAGAAGCTGTTGGTAATGGGATTCCTTCCAAGACAGTTGGATTTGGCTGAATTCCCTTTGCTTCAGGCAATGGAGAGTTTCCAACGATTCCTCGTCAGGAATCTTTCACGAGTGGTAACGATGTTCTCACGTTTTGTTGTCAGGAGAATCAAAGTAAGAGAGGGAACAAGCGGTTATTACTTCTCAGGCAGATAGGATGTTTCTCCCGCCCTGTGTTAGAAGACACAATAATGTCAACTCAACATCAAACTTGACCATGTGCGTATTCCTTGAACATTGTCTGGAATGTATGATTATACACAATATGCAGGTGCATCATTGCTGATTTTGTTTGCAGTGACTTTCCATTCGAGAATAAAAATGTCCTCACTTTACAATTTGATGTCATGTTAATATGCGTCTGCATATTTTTTTTTTAAATGGTTAATGTTGTCATAATATGTGTGTTAGCATCAATACGTCTTATGCATAAGACTTATTCTCGAGCTTTTGTCTCTCTGACAAGAGGACGTATGTCTCCAGCTTATGAACTTTTCTGAAAATCATACATGGTTCAATTGGATTTCTCAGCTAAGACCTAAAGTGGTAATTTTCCATTACAAAACGCCTTTGTTGTGGAGGATTACCCAGGCATGAGTAAAGGGAAACATCATTGAAAATCTTTTGGAAGCACTATAACTTTTTTTGTCTGTTCAGAGGATTAAAACTGAACGCACTGTATCAGATATGTTCTCAGCAATAACCTGTACGGAGGCAGTAAAACATTTCTCATGAAACCCGATTTCTTTTGCCAGAAACAGCATCATTCCGATTACCTTACGAATCAATGGCTGAATCTGTAGAATAACTCTGTATGATTCATGTACCAGGAACATAAAAGCTATCAGTATCACAGAGGTTTGTAACATCCCTCCATTTAAATTATTTCTGCAGGTTTTTTTTCCCTTTGTGCCAAAATAGACAACTCACATTATGGTATTTCTGCAGAATTTTTATGCACTAGCTTTCCTTGGCTACATCACATTACAGAATCACTACGTCTATTTGACGACATATTGAATGACAAACTTGGTAAATGAGCAAATACAACGTCAAGACATTCAGACCCTTCATCCAGATCTTTGATGTAGATTATTAATTATTGATGACCCGACAGTGATCGCTGAGGCATTACACTAGTAAGATCTTTGCAACCTGAAAATAAGCATTTACATCTACTGTATATTTCCTGTTAGCAACAGCTTTCCTGTTCCTTTGTCGCAGATCTGGAGGGTTGAATGGCTCTTCCTGGGCTGTGCAATGTATTGCATGAGTTGCATTACTTCATTTTCTATTCCTATATAACTCCTTAGAGGGGCAGAATGGTCCTCAGGTCTCATTGTAACGGTTCTGTCTGGCTGAACGGGTTTAGTCCCCTACCTCTGCAACAGCCTCGAGGATTGGATTGCGGGAGCAGCACATGCCATAGGAACAGTAGTTGGCCATTTGACTGCTCTATTCAAAATTCTCATGGCTGATCCGATTGTGTCTGACCATCCGACTATATCTGACCATCCAATTGTGTCTGACCATCCGACTGTGTCTGATCATCCGCGTGTGTTTGTCAATCCGATTGTGTGTGACAATGCGAGTGTTTCTGATCATCCGTCTCTGGTCTTAATCCCATAAGCCTTGACTCTCCTGCCCAGCAGAGATAAGTCGAGCTCAGTCTTGAATATCTTCAATAACCGAGTCTTCACTGCTCACCGAGGATGACAACACCACAGATAACACAACATTAGAGTGAAAGGTACATTGTTATTTAATTGTTGAACGCATTATTTTGAAATTGTGTTAACCTAACATCAAGTCGCCACCTCTTTTGAGACATAAGGACACAATAATTACCAACATAACATAAACCATTCCACCCTCCAAATCTGACACACATTATCACTGACGCTGCCAATCAAGTATGCATCAAAGTCAGCCTCCGCTCCTGAATCAAGAAGAGAATACCAGATTGCGTCACACCATAGGATCATAACAAAAGAAGCAGAAATAGGCCATTCAGCCCATCTAGTCTGATATACCATTTAATAATGGCTTGTATGTTTCTCAGTTTCATTCTTCTGCCTTTTCGCTAGAACCCTTGATCCCCTTATAAAGCAAAAACCTATCTATTGGTGCCTTGTTGCACTAGTCTCTGTATCTCTGTGTGTGCATATGTTTATGTGTCCTTGTGCCTGTTGTCTGTGTATATGTGTGGCTACATTTGTCAGTCTGTGCACGAGACTGTTTGTTACTTTCTGTATTTGTGTCTATTTCTGCGTGATTGTATATGTCTTTGTGTACTTCTATTTGTGTGTATGCCAACCTCCTTGCATGCATTGTGCGTGTTCGTACATTGGAGATTTTCCCTCATTAATTCTGTGCACTTCTGTGTCTGCATATCTGTGCAAGGATGTACCTACTCTGTTGGCAGTGGAAACTGACGATGGAACTGACATTGGGATTAAAGTGAAAATTAACGTTCACGGAACATTGCTCCCTACTCGGTGGGTGAGACATGGATGTTTCAGAATCTCCACACGAGTTGTCTCGGTCCTCTCCGGCTCGTTCCAGGGTACACCCAACATGGTAGAGGAGGAGTGGCTGAGGGAACGGATATCGCGCACTCCACCACGCGGCCTGGCGCTTTCTGTCCTATTAAAGGCGAAAGTGAGGGACGGAGTGAACGTGGGAGTGGTTGGCCCTGTTGTTAGGTGGTGGTGGTGGTGGGGGGGGGGGGGGGGGAGGGTAGTGAGATTTCCAGTGGTCAGTAGAAAATGTTGTGGCCATTCAGAGTTATTGGTATGGTGAATGCAGTGAGGGTTGGGAGGGAGAGATAGATAGATAGATAAACAGGTAGATAGAGAGAGACAGATAAGAGAGTGGTCACAAATTGCGTCTGAACTGCCTTAACTAAGGGACTGCTAATGCTGTTATTCAGTGTGTATGGGGTATGTTGAAGAGTGTGTTGTGACCAAAGCTACAGAAAAGGTTATATTGGATGTGAATTATGTGGTCAGAAGGACTGATTTATAACCTAGCTCTGAAAAGAAAATTGAGGAATAGTGACATTAATTTGTTATATTTTGCACGGCGTCTGCATACACCATAGAATTCTTGAATATTAGGGTCAAACATCATGGAAGCCAAAGGCTAGTGGGTCGTTAACTCCGGTGAATTGGGAAATTACAATATAAAATTGAGTAGTAGACAAGCAATGGTTGTTAGAGTCAGACAGTCATACAGTCCTGTAGCATGGAGACAGGCCCTTCAGCACAAAGCTGTCCATTCTGACCAAAGTGTCAATCCACACTCAACTAAGTTCAATGCCATTTCCCCATATCTGTCGATAACTTTCCTTCCATGTATTTCTCCAAATGCCTTTTAAATGTTGATAATGTACACAGCGAACCACTTCTGCTAGCTGCTCATTCCATATGCGTACCAGCCTGTGTGTCAAAGATTTGCTACTGAGGTGCCCTTTAATTCTTCCCCCTTTTCCCTCTTGTTTGTGATTGCACAACACTGGGAAGGGAAACTGAATGTATTTACCCACCCATGCTTCTCATGACCTTCAGCATTTCAACAAGATCCCCCTCAGTCATAGAATCTCTAAAGTAAAAGTCGTTTCTTATCCAACCTCTCCTTATTTCTCAGACCGTTCAGTCCCTGGCAAGAACTTCGTAATTTTCCCCGCCCTCTTTACAGTTTAATAAGATCTTTCCTGTGATCTTATTAAAGTGATCAAAACTGACCATAACACTATAAGTGCGGCTTCAGTAGTGTCCTGTAAGACTACAACATAACTTCCCAATTGCAATATTCAGTTCCATGACTGATGAAGGCCAGTGTTCCAAAACACTTCTTCATTGCCCTATCAACCTGTGATTCCTCTTTCCCAGAATCATGCTCCAAAATCCCTATGTCCCACTACAACCCTTCAGTCCCTAACATTCACCATGAAACTCCGACCTTGATTTGACCATCCAAAGGCAAGCGCTCACATGTATCCATATTAAACTCCACTTGCCATTCTTTTGTCCACTTGTGGAGCTGAACAAGGTCCTGCTGCAATTTCTAATAATTTTCCTTACTGTCCATCTTACCACCTGTTTCAGTGTCATTTGCAAACTTACTAATCATGCCTTGTACATTCTCTTCCAAATCTTTGACAAAGATGACCAACAGTAATGGTCGCAGCACCGATCGTTGAGGCACTCCACTAGTCGCAGGCCTCCAGACCGACAAGCATCTTTGTACTAATACTCTCTGCTTCCTACCATCAAGCCAATTTTGTATCCAAGCGAAAGTTAGTACTGCAGATGCTGGAGTGCAGCGTCGAGATTGAAGTGTATCCAATTAGCCCGCTCCCCCTCAATTCCATTCAATCTAACTTTCCATAGAAGCCTACTGTATAGAACCTCATCAAAGAGCTGACTGAAATCCATACAGACCACGTATACCACCCTTCCCCCGTTAACGTTGATGAACGGTTCATCAAAGAACTCTAACAAATTTGTAAATCACGATCTCCCTTGCACAAAGCCGTGCTGACTGCTCCTAATCAAACCCCATCTTTCCAAATGCATGTATACCTTATTCGCAGAATCTTCTAAAGTAATTTACCTACTACTACTGTAGGTCCCAGGTTTTTCTTTGTAGCCATTCTTGAATAAGAGCACAGCATTCGCGACCCTCCAGTCCTCCGGGAACTCATCGATTGTCCAGCGATGATGCAAAAGCCAGGATGATCAGCCAGGATCTCTGCAATTTCTTCTCTCTTATCTTGTAGTGTTCTTGGATTTATCTGATCAGGACCAAGAGATTGATAGAAATACTGCAAAGTCTGAATCATATTTTTATTTCATTAAGTTTTAAACACAAAAGAAAACGTAATTAACTTAGTGATGGTTAGCATGTCAATATAAAGATTATATTAATCAGAGTAAGTGCGTCAGAATAATTCCAGACTTCATAGAAACCTGATAATTCTCTGCAATTTACAATCCAGAATAAAAGCAGGCCATGAAACTGACAAGGAAGTCAAAAAGAGAACAGGCAAGCTCACAAACAGAAACGCAAAGACTGCATAAGTCAACGATCTATATGTCAAAGAAAACAAAACAACAGCTCTGTAAAAAGTGTAAATTTGTAATCGGGAGAGCAGAAATATTCATGCAGAACAGGGAAATGGCGGGGAAAATAACCATTTCCTTTGCATCTGCCTTCTTGGAGGAAGATCGAGAAAATCTTTGAGAAATACCAAGTGATCATACAGGGTTTGTCGAGCTAAAGACATAAAGTGAATTTACGCAAGTAACAAGGTAGTACTTGAAAATGTAATTGGATTGAGCAGTGCTAAGTCTGACGAACGAATAGTACTTCACACATCAAAATGTGAGAAATAAATCAACAGTAGAAATGGTTATTGCACTGTCCTTGACTGTGTTTTATTTTGATGTGCATTCTGCAAAGGCTGGAAGCTATTGTAGACAAATAAAAGGTAATAAACACAATCCAAGCATGGTAGATACCCGGAAGGAATCCACGCATCTATAAAGGGAAGAAGAGAGGTGTGGAGGACTGCCAAACAATTAACTTGGCTTCTGTTGGGAAACTGTTGGAATCTATTATACGGGATGTGTTATTCGATATCTCGAAATTGACAGGAATATTGGAGAGAATCATTTTGTATTTCCGAGAGCGAAATTATACTTGAGAGACTTCAGAGTACTTTGAAGTTATTTCTTGAAGCATAGATAATGCAGAACGAGTAAAAGTTGGTTAGGTTCACCTTCGGTTAAGGGAGTTTGAATATAGATGCAAAGACATGTTGAAACAGTTCCACAGCATGTTGGTGAGACAGTAAATAGAGTGTTGTGTACAGTTTTGGTGACGCAATCTGAAACAGTATATACTGATCATAGAGAAAGTGCAATGGACATTCGCCTGATTAATCCCTCAGATAGCAAGATTGTGTGGTGAGGAAACTCCGACTGTGTTCTCGAGATTTCAAGGAATGTGGGATGTGTCACAGTGAAACTTAGCAACGCACGAAACATAATAATAGGTTGGAAAAAAACAATATCTTTCTCTGTTTGTCTACTCTACATTTAAGGAAAATGGATAATGAACAGGCCAGTAAAAAGTGCAATAGCGAGCATGATGTAATAACACAGGCCGGTAAATTTACGGGGAATGCCCAGATATCTTACAGGCATGTAAAACGGAACAGAATAGACAGGGAACAGGTAGGACTTATTAGTGATTAGCCAAGTTGCATCCAAATCAACTTAGTGTTACAAGACAGAGGTTAATGGCAAAACGCGGTTTGTGTGCTTGGAGGCAAGTGTCTAATGGTGTCCCACAGGGATCAATGCTCTTTCTTTTATTATTTGTGTTTCCAATGTGCCGGTGTTGTACAGGAGTGGACAAAATTAATGGTCACACAATATCAGGTTATAGTTCAACAGGTGTGTACAGAGTCACTTGCACTCGAAGCGCCCAACCATCTAATGAACAAGTCGCATTTCGAAAGCTGGTGCATCCGGATAAACCTGCTGGACTATAATCTGGCGTTGTGTGATTTTTACCCTTTTTATTTTTGTGTTCATAAATGATGCCGATGTGAATGTGAAAAGGTTTGAGAGGAATATGATAATTAAGTCTGTGTTTGAAGTAAAGATTGGCCAGATGATTGGCAGTGAGGAGGAAGGTCTTATGTTATGGGAAGTTAGAGATGGAATGGTCAGGTGTGCAGATCAATGGCTGATGGAATGTAACATTGATAAGTATGAGGCGATGCATTTTGGAGGAAGGAACCAAACAATGAATACTCCATGAATGTCAGCACAATAATAAACTCAGAGGGTGCTTCTCTACAGATCATTGAGTGTGACTATACAATATAGTGCATGAGTTCAATAAGCTGAGGGAACATAAACATAGCCTTTATTCATCGAGGCATATGTTTAAGACCTATCAGAAAGTTTGCTTATGCCAAATGAAATCCTGTGTGCAGTTCTTCCTGCCACATTACAGGATGAGATGATTGCACTGGAGGGGGTTCAGAACAGAGTCACAAGGATGTTGCCTGGGATAGAACATATCAGCAATGAAGCAAGGCTGGATAAACTCAGGCTGTTTCCTATGGAGCAGAGAAAGCTGACAGGACGTGACTTCGAAGGATAAGTTTACGAGGTGCATGGAAAGGGGTGAACAAACAATAGATGTTCTTTTATTTTGATAAAGGGTCAAGAAGAAAGGAGCACACTTTTAAAGTGAAGGGTTTGAAATTTAGAAACGATTTGAGGACTGTTCTTCACCCAGAAGTTGTTGTTTTCTGGAATGCACTTCCTGAGAAGGGAGTCGTCACGGTCATCTCACAAATATTAAAAAATACTTGGGAGAGGATTTAAAGTGTCCTGACATTCCCAGCTACGGGCCTTGTGTGGGAAATTCGGCCGAATGCCGATCGTGCTTATTTCAGACGGTACGGAATCTACACGTCTGTGATTGTATGGTTGTATATGGTCGATCATTGAGCACCTTAAGACAGGAATAGTTAGGTTTCTGAAGTATAGTTTAGTAAGACCTTCTAAACGTGTGCGACAGGGAAAGATTGCAGTGATCAAATGCAGAATGCTTACAGTCTTAACTGATGGACAGAAACAGGGAAATAGCAGAACTATGAAGCGACGACTTATTTCTGTCTTCACAGAATAACACGAAACAATAAAGAATCTTCCGAGCAATACTGGGAAAACAAACTCTGATGAGAGAAAAGGAAATAGAATGAAATTAGTAAATAAATGCTTTGCGAGCTAATGCTGGGACTGAAAATAATACATGTAGACATCGCTTAGATTTGTAAACCGACTGGTAGGTACATTAGATAGAACCAGTTATATACGATGCATTTGGATTTTTAAGAAGACGGCTGAAACCCCAAACTTTTTGCGTAAAGTCAAATCTTATGGGATTGGGGCTAATACATTAATATTGTTTTAGAATTGCAGAGCCGACATGAATTAGAGAGTAGGCATAAAACATGGTTTAAGAGGGGCAAGTACGTGGGAAGTAACAGGCATAGGTGCTTGCTCCCAGCTATTCCCCCTACATATTAAACATTTGGTTGAGGGAAACAAATGCAATATTTCCAAGCCTGCTGACAGCACTAAACGACTTCGGATTGTGAGTGGATGAGGAGAATGTGAGAAAAGCTCCAAGATGACTCAGACAAGCGAGCGAATGGGTAAATATGTGGCAGATGAAGGGCGATGTGAGTAGATGTGACATTCTGTACTTTGGTGGGACAAATGGAACGGCTGCCTACCATTTGAAAAGGGAGTGGTTGAACAATGTTACACCCATAAAGGAATTTATGATACTATTTTTGTATTCTTCTGTTCAAACCTCCGAGGTCTGTGCAGGGCACTGCATTCTGAAGCCAGAAATCATTACATGGAATGATTCATGATTAAGAACTTATGCACGAAACGTCGACTCTCCTGCTCCTCGGATTGAGCCGAACCGCCTGTGTTTTTCCAGCACAACACTTTTTGACTGTGATCGCCAGCATCTGCAGTCTTTAAACATACAATCCTTACAGTGCAGATATAGGCAATTTGGCTCAACTAGTCCACACCAACACTCTGAAAACTATCCCACCTAAACCAACTCTCCTCTCCTATTATTGACATTTCCTTATGACTAATGTTCATAACCTACTGATCCGTGAAGACTATGGGCAATTTATGTCCATCTGGTCCTAACCGGGGGAGGAAAACGGAGCACCCGGAGGAATCCAACGCAGCCACGAGCAGAATGTGCAACTTCCTCCCAGACAGTTGCCACAGACAGGCTGGAATTGACCCCCCGGTCCCTTTCGCTGGGAGCCAGCAGTGCTAACCACTGAGCCACCGTGCTGCCCTTACTTTCTCCTAATACCGTAAATTGGATTAGTGCACCGGTCAGTGAAAAGAGACCAACCAAGTGGGTAGCTGTGACTTCGAAACGGATCTAGATCTGCTTGTACACAAGTCACTGTAAGCAATATTGCTGGAACAGAAATTGTGTGTTGACCTTCATTACAGGGGGATTTGAGTACTGGATGAAGTGTGTCTTACTGCAACTGTAAGGGCCTTGGTGAGACATCATCGCTAACATTGTACAATATTGTATGCAGTTTTGGTCTCCTTACCTAAT
The DNA here is from genome assembly GCF_037043375.1 of Chiloscyllium plagiosum. Classification (NCBI taxonomy): domain Eukaryota; kingdom Metazoa; phylum Chordata; class Chondrichthyes; order Orectolobiformes; family Hemiscylliidae; genus Chiloscyllium; species Chiloscyllium plagiosum. The sequence continues at coordinate 24,520,484 of NW_028270190.1, forward strand.
AAATGACAAACCTGAGGGAATGCAGCGAAGGATGACCAGACGGATATCTGGGAGACAGCCTTGTTGTCGGAGCAGAGATTAGGTCCAATGGGCCTGTGTTCCATGGAGTTTACTAAGATGAGTGAACAGCTCAATGAAATATAAAAAATACTGACAGAGCAAGTCAGGTGGAAGCAGGGAGATAATTCCCCTGGAATAGACGTCTAAAACATGGGGATTCCGTCTTATGTACAGGCAGGTCACTCTGCATTGAGATGTGACGAAATGTCTGGACTAAGAGAAAAGTGAACTTGGGGAAGTTCTCTCCCACATCAGGCTATGGAACTCAAGGCACTGAATTTAAATAAGGATTTCACGACTCGAAAGGAATGAGGAGACAGCTGGAGTATGGTGAGGAGATAAAGGATCAGCCATCATAATACTGAAATATATAGAGAATTCGTTGGACTGAAGTAATTACTGAAGTTCATACTTGATATTTTTCTGATACTTAATCACATTAAGAGATATGTACACATTGTGGGTAATGTGAATTGAGGTGATGTTTAGCCATGAACTGGAAGGGAGGATGTTCAATATGTTAAATGACCTACGTTTTTCCGATGTTTCCGTGCAATCTGTGGGGAACGTCGGTAAATGCTTTCACAAGTCCTCGGTGTTACGAAGTAGGTCTCTGCAGGGTCGACAGGACTGTGTTTCGCGTTTTCTTTTCCGATACTGAGAAAGGACCATGTTTTTCTGAAGAATTAAATCTTTGAATACCTTGGAGGAAATTGACGCATTTGGTTGTCTTGCTTGGCTGTTTACGAGACCTTTAAGAGTTAAATACACGTATGTATGTCTGGAGTCACTTTTATACCAGACCAGGAAAGCACGGGAGATTTGTTTCTTGAACGTACATTGGTGAAGCTAATTGGTATTCACAATCGTCATTGGCTTCAGTGTCACTATTACTGACACAAGATATTCGACCTCAATATTTTATTCATTGTTTTTAACTTCCACCAACTGCCCGAGCATTAGCCTGTTCTGGATAATTGTCCAATGACATTTCTACAATGGCAGCATCTCTGCATGGGGGCCAGTCAGAAACCACAATGAGTAGGTTATTTCTATGCTGCTTGACAGCTCTGTTAAACACAACTTCCACTAACTTGATCATTGTGATAGGACTGAGGCTGTGGTAAATAGTCAGATTATAATTATTTTCCTCTTAGCTGAATGGGCATAGTTCTGCAATTTTCTACATTGTCAGGGAGATGTCAGAGTTGGAGCTGGAATGAAACAGCTTCTCCTGGGACACGGCATGTTGTGCAGCACAAGTCCTTAGTCCAATTTCAGGAACAGTGTCAGGGCCCACTGATTTAGTTATATCTATTGTGTTCAGCTGTTTATTCATGTCACGAGCAGCGATTCAGGGTGGTTGTCGACTGATATCTGTGATTCTGTGGACATCACGATGAGGGCAAAGTGGGTCATCCATACAACACGTCTGGCTGAGGATAGTCAGATACTATATCCTTGTATTTTACAAATATGCACAGGCCTGTTCCAGTCAGTTATTCAATCATCCATCACTACTTATGACTGGATGCAGCAAGGCTTTAGATCTGATCTCTGCCTTTGGGATCATTTCGCCCTATCTAAATGATGTTACTTCTGCTCTTTGAAATGTTACCAGGCAAGTGCGGTAACTTTAACGGGTTGTCATCAGGTATCGGTACACACAATTCTGACCCTGACAAGTTCACCCACACTCGTCGCTGAACCATAGATCAGCTTGATCGTAATGGTAGATTTAGGGATTATCCCGGACCAAAAGTTACAGCTTGTGATTGAATACAATTCTGCTTCTGTGTTGCCGTGGTCTAGACCATCACATGAATGCCCAGTTTGACCTACAATATCTGCAATACAATTCTGCTACCTTTCCTCAATTCATACCGAGTCTAATTCACCTATCACCACTCTACTCAGCGACCGACTCTAGCTTCAGACATGATAACATTTCCACTTTAATATTCTCACTCTCCTGAGGGCCTCTGCATGGTGTCACATCTATAATTTATCACATTCCTCAAAACTGTTTAAATGATGTTATTTCAGCACTTTACTTCCTCTACATATTTTCCACTCGAGTAGTGGCGTTTCCATGTTTAAAGTGAATGTGTTACCTTCTCTTTCTCTCCCTGACCATGATTAAGAGCTCTGTAGTGACAGTGATGCAAGCCTTATGTAGATTCAAAATCAATGAATTTCTGCACCTTACGTTAACGTTCACGTCCCAGTATATGTGAAAGGGACTGAGTTTAAAATAAGGAATTTCAACTTGCAGCTGTATATGATGCTGGCGAGGCCACACGTGGATCATTTCGTGCAGTTCTGGCTCGCTTAATTGCGAAAGGATATACTGTACGAGAGAGGGGGCGGGTTTGCTTGTGCGGAGAAACTTTCTAGAGTGTGATTGTATTCATTGGAATTCAAAACAATGAAGTGGGATCTTATAGAAATATAGAAAAATCATGAAGGAAGTAGGTAAGGAAGAAATATATAGAATGTTTTGATTGACGTATCAAGCTGGACAAGAGGGCACAGCTTAAAAATTAGAAGCAGATTTAGGACTGAATTGAAAAGGGGCTTCTTCATACAGACGGTTGTGAACCAATGGAACTCCTTGCCAAGTGAAGTAGTTGACGTTACTTCAGTAAACGCTTTTAATGCTATGACAGATCCTTTTTTGAACAATAAACGAATCATGGGATGTGGTGAGAGTGCGGTTAAGTGAAGCTGAGACCACGATATCATCGACCATGATCTTATTGAATGGGAGTGCAGGCTCGAAGAGCCAGATGTCCGACTCCTGATACCTATTCTTATGTTATTATGTATAGAGCTGCATGTTGGACAGGGCGTTTGAGCAGTTTTGACACATATACACCGGAGAAAACATCAAAGAAGCGCTTCGCAGGAGGCTCCCAATCAATGATGATGTCGCCTAGCCAGGGGACGAAACGTTTGCAACAAAAACTTCCAGCTCGGCGAACAGAACCACAACAACGAGCACACGAGCTACAAATCTTCGCACAAACTTTGAAGTTTTGATCACGAAGGAGAATCTGTGAAAATAGACAACAAGCACAGTGCAGTCAAGTCGTCAAAGTATTTCTTTGAATATTAACTCCTATAGGCTGTAACATACCAAACTGTAAAGCAGGACTGTGCTTCATTGGAACTTTGCAGCAGCCCAGGACCGGAAACTTAGCATGCGAGCAAAGTAGGGTATTGAAATTGTAACCAATGAGAAGGTCAGGGGTATTCCCACAGACAGAGTGGAAGTGTTCCACAATGCAGTCCCTTTTTGTTTTCCCCAGTGCAAGGGAGACTGCATTGTGAGCAGCAATGACAGGAGATGAGATTGAAAGAACACAAGCGAAATGCTGCTTCATCTGGAAGGTGTATGCTGCATTATCAAGAAATGTGGGATGGTCAGCGAACCTTCAAAGTATTTGTTTCTACTTCTATTATTTTTTCTTCTTGGATACAAACTTGTCTTTGCACGTTGGGACCTTTGAGAAACAGCTTTAGTCGTGCTTTTATGGCAGTATGTTTACCCTATTTAATCACATGCTTTCCCCAATCCTAACAACAGTGTAGAGCTAACAGTTTGATTGTCGCATATGTTCCTGTCTACTTCAAACTACTCTGTTTTGTTTCAACCGCACTTTCAAGTCTGCTCTTTGCAATAGCATTTACAAATATAACCCTTCTTATGCCGCAAAATATAATCCGCTACTTCCTTGTTGTGATACTCTGTATACCTCTTCATAAACCTAATATCCAGCAAGCCTTCATAACAGCAATTTCAACTTCCCTGGAGAACTGTATTCTGGATCCCTCTATCCTTATACGGGTGCGTGGTTGGAGTTGGGGGGTCGTTGTTTTTTATTTTGCCAGTCCTCTGGGAGCCTCACGGATTCCAGTGATTCCTGAAAGATCACAAACAATATCTCCACAACCTGCTCAGCTATCTCCTTATAACTAGAGTGTGCAGACCATCGGAGTTGCGTGGTTTATCCACATTCAGATGTTAAAGCTTACCCAGCACCTTCTCTTATGTGGTGGTCACGACCTTTAACTCTGTCCCCTGACTTTCGTAAAGTTCTGACCGGTTGCTGATATCTTCCACAGCGAAGACTGTTGCAAAGTATCGATTCAACTCATCTGCCGTATCTTTCTTTCCCAAAAACTACTCCAGCCCCATCTTCCAGCAATACGATGTTTGCTCTTGCTTCCCTTTCTTCCTAGTTGTACATCTAAAAATATCTTACAAGCTTCTGTTTTATCATTCACAAGCTTACCGTCCTGTTGCATCTTCTTCTCCCTATTGTTTCTGTAATTATCATACGATTGTAATTAAAGTCTTCATAATCCTCTGGATTCCCAATAATCGTTGCCACATTGAATGTTTTCTCTATTAGTTTTATGCTGTTGCGAATATCCCTTATCACTCATGGCTGCCGTGTCCTTCGGTGAGTATATTTCGCTTTCTTTACATGATTTTCTGGTACGCTCCAAATTATCCCGAGAAACTGGTGTCATTGCTAATCCATTGTCTTTCCTGATTGGTTCCCCTTCCAATTACCTCTGGCCAGCTCCTTCCTCATGTATTTGTTGTTACGTTACACAATTGGAATGACATCGCATCAAGAAAATTGACATAAACTGAAAAAAAAGAGATTTGATACTCAGCGAATAATTGCAGCATTTATTACATAGATGCAATGAGAGAAAAAGAGGGAGAATAACGTTCAGGAGATGCAAATATGGAGAGTATTTATAGACAGTCATAGATGTACTTCCCTATTTATTTCACAATTTCTGTGTGCTGTGGTTCTCCATACAGTGTATGTCCAAGAGAATAATATGTTCAAACGCTGGGACTAATGCCAGAACGTTATCGCCAATGATATGACAGGCACAGCTGTTGGCAGAACCCTGAAGAGCAACATATGTATTTGCCGGTTGAAAGTGGATTAATTGAAATTAGTTGGGATACCAGAGGCAGGAATTTAGAACATCCACCCTGATAATTGTGAAAGACCAGAAATAGTAAGCCTAGGAAGCGAGGAAACGTGGAGATAAAGGGAGCATTACACCTCAGATGAGGATCGAATATCATTTTTTGTTCTTTAAATTTTATGCATGCCTCCGTTTCTCATTCTGAATGCCGTGTGCACCTAAAAACAATTTTACCTATCTGCACATACACTGATTAATCAGAATATATTAAAACATTTTCCTCAATTTCAAATTTTCTTGTTTTGTTTACATTGTCAATCGCCATTCCTTCTTACAAATATTTTTAGTTTCTTTCTCTACATTTTTTATCCCGTCTATCAAGAAAGGTTTTAGCGACTGGGGGCATATCCCTTTACCCTTCTCCAGCCTGTACAATCACCATCTCCTATTCATTTCTGTTTCTGATTCAAGATCACATGCATATTGTCTCTTCCTGAAGAAGGGCTTATACCCGAAACGTCGATTCTCCTGTTCCTTCGATGCTGCCTGACCTGCTGCGCATTTCCGGCAACACATTTTCAGCTATTGCCTCTTATGCTTTGGTATCAAAGAAAACAAAGTCAACTGCAAATATAACATTTACTTTTGGGCTCAGGCCAAAACTGGAAAGGCACAGCCGTTTAAACTGTGCAATGAGATGTTTTCATCTTCAGAAACAATTGATTGAAGCCCATTGTGTTAAAGATAAAATGTTGCCTTATTAGAGGAGTGATAGGAATGTACATAGAAATCGTACTGCCTGTATTCAGGCCAGTTGTCCTCAGAGACAGTTTTTCATTTGGTAGTCGTTGTAGTTGAGTAGACTTCAATTTAATAACAGCCTCTCGACTGACTCTTAGGAATACTGTTAGACAGAATATTGTATTTGGATAATGCAACAAAGACATCGAGCCAATTCAGATAAAGCATCACATTTCACCCTTATCTCTAACATTATTGGAGTCAGTAGAGCTGAGCGAAAGGACCAAGGGCAGGCGATGTCAACATTCCAACCAGACCTGTTATTGTGGTTAAATTAAAGGTGTTGTCATGAATCGGGTTAACCGGAGCTTTTTGATCAGTGACTGTAATTTCTGTCAGAGTTTATGTATCCTAATTGTGACACTGGACGGTTTCTCTCGTCCATTAATACGGGGCTCCTTTCAATGCGTTATCCCACTGTCTCAGGGGAGCCCAATCCTCAACAGAATTTGGATCAGCGACTCCATATATGGAGAATGATCAGAATTTGAGAACATTAAACTGGAATTGTCCAACAATGGATCAGAATCAGAGAACAATAGACTGGAACGTTCCAACAATGTATCAGAATCTGAGAACATTAGACTGGAACGTGACAGCAATGGTTCAGAATCTGAGATCAAGAAACTGGAATGTTATAAAAATGATCAGAATCTGAGAATATTAGGCTGACATGTTCCAGCAATAGATCAGAATCTGAGAACAGAAAAATGGATTGTTAAACAATGGTCAGAATTTAATCCAATGGTCATTACTGGATCGCTCAGGAATGGATATCTTTGACGTGATGGATAGATTTTGTCGTGATGGTTATTAAGGCAGGCTATTATCCAATCATCGCTAATACTATTGCTCCTGGTGAGTCTATCACTGTCCAATGATATATTTTGTAAACCATTATGAACACCATCGCTCATTCTGTTGTCTATATTTAGCGATTTTGTCAACTTTGGAATGTACTTTCAATGACCAACGCCATTCGTAGTCTAGGAAATTCTTATACTTCAGTTGCAAACACCTGAGGAAGAACAAACGTGTTCATAACCACGATTGACCCATTTTGCCCAGAGATGACAGAAATCTCAATATTCCCTATATTACCAAACCTACCAACTTCACAATATCCCCTGATTTCAATTCTCTCTCAGTTCTGTTTCTGAATAGACAACCATTTGCACCTCTGCAGTCGCGGATCTTTCCTGGTCACGCTTCCAGTTACAAACATTTTGATCACAAACTTATGCTTGGACCTGTGTTTGCTGCATAATGTGAAGCCAGTTTGATTCTTAAATGAGACTGTCACAGTTTTGTGCCACCTGTTTCAGCAAAACGTGTAACCTCACACTAAGGAAAGCACTGTGCAATTAGTGATCTTGAAGTAACAGTTTTGTTGAACTGTTTTCACTGTAGAACTTTCCAAGTAGGACGGAAGGGGGGTGGGGAGTGTCATGTCCATGAACTACGGAGTGCACACCTCCTATGTACTCAAAACTTAATGGAATACATCACAGAACCACAGAGGAAGAATTCCAGAGTCTTTCAGAAATACTATGGACAAAGTGACTGTTGAAAATTAGGGACTGTAGGAGATTAAAAATAATGAAGCGTAATTACTCAAATAACTAATTTAAGAGAAGGTTATAAGTTACTGCGTCAGGTGTGCCTCATCCCAGAGGGTTCAGGGATGTGGCAATGGAGCTTGTGAAAGAGTTTCGACTAATGCAGCACGGGAACAGACCCTTCGCTCTAAACAGCCTGTGATTACCATAAAGCCAAGATATCCTTGTCCTCCCAGCCCGCACTTGGTCCAAAGCCCTCCAAAGCTTTCCTTTTCATGCCTATGAAATGACATAACTGCAAGAAATATTTATCGAATATCATTGAAAGTTGTTGAAACTGAAAATTCTGGTTCCTGCTGATTGGAAAGTAACTTTTGTAACTCTAAATATATAAAACGTTACCAGAAGGGAAAACAAGTAAAGAAAATCTTGGCCATCTTGATTTTGGTGATGACGAAAATATTCAAATCTTTTGTAAGGAATGAGAGAACAAGACATTTAGCGAAACATGATATGATTTGGCAGAGTGAACTTAGCTTCGGAAATGGGAAACATCTTTGAGATATCAATAGAGTTTGTTTTAGTTGTGCCATCAATATGTGGGAAACAGTGGGGATGGTGTATTTGAATCTCGTTGAATTTGCAGAGTACTTTTCAAGCGGTTATTGACAGTTGAGCGAAGGTCCATGTGTAAAGGGAGATATACAACGTATGTTAAAAAATCGTTATTGGAGACAATGCAAGGGGCTGTACCCATTTCAGGATTGAAAAACGTTACTCACGGAGTATCACAGGGATCGGTGTTTGGATCACAACAATTTACAATGTGGACACATGATTTGGATGTGGGCAACAAATAACTTAGATCTCATTTTGTAATTGTTTAATATGCGAGGTTGAAAAGTATTGTTTTGGGAAAGGCTCTGATTGTCCTTGATGATGAGTAACCAAAACTACTACACGCAAGGGTCGTAGCATCATGGAGTCAGAGAGCACAGAGTTGAGCCGTATGGCCCAAGCTAGTACATGCCGACAAGTTTCGAATTTTAAAGCATGTCTGGTCACTTTCCGGTAGGACGTGCTTTGCTGAATTTAAAGTACAGCGACATCTGCCACGTAAACGTCAGGCGTTCAAAATGTAAACAGCTAAATGAGTTGGTTAAGAGGTTGAGTTTTGGTTGCTGTTTTGACAGGAGTTCGAATTTAAGCAAATGCTTTAAATTGTTCCCAGGGTGTCAGAAACCAATGCAATTTGAATTTTATTTTAGTTACTCCTGGAAACCAAGCAGGTGCTTTGAACTTAATGTCTGACAGTGGATATAAAATCTGGCATTTTGAAAATTAGAGGGACAGTAACAGCTACTGAACATCAGAGCAATTGCAATAGAGCCTGAGAGCCAAATGCCCATCTGACATCTTTGTCTAAAAGAAAATTATAAATCATCCTCAATCAGAGGTACTTCATCATGTAAAGCTAATTTACAGTTAAAAAAGAAAGAAAGACCACCCAGGGAGATCTGCAACTAAAATATTGAAGACAGCAGAGAAGACAGAGACTGTGTGGTCCTGAGATAATTTGAATATAATGGTTAATGAGTGGGTTACTGAAACAGAATACTTTATCGAGGTAGAGTCAGATAGTAAGTAGCTGACAAAAGGAGGGGCTTCAATTTGATGAACAGGTGTTATTTAGTTTTCAATTTAGACTTTAGAAAATAAATATATATTTTTAAACAATGTAGATTAGGATTCTCTTGCACTCACATTTAAACACACACGGCGAGCTTTTTTGTGTGTCAGTTTTAATGAACAGAGTGGTTCGACTTCAACATCGTAAATCTCCATCTCCGCTAAACCCATTTCTCTGAACTTGGCCCATATCCTCATAAACCATTCCTGTCCATGTATTTGTTTGAATAACTGTTCAATGTTGATAATGTCCTCACCTCAACAACTTCCACTGGCAACTCATTCGCTATGCATACCAGCATCTGTGTAAAAACGTTACTACTTGGGTTCAATTTTTGTACTCCCCTCTAAACTTAAACTGGCGTCTCTGGCCCTCGATTCTCCAGACTTTTGGGAAAAGTCGGATTTAACTCTCATTATCTTATACACTTCTGAAAGCTGTGCCCTCAGTTTTTCTTACCTCTTCCTGTATCTCAGACCACTGAGTCCTGGCAACATTCTTACATATTACTTCTGCACTCCTTCCAGATTAATAACGTTCTTCCGATACTAGGGTGATCAAAAATGAAGAAAACTCCATACGAACGGCCTGGCTGTAGCATTCTACAGATGTAACATACATTCACAACTTTTATACTCAATCCCCTGACAGTGAGCTAAAAGTCTGCTTCGCTGCTCTGTCTACCTGTAACTTCACTTTCGCAGATCTATGCATCTGATCTCCAAGGTGCCTCTCTTCCACTACACTTCTTGAGGCCATACCTTTCACCATGATACTCCTGCTTTGAGTTGGTTATCCTAAATAAAAGACGCCACGGTTATCTATGTTAAACTCAGTTTGCCATTTCCTGGCCTAATTCACCAGCTGATCAAGGTCCTACTGCAATTTCTAATAGCTTTCCTCAATGTCCACGATGCCACTTAATTTAATGTCATCTGCAAACTTATTATTTGTGCATTTTACATTCTCATCCATATCATTGACAGACAGACAGCAGTGAACCCAGTACTGATCCCTGAGGCAGTCCATTAATCACAGTCCTCCAGTCCGACAAACAACCTCCCACTATTACACTCTGCTACCTACCATCAAACCAATTGTGTATCTAATTTGCGAGCTCCCTCTCAATTCCATGCAATCTAATATTCCGGCGCAGCCTAACGTGGAACCTTGTCTTATTGAACTACAAACACACAATGTATATCGTCCTGCCATCGTCAGCCTTCCTGATTACTTTATCCAAGAATGTTAACAAATTTGCGAGGCATGATCTTCCACTCACAAAGCCATGCTGACTGCTGCGAATGTAAGTGGGCAGTCAATGGTATGCTGTCCTTCATTGTAAGATGATTCAAGTACCTAAGTAAATCCATGTTCCTACAATTGGAGAGCCTTAACGAAAGTATATTTGCGGCACTGTGCACAGAATTCATCTCCTTTGTAAGAAATGATGTCCTTACCAGAGGCACAGATAATGTTACCATGCGGAGAGAGTGATGAAATTGAGTGATTAATCAGTAGCGCTGTGAGAGTAGAATACATTGTCACGCTGAAACTTGAGGGTTGGTGGCGATCACTTATTTGCAAAAGAGGTATGAATTGCGTGAGAAATTCCACACTGGGTTGATTGATATGACTTATTGTCACGTGTACCTAAGTATAGTGAAAAGCTTTGCTTGTGATCAGTACAGTCAGATCATATTAAGCAAAAACATACGGATCACAAGGTGAATATAACCTTAGATAGAGTAAGGCATGCACGAAACAAGATCAACATGAGCACGATCAGCATTATTTGACTGTCCAGGCATCAGGACGAAAGTGAGGACTGCAGTTGCTGGGTATTGGAGCTGGAAGTGGTGTTGGAAATGCACAGCAGGTCACGCCTCATTGGATGAGCAGGAGAATCGACTTTTTGGAAAAAAACTTCCTTCATCAGGAATGATTCTGGAAGCCTTGGGGATGGAGAGATAAATGGTGGATTTTTGTAGCTGGGGGGAATGTAGCGGACAGTGCGATAATAAGTTGGAGTTGGGTGTAATGGTAATAGGTTGGAGAAGAGGGTGGAGAAGATGGTTGGGAATGAAAATCGACATGTAGGACAGGTCGTGACTTTGGTAAGGAGTTGATGAGGCGTTTTCTTCCAGGACTCAGGTGGTTAGTCTTTGGCAATGGAGGAGATTCAGGATCTGCATGCACTTGGCAGAGTGGGAGGGTGTGTTAAAGTGTTCGGCCACAATGCAGTGGCGTTGTTTGGTGTGGGTGTCACGGAGATGTTCTCTGAAGCACTCCGCGAGAAGGCGTCCAGTCTCCCCAATACAGAGGAGACCACATCGGGAGCAACGAATACAGTAAATGACGGGTTTGGAAATGCAGATTAAACTCTGATAAACGTGGAAGCACCCTTTTGGATCTTGGATAATGAAGGTGGTGGTGTGGGTGCAGGTTTTGCAATTCCAGTCGTGGCAGGGGAAACTGCCAAGAGGGAATGATGGGATGTTGGATGCGTGAGCCTGACAAGGGAGTCACTGAGAGAATAGTCTTGACGAAAAGTGGGCAGGCGTGGGGTCAGGAGTGGGGGAAGGTCTGTGTCATAGTGGGGCCGGTTTACAGATGACAGAAATCGCTGAGGATGATCCGATATCCATGCGTCAGTCTCATATGGCATTCCTCACAATATTTATGCCTCAATGCATTCTCCCTGCATTAAAGTGCATTCGGCGTGTGTGATTCTACATTGAACATCATGCTCTACACAATTCTCGACAGCCGCCACATTACCTTCCTTCTTAAATAGTTAGCCATCCCCACCAGCTTCTGATCTCCATGGAGAACTGGGAGTCTGTCTTCTGGGAGGTTGAAGTCGCACAGAAACATGTGCGTTCCCTCCTTATCGCGAGAAAACCACGTTAAAATCTCACATGTGTAGCACAAGCATCGGAGCCACAAGGAACATTGTGGAGCAGACTGTCTGTGCAGCTTGTGCTCTATTTTTGTGTCATGTTCTAGTATCAATTGCATTCTTCTAACTCTGTACACATTACTCAGGTAGCTGAATGGCTTCTTCATCGTCTGATTGGACAGGTCCAAGAATCTGATAGTGTTACCTTTGTTTCCTGTGTTACAGCCCGACGTGCTGAAAGGTGCAATAATGCTGTAACTTGTTGTTTTCTATGAAGAGAGAGATTGAACGACAATTACCAAGCTGGCTGGATAAGACCACTTCAGTGAACAGCTTGGGAGCTCTTGGGTGTATTGTAATGCAGCCTGAACGGGTGTGGCCAGCTCTCACAGATTAGGATTTCTTGGTTTTGGTATTGCAGTAGCATTAGATGCTATTCAGGTGTCAACAGAGTTTGCACCTTCAGTGAATGTTTCCTGGGTGTTGCTGTCCCTGAATTTTACCTTCATGCTGTTCATTTTATTGCTTCCTGAAGAACGGTACAGGAGAATTTGTGTCTGAACTGGCAATTTTGCTGAATGGTTGTGTTCATGGCATTTTCGAAAATGGGTGCAGATAGTTAGTGAAATGTATTTTGTCTACAATTCTATAAATTTTTCGAACCACGTTAAGTTATTCTAAATTCAGCTTTCTTTCATTGTATTCTAATGACAATGTTTACGTAAACAGTGTTTTGCTTAATATCAAATAGTTTGACGAATCGAATTGCATCTAAACATGTTGCATTACGTTTGCCTTTCGAAAAAGAAACTGGTATGATTTATACTACCACCTTAAAATATTATTAAAGTCTCTGGCCTGGTCCATACCGCCAGGCGCCTTCCTACCAAACCTCTTGTTCAACAGTTTGAATGGGCGGAATGGCTTCCTCATATACGTGTGAAATGAGTTTGAGTTGCTGAATGAATTCCTCCTTTTACTGTGGTAATGCACAGTGTCTCGAGGTACAGTTACATGAATGTTACCAATACTTCAACAAACAAGTCTGAATGTTGACCTGGCCTTGATGCACGTGGACGCAGACTGATTCACGAACTGGCGGGAGACAAATTGTTCTGAACATCGTGTAATCTTCAATGCCCAACCCCACCTTTGGTCTTATGATGGGGAAATACTTTGAGGAAGCAGTAGAAGATAGTTCTGCCAACGAAGATACACTGAAGATCTCCTGCAGAGAAGTCACTGTAATGCAATGTTTGATATCCATGAAACACAAGCATCGTCCTTTGTCCTATGACTGACTCCAACCAGTAGGGAGTTGACATTGGTTCCTAAATAAATACAGTTTAGTGCAGCTCCTTGAAGTCATCCTCAGTCACCCACTGTCTTGATTTCAGGGCCAGTCGCTCTTGCCTAAACTCTTGTGTTCATGTTATTTATTCATAGTAATAGGCCATGTTTTAGGAGCAGAGAATGTTTCCTTCAAAAAGAGAGTACTGAATGTCAGGAATCTCTCTTCCACAGTTTTAGAGGAGCAGGATCACTGAAAATATTTTAAAAGTCCGTAGCTGGATTTTGACCTGGCAGGGGGTGGAATACTATAAAGAATTGGGTACGGAAGAGGATTTGAGGCCAAGAGCAGACCAGTCATGACTTTAGTGAAGGGCAAGGTAATGGGTGTGCGGGGGTTTAGGGAGGGTGGACGGCCTTCCCCTGTTTCGGAATTCCTCACATTCTGTTACAGGGAAATTAATGGTTGTTATATTTCTGGAAGTTATGTTATTGAATGTTGGATTCAGGGAGACCAGATGATTTTGTGAGCAAACTCTGCGTATGTTATGGGGCCTGTATTGACAGTGAATCTGGAACTACAACATGACAAACAAATGAAGCACAAATTTCAGAGAGAGGAACTTCTGTAAAGAAACAGAAGGGGCCTCTTTCATACCCAGCCTGGGTTTTCCAATTACATCTTCCAAACTATGTACGACAGTCTTGATGGGCTGAATGGTCTCCCATGCTTCTGTGCACCAAGGTCGAATGATCAGTGGTCTCCAACTATTCCTGTCCAGCACGTTTGAGGGGTTGAATGGAACATAGGGAAAGAGGACTGAGGAGCAGAAGTGATTCATGAGATACGTTGGGACTTCTCCGCCAGGCTCTAAGATTGGGGCTGATCAGGTTGATGACTCAGCCCCACTTTCGTGTCTGTATCCCATCATCCATGACTCTCTTCTCAGTCAAGTATTTAACTATCTCAGCTTTGAATATATGTAAAGAGAGATGTCACCCCCTTCTGGAGAACAGAATATTCTCTCGAAAGGCTCTTTAAGAAATTATCCACATCCCTATTAATTATCTATGCATACTGGATATCCAAGTCTGATTTAGTGGGTTTTGTCAGCATTTGGTCATACCCGTCGAAATCCTTCGTATTTATGTATTTATCCGGATCCAGTTTAAATGTGTAATAGTTCCCGCCTCCACCCCTTCCTCTAACAGCACTTTCCGTACAGGCATTATTCTCTGCATGAAATAATAGTTCCGTTGATCCCTTCTGAACCTTTCCTCTTCTCACCTCCAACCTATACCCTCTCGTTTAGGAATGCTGTATCCTGAGAAAAGACCTTGAATATTCCTGTGGCACACGGCTGGTCACAGACCATCAGTTTAAGACAATCCTCAACCATCAAACCAACTTTGAATCTCATGTGACCCAACTTTCGTAATCTGTGTACCAATCAGAAACTTATGAACAGCGTATTGAAGTCCATATAGACAATATTCTCGACACTACTTTTACCAAGCTCCTTTGTCAACTCTGAAAAGTATTTAATAAGGTTAATGACACATTTGGGCGGCACGGTGACACAGTGGTTAGCACTGCTACCTCACAGTACCAGAGACCCGGGTTCAATTCCCGCCTCAGGCGACTGACTGTGTGGAGTTTGCACATTCTCCCCGTGTCGGCGTGGTTTTCCTCCGGGTGCTCCGGTTTCCTCCCACAGTCCAAAGATGTGCAGGTCAGGCGAATTGGCCGTGCTAAATTGCCCGTAGTGTTAGGTAAGGGTAAATGTGGGGTATGGGTGGGTTGCGCTTCGGCGGGTCAGTGTGGACTTGTTGGGCCGAAGGGCCTGTTTCCACACTGTAAGTAATCTCATCATGACTTCCAT
The DNA here is from genome assembly GCF_037043375.1 of Chiloscyllium plagiosum. Lineage (NCBI taxonomy): Eukaryota > Metazoa > Chordata > Chondrichthyes > Orectolobiformes > Hemiscylliidae > Chiloscyllium > Chiloscyllium plagiosum. Next base: position 24,535,628 of record NW_028270190.1, read on the forward strand.
CACGCAAAGCCATATTGACCATCGCAGATCAGTCTTTACCTTTGCAAAAACATATAAATCCTATCCCTCAGAATCCGCTCAACAACTTACCCACCACTGTTATCAGGCTCACTAGCCTTTAATGTTCCTGCTGTTATGGGTCAGTGTTTCCTTTTCTCGTCCCACTCCTCCATTCATCACGGCAAATATTATATGTAACCATTTTGGTGATGTGACCGATGATATATGTCTCAGACTGGTTCAGGGTGTTTTAGAAACAATTCAGGTTGGTTTTTTTAATCGGCTAAAATAGCACGTTTATTACCAAAACAAAGTTGTTCAAACTATGATAGAAAGATGCATGGCGAACAGGTTGGATATTGCAAATATATGACCGATATATGTTTTTATAAATTACTGAGGAATACGCACACACAGACACACACACAAGCATAGACGTTTGATGACAAACTGAAAAACTAAACACTTACACAGTTAACGTGAAATAAATTTGTCCAAATATTAGTCATACTCATGTCAAAGGGGAAAAAGTATGAGATTGTCAAAAATATTATTCTGATTCTGAAGTTATTCTACTCACACAGGTTACTAGCAATTGTATTACTTCCTGAAACAGTTGGCTTTGGCTACATTCCATTTGATTCAGACAGGTGGGGAGATTCCAAAGAATTGTGGAAGGAATGGTAAAGATGACTGAGTGTTTGTTTTTTTTCGAATGTGCATACGTTGCTGTGATGAGGAACAATGAAAGAGAGAAAATGCAGTAGACCGTTCCTTCACGGACAGATTGCATTTTCTCCCACTTTGAGCTGATCACACATTAATGTCAGGAGATCCCAAACTAGACCACGTGAGGATTCGTTGAACATTGTCCGAAATATGGCTCCATCACCTTCTCTATCCATGTAGGCGCATCGTTGCTGCTGTCATACACAGTCAGTTCCTCAGCAGAGAAAAGTCCTGGTTGATTGGAAGATTTATTTATATTTGCATTTGTAGTTACGGTATTCATAACTTTGATGTTGCAATGGATGCATTTAGTTTTTAAACAAATGCAGAAATTGCTGGAAAAGGGCAGCAGGCCTGACAGCATAATTTGCCTTGTAAATGGTGAAATTCTACCAGCCTCCACAACTTCCTCTGGCAGCTGATTCCATGCAAGCATCACCCTCTGCGTGAAAAGGTTGCCTCTAAGGTACCCGCAAAATATTTCCCCGCCCACAGTAATACTTTGCCCTCTATTTGTCGGCCCCTCTTCCTGGAGTAAACACGTTGATTATTCACATTATGCATGTCCTTTATGGCACCCTCTAGAATGTGCACATTTTACAGCAATCAACACAGGATTAGATCGAGTGGACAGTGAGAGACGTTTTCCCTCTGATGGTAATGGCTAGTACGAGGGGACATAACGTTAAATTGAGGGTTGATAGATGTAGTAGAGATGCCAGAGTTAGTTTCTTTGCTCAGAGTGCAGCACGGGCATGGAAAACTCTACCTGCAACATTAGTAGACTCGACAACTTTAAGGGCATTCAAATTGTAATTGTATGGACATATGGACGAAAATAGATTAATGGATGTTAGTTGAGCTTTGAAATGGATGCACATGTCGGCGCAACTTCGAGGGTCGAAGGGCCTGTCGTGCTTTGCAATGTTCAATTGTCTATACAAACGGCTGTGTTTTCAGTCATCCCAGAACTAAATAATTAAATTCAATACTGACACATCTTCTTTCTTCATCAAATCACAATCCGAAAATCCATTTGTGTAACGCATTCAGACATGTCATGAAAAACTTCTGTGGGGTTTGAAGCTAAAACTTTGGGTCCAGAGGTATGGACAATCATGCGGCAATGGTCTTTAAGGTTGCAGCATGACTTTTCTGCCTGTTTGTTCATTAGACTGTTCTGACATGCTGCGACACATCTCTGCAACTGTCAGAAATTGAATCCAGGCCATTTGCTCTCGAGCTTGGTTTACTACCGCACAAGCTCAGAAATTGGAATCAAATTCAGAGTTCTGGATCAGAGGCAGGACACTACCCACTGCACAAGGCCTAAACCATGGCCAGATGTCGGGTCACATATTAAAATGCCAGCTTTCAGTTCAGTATGAATTCATTAAAATGTGTTACCTTGACTGAATTACAGAAAATAAATGCAAAGTCTTTGCCTCAACTGTAAATATTGAGTACATGTGTTCTGCCATTAAGGCAAACTATTAGATGGTGACAAATGTAATTCCCTTGTTCAAGAAATGGAATAGGGATATTCCTGGGAATTACAGACCATTCAGTCTTATGTCTGTGGTGGGCAAAATATTGGAAAGGATTCTGAGAGTCAGGAGAGAACTCAGTGAGACTGGATTTATGCTTACTTGGACAAGTGATTCTTGGATAGGAACGTGGAACATAAAAATTAGGCCTATGTATGTTAGTCTGATCCTCGAGTAGGATAAAAGATCAGGACAATGTCCGGGCTGAAGGGCCTGTAATAGGCTGTACTGTTCTATGTTCTACGTTCGATAAATATCGAAAATTGCTTAACAATAATTTCCAGCTTAATTGGCTATGATCTGCAGACTGCAATGTTAAGAAATGAAATGCTGCAGACACTTTTCAGTATCTCGAATAAATATTATCACTGAAAACCAGAGCAGATGAAGGGTAGTAAGTTCTGGTCCCTAAAACTGATCACTATTTCCCATCTCAAAAGACTTTCTAAAACCATTTAATGATACAAGGCAGCTTTCTGATTACTTCTCAGCCTTCCCTCCCCACTGACTTGGTCTGCAATCCAAACCCGTCCACCTCCTGCCCGTACAAGGCAAATTAAGGGCAGAATGATTGTCAAAATCATGGTTGGAATGTTCCTGCAGAGGGAGAGGGTTGCTGAAACAAGAAGGGGGAGGGTGAGGGGCTGTAATATCACTCACTGGATTGAGGATTGGCAGATGGTGTTTAGTTTGGATGAACTCAAGATATTGGATTTTGGTAAGGCATACAAAAATATGTCAGATACAATTAAATGTTGCGTTTTTGGTAATGTTTTGGAACAGAAACCTTGGCGGTCTGGTATAATTCTTTAAAGTTTGCAACCGAGACAGGTAGCGAGGTTGGGAATGCACTTAGCACACTTGTCTTCATTGCTCAGCTCTGTGAATATATGAGATGGGGAGTCGTGTTGAGATTGTACAGAACACTAAGGAGGTCTCTCTTGGACTACTGTGTCCCTTTCTGGTCGCCCAGTAATAGGAAGGATATTATTAAGCTGGAAAGGATTCAGAAGAGATTTATTAGATTGTCGCTGGGAATGTAGGGATTGAGATATAAGGAAAGGGTGGATAGGCAGGGGCATTGGAGAACAAAATGTTGAGGGGTGACGTTACAGAAGTATATAACTTCATTAAGGGTACAAATCAGGTGAATGGCAGTCATCTTTTACATATGGTGGGGGATTCAAGACGAAGGCGATATTTAAGGGTACTGGAGTAAAGATTTAAACAAGACCTGAGGGGTAATTATTTGAACACCTGCCGTCCCCCTGCCCCTCTCTAAAATTATCCCTGTTGTTTTTTCCCTTTCTGCCACTGTCTGTGCAATGGCATGAGGAGTCCAGCTGAGGGCGGGATTGCCTCAAATTAAACAGCACAGAGACTTTCACACATCCCCACCCAGGCACACGAACAATCACGCACAAATATACTGATGACAATGCAGATGAGGGGATCCTATGAAGACTCCTCTTGCTTTGTCGTTCTTCAAAAATCATTTGCTCTGTCTGGCGTGTGTCAGGATTTCTGTTTGCTCCATTGACAGCATGCAATTATTTGGCTCACTCTGTAGGACTATAACAGAATTTCACTTCTCATATCAGTGAGTGTGACATGATTTCAGTTCTTCCGTTTGGATTTGGCTCTATAAATATCTTAAACCTTGAAGATGGCATAAAACCTGGAAGAATTGTACGGTATATGGAGTACATTGTGGAACTCCAATAGGACAACGACAAGTTGGTGCAGTGTTCAGATATACAGATGAGGATTAATGCAGAACAGTGTGAGGTGATGGACTTTGGTAAGAAGAACATTGAAAGACAATATATAATTAAATAGGGTGTGTAGGAACAGAGATTGCTGGGTGCATATGAGTTCATACTATAAATGATATCAGGACAAGTGGGGAGAGCAGTTAATATCACAGATTGGTTTCAGTATCTGAGCTATTTACAGGAGGAGGTGTCGGAGAGAGCGCCTCTTCCTGCGAGCAGATGGAGACGATGTGCTGTGATCCCACCCTCCTGCCCACCGAGTTCGTCAAGATTGCATTTCTACAAAAACGACACAAAAGGGAGATAGCGTCAGAGCCACGGTTTCTCAGTTGTGCCAGGAGAACGAAACTTACAATGGGCTTTATGTGAGAAATTCCTTCACCGAATATTTCTCCTTACTTAATTGGTGGGATGTGAATGTTTCAGAATCTCCACACGAGGCGCCCTCGGCCTATCTGGTTCGTGCAGGAATCCATCCCATATGCCCGGGGAAGGAGGATGACGCAACGGACATCGGGCACTGCACCACCCAGCTTGCTTCTTTTTGTTATATTACAGTTTTTTTTTTACTTAATGGGAGAAAGGTAGGGAGGGAGTAAGAGTGGGAGTGGGCAACCCTGCTGTTAGTGCTGTTGGAGGTGGTGTGGGAAATTGTGAGGTGTCTGGATCGAGTTCATGGTGTCGTATCCATGCAATGTTATGATAGTGCGATCGTGTGTGGTATAATGGAGGGATGCAAGAGAGAGAATTCAATTGCTTCTTTCCTGCCATGCTTGTGGTAAAATGTGCAGGGCAGCTCCGAACTGAGCAAGTACAACTATGTGTGCAAATTGGCCTTTTAAATATAGCACGAGTGAAAGGGATCACGCAATTTCCATGGTTATCCTGGCAATGGCACGTACCTCAACTCATGATTTGTTATAGAATCGGGCTGACATTCAATGACAGAGACACCATGGAGAGGGGTGTTCAGTTAATGAGGTGAGTTCGAAAGGATAGTACCAAGAAACATGCAAATCTTCTTGTAGATAATCCCTGTGTCACACTCAATGAAAATAACACTGAGACAAATTATTGTTAAATTCAACACAATAAGTTGAAGACTCTGCCTACGCCAAACCCAGTTTCAAACCAACAGAACAAATTCCCTTCTAGAACTTTCCATCTCCTGAACTCACAACATTATCCTGTTCACCCACCTGTCCTGGAAATACTGGCTCATTTTGCAAGATGCTATCGAAATGCATTCATTTCGGCATTCTGAAAATTGTGAATGCATCCTTCGACACCACTGTCTCTCGGTCTCCCACTCGCTGTATATTTCTCAAACCCTCCCATTTTTCCTATGTATACCGATTCCTCCGCTATCTATGTCAGCCAATAAGTTTCATACACCGTGCTCCCCTTGTCATGGCACGATGGAGAAATGGATTGGAGCTGCACATTTTGTCATTTCCAGCATGGGCTGCAAGTTTTCTTACTCTGGGCAGTGATCGAAACAGTGTCATGAAGCAATGCACTGGGTTGGTTTACGCAGTTCTACATTCTGATCAGAAAAATCTTCTGGGTTTATACATTATTGCACTGCTGTGGTCTGCATAACTGTGGTTAGTTTGATAGTTTGTACGTTGCACCGAGCAGTACAGTCGCCTGCTCTGCACAGTTCTCCATGCTGAACTGATATCTCCGCTGTGTTGATGGTGTCTGGGCTGGGTCTCTGAGGTGGATTGAGAGTGTACTGTAACTACTTATTTGTGCTAATATGGCAACGCCTTTGTTTCGTTCTCATTCTTGTGATTGCACCCTCCAAATTCTGATTGCTCGGACCAGTCTCATTTTTCACTCTCCATCTATAGTTCGGCAAACCTATGGTCCATTAAGTAATTGTCCGGTTTTAACGTGAATAACTGTCCTGTATATATTGCTGGGTTTGACTCACCCTGGAGCATTGGGATACACAGGTATAAACTTCTATTACGTCATTCCTCAGCCTCAACTCTCCAGATAATGCGGCTCCAGTTTGCTGAAACTCTCCCTGCAGCACATCCCCACCACCCCACACAACCCAACACCAGAAACATACTTCTATGTCTTTTTCTAAACTTTTTCAATTTTAACATCATCTTTTCTCGAGCAGAGAGACCAAATTTAAAAGTGGCTGAACCAATGTGCTGTACAGCTGCAACATGTCTTCCTAACGCCTACAATGAAAACATTGATCAACAATGTCAAGTATTTATTTTCTTCAAACTGTCTAACACTGACGACACTTCCAAGGAAATGTGAACCAGCGCTACAAAGCGGCATGTTTCTTCAGTGGTTAGCCTTGCTGACCCACACAGTCAGGGATCTGGATTCATTCTACCCTTGGAAAATTGACTGTGTAGATTTTCCAAATTTTCTTTTTTCCTGCATGGGTTTCTGCTGGATGTTCTGGTTTCCTCCCACAAATAAAACAAGTGCAAGTCATGTGGATTGGCTGAATTGCTAAAGTGCTCATAGAGACCAGTGACATGCAGAATAGATGCAGTGTCACGAGGCTGTGCTGTTTCTTGGTGCTATCCCATCGAACTCACCTCATTAACTGCCCACCCCACCCCATGGTGTCACTGCCATTCAATGTCAGCCCGCTCCAACACATCATGGCTTAAGATATGTGTCATCACCCGGAATCCCATGGAATTTAGGTGATCCCTGATACTGGTGCTATATTTAAAATGTCAATCTGCAAACTATTGTAATTCTCAGTTTGGAACTGCCCTGTACAGTTTACCCCAAGCATGGCAGATAAGAGGCACTCTCTCTTAATCCCCTCCATTATACCCCAAACCGTCATAGCATTGAATGGATACAACACTATGGCCTGAATCCCTCGGGACACGTCACAAATTCCTCCTCCCTAGGGACACCTCACCATTATTTATGAAGCAAATTGCTCGCTCTACCTGGATTTCAGGCGATTTATCCTTGCTAAATAGTCTACAATATAGGACCTTGTTGAACGCCTTGCTGAATTAATTAAAGATAGCATCCACTATTCTGCCTTCATCAATCTTCTTAGTCACTTCTTATAAAAAACTCCATCAAGTTAGTGAAATGATCACCCAAGCACAAGCCCTCTTCAATACTTGCCTATCCAAATACTCACAAATCTTAGCGATCCCTGAGAAGGTATTTTAGCTCACATTGAGTTTCTTAATTGACGCTTGGTCGCTGAAGTGCAGGGTATCTTTTCAGACATTTTTTCATCATGACTAGGCAACATCATTAGTGTTTTCAGATGTTTCGTCACTATACCGATGATGCTACCGAGTTTTGTGACGAACCGTCTGAAAATATTGATGATGTTACCTAGTACAGTGATGAAATGTCTGAATACAAACCTTCCAGCTCAGCGAGCAAACGTAAACCCACATATGAATCCTTTGCTTCAGAATACCCACCAAAAGCTCAGTCAACGTTTATGTCAGGCTCATCAATCTATAGTCCCCTGTTTTTGTCTTAAACTCTGAAGTAATGGTACTACAATAGCGACAAACCAATCTTTTGGTACATCATCTTGACAATCGATGCCAGAAGTACGTCTACAAATGTTCAGCAATCACTTCAGTAGCTTCCCACACAATTCTGCGATACAACTGATTCGTAATCTACCCCAGGGATTCATTTACCTTTATACATATTAAGATGTCCAGCACTTCTCCTTATAATGCAGGCACTCTTCAAGATATCACTATGTATTCCCCCAGATTCTCTCACTCTTGTCGGCTTCCCCTTTAGTATGTCACCCATCTCCTGCAGTTGCACACAAAGACAGCTTCGTTGAATTTTAATGGGCCCTATTCTTTCCCGAGTTAATCTTTTGCCATTAACGTATTTGCAGAATTTCTTCAATATCGTTTGACCTTATTTACAAATACATGTTTACCTGACATGTGCCTCCTTTTGTTTCTTGACCACATCATCAATATCGTTAGTCATCCAGCACTACCTGCTCCTACCAGCCTTGCCCAGCTCACTAATGGGAACACGCTGTTTCTGGATTTTCTTAATCCAATGTTTGAAGGCCTTTCAATTTCCAAACATCACTTTATCTGTAAAAAGCGACTCCCATTCTGTCTTTCAATGGGCTTGCCTCACACTTTCAAAATTGACCTTGCTGCAAGTTAGAATGTTAACATCAAGTCTATCGTCTTCCAAAACGTTTTTAAAACTCATAGTTACTGCGTAACAGATTATCCTCCTGACTGAACTCCTCCTCCTTCTGCACAGGCTTGGCTGGCTTTCAACTTCTTTTAGTATAAGGCGAGTGTATGATGAATAACTTCCTCACATCTCTCTGTAAAAGTCACACTGCGACAGAATTGTTTTAACCTGCTTAGCAGTCCCAATGCTCGGTCTCAAGGTTATGAAAGGCACGTAAAATCTCTGACAAAGTCAAAGGGTAATAAGAATCGTACCTTGAGTTAAAGTATCTAGAAATTTCCTGACCAGATATTTTATGCAGCCGGTCTGTTATTTTACCCCTGTCTCCATTTGTAAGCAGGGTGGGACATGTACAAAGCTTCAGTGCTCTGTTAATACTCGATACACAAGTAAGAAAAATAAAAATGATTGAAAGATTTATGGTCCATCCCTCAGCATCCCTCATCCACTCTATTCAACCGAGTAAATTCTGCGAGAAAGTGAGGACTGCAGGTGCTGCAGCTCAGAGTCTCGACTGTAGTACTGGACATATTCACAGCAGATCCGGCAGCATCCAAGGAGGAGGCGAACCAACGTTTTGGGCATAAGCCTGAAGGGAGGGATTCTGCTCGAAAAGTCGATTTTCCTACTCCTTGGATGGTGTTTGTCCTGCTGTGCTTTTCCAGCATTACTATCCGAACCGAGTAAATGTTCCCTTTTGTTGTGTCATGAAAAGTGATGTAAAGAAGACGTTAAATGAACCCGATAGTTCGGTGATTCTGATTGATGTCAGTCTCCATGGATTCTAATTATCCCAGAGAAGAGCTTCCAACTTTTAAAGATTAATGGGTTCAGTTCAATGTGTTATCCAATAGTATGAGCGGGCACATCACCGAAAGCACGAGCAGGTATCCGTAGCTCCAGAGAGGGGCGAGGAGAGAGCAGAATATAAGAACACGAGATTGGAATGTTCTAACATTGGATCCGAATCTGAGAACAATATATTGGAATGTGGAATGTTACAGCAGTAGACAGTAGTCTATCTGATTATGTTTGGGTTCGTTCTACATATGATGGGTTGTTATTATCATTGAAGTACTACGATGCTCTTTATATTATTCAATATTTTATTGTCCGAGTCTGTCTATCGTAGGTGTCCCTGGCCACATATTACTTCTATAGGGCGGCACGGTAGCACAGTGGTGAGCACTGCTCCATCACAGCGCCAGCGACCTGGGTTCAATTCCCGCCTCAGGCGACTGACTGTGCGGAGATTGCACATTCTCTCCGTGTCTGCGTGGGTTTCCTCCCACAGTCCAAAGATGTGCAGGTCAGGCTAATTGGCCATGCTACATTGCCTGTAGTGTTAGGTAAGGGGTAAATGTAGGGATATGGGTGGGTTTCGCTTCGGCGGGTTGGTGTGGACTTGTTGGGCCGAAGAACCTGTTTCCACACTGTAATCTAATCTAATCTAATCTAACTAGTTCGGACAGCATTATTGTTTTGTCGTTCAGTATGCAGTTTTTTCCAACAATATGTCCGGTGGTACAAACAACTTTTCGGAGAATTCTGATGATTCAGTTATGAAAGGCTATTTCCCGAAACGTCGATTTTCCTGCTCCTCGGATGCTGCCAGACCTGCTGTGCTTTTCCAGCACTACTCTAATATTGACTCTAATCTCCACCATCTGTAGCGCCCAATTTTGCCCAGACTGGACAGCCCATTTTTTTTATTTTCCCTTGAGAAGGTGATTCTGAACTGCATTCTTTATTCGCTGCAGACCACTTGCTCTGGGAAAAAACACAGTGCTGGTCAGGACTTTGACTCAACAACTGTGAAGTAACAGGGGTATATTTCCAAGTCAGGGTGGTGAGTGGCTTGGAGGGGAATTTGCAGTTGGTGGTTGAAACAGACGAGCCGCAGCTGTCGTGATACCTTTAGCAATGAGCTGATGCTTAACACCAACTCTGACTATTACTAACTGTAACTACTCAACCATAACTGTAACTCACTGGTTTATCCCATCTGCTATTTGAACCTTGAGCTGAGACTTGTAGACTCAAAGATGCCAAAAATCTGCTGGTGACAAGCCTGGCTTCAAACCAGCAGATCAGATTCGAACTTACACGAAAACTCCCATCCATCTCTTATTCCTGTGCACACTGATCTCCATTGCTATTGGGTCTGGCAATGCCTTTATTTTAATATTTTCCAGCATTTTATCTCATCTACCATGAAATTTCCCGCAGTCGATTCACCAAACTCCAGCAAATTACTCATATATAAACTGGTTTCCAACATATGTATTCTCTGTTAAACAAAGGTTTTAGCATTCAAACAGCCCAATCGCAAGCCACAAGTACACACACACATATCCACACACGCACACAGATACACACACACACACACAGACACAGACACAGACACACACACACAGTCTTTTGTCGTGGTGCAATGGAATGAGAGAGACTTAACTATGCGCAAGCCCCATTTACTGCAACTCACAGCAAATCTTCCCCTACTAGACTGTAATCTAATGCGAGTGCAGTCCCGATATGATAGAAAACTTTTGCAATGTTCCCCATGCTGGGCAGGTAGTCCTATTTACTGAGCCACACACTAGATTAGTCTGCACAGCTCTCCATGCTGGGCTATCATCTTGTTCTAGTCTATGTTGTTTGAGGAGTCCTGTGGAGCTGATTCAACATTTGATATAACAAACCATTACAAATTGTCTGACAATGCCTTTATTCAATGTTTTCATTGTTGTAATTTAACTCTCGAACATCTCACTCTTCCAGTTCATCCCTCAGCTCTATCTTTCTCTCAATATTTCCACAACATGTTCTCAGTTACTTAATTGTCTGTTTCTATCTTTAATGTCAATGTCTCTGTCCCTTTGTATCTTTCCCTGGCCTTGTTCCCTACGTGTACAGTGCTGGCGTTGTGAAGCTCAGGAACAATGAAATTGTGTGTCCGGCTGTTGGGCACATCCAAGTGTGTCCCATGTGCTGCTCCATGTGGGATAGGAACATGTCTTGATCACATGTCTTTGAAACGTTCCCAGTGCCTGTCCACTGAACGCCTATGCATGTCCCTCTCTGTTGATCGTGCGATCTGTAACACGAGGAAGTCACTCGAGTATTATTGTAATGGACCAGCATCTAACATGTCTGACAATACTGTCACTTTAAAATAAGTGTTATTTTCGCCTCTATGTTTTCAAAGCGAGATCTCAAAGGCCAAACTACCTCCTGCAAATGGCTGAAGTAAATAACATAGGAGGCTATTTTTTAATATTCGGTGGTAACAATGGCCAGCTGTCACAGACCAGAATTTCTCTTTTTCCTTCACTGTAACAGTCAGCAGGTGCTTGCATTCCCAGAAGGATTGGAAGCTTCAGTAAATGATCCCTAGCTGCTATTCTCTGTCAAATCTCTTGATGTTATTTTTTCCCTTCACTGGAGACCTGCATGCAAGAAAGTCTGCCTGAATGTGCATTTTTGACTAGGCCTGTGTTTTTGGGGTGTTGGTATATGGAAGAGTTATTAAGTTGAAAGTACTGTAGCTATTATTCGGTTAAGGTTTCCAAAATCCAAGTTATTCTAAATTCCTCTTTTTTTTACATATTTTTATAAGAGTGCGTAAACAAATTGTGCATTTCTGAAAGCTGAGGGCATTCTCCAGTGGCATCACATCTGAAATACCCACTTTACATCTAGCTTTAAGCAGCGAAAATGTCGGTGTTCAGGTTATTCGTAAAACATTTTGTGGTAGTCTTGTTTGGTCCATAGCAAACTGGGTAGATTACTTACAGTGTGGAAACAGGCCCTTCGGCCCAACAAGCCCACACCGACCCGCCGAAGCGTAACCCACCCATACCCCTACATTTACCCCTTTACCTAACACTACGGGCAATTTAGCATGGCCAATTCACCTGACTTGCACATCTTTGGACTGTGGGAGGAAACCGGAGCCCCCAGAGGAAACCCACGCAGACACGGGGAGAACGTGCAAACTCCACACAGTCAGTCGCCTGAGTCGGGAATTGAACCCGGGTCTCTGGCGCTGCGAGGCAGCAGTGCTAACCACTGTGCCACCGTGCCGCCCACTGGGTACTCTCGCCCAGTACTAAATTGATAATTCCAATGTGGATTTAGGATTAGAGGCTGTACAGCGAGTAACCCACTCAGACGTGTTCCCCTACCCAATAACTCTGAATTCATTTCTGACTAATGCACCTAGCCTCCACATCTCTGAATGCTATGGGCAATTTAGTATGACTATTAACCTGAAATGCACATCTTTGAATTGTGGGACGAATACGAATGACAAGGACGAAATCCATGCAGACACGGGAAGAATGTGCATGGCAACAATGTTGAGTTCAAGTCAGCATGTGGCAGCTGTTAGTGTCTTGTGTACCGGATGTTGAATTCGTTTGGTAAAACAGTGCTTTGCGTAGTAACAGTTCTTTCTGTCACTCGAGTGTTTTCTGGGGTGGATGAAGTCACTTTGAGGATTTGCAAATGGTGAGCAAGGCTAAGCTGTGGGAATTGGCAGACAAGTTAAAATTGGAATTACGTTTGTCTGTGAAAAAAAGAGAAGTAATTACAGCAATGTCTCGGCATTTGCGTTTGGTGGAACGCCATCAATTTTTTTGGAAATGGCGAGAATTAAATTGCAGACGAGGCGGTTTGAACATGAAAAGGAACTGAAACAGTTTGAGTTATGATTAAATGTAGAATCGAAAGAAAAAGTAGATGATGAATAAAGAGAATTAAAAGAGAAAAGTAAAGCAGAAAGAGAGAGTTTCAACTTCAAAGGTGAATACTTAGAGAGGAAAGGGTGGAGATGAAAGTAGAAAATAGGGTGAATGAGGGGGATAGTGAGGATTAGCAAGCCGATGGTTGCCAAAGACCAGATAGGTTCTGTTTACATGTATACAGGATTTTCCTAAATTGGATGAGAAGGATGTCGCCATCTTTTAAATTTCATTTGAGAATGTGTCTCAACAAACATTGGCCAGTGACCATGTGGATTCAATTAATACATACAACGCTGGTATGTATCAGGAGTGAGATATTTCCATCAATATCAGAAGAGATATATTTGACGGATGAGGAGGTGAAGAAAGATATCTGAAGTCCATACGAGCTCGTGCCAGAAGATTCCAGACAGCGTTTCGGAAAACTAAAAATGTCCCTGGTGGAAGGCACATTGTGTTTGAAAGAATCACACAAAGTAATTTTGATAGATTAATAAGGTCATGAAAGACAGAGCTATGACACGCACAGAAATTCTTATTTTAGCGGAGTCCAAAAATTCACTTCCTGAGGAATGGAAACTCATATAGAAAAGCAGAGAGTTAAAATGACAATATTAAAGCTGAAGTGGCTGATAATTATGCGTTGGTCTATCAGTCAATGTTTGGCATCGCCCAGGTATAGAAATCGGTGAAAATAGAAATCTTCCGGTCGTAACGGAAAGATTGATCTTATTGAAGATAATGCAGGTGGCTTACGACAGTGTAAAAAGGGGAAAGGGAAGTTCAAAAAGCTCGGGTATTATCATTGGAATAATGTCGGCCCTTGAAATCACAATGTTGTTGGGTTAGAAAGAGCACTGGGAAGCCGCACGTCGGAAAATTGGATCTGCCAGTGAATTTTGTTGAAGTGATAAAGGAAAGCACAATGGAAGCTAAAAACCCTGCACCAGAATGTACAAACTAGTCAGAGACTGGATGAGAAGAACGTATGAGATTATCGAAAGACACATTCTTGCGAGACGACGTTTTACTGGCACAGGCAGAAAGGAGCAGCTAAAGAAGTTACTGTAATAAGAGGCACAGAAGCAAGTAAATCTTTGATGCTGAGACATGAGGAAATATATCATTCAGAAAGACTATTGGAGAGACGAGAAGCCCTCATTATGTAAAGTGAGATTTGAATGTCCGGAGAAACCACCAATAGCAGCATTCTGCACTTGAAAACAGAACCTCGAGCTTGGTGATGGTGTTACAACATTTCAGTATTTAAATTGCGAATAACGTGCCAATGTAACATTTATGTATTGTAGTCTATTAATAGAGGAAGTTGCAGTGATCTAAAATGAAGCCATAATTGTACATTGATGGGGTTTTTTTGTGACGCTGGGACGATACTGTCACTTTAAAAGGGTTATATTCTCTTGAGTTTTTTTTTTGAAGAGAAGTCAAGAGGCAGGGTGGCAAACTGCCGCCTATTATCGGCTTAAGTAAATACATTAGGTAGCCTTTAGGTTTTATTGAAACAGTAGTAACAATGGTAAGGCTGAGGCCTGCTCTCACGGCACACGTAGGCTCGTTTTGTTTTTAGCTGCAGCATTCGAAAGCCTCTTGGGATCCCAGAAGAATTAGACGCTTCAATACATCATTTCATGTTACTATTCTCTGAAATCTCTCTTGATGTTGTTTCCTCCTGGATTGGAGATTTGAACGTAAGATTCTGTGGTTGATTTTACCTTTTTGCCAAGGGGTGGACTTATGGGATGTGACTACATTGGGAACATAGGTTGGAGAATGTACTGCGTCTATTATTTGTCTAAGTATTCCAGTGCATATTCCATTACAAATTGTTCCTTTCTTTGTTTGCATTTTAACTAGAGCGTTTTACAAAGTATATTCCACTTAACGTCGAGTGGTTTGACCAGTTGCAAGGCATCTCTTATATCCAATTCACGTTTACGTTTAAAATAAGGAAAAGTTAAGCTCCACGCTGTCTTCTGAAAATACTTTAAGGGAACTTGATCTGATCCATCACAGTCGTAGCTGAGGGGCATCTGACTTCCTGCAGTTATTGAAAGGTTAGTAGAGGAACTGGGTATGGTATGATGAAGGTAGGGCTGTAAGCTGCCTTAGACATTCAAGGAGACCTGAGGATTTGGTGAAACAACACAGGATGGAGCATGGGGACTGTAGTCACAGCATCTGGATCTTAACATAAATAACAATAGACCATGAGATGCAGGCAGGGAAGCTCTGAAACCACGGAGAGAAGGTGCGTAGGGAATGGGTTCTGCTTCACAAATTACATGTAGCTCAACAGCAGAGTGTGGGATGACCCTGATTGAACAAGGAGCTGGTCACAGAGCAGTGTTACTTCCGTCAACGCAAACTGCAGCTTATCACCGGGGAAGACGGCGCTGCCAGTGGCTGTTAGAGTCACAGTAGCATTCAACTTCTATGATTCAGAACTTTCCAGGCAGGAGTGGGAGGAATATCCTTCATCTCCCAGCATGTCATCATCAATGTCATTATTTGGTGACGGAGGTGATATATGGTGGATGAGGTGAATACAATGTTTTCTCCCTCAGCAAGAAGCTGCCAGGTGTATCCTTATTTTCCCAGCATAGCGCGATTCCCGAAGGTGGACATGGCTCTTCGTGGCCCCCATGTCAATGTGGAGAGGTAGGGGAACTGAAAGGCCTCTCATTCGTTAATGTTACTGTGAGCCCATGCACTGAAGATCATGCTGGTGTACACCCATTGTCCTGGCAGCAGCAGCCACAGCCTTTTCGTTCAGAAGCTGCTAGTCATTCCCATCGTCATCAGGTCTCTACTTAGAAAGATAGGATAGCATCTATGACAAAGGACGCCCGCTTGATACGCGGCTCAAAACACATTTACCCTCACCCCTCCCCACCATCAACCACCCACATCAAGATATCGCGTGTGTACTAAGATACTGAGCTGTGTTCTGCTGCATTCTTGAAATGGCATCGAAGGAGTGATTGACTTTCTCCTGTTCTCACACAACAAATACATGGTTGAATTACTTCTCATTTCCAATAAAAAGTTTTCAAATAGTTTTGTCTCCTTCTCTATTTCTCATTAAACAGTCTAAAATGGGCTGAATGGCCTCCTTTTGTTCTACTCTACCAGTTTTTTTCTCGTTACTATGTTACAGGCTTGAGGAGGCTAAATGGACTGATCCTGTAGCTGTGTAACAGGGTACTGGTGCTGCATAGCCTTCTCGTTGTACAGTGTAATCGGCTCGAGAGGCTGGTTGGCCTCCTCTTGTAACTATATCAGGTTCCAAGGGCTGAATAGCCTCGTCCTCTTCTTGTGTAGCAAGGTCGGATATCCATCTGCTGGTTCTGCGTAACAGGTTGGAGAAGCGGAATGGATTCCTCCATTTGTTGTGTAATTGGCTCATGTTGCTTATTCCTTTTGGTGTTCTATGTTAAAATACGATCATCATTCATTCTTGCAAACTCCAAAGGGGATTGTATCAACTTGGTCATCCTTTCCTTATAAGTTAACACATCATTGCAGAAATCATTTGAGTGAAGTATCTCTGGGCTGCGACAAATGTACCAATACCCTTTCTTTCATGAGGAGATTAAATCTGCACACATTACTCCAGATGTGATCTCAGTAAGATCCTATACAGCAGGACCAGCATTTTGCCAGCTGTAAGAATCCCACCCATGTTAGAGTAGTCTCAGCTGTATGAAGGAATGCACAGTTTTGCTGAAAGTTCATTATCCTTCTCTACGTCATCGGCATAACGCGAGATCTGGTGAAATGACGCGTGAGAAGAACGAATAACGCGAGAAGATGATCACAACGTTCAGATAGGCTTCGCAAAAAATCTCACCTGAATCGGCTGTTAATGTCCCCAGAGTCCACATCGCTCACTTTTCACAGAATCGGTTGAGGTGGAGCTTAGAACCTGCATAGAAAAGCAAACATTAATGGGAGTTATATGTCAAAGTCAAAACTGCAACACTAATGTTGGACATTTTGCAGAGCAGGAAATTAGACATATACATTTATGGGTACTGCAGTAATAAAGGACAGCTTCAACTTGCATGTAAACTATGTTTACCCAAGTGAATGTTAATGCTGGGAAAAATGATTGTATGAACAAATAAGAGATTGTTCGTTTTCACAGCATGTTGATTACGAAGCTAGAGAGCAAGCTGATTTGGAATTCCTGTTATGAGATCAAAGAGCTAACTGATTAACATACTGTAAAGTAGCTTTGGGGGTAAAATCATAATATATTTAATCTTATGTAACAAATGAATATCAAACAGTATTTATTTGAAATTGTGGTTACAACTTGAGTCATGCTAGCCATGAAGGTGTGATGGGCAAGATGGCTTCAGGGAATGAACAAAGTACATTCAGGGAATGAACAAAAGTTTTATTTCAAGGCAGACAATGACTGTTGTTTAAATAATCAATGTTACATGTGCGATATACATCAATCCACCACAGTGCAATCAGCGAAAACATATGGTAACTTTACGATTGTCAACAAAAGAAGTTAAAGATTGCATGAGATCAAATGAAGCAGCTCAAACAGTGCCAGATATTGTGTTAAGCCCTGGATCGAGACAAATTTGAGTCCCAGCAAAAGAGGATCAATGACGTGATGAGGAAATCAAAAAGACCAAGACTGCAAAATAACAAGACATATAGGGACAAAAAAGCACTTCTCCCGATACTTGAAAGTGAAGTGAACGCAAGATCAAATGTGGAATGATAAATATCGGACAGGATAACTTCTTGCAGAGAACTGGGAAATTACAGAGAAACTAAACAGTTACTTTCATGTCTGTCTTCATAGGGGCAAGATTATTTGATAGGGAAAATCAATCTGTGTTCTCAAGCGATGCAAAAAATGGGAGGTGATCGCAGTGAATCTAAGAAAATTCACACGCAGCAACTGACTCACACAGGTTCATGGAATAGTGTTGTCAGGCAAGGTCAGGGAAGAATCCCAGATATCCAGCACGTACATCAAGCGATCGCCATTTGGAAAGGAAATGTTTCACCAGGGAGAATCAGCATCGCTTCATCAGAGGGAAGTCATGGTTAACATTTTTTTTCCTGAGGAGATATGCAATGGCCCAGTCTCCAGACCGCAAATGTTCCAATCTCCCTACTGTCCGAGTCTCAGACACCATCCTGCACCGGGTCCAGTCTCCAGATCATACCAGTCCCAGCCTCCACGCTGTACCAGGACGAGTCTCCAAACTGCACCAAGCACATTCTTCAGACGGCAATTATCCAGCCCCCAGACTGCACTATCCGCAATCTCCAGACCACACCAGCCAAAGCTCCAGGCTGTACTGGGCCAACTCTCCAGACCACAACGGCCCAGTCTCCAGAACGAACAAGCCCAAGTCTCTAGCCCTCACTGGGTCCAATCCCTGACGCCAATTGGCCCAGTCTTGAGGCCACACTGGGATCAGTATCCACAATGCTCCGAGCCCAGTCTCCAGGCTGCATCGGGCCCAGTGTCCAGGCCTAACGGGCCTTAGTCTCCAGCACATAACGTCCAGTCTCCAGGCCACACGACGCCCAGTCCCCAGACTGCACACGGCCCAGTCTCGAGTCCACCCTCTGCCCAGTCACCAGTATGAACTGTGGCCAGTCTCCTGACCTTAACATGCCCACTTCTTTCGCTGAACCGGGCACAGTCTCCAGTCTGCACCTCGCATAGTTTCCAGACAACGCCAGACCTAGTCTCCAGCCCACACCGGGCACCAGGTCTCTCCTGGCCCAATCTCCAAGCCACACAAGACCCAGTCTACAGACTGCACTACGCCCAGGCTCCAGATCACCCGGTCCCAGTCCTGAAACTTCACAGGGCCCACACTACAGGCTGCACTGGGCACACTCACTAGACTGCACCGGGTCCACTCCTGAAGCTGAACGGTTCACAGCTTCCAGACTGCAGAAGGCCCAGTCTCCAGAATGCACCGCGCCCAGTCTCCAGGCCGCACCACACCCAGACTGCAGGCCACGTCCGGCCCCATCTCCCGGCCACACGGGGCAGGGTTTTCAGGTTTCATCTTTCCCAGACTCTAGGTTGCACCAGTTCAATTCTCCAGAGGGAACCGGGCTTGGTCTCCAGACAACACCAGACCTAATCCCCAGGCCTCACCCGGCCAAGTCTCCAGGCGACACTAGCCCCAGTTTCCAGACAGTACTGGACCAATTGTCCAAGCCGTACCGGTTTCTGTATTTAGGCTGCACTGAACTCAGTCTTCAGATCGCATTGTCCCCGTCTCCGGACAAGACCAGCCCCTGTTTCAAGACCAAACTGGCCAGACCTGCAGGCTGCAGTCGGCCAAGTCACCACACCGCCATGGCCCAATCTCCAGATCACACCAGCCCCAATCTTTTGGCGTCACCTGCCCCTGTGTCCAGAGTGCACTGGCTGCAGTCTCCATTCTGCAACGGGCGCAGTCTGCAGACAATATCAGACCCAGTCTCCAGGCTGCACCGGGCCCAGTCGCCAGACCGTACTGGATCCAGTCACTAGACCCCACGTGGCCAAGTCTCCAGACTATACAAGCTTCAATTTCCCGACTGCACGAGTCCAATACTCCAGGATGTACCATGCCCGGTCTCCTGTGCACATCAATCCCGTGGCCAGGCTGCACCAGGACCAATGTCCAGACTGCACCAGCCTACATCACCAGATTGCAAGGGGCCAGGCCTTCAGGCTGCATTGGGCCAAGTCTTCAGAACGCAATTCCCCCGTCTCCATATCTGAACAGACCGATTCTCCAAGCCGTACTGGGCCCAGTCTCCAGACAGTACCAGCCCCAGTCTCCAGGCCACACTGGGAAAAGTCTCCATACCACACCAGGCACAGTGTCAAGGCCACATTGAGCCCAATCTTCAGACAATAATTGCTCAGTCTCCAGACCGCACCAGCCCGAATCACCAGACTGCACCAGGCCCAGCGCCAAGGATGCACTGGGCGCAGTCTCCAGACGGCACTTGACACAGACTCCAGGACGAGTCTGCAGAATGTACCGGGCCCTGCCTTCAAATAACGTCATGCACAGTCTCCAGACCATGCCAAGCCCATTTTCCTGACCGCATTGAGCCCAGTCCCCAGACCGCACCCGTATTTGTCTCCAGATGGATCTGTGCCCAGTCTCCAGGCCGCACTTGACCCAGTGTCCAGGCCACTCTGGACCCATTCTCCAGATCGCAAACGTCCCAGTCTCCAGGCTGCATTGGGCCTAATCGCCAGACTGCTCACAGCACAGTCTGCAGGCCTCACTAGGCCGAGTGTCCCATCCGCGTCCAGCCACGGCTCAAGTCTGCACCAGGCCACTGTCCGGGTTGCATCAGGATCAGTGTCATGCCAGCACAGGGACAAGTCTCTGGTCCAAACCGGATATATCCTCCTGGCTGCACTGGGATCAGTCCCCAAACCACACACGAACAAGTCACGAAACTGCCTGGAGCCCAGATCATTGGGCCCAGTCTCCAGGCTCTATTGTGGAAAAAGGATATGGAAGGTATAGACTGCAGGGAAATCGATAGTGACATCTCGAAAATGTCCAGATTACAGCGGAGGAAGTGCTGGATGTCTTGAAATGGTTGAAAGTGGAAATGTCCCCAGGACCTGATGAGGTGCACCCGAGAACATATGTGGGATGATAGGGTAGTGACTGCTGGACCTCTTATTGAGGTATTTGTATCATCGATAGTCGCAAGTGAGGTGCCAGAAGACTGGAGGTTTTGCAAACATGGTGCCACTGATCAAGAAGGGCCGTAAAGAAAAGACCGATCAGCCTGACCTCAGTGGGGGGCAAGTTGTTGGACGGTATCCTGAGGGACAGGACGTACATGTATTCGGAAGGGTAAAGACCGATTAGGGATAGTCAACATGGCTTTGTGCGTGGGAAATCATGTCTCACAAACTTAATTGAGTTTTTTGAAGAAGTAACAAAGAAGGTTGATGTGGGCAGAACAGTCGATGTGATCTATATGGACTTCAGTAAGGCGTTTTAATAGATTCCCCATGGGAGACTGATTAGCAAGGCTGGTCCTCATGAAATACAGTGAGAACTAGCCATTTGGATACAGAACTAGCTCAAAGGTAGAAGGCAGAGGGTGTGGTGGAAGGTCGTTTTACAGACTGGAGGCCTGTGACCAGTGAAGTGCCACAAGGATCGGTGCTATTTTGTATACTTTTTGTAATTTATATAAATGATTTGGATGCGAGCATAAGAGCTACAGTTAGTAAGTTTACAGATGACACAAACATTGGAGGTGTAGTGAACAATGAAGAGGGTTATCTCATATTACAACAGGATCTGGACCAGTTGGGCCAAATGGCTGAGAAGTGGCAGATGGAGTTTATTTCAGATAAATGCGTGGTGCTGCATTTTGGGAAAACAAATCTTAGCTGGACTTATACATTTAATGGTAAGGTCCAAAGGAGTGTTGCTGAAAAAAAGAGATCTTGGAGTGCAGGTTCATAGATTCTTGAAAGTGGAGTCGCAGGTAGGTAGGATAGTGAAGAAGGCGTTTGGTATGCTTTCCTTTATTGTTCAGAGTATTGAGTACAGGAGTTGGGAGGTCATGTTGCGGCTGAACAAGGACATTGGTTAGGTCACTTTTGGAACTTTGCTTGCAATTCTGGTCTCCTTCTATCGGAAAGATGTTTTGAAACTTGAAAGGGTTCAGAAAATATTTACAAGGATGTTGCCAGAGTTGGAGGATCTGAGCTATAGGGAGAGACTGAACAGGCTGGGGCTGTTTTCCCTGAAGCGTCGGAGGCTGAGGGGTGACGTTATAGAGGTTTACAATATTATGAGGGGCATGGATAGACTAAATAAAAGTCTTTTTCCCTGGGATGGGGGTGTCGAGAACTAGAGGGCATAGGCTTAGGGGGAGACTTGAAAGAGTTAAAAGAGATCTAAGGGCAACTTTTTCACACAGAGGGTAGTAACGTGTATGGAATGAACTGCCAGAGGATGTGGTGGAGGCTGGTACAATTGCAACATTTAAAAGACATTTGGATCGATATATGAATAGGAAGAGTTTGGAGGGATATGGGCCTGGTGCTGGCAGGTGGGACTAGATTGGTGCGGGATGTCTGGTCGGCATGGACGGGTTGGACCGAAGGGTCTGTTTCCATGTTGTACATCTCAATGTGCCTGTGACACTATACCTAGCTCAGACTCCAGGCCAGACAGCGCCCACAATCCAGACCTCACCACGCCCAGCCTCCAGGCTGCACAGGGCACGGTCTCCAGGCTGTACGGAGCCCAGTTACCCGCCTGCACTGGGCCTGGTCTCCTGGCCACAATGGGCCCAGTCTCCACACCTCACTGGGCCCAATCTCCAGTCCACACAGGACCCAGTCTCCAGACTTCACTCGGCCAAGTCTCCACACCTCACTGGGCCCAATCTCCAGACCACAGAGGACTCAAACTCCACACCAAACCGGGCCCAATCTCCACACGTCACTGGGCACGGTCTCCAGACTGCAACGGGCCCAGGCTCCAGGCAGCACTGTCCTTTAAGGTTCCCGACCTCGCTTCCCCACGTGAGCCTCTGCTCTGGATTCACAAGCTCCATTCACACCAAAGTAACTTTAAGAATTAAAATATTGATAAAAATGCTTCAGAAAACTGAATATAAACAAGATGCAAAAAAAGCCGGGGGAGCAGAGGAGCGACATCCATTTTTAGGACATTTCATAGCTTTTTTTCCTCTTCAAAAATGACTTTGGAGTCACAGAGCAATGTCGAATAATTCCTCGCAATGTCTTCCTTGAAATATTAACAGAAGGAAATTAACATGCCATTCCTGGCCTGTCAGCTGAAATTGGGTTTGTTTGAGGACTTTACAATCCATTCTCACGATGATTTGGAAAATCAAGAAACATTGAAAATTTGTGGAAATGCCACTGAATTCATCTCATCCTCTTCCAAAGTGTTTGACCCAGCGTGGCCTGGAGATATCTCTACTGGTGTGATCTGCATAGCTCCCAGTGCTGGACAGGTATCTCCTCCATGTTTACAGATCAATGCTCTGCTCTGGTCTGCATAGCTACCCGCGCGGGACAGGTATCGAGTGCAGGTTTACAGATGAATGCATGCGCTGGACTGCATAGCTCCCCGTGCTGGGCAGCTATCTTTTCCGCTTTATAGATCAATGCAATGCTAAGGTCTGCATGGCTCCCAGTACTGTATAGATATCTAGTCCAGGTTTACAGATTAATGCACTGCTTTGGTCTGCATAGCTTCCCGTGCTGGGCAGATATGGAGTCCGAGTTTATTGATCAACGCACTTCTGTGGTCTGCCGAGCTCCCTTTGCTGGAAACATATCTGCTTCGGGTTTGTCGATCAATGCACTCGCCTGGTCTGCACAGTTTTTTGCAATCAGCGGATTACTGGGTTATACCAATCAGACCTTGATCTGCACAGTGCTCAACGCTGAACAGTTACCTCCTCTGCATTAAAGATTTCTGTGGTTGATTGAGAATGTGATATAACTAACCATTTCAGCAGATATGACAATACCTTTACTTCCCATTCTCGTGATTGAACCCTCCATCTCTCACTCCATTAATGTTGCAGCCTGACCATGCATAATCCATTGTAATGGTGCATATGCACTATCCTGGCAGCAGTCACCGCTTCTTCATTCAGAAGCAATCAACCATTCCCATCGTCTTCGCGTCGCCACGTAGAAAGAAAGGATGGCCTGTCGACTAAAGGACATACCCTTGATTCATGCCTCAAAACATCCTCAACCTCACCACCCCCCACCGCCAAGCAATTACGTCAAAATATCCTGTGTACAACGAGAGCAATGGGGTCACTGGGAACATCAGGGAACAGAACATCAGTGAGATGGAGCATCAACTCCTATGTCTCAATGGGCAGATAGAAACCCCCCTTACACACTGTACCATTAATTACAGTAATCTATATCAATTTATGTCATCTACAGCCTTTCATTTTTCCAGAACATTCACAGGTTCATGGTTACCCACGTTATATTCCAGCTGCCAAGTTGTTGTGTATTGCTTTACAATTAGAGACTCAAGACCTCCACTTGATAACTTCAGTTCCTGATCATCTTCGGTCGAATTTATTTCTCAAAAATTTGAAATTTGTTGCAAATAGTTGAGGCCCCAACACTGGTCACTGTGACACTGCAGTAGTTAATTTGTGTTAAACTGATAAGATTAGATTAGATTAGATTAGATTACACTGTGGAAACAGGCCCTTCGGCCCAACAAGTCCACACCGACCCGCCGAAGCGAAACCCACCAATACCCCTACATTTACCCCTTACCTAACACTACGGGCAATTTAGTATGGCCAATTCACCTGACGGAGGAAATCAATGCATACATTGAGGGAAATGGATATGACTTAATGACATTACCCAGATATTGTAACATGGCGATAAATAATGAAAACCGAATAGCTTGAATGTTTTAGAGCTCCTAGATTTAGACAGAACTGAAAACGATTTAGGAGGAAATTGCTCAATTAGGGAAGACATCTGTACATTCATAAAAGAGAATCTTGCATCATTCTGAACTCAACGTTCACCGAAACATCTATTCCCGACATTCCTCGGAACATTCTGTACCTGTCATTCCCGGAACATTCTATAACAAACATTCTCCGGAACATTAAATCACCGACATTCCCCTGAACATTCTGTAGCAATATTCCTCGGAATATCCTGTACACGACAGTCCCCAACATGTTCACCAGAGCCTTCTGTACCCGAGATTCCCAAGGACATTCTGTATCCGACATTCACTAGAACATTCTATGCCCGACATTTCCTGGAACCATCTGGACCCGACATTCCCCACAACATTCTATAACCGACATGCCTTGGAACATTCCATAACAGACATAGTCCAGAACATTCTATACCCGACTTTCTCCAGAACATCCTGACCCTGACATTATTTGTGAACAGCCGGACGTCAGTGAAATCAAGAAAAGATAGATTCCATTCCAGGGAAAAGAAGACACTTTTCCGAAGTCTCATCATGCAGTTGAAGGGCGAATAAGATGTCACTGCTTTTATATTTCTTCACGACAGAAGATGGGCCACAATTGAGACAAACCACGGAAATTTCCAATTTTCGTTTGCTCTCTAGAAACTGGGAGATCATCCATCATGACAGCAATGTTTTCAGGCTCCGTATTAGGAAGTGATAAGATGTGACCTGTGTTGGATCTCGAGTGATCAAGTGTGGAGGCATGTTATCGAAGCCAACTGTTCTTATGGATGTGTCTCCGTGTGTTTGGGGAGGGAGGATTTCTTGTGTTTTATGACACATTTTTGCAATTAATTCAGACGTTCCCATTTGTTATTCAGGTTCAATTATTTTAATAATTCTCTGAATACAGTGACACATTTGAAAATCTCTCTGGCTCCTCAATAATACAGCCTACAGACTGATACATAACCTTTATGTTTTCCTTCCTCACAGTTAATATAGTGACGATCTACGTCCTGCTTTATAAAGACTGTGGATTGTCGCCATGTGTCAGACATTATCTGTGGGCCATGGCAGTGGCGGATCTACTGGTCATTATCCTCGATCTGATATTGAGACACATTCCCATTGTTTATCGGGGACAGTTTTATTTCCTGACGTACATTCCTGTGTGTAATATCCACGCCGTCCTGCTTTATGCAGCCACTGACTGTTCGGTTTGGTTCATCGTCACTTTCACCTTTGATCGGTGCGCGGCCATTTGTTGCCAGAAGTTGAAATGTGCGAAAAGATCAGCTGTGGTTCTGGGAACAGTGACTATGCTGAGCTGTTTAAAGAACATTTTCTGGTATTTTATGCTCACAGGTCAGTATCGGCTGATGAACGCCCCCTGGTTTTGTTATGCAACAGACGGGGTTCGATCCTCCCGTGTCTGGGCCACGATCGAGTTCCTCCACTACATTCTAACTCCTGCTCTCCCTTTTCTCCTGATTCTACTGCTCAATGTTTTCACCGTCAGACATATTTTAGTGACGAGCAAAGCCCGCAGGAGACTCCAGACGCACACAAATCGGGACACTCAGTCTGACACAGAAATGAGAAACAGAAAAAAAATCGTTATTTTACTGCTTGTAATCTCAGCCAATTTCATCCTGTTATGGTCAACGTTAATGGTGTTTTCTATATGGTACCGGATGTATTGGATTGGGTATTGGTCTGTGTATCTCCATAACTTTATGCAGCAATTGGGCTTCATGCTGCAGCTCCTCAGTTGCTGTACAAATACCGCAATTTACGCTGTGACCCAGAAAAATTTCAGACAGCAGCTGAAGAATGTGTTGAAATATCCAATTACCCAAATTCTTCAATCAACCAAATTCACTCATTAATCAATCCATCCAGGATTTCCTCATTTCAGTTCAGCGTTTCAACAATGAAACAGCATGTCGCTATGGTAACAGACTGATGGTAGCTCTGGACAAAAGCAAATTACTGCGGATACTGGAATCTGAAACCAAAAGAGAAAATGCTGGAAAATCTCAGCAGGTCTGGCAGCATCTGTAAGGAGAGAAAAGAACTGATGTTTCGACGCTAACTGACGCTTTGTCTCCTCACAAAGGTTGCCAGACCAGCTGGGAGTATACAGCATTTTCTCTTTTGGTTTGAGTGTAGCACAGGTTTGTAAAACCTTATTCCACAGGGGTTTAGATGGAAACATTTCAGTGCTTCAATCAACTCAATAGCCAATGAGAAAAGGCACCATCCCAAAGACTATATCTATTACCTTAATTTGTAAACAACAAAAATGTTCATTTGAAAGTGACAATCAGCAATGTGAACGACATTGTTATTTCCCTTCTTGTTGAGAAGCTGAGTGGAGACAGACAGATTCAGCCACTCGTTCTGGTCCTTAGAGAAATAACGGGTCCGTGGCCTGAGCTCAGCAGTTAAGGTGAAGTCACTCGGTCCTTTCTTTCACCTCTGGCTCCCCGACAAAAAACCGGCCTTCGGAAAAATTAACCTGTCTACCGCATTCCCCCAACTACAGCCGACCGCATCCATTCTTCAGTCTCCATCACCCTGTCTCCCGCAAACCCCCTCGCCTTCTGTCCCCTTTTCCTCACCCTTTTCATCCTACTCATTTCTCTCCCTCTCTATCTCCCTGCACACTCAATCTACACCGCTCTCCTTTTCACTCACCCTCAAACCCTGCTCTCTCTCTCTCATAGTCACACCGGAGTCTCCACCCGCCGTCATTCTTCTCTCTCCCCTCACCTTCTCTTCACTCTTTTGCTGATTGTGTCTCCCTCGCTCATTTTGATCTCTCCCACATTCTCCACATGCTCTCACTTCCCTCTATATCTCTCTGTCCTCTTTCTCTCACCTTGCCTCAACCAAGCATCTCCACTTCCTCTCCCGTCTCTGGGTCAGTGAGAGAGGGAAGAATCAGTGAGGGACATTGCGACAGAGGGAGAGAGAGGTAGGTTCAGTCAGAGGGAGAGTGAAGTAGGGAGGGGAAGAGAAAGAGAGAGAGTCAGCGGGAGAGGGAAGGAAGGAGAGAGAGAGAGAAAGAGAGTCAGTAAGAGCCAGCGGTATGGAGTCAGACAGAGCAAAAGAGAGTGTGCGAGTCAGACAAGGGAGAGGTGCGGACAGCAGGAGAGATTGAGGGGAAATGAGAAAGACAGTGATGCAAAGGGAGAGGCAAGAAGTCATTAGGTCAAGGAAAGTTTCAGACAGAGAGACAGGCAGGAAGTGGGAAGGGTGTAGACAGAGAGTGGAAAGCCTGGAAAGACAGTGTTGGAATGGTCGGGAGAGAGCGTGGGCAGGGGGGGATGAAACAAAATGGGTACTAGGGAGACAGAATGCGAAGAGCGGGATAGAGAGTGAGAGTGGGAAGAGGCAGGAGAGTGGGAGATGGAGGGGAGGAGAGGGGGAGAGAGAGGGGGAGAGGGAGTCGTGAGAGAGAACGAAGGAGACATAGGAGAGAGGGAGAGGGAAGGGGACAGACAGAGGGAATGAGACAGAGAGAGGGAGGTGGGAGAGAGAGTGTGGGAAATAGGAGAGTGGGAGAGGGTAGGACGTGAGTGGGACAGGCAGATGGAGACCGCGGGGTGGGAGACCGAGAGAGGGATGGGGAGATATCGGGTGGGGAGGAGAGAAAGAAGGGTGAGATAGTGGCTGAGAGAGAGGAAGTGGAAGAGAGGGGTGAGTGAGGAGAGAGTGGAGAGAGGAAGGGGAAGGGAAGAGAGAGAGGTAGAGGCGTGGAAGCAGGGGCATAGAGAGAAGAGAGGGCAGGAGAGAGAGTGAGGGGGGTGAGAGAGGAGTGGAGAAGAGAGAGGGGAGAGGTGGGAGGGTGCGAAAGAGAGGGTGTGAGAGAGGCGGGGCAGAGAGTAGGATGGGGAGAGGGATAAGGGAGGTGAGCGAGAGAGAGAGGGAGGGAGGGGAGAGACAGAGGAAAGGGAGGGTGTAGAGAGATAGTAGGAAGAGAGGGATGAGAGAGACAGAGACATTTGGGTGGAGAGAGCAAGTGGGGTTCGGGAGAGAGTGGGGAAGATAGAGAGTTAGGGAGAGAGTGATTGGGCAGGAGAGTTTGTGGAAAGAGAGATGGGAGAGGCAGAGTAGTGGGAAAGAGCGAGTGGGTCAGATCGGGTGTGTGGGGGAGAGACATCTGGAGAGCGAGAGAGTTGGGGAGAGACGAGAGGAGAGACAAAGCAAGTCGGGTGGGAGAGCGGTTGGAGGGGAGAGACAGTTTGGATGACACAGATTGGAGGGGAGAGAGTGAATGCTGGAGAAAGAGTATGGGTGTATGAGAGAGCAAGCGATAGATTGAGACTGGGATGAAGACGGTGAACGAGCTTGAATGGCACTGAGTGAGCGAACGAGTGAAACTGTGAGGGAGGGAGCAATCCTGAGTTGGAGTGAGCGGGAGAAATTAAGTTCGTGAGCCTGTGGGGGAACAAATTGAGAGAACAACGGAGACAGGTAAGGAGGGGTCAAAACTCGGTGGGATAGAGCGAATTAAAGAGTGAGAATGGGAGGGAAGGTGGGAGCGAGCTGCGTGGGAGAGTGTGAATGAACTAACAAGATCGGGAGGGAGGGAGCGAGTGACACTGTGAGGGTGGGATTGAGTAAGACCGCAGGGGAAGCATCAGGCGAATGAGTGAGAAGGGAGGGAGGCAGGAGGCGAGTGCGCTAGTGAGACTGGGAGGGAGGCATCAGGAAGTGAGCAAGTGAGACCAGGAGGGAAATAGCAGGTGAGAAAGTGAGTGGGCGAGACCGGGACAGGGGTAGGAGGCAAGCGAGTGATTGAGACGGAGGTGGAGCGAACTGCTGGATGAGTGAATGAAGTGGTGAACGAGTGAGATGAGGAGGGAAGCAGCATGTGTGTGAGCGAGCGAGAACGGGCGGCAGGCAGCAGGAAGTGAGAGTGTTTAACCTGGAAGAAGACATCACACGAGTGAGTTTCTGAGACTGGGGGAGCTGTTGCAGGCGAGGAAGCCAGCAAGTGAGACCGGGAGGGAGGCAGCAGTGGAGTGAATGAGTGATACCGCGAGGAAGGCAGCAGGCGAGTAAGGGAGTGAGACCGGGAGGGACGAAGCAGCGAGGAGCCAGTTGAGACTGAGAGTTTGGCGAGTGAGCGAAGGAAACCAGATAGAAGGCTACAGGTGAGTGAGACCAGGAGGGCCACAGTAGGAGAGTGAGCGAGTGAGACCCGGAGGGATGTAGCAGCGGAGATCAATACGGATGCAGCAGGCGAGTGAGACCAGGAGGGAGGCAGCAGTCAAGTGAGTTCGTGAGACTGGGAGGGAAGGAAAAAAGCGACTGAGAGAATGACATCAGTAGGGAGGTTGCAGGTGAGTAACCGAGTGAGACAGGAAGGGTTCAGCACTCAAGTGAGAAAGTGACACTGCAACGGAGGCAGCAGTAGAGTGAGTGAGTGACACTGGGTTGGGATGTTGGGAGCGAGCTGAGTGGGAGAGAGCAAGTGAGCGAGTGTGACCGGGAGAGAGGGTGTGAGCAAAACCAGGAGGGAAGGAACGCATGAAACGAGGATGGAAGGATTGAGTGAGACAGCGGGGAAGGCATCAGGTGAGTGAGCAATGAGACTGGTCGGGATACAGCAGACAAGTGTACCAGTGAGACTAGAAGGGAGATAGCAGGAGATGGAGACAGTGAGACCAGGAGGGATGCAGCAGCCGAGTGAGCGAGCGAGACCAGGATGGAAACAGCTGGCGAGTGGGTGAGCAAGTGGAATATAGAAGTAGGCAGCTAACGGAGAAGGGTGTTGACACCGAGAGGGTGGCAGCAGACGAGTGAGCAAAGGAATATGGGAACGAGGTCGTAGAAGAGTGAGGAAGAGAGGCTGGGAGGGCGGCAGCAGGCAAGTGAGAGGGGAGACCCTGAGGGGGGCAGGAGGTGACTGAACTAGTGAGACTGGCAGGGTTGAAGCACGCTAGTGAGTGAGCGAAACCGGGACAGAGGCAGCAGTCGAGGTGGCAGGGGAGACCAAGAGGGAAGCAGCAGGAGAGTGGGCGAGAGCGAACAGAACGGAGACAACAGGCGAGTAAGTGAGTGAGGGAGCAGGGAATTGAGCCTGCGAGACAGGGAAGGAGAGAAGAGTTGAGCGAGCGAGATGGAAAGGGATGCATCAGGCGAATGAGACGGTGAGGGAGGCAGCGGGTGGTGAGAGAGTGAGACCAAGTGGGATGCAGCATGTGAGTGAGCAAGTGTCACTGGGACGGAGGCAGCAAGTAAATCACTGGGAGAGACACATCATTTAGTGAGTGAGACTGCGAAGGAGGCAGAAGGCGAGTAAGCGAGTGACACCAGGCGGGAGGCAGCAGGGGCGCGAGCGAGCGAGACTCTGAAGGAAGCCACAGGCCAGTGAGCAAGCGTGTCAGGATGGATACTACAGGCGCGTGAGGGAGCGCGTGAGGCATGGAGGTAAGCATCAAACAAGGAATGAGTTGAGACCAAGAGTGTGGCAGCAGGTCATGAGTGAGACTTGGAGGGATGCAGCACTCGAGTGAGCAAGTGACACTGGGGTGCAGGCAGCAGGCGAGTGCCTGAGTAAGACTGGGTTGGGAGGGTAGGAGCGAGTTGAGTGGAACGGAGCGACTGAACGAGGGTGAGACCGGGAGGGAGGTAGCGAGTGAAACCCAGAGGGAGGCAGCAGGCGATTGAATGAGTGAGACTGGGAGGAAGGCAGCAGGCGGGTGAGTGTGCGTGACCACGATGGAGCCAAAAGGCGAGTGAGTCAGCGAGTGAGACATGGAGGTTGGCAGCAAACGAGGAGTGAGTTTAGACTGAGAGGAAACCGGGACCGAGGGAGTAGCCGAGTGAGCGAGGGTGGCCGTGATAGATGGAGCAGCGGGGGTGAGTCACTGAGACCAGGAGGGCGGTAGCAGGGGAGTTAGTGAGGGAAATCATGATGGAGGCAGCAGTTGGGGTGATGAGGGAGTCCAGTTGGAAGGCAGCAGTCAAGTGATCTTACTTTACATTCAGTCTTATTCAATTCACGGCCACTTTTGTCATTATCACGCCTACCCCCACCCACAGGATGTAGTATACCCTGAAGTCTGGGCAGCCTCTAAAACAGAAGTGGGACTTGCAAGAATCCCAGCCATCACTATTCCTGTTATACATAATTCCATTTTCCCCTCAACGTCAACACCTACTGAGGCCAGCAGCTGAAGCTGGTGTTCAACATTTTATTGAATCTTTCATACAGTAAGGCATTCCAGTCCCATGCCATTCTCCCGCTAATATAAGCATTTTGTTCTCGATTCCTAAACCTGGACGTCCTGAATGGCGACTTGTTGAAGATCTTTGTGAAGTAAATTAAATTGTTGAGCCCCTTTACCTTTTCGTTGCCAATCCTGCTACGTCTCAATTAATGCCAAGAATATTACTCTTCTTGACCTCCAACATGCATGTTTTCACATTCCGTTGCATCCAGAAAACGAATACCTTTTTGCCTTCACCATTTAAGGGCTAACAATATAGTGGACCCGCCTACCTCAAGGATTTGTTCACTCGCCCAGACCTTTTACAAAGACCCTTCATGCCCAACTGATATCACATAAATTTCCCGAAGGTTCTACCCTAGTTCAATACTTCGATGATATCTTTCTCTCTAGCACTGATAGATCTTCTCATTACACTGACTTCCCTACCTTACTCAACCATGTCATTTAATTTTGGCTATGTTGTATCCCCGCAAAAATGTATACGACGATTCAGAAAGAAGTCAAATTCCGAGAAATTCTCATCTCTGAATCTGATCGACGTTTGACACCTGAACGTATTGTTCTTATGCATTATCTTGCTTCTCCGACCACTCCCAAATGGATGCGGTCGTTTATCGGTGCTGCCAATTATTGCTGATAATGGACTCAAAACAAATTATTGCCCTTTTAACACGAAAATTTTCTCCCTTGTCCTAATCTAATGCCCCTCAAAAGTATGATCTCTATCCTGAACACGTACAAACCTTTACGAAACCTCAAACTGTCTTCTCTTAAGCTCCTGCGTTAGACCGACCTTTGTAGGATCACTACTTCCACCTCTATGTTGCCATCCTTAAAAACATTGCTGCAGCTGTTCTTTCCAAACAATATGGCACCTCATCCCACCCTGTTCCCTATTATTCCCATTACTTTGACCCTCTTGCTCAAGATATGCTTTGTGCACCCAGATTCTCCTATCCATCCATACCATGCTATTGGCTGCCTCCAACAGAAATATACACCAAACTGTGAATGCCAATACCTCCCATTCTCCGGTGTTGTTGCTTACCTCTCAATGACCTCATCTCCACGCTGCGACCCGTTTTCGTCACTATGAGATCTCATTGCATCAGAACCCGCTTCTCTCAATTAAATGCTGATCTAACGTCAACCCTGCCTCATTCTTGCAGGAGAAAAATCTTGAATTGCCCGATCCTCCTCATGAATATTTTGATATAATTGAACTTGCTACTAAGACACGTCCTGTTATTTTATAAATCAGGATATTAGTAATCCAGATTTTCTGCTTTTTGTTGATGGCTCTTCTTCTAACTCGCCAGAGGATATGCGATTGTCACTTTGTCTCAAACGATAGAAGGTATTCCATCGATCCACCCTGTTCTGCCCAACAAGCCCAGCTCCTTGCACTTACTCATGTCTGCCTACCTGCGGAATACAAGCCATTGATTCCTTACACTGTCTCCGCTATGCCTTCGGATGTGTCCATGATTTTGGTCAACTCTGGCAACAGTGAGGCTTTCTTGCCTCATCGGGAACGCTTATCCTTAATGCTACCGACGTTGATAACCTCTTCTGTGCTGTTCAACTTCACTCTTAATTGGTAATTAGCAAATGTTGTGCTCACTCCTCCCATGCTTCTGGTGTCACTGAAGGCAACCATGTCACTGACACGGCATTTAACAAGGCAGCTGATAGACAAAGAGTTATGGTCACTCAAATGACGAACATGAAACCAAAGGAAGATCGTCCTTTTGCCGCCTCTGATACGCTGACCATGCCTGACCCACTGCAAATATGGACCCATCAGGCGGACGCCTCTGATTAGGAAAAATAAAGAGGGATGAATTATGGTTGTCATGAAAATAATTATGCTGAACGTTGGATTACGCCAGTAGGACAGATATGTCTGCCCAATTCGCTTTTGCCTATTCTAGTTGCTTATGTCCATGCACATATGCATATAGTTAAGGAGGGAATGGGTGGAAAGAATTCTCCAAATTTGGTGAAACCTCCACCTGCAAGAAAAAGGAAAACAAGTCGCTGTAAATTGCCTAATTTGTCAAAAGCATAATCCCGGGAGAGACATAAAGTGTTCATTTTGTGAAACACCCCTGCCAAGTTCACCTTTTGAATGCCACGGTTAAAAGTATTGCTTCGTGATAATTGCTGTATTTCGTAGATGGATTGTAGCTTATCCCTGCACTGACAGTACAGCAAAGACGACCTGTAAAATTTTACCAAGAAAATTCATACCCAGGTTTGAATGCCAGCAACCGCCTCTTTCGATAATGGCTCCCACTTCTGTGTGGAGCTGAAGAAGAATGGTATTTTAACAGGCAGGGTAGCAAGTTGGTAGAGGCAACTTGCCTTAATTTTCTGCATGTATTCCCAATTACCCCTCTTAATATGAGAATCAGGATCCAGAAAAAAGATGGGATTCTCTGCGGCTGACCTACTATATGGAAAACCCTTGAGGACTCCCTGGTCTGCACCATTGATGGCCCAATATCTTGTTCCTGTGCATGTCATGGCAAAGGTATTGCACGTGATAAAGCTAACCAAAGCATTTTAGTCTTATCGTCAACAGGTCAAAGAAGCCTATCCGGTACCATGCAAGAAAGAAGAAAGAGCTCCACCATTTAAAGACATCTACCCTGTTGACTATATATTATTGAAATACTATAAACTGGAAAAGTTGGAACCTCGCTGGAAATGTCCTTATCAATTTTTTCTGACAACAGAAACTGCAGTGAAATTAAACAAAAGTTCAACAAGGGGCTGCAAAGAATATTAAAGCTTTTATTACTGCCACAACCCTAGTGTTAGTATGAGCGCAATCATCTGATGAAAACCCAATCCAAATACATGCGCCCAAATACATACAGACGTAATCTGCCCATCTGTAATATCCTCGACTGGCAAAACCTCCAATGTGACTGTATGAATGGAATTTGTGTCAATGCTAAGTAATGAAATGGCCAAGTGACAAAGATGGTACATTCATTTGTTGCTCTAAAATTCACGGGAATTAGTTTTGTCAATCTAAACTATACTTTGGAGGATGACACATGTTGAAACAATGAGACCGTTAGATGCTCATCAGTGACTCTTTCCCGTACGTAGACGACCGTATCATCACCTACCAACATCGCGATCACTGAAGGCATCACTTCCACTCATGACAAGACAACCCGATGACCACGAAACAGCAGAAATTCAAAGCATCCATTCTGCTAACCACTACTCAGTTTGTTACCCCTATTGCGATTCTCAACACTACCCTTGATACTGTGAGAACACTAAAGTGTCCCACTCGACAGCCGAATGCCACTTGCAGAAACAAATCCGACAAATTAGTTGTAAAGTGCCAATGTAATCAAAGCTACAATGCAGTAGAATTGATGCGTCCGGATGCTCCGATGTTGATCAATGTATTAAATGCCCCATTACTGCAACTGAAAAGAAGATTTTTCAAATCCATGAAACTTGTACCAATACTCTTAGAAGTATGAATGTAGCTGCCCAGCTGAAAGTCTTTGAAGCTATTCACATTGCAAATCCGAGCATCACTTTCGACATTATTGTAACGCGCAGTACACATCTTTCCCAGTTGTCACGAGATGGCAAGATTCCATGACTTCATCCACTCCATCAAAAAAAACTGTCATTTTGAAATGTGTGTCGGTTCGCCTCCCAAAATGAACACATAGCACCGAAATCTCAGAACCCCAAGTCATCTATTGCACTGAGATTGTAAACCTATACTTTCTCAAAGGAACCTACTCCTACCTGACCTACCGATACAGGCAGGAATATCTTTTTACAGCTTCTGCAATCAGTAGCGACTGTAGTTAGCAAGACAAGCTGGAAAAGTGAAGAAAGACTAAAATACTATGAACCCATAATCCCACTCCTTTTGCCAATGGTTTCTTTATTCAAGCTAAACTCTCCGATGCATATGTGGTTTGCTCACTCTTCCATCATTCTGATGTACAATGCATGATAAAGACTCGTCCCCTTATGCAACCGCTCACGTGCGATGCCAAAACCCATTCGGCAGAGGAAGTATGCCTCTGTATAAAATGCACCAACAGGCCTAAAGCATTCAACGTTAACGTTATTAAACTTTTATAATAGTGCATTTAAAGAACTTCCAGTACCCACGACATTCGACAAGTGTTGCACATACTGTGCAAAAATCTTATAAAAAAACATAGATCCCACTACTACTCTCCATCCGCTAATGGACTTGAATAACCAAACTTTTGATAACACCCAACGTGTACAATAGTCTGCCCTCGCTCTGAGTGGACTCGTCATTCACTCAGAGAAGTGCGCCCTCAGAACTCCATTTAGCCTTCCCTTGGCTACGTGATAACAGGGCTACCTATATTTCACGAATGACTGATATGGACGTTGTGCTTTAGTGCATACCTTACCACATTTCAACATCCACCACAAAAAAGCACTAAAGTAGATGATGAACAGAAAGCCCACAAAAGTATGAATCGCTAGAGGACAAAATTAGAGGAAAACAAAATGACACTTGCATGAATTCTTCAAAGAACGAACTGTTTGTCTCGATTGATGGGAGGCCTTATTCCTCGCTGGCGTGTTGATTTGGGCCTCGATCAATTAGGTGACCTTGCGAACGACGTCGAAAAACGTACCAACTCAAATGCCCACGCGTTGAAATTAAAGAACAAAGAACTCTAAGAGACCAAGACGATGATGCTTCAGATTCGATTAATTCCAGATTTCATCCTTGCTGAAGATAGAGACCCTTGTTCTGTAATTGACCCACAATGTTGCACCTACAGAGATGACTTCGCTAAAGGCATGGTGTGTGACACACATGGTTTTAAGAGAATCGGTCAAGACGCAGCGAAAATACCTGCCCCACCGTCTTGCGACTCATGTGGATGGAGTTCTATTTGCTGGATATGCTCACTGTGCGGATGTTCCGTGTTCTACGCAAGGATAATCTTTGGTTTCATCCTCGGAATATATATCGTTGTCCACTTATTCATGAAATGGACTGTGCATTGCTTTTCGCTTGAGCCAAAATAGAATTTTGTTAATCGAACTTTGCACACTCCTGTACTTCCATATCCGAAATATTTTGTCATGATCAGGTATCTATCCGACCCTGCTCCTCCGGACGACAACTCGCCAGAAGAGACACTCGATTTGTTAAAAATACAAATGGATTGAATGGTTTAATTGTACTGGTATGCGCTGCATTGTACTCATGAAATGATAAACGGAGGGAATATTAAAGCTGGTAGCCTCACACATCTGCTTCAGGAGATGCGGGTGTTATGGACTAAGCCAGACCACCCAAAACATTCTTATGCAGGCAGCCCTGACCATAGTTTTGCAAGTGGTTTTGGTAAGCGTACATTGAAAGTTACCTGGACTAAGTTAGCAAGCTTGATTATCAGGTTTGAAAACAGACAAAAAAAAATTCACACAATTACCACAACGAAACACAAAGAAAGAAAAAAAAACGCCGACAGAACTCAATCTGTCCAAATGAGACTTAACTATACTGCTCTGAGTAGACACAATTGTCCCAAGAATCAAACTCTCCTAAAAACACTAAAAATGGGAACAAAATGTTTACAGTTTGAATTCGAAAGGGCAAAAGGAGTGAGAGAGAGAGTCTGTTTCAACACAGCTGACTCCTGACTATTTCTGGACTGAAACTGCTCAGCTCGAGAGCTGACCACACCCCACTAATTACACAGATCACTTCGAACACTTGACCACTTCGATTTGAAGTCTCCTCCGGTTACGTACAAATAAAAAGGCCTCTCAATACTCTTTCATCTCTAGACCAAACGAATTACCTCGGATTCAGAAGTTATTTACGACCGCTCTGAAAGAAAATAATGACACAGTATCGATGATAAAAGGAATAGTTTTTATTTTTAATAAGGTCCAGCTTTGCCACACCACCTCCTGAAAAGAAGAACCATCAAAATCAAAAGATGGCTTCAATTTTAAAACTCTTCAAATACCGGGTTAGTGTAGACTATACTAACTATGAACAAGCAAATATGCATAATCAAATGCAAATTCAGGTCGTGGCCACTCGCCACGATACGCCTCCTTCTCGATTCCAGCCTCGACAACGCATCTGCAAACACGTTTTCACGACCTGCCACGTGCACAACTGTCAAATTGAATGGTTGCAATAACAAGCTCATCCAGCCAGTCTGGATTTTTTATTCACAAATATCAATGGGTTATGATTAATATATACGAAGGTCTCAGATGCATTGCGGGTAATGCAAACAGTGAAATGTTGCAATGCCAACACCAATTTTCAATTCTCTTTCTCCGCTATTTGATGTCTTTTTATGACCGTTCAACTTCCTGGAAAAGTACCTGATGGGTCTTTCTATTCCCTCGTCATTGTCTCGTACGAGCGTGGCACCGAAACTTACATTGTAGCATTAATACCCACCTTGAAAGGCTTAATGTATTCCGGGGTGTCTAAGACAGGGGCAGTGGCTAATACAGTTTTCGGCTGTCCAATGACTTTTGACAGTCCACTGTCAGCTGAAAGGACTTATTGTCCTTTCTTAACAACATATTATGTGGAGCAGCCACACTGTCACGCTTCAGCAAAATCCAGTAATTCTCAGGAAACATAGTACTGCTTTATTCGGCGACGTTTTGGGAAATTCCCAATGACTTTCGTTTTTGCACCCCTTGGGGTCATTTGTCCATGTCTAAAAACATGATCCAAGAAAGTGATTTGGGATTTGGCAAATAAAGTTTTAGCTAGGTTTACCACCAAGCCTGCCTTCTGAAGTCAATCAAACAAATTCGATAAATGCTGTAAATGTTTCTTCTTCAAGCGACTAAAAACCACTAAGTCATCAATGTAAAAAGCACAGTTGGGCAACGTGGCAATGACCTTATTAGTCAGTGTCTGAAATGCGTCTGAAGCGTTTATTTCATACCAAACGGCTGGACTTTGAACTGATATAGTCCATTTGGCGCTATTAAAGCCGAAATTACCTTCGCTGAGGTAATTGCACGTCCTCTCTGAGCAAATTCGACTTAGAAATGTAAATTGTTTGTCCCACGTTTTAGACACAGTCCTCCAATCGTGGAATTGGACGTGCATCAGTCTTTGTAACGGCGATTACATTGCGATAGTTCACACATAACCATTGGGTACCATCTGATTTTGGCACCACAAATAAATGTGATCTCGAGTCACTTCACCTCACTTCGATTATGCCATCTTGGAGCATGCGCTCTATTTCATTTTGAAACTGTGCCAATTTTAGAGGGCTTCGCCGAGAAGGATGTTACTTAATCGGAACGCCATCTCCTATCGCTGTATCTTGCACATTTAGGTTAATACTTTCAAGTATATTTCCGCATTTCTCTTTATGTGGAAGTAATAACTCTTTCAGAACATTTCGATTTTCTTGTGGAATGTAAATCAGTCATTGATCCCAATTTTTGACAAATTCGTCATTGTCCAAGTTGATTTGAGGAATGTCCAAGTCAGAATCCTCTGAACTTGGTTCGACCGTCTGTAAAGTAGACATTAACACATTCTGCTTTTGCGTTGTTTCACTTTCAAAATACCTTTTGAGCGAATTCACCTGTCACATTCTGTGTGTTTGTTTTTCTTGTCTGCAGTCCTTATCAAGTAGATCATCTGACTCAATTTCCTCTGGATATCATAAGGTCCGCGAGCCTTGATTTTAAAAACTTACCCTTTATTATCAAAAACAACAATACCTTACCCCCAACTGCAAAATTGAACATTTGTGATTTTGTATCCGCTTCCTATTTCGTTGTATGCAGTGATAGTTTGAAATGCTGTCCAGCCAACTCATCACCTCGATATAACCACCATTTAAAATTTGCTACGTCTTCCAAATTCTGACGTCTTAAATTTTCCTTCATCAATTTTAATTGTCCTCTTACATCATGTCCAAAAATTAATTCAAATAGACTGAATTTGTCCGATTCGTTCGGTGCATCTCCGATAGCAAAAGATACGAACGGAACTCCCTTATCCCAATTGTCTGTATCATCCTGACCTTAGGTCGTCAACATTGTCCCCACTATTTGATAACATGTCTCTAGCACTGGCTGCAATTCTGGATGGTACGCATTCGGTTTGAGTTGCTTTATTCCCAAGTTATCCATAAGCTCCTTGTATAGTTTGGTTGTGATGTTTGAACCTTGATCTGACGGGCTCTCGATTCATACTCCGTATCTCATAAATAAATAAAGCCAATCTTCTGCATCCTTATTTGCTATGATGCTGTGTAGTGGCATTGCCTCCGAAAATGTATTTGACACAACCATAAATATTAATAAATGTTTATTCCCACATTTTGCTTGAGGTCGGGGCCTATGCAATCAACGAAGACTCTTGTTAAAGGCTTTTCAAATGCTGGGATAGGTATTAAAGGTGCAGGTTTTATTACACTCTGTGGTTCTCCACTAAGCTGAAATATATGACACATGGCAAAATTCAATTGCGTCCTTGTATCGCACTACCTATCTCACTCGCGAATCACCCCTTCTATTCTACCTGTCTACTCCTCTCTCACTCTCTTTCACTCCACCCGCCCTCCCACTTCCTCTGTCTCTCCATATCCCTCTCCCACTCTCTCGCTTTCTCTACACCCACTCCCACACTCTCTCTACACACATCCCACTCTCTCTATTCCCCTCACTCTCCTTACCTCTCTTAAACCTCCGTCTCTCTGAAAGCCTCTCATTCTCCCTCTCCAACTCTTCCATTCTTTCTCTCTACCCCTAACATTCTCTGAAAAACCTCTCCAAAACTCACGTTCAATACCCCTGTTCTCCTATCTCTCATTCTCCACCATCTATCACTTTCTCTATCTACTGCCGTACCATTCTCTCTCACTCTCTCTTGAACCATCCACTATCTCTGCCTACCCCCTTCCACTCTCTCCCACTCACTATCCAAACCCCTCCAACTCCCTTTACCACCCTCCCAATTTCTCAAAAACCCGCTCCCATGATCTCTCTACACCTGTCACACTCTCTGTCTATCCCCTTGTACTTTCTCTCTCTCGTTCCACACCCTATTCCACTCTATTACTTCGGCCACACACTCTCTCTAGACACCTGCCAATATCTCTCTCACAGTCTCCGCCACCTCCCTTTTCTCTCTCTCTACCGACCTCCCATTCTCTCTCTCACTCTCCTCACCCGCGACTCGCTCTACCCCGCCACTCTCTTTCTAAACCACTCCACTCAATCCATACCCTGTCTCGCTCTTACTCTGTATCGACTCTTTCTCTATCTCTCAATCTTCCCCATCTCCCTTTCTCTCTACTCCTTATCTCTCTCCAACACCCTCCACTTCCACTCTACCCTCTCCCACTCTTTCTCTATCTCTGCCTCATTGTAACTCTCCCTGCTCCCTCCAACTATCTATCTCTCTATACCCCTTTCCCACTGTCTCTCTCCCTTTAAATCGCTCTCCCACTCTCACTTTCTACACTCCCACTCTATCTCTCTCATACCGTTTCCCCTCTTTCTCTCTCGCCAATGGCACTGTCTCCCCATTCTCTCTCGCACTGTAACCCTCATACTCCCTCTTTCTCACCATCTATCCCACCTTTCACACAACTCCAACCCACTCTCCCTACCGCCCCAAGTTTCCGTCTAATACCCTCCCATTCTCTCCCTCTCTCTACGAACCATACCGCTCTCCCTCCCGCTCTCTCACCCTACTCCGTCCCAATTTCTCTCTCTCTCCACACCTCTCCCATTCAGTCTCTTACATTCTCTGCCTCCCTCTCTCTCTACTCCCTCCAATTCTCTTTGCTCCTCTCCCACTCCCTCTCTCACCATCACATACTCACCGTACTCCCTCTAACGCCTCTAACCCTAACAGTATCACATTCCAACTATCACCCCATCCCACTCTCTCTCTACTCAAATTCCTCTCTCTCTCTCCAAACTCATTCCACTCTCACTGTCTCCCTACATCTCCCACTCTCGTGCTGTCTCGACCTCATCCCAGACACGTTTTTCTCGACCCTCTTACTCTCCTTCCCACTTCCACTCACTCTCACACACCTCCCATTCTCTCTCTCTACCACGCTTCTCTCCCTCTGCCTTTGTCTCCAGCGGCTCCCACTCTCTCTCTCTCTAACATCCTTCCTACACTCTCTATCACTCTATCCGCCTTGCACTCTCTCTACCGACAAACCTCCCAGTCGCTATCTCCACACCCCTCTCGTTACTCCCCTCCTACTGTCTGTATCTACCCACCTTCTAGTCTTTCTCGACACCCCTGCCCACCCCTCTCTATCTCTCTCTTTGCCCCTTCCACACTCTCTCGATACCACTACCACTTTCTTTCACTCTACACGCCCCACTCTCTTTCGTCTGTTTCCATCTGTCTTGCTCAAGCTCTTCCTCTCTCTGCAGCCCTCCCACTCTCTCTCGCTGATCCCCTTCGACTATCTATGTCTTTCTAACCCTCAGTCTCTCCCCTGAACACCCTACCATTCTCTCTTTCTCGTACCTACATCCCACTCGCTCTCTCTCTGTACTGTCTCTGACTGTCGCTCTCTCTCACTTTCCACCTCCCTCACTATTTTTTATCTCAGTCTCTCTGCAACCCCACTCTCTAACTCCCAGTCTCTCTCAGTCTACCCCCTCCCACGGTCTCCCTCTCTCTAACTCTTTTACTCTCTACCACCTCCCACTCTTTCTATGACCCGTCTAATTCTCTCTGCCTCACATACCCCCTCCCACTCTCTGCACCGCCATCCCTCTCTCTCCCCCTCTTACTCTGCACCTCGTCCCAATCTCTCGTTCTACCTCGCTCCCAGTCTCTCTCTCTACCCTCACTTTCCTTCTCTCTCCATCTTCTTCCA
This sequence comes from Chiloscyllium plagiosum, assembly GCF_037043375.1. Taxonomy (NCBI): domain Eukaryota; kingdom Metazoa; phylum Chordata; class Chondrichthyes; order Orectolobiformes; family Hemiscylliidae; genus Chiloscyllium; species Chiloscyllium plagiosum. The sequence continues at coordinate 24,578,309 of NW_028270190.1, forward strand.
TGCTCTCTCTTTCAGCTTCCCGTCTCCCTTTCTCCCTACCCGCCTCGCAGGCTTTCTCTCGTTCTCCCAGGTTACTGTCTCTCTGCACTATCTCTCTCTACCCGTCTCCCACTCCCTCTCTCTTTTATCGATCGCCTCGAGCTCTCTCAATCTTCACCTCTCCCACAGTCTCTATCTGCACCCCACCCACTTTCGCTCATTTCCTCCACTTACTCTCTCGCTCTATCCACCACTCAGTCTCTCTTTCTGTCTCTCTCTAGCCCCCTCTCCCTCCGTCTCTTCCTGTTTCTTTTACCCCTCCCGCTCTCTCTCTACCCCCTTTCACACCCCCTCTCTCTACACACTCACCCAGTCTCTCTCTCTCTGTTTATCTCTCTAACCCCTCCTTCTCTATCTCTCTATCCACATGCCCTTGCAATATGTTCCTTTCTCTCTACCAAATCGCACTGCCTCTGTTTGGCCCCCTCCGACAATCTCTCTCCACCCGTCTCCTACTCCGTGTCTCTATCCAACCCCCATCCACTCTCTCTCTCTACCACTCTCTCCCTCCAGACATCTCTTTAATAATTGCCAGTCTCTCTCTCAATCTCTGTCTACCCCCTCACTCTATCTCAACAGTTCCTGCAAATAGCATCACCCGTGAAAAGTGCGGTCAAGAAGGCATATCCCATGCTTGCGTACAGAAATCAGTGCAGAGCTTATTAAAAATGGCATGCCATGTTGCAGTTGTAAGGCACTTTATTTGGGTCACTTTTCAAACATTTTGCATCGTAACGTTTAACAGATAAGCAAAAGGATGTAGAGGTATTGGAACTGGTTTCAGAAACCTTTACCAGAATGTTGTCTGGTTTGGAGTATATTAATCCTGAAAGGAAAGAAGACCACGATTTGTTTTCAAATGGGCATCTGTGGCTGAGGAGCTACCTGATGGAGATTTACAAAATTATTAGGGGCATGGATAGAATAAATCATCGGAACTATTCTACAAGGGACGAAGTTTAAATTACGGGGAATATTGCTTTTAGATAAAAGGGGGAATGTTCGAAGGAGACCCGAGAAGCAAGCTTTTTTTTTAATCTCTTCCAGACAAAATAAGAAAAGTCTTAAATGCATTAATATCGGAGATGGTAGAAGAGCATACAATAGCAATGTGCAGGAGTTCAGTGCAGGCGTGGTGGGCCGAAGGTTTTGTTCGAGTGTTGAACTGTTCTTTAAGTCGAGATTTCAGCAAGACAGTGGCGAGATGCTGATTGAATGATTACTGTTGATCATTGGACATATTAATGTGATCTTCCCCTGCCATTTACTGCTTGAAACCTCTCTCGCATTGTGGGGAAACTGAAAATTGTGACATTGTCAAGAAAATTCGAAGTAGAAACTAGTGAATGCACCTTGCCCCTCGCTCCTGTCCGAGTCGTCTATCTCAGACACCAACATCTCCAATTATGCTGTACGGATAGAGGCTATGTGTACTCCACACCCAACAATGCTGGCATATGTCACATGCCAGCCTAACCGCACCATCCCAGCACACCTCCGAGTAACTTAAAGTACGCTTCTGTACTTCAGTGATGCAGTCAGGGTGCAGTGGCAAGTCTCATTGCAATACTGCAGCAAGGAGACTGCACTCAGGGACAGACACCAGGCTCATGTACTGCACCTGTGGACTGGTCAATGTGTGTTTTCCAAAATTACTTGAATGTTCACAGTGTTATTGCGTTCCTTTATACAGTCTTTATCCTTATTGCCCCACAGCCATATCTCAATGGCTCACACGACTGCAGAATGTCGTGTTGTTCAGAATGGTCAGAAAATCAGGAAGCCTGATGTCATTATCTGCATGGAGAAAGCGGGAGATCAGAGTCGAGTGTGCGGTGCTGGAAAAGCACAGCAGGTCATGCAGCTTCCGCAGAGCATGGGAATCGAATTTTCAGCAAAGGCCCTTTATCAGTAAACATGATTGATGAAGGGCTTGTGCCTGAAACGTCGATTCTCCTGCTGCTCGGATCTTGCCTGAACTGTTGTGCTTATCCAACAGTACACATCGACTAACACTGTCCACAGTCCGTCAAGGTCCAGCATAATGCGTCAAGGCGAGTCTCAGTTAGGAGGCCAGGAGTTTGTACATGGTCAGTCAGCCTCTCGTGGTTATGAGGTGATGATCCTTCCCCTGTTAGGGGTGAGGAGCTGAACGTTGGGGAAAACCCTATCACTCTTGTTCTTTTTCCTCTCCCGTGTGATATTTGCTTCTGGCATGAGAAAAGTCCCAAGAGGTATTAAGGGAGATGGAAGTGGTTGCCACAGCTATTAGTTCTGGTACAGTTTGTGCAAAGGTGGAGAAATGTCCTCAATGAGTGAGTAGGCAGCACAAAAGCCAAAGACACTTGACGAAAAGGAAAAAAAAACAGGAAAGACCCAGAGAACGCTCTTCATTCAGTCGTGAGAGTGGAAGAACACGAACCATGATGGGAGATGGGTGCGGCAACAGAGCCAGAGTGAGGGGAAGAAACCAAGTGCAGATCGTGGCACTTTCCTCGTGGCGTGGAGAAGGTCACTCGCCTCCTTCCTTCACTGCGGGGCATTCACCCAGAAGGGTGGCACTTGACTGACCCAGTGGTCAACCTCGGACCAAGCCCGCAGGATATGGAGTCATGGACTCTTCTGCCAATTCCGAAGGAAGATAATGTCCCTTTTCTGCACTATGCCATCCACCAGGACCCATCCACCATTGTCCACAAATTGGGGCCCCAGTTATTGCCCTCTGCCATGTCCAGGGCAGTTTTAGATTGACAAAATAATAGTGTAATGACTTCATAAAGATGATACCTCTAACAGGGAAGCCAGTCCATTCCCGAATATCCAGGCAGTGGGTTGTTGCTATTGACGAAGCGGAAAATAATCGGTTTAAGGTTGTTGACTACGCTGTAGAAAAGGTAGTTAATGAGGTAGGTTGGGAATAATATTCTGGGAAAATGCATTTAAACTTTCGGAAATGCATTGTCCATGAAACTCAATAAAAATGAGATTGATCAAATCATAAGATAATTTTGGCCACTGTTTGTCTGGAACAAGATCGAATGCTTTTCCACATGTTGTTATGGGAAACGTATGGAGTTGTAAATTTGTGGGAGGGGAATTATGAAATTGATTCACATGCTTAAAAGGATCTAACACAATATCACTGTGGAAAGAAAGCGTCGAACATCCCCTGCCTTATGCTAACCATCATTATCCAATCCTGACTGGATGCAGGGATAGTGCTGGAGTAGTGAAGAATGGCTAATACCGCAGCATTGTTGAAAATGGTGCAAATGACTGACTGAACACTTGGAATTCTGGGATACAGGAATGTACGGACACCAAGCAAGTCCCAAATGCTCCAGGACAGTTGAACTGGATTTGTTTAAGGAAGACCGTATGTAATTAATCTTAATCTGTTTGTTTGAGGCACTAACATGGAATGTGATGTGATCTATTTTTTTTAAAAGACACCATATGGCAGACTGTTTGAAAACAGAGACTAAGGTTTGGAGGTAAAATGCACAAACAACCCAGCGACGTACAAGGCAAGGCCTCTGGGAACATCAACAATAAAAATGAATGCACAATTAATGAAAATCGGGTAAGTGTGTGCCAATGCTTGAGGGGAGCTGGACATATCGACAATCTCGTTAATACAGCACATTGCATCATTTCCTCTTTCTGCTGAAGTGCAGAATATCAGAGCATGAGGCCTTTGTTTAAGTATATGATTCTGAACTGAAACAGTTAAAACAGAAATGGCTCCCTGCAACCAAACACTCTCAGGTATCAATTCTTGATGAGCAATCTACTCAACAGAACCACAGATCAGAATGAGTTCTCACGTCCTGAAATGTTACAATGTAAAAGATGTTGTTTCACTTGGTGTGGATTGAAGAAAAGGACCGAAATCACCTCATGATTGGGTCAAGTTTCATTTTGTTCCAATTTCATGGAGGGTCTCTCTCCACAAATTGAGGTGCATTTTTTTCATCAAATCAACCGCAATCTGCCTCATTAATTACTTTCCCTCTCTGCATGGTCTTCATTTTATCTGACAATTTCGCGATGATTTTTCCCTTCATCATAACAACTGCCCAAAGTCTGACTATCGCATAATGCACTGGCCTCCCTGGTACACATGCCATCTTTTAAAAAGTCATTGCATTCTAGCATTTTCATTCAGAAACTACCTTTGATATGGCTGAGAGAGTAAAACTGGGACCCTGTTCTGCAGGCAAACCGCTGATTTTCTGGTGGATGCCATGGTTCAGGAATGGATCATTGTCTTCCTCCAGGAATGGAGCCTTGTCTTCCTCCAGGAATGTTAGAGTTGCCATGACAGGAGAACCTGGCAGCTTGGTGTGAGGTCAACCCCTGTGTCAGTGACGTGACTGCCTTCTGGATGAATACTTAGCGGTGTAGAAAGGAGGTCTGCGACGATCTCCACTGCACCAGTGTAAGTGCGACCATCTGCACTCCGTGACCTCGCCATCTCTCTACTTCTGGTACTACATCCTTTTCCACAACAGTCTCATGTTCTTCCACTCTCACTGAGTGCACCAACTTCTCTCGTTATCCATCTAACATCTTTTCTGTCCCTTTACCAAATTTTTCCCGCTGTCTTTGTTGCCTACTCACTCACTCGATACAGCTCGCCACTATTCTATCAGATGTACCCGCACTAATAGCTGTGCCAACCACTTCGATCTCTTTTAATAAATCTTGGTGACTCTCTCAATCCAGAAGGACAGAAGGAATCATTTCCCAATAGTACACAAAGTACATAATAGTGACAGACGACTCCCCAACATTCAGCTCCTCACCCCGTAACAGCGGAAAGATCCTGATTCTAACAACCACGAGACGCTGACTGACTGTGTCCAAGCTCTCGGACTGGGATCTGAGAGTCCTCTTGACTCGCTGAATTGGTCGCCTTGACTGACTGTGGACAATAATAAGAAGTATCCTCGTTTTGTGTCTGCGATGAACAATGTGACAATTCAGCAGACGTGTGAGCCTGGTAACTCTGGCTGAGGGGAAATACTGCTAAAGACTGGTTTAGTTAATCTGTAATTCTGAGAGCATTCAGGTCAACTCAAAGTGATGGTTTTCAAAGACAGAGTGAGCAGCCCAGAGATGCAGTCCATGTAGTGGGTGCGTGTCACTGGACACAGTGTCCTTGCAGCAGCATTGCAATCGAAGTGGATTGCACACTGAACTGCAGCATTGAAGTACAGAAGCATACTGTCAGTGGATCTGAGATGTGTTCTGAGATCCGGTATGGTAAGACTGGCTGGTGACAGTTTGGTGTGGAGTACATGGAGTTTAGGTCTGTAGAGTGACCCCAAGACCTCAGTGTCCAAAATAGAACTCCTCAGGAGAGAGGGGCAAGGTGGAATCCCAATGATACCAATTCTTACTTCCATGTGAAATTATCAATTTTTAGTTCTCCCCGTCAGTTGAGAATATGAAGCTGCAAATGAATGAGGAGAGTTCTGCATTCATATGGCTGTTGATCATAAGAAATCATTCAGTCAGCATTTGGCCACAATGTTCCTCAAATCTCGTAATAAAGAACAACACAGAAAAGGTACAGGCCGCTCGGCCAACCAATTCTACACTGATACATCTTGCCTTCTAAAGTTGAAAAGAATATTCTACATCTTTTTTTTTAGTCTCTGCTTGCTCATCTATGTATCAAGACACATCTCAAATGTTGCTGTTGATTCTTCTACATTTTCGTCTGTCAGTAAATTCCAGGTACTTTCACATTCTGTCTGGAAAAGAAAGAAAAAGCTTAATTCTCATATTAGTTCAGCCGTTGCCCCGTTTACCTAAACTCTATGCCCTTCATAATTACGTGTTTCACCCTGGGAAAAAGGCTCCGACTAACTGTTCTATCCATGCCTGTCATAATTCTGTAAACGTCTATCAGATCGCCCCCTCAGCCACTGATGTCCAATTGAAAACAATCAAATCTGTCCAATTTCTCCTCTCGAATAACATCTTCCCAACAGACAACATTCTGCCAATAAAATTAAACCCCCCTCTCGAGCACCTCCACTTTGTATTACTGATCTGGGATGCGGAACTGTACACAGCATGCCAAATGTGATCAAAATAAATTTCTGATCAGCTGCAACATGAAATGCTAATTATGTACTGTCTGCTCCGATTGTGGTATACAAGCATGCGATATCCCTTCTTGCCCACACCGTTGACCTGTGTTACCACGTTCAGGGAAGTGTAGACCTCTCCACCTAGTTCCTTTCTGATATTGCAGCTACTTAGATATTTTTCAATTTACTGTATATTTCTTCCGTGCAGAAGACTTTCGAAAAGGCATCGCCTCGCAATTGCCAAAATTAAACTACAACTGCACCTAGTCTATCCAAGTCTCCAGTGACCTATATCCTGCTGCATCCTCTGGCAATCATTCGCAGGATCCGCAACTCCCCCAATCTATTCACAGATCTCCAGTCAGAATAAAAGAGTCTTCCACCATTACTCTTTCTGCTATTACCTAGCCGTTCTTTGTCCATGTTTCCGAATGACCGCTGATCCCATTTGACTTCTAACTTATGTATGAGCCTATCATAATAAACCATATCAAAGACGTTGCTGAGCGCCACATGACCAATCTCAGCCCCATGCCCTTATCAATCACATTTGTGACTTTTTTTTCGAAATATTCAGTCAAGATTGTGTTACGCGACAAGTCTCGTTACCTTTCGTAAATAAGTCCTTTTTTTTTACAAATGTGGGCCGGTCCCGTATTTAAGAATCTCCAATAATTTTCCTACCACAGACATCGGGCGTACAGAGCGGAGATTCCTTGGATTATTTGTGTTGAACTTATTCAACCAAGGACCGACATTACTCCTATACTCTGGAATCTCTCCTGTGACTGAAGAGCATATAAAGAGTGTGCACAAGGTCTCAGCAATTGTCTCCTTGTCTTCCCTCAGTATTCAGCGATTGATCGCAGACACACTCTTTGCTTTCTAATTTCCTTCGAGACCTCACCCTTCGACATTCCACACTGATCTCGGCTTTCTGCAGTATTGAGTTCCCACTGTCGGATGTAACCTATCCTGTTCTGTTTGTTCCTAGATTTCCAGGGAGGTGTGTGTTTAGCAGCCTCACAGACCTTACTTTGGGTGAGCACATTTTCTCAGACCGACGTTAAACTTCCTCAGAATACCTGTCACTGCTCTGATTCTGGTTTATCATGTTGTTATTGTTTCCTGTGCACTTGAATGAAATCTGTTTACAGCTTAATGAATTGAGACTATTTCATACTGAAACTCCAGCTCTCTATCCACCTTTGCCCTTTATAGCACTTATGTTTGAATCAAATGAATCATGACAACTATTCCCTAAATGCTGCACTTTTTCTACGATTCGGCAGTTGGTAGTGAATTTGGCTGGTGCTCTCTGAAGAGTGCCATGGTACTCAAATCTGCTGCTGAGTGTCGGTGGTGGAATGAGAGAGTGTTTGTGAATAGGTCTATTCAAATGGGCTGAGTAGTCTTTAATGGTGTCAAGCTGTTTGAGTAGGGTTGAAATTACACTCATTCAGATTCTTGGGAATTATTCCATCCTCTTTCTGACTTATGCCTCGGATTTAGTCGATGTGTTGTCGCATGTCAGGTGAAACATTACATACTGCAGCATTCATAACTTCTGCTTTGATGTGCTAACCATAAGAGATATATGATACTGATTAACATTTAGAATGTTAATGCCAATGGACCCAACAATGTTACAGCCTTTGGATGTCGAATGGCGATTATCAGATGGTTTATCCTGGTCATTGTCTGACATTGGTATAGCACAAATGGTACTTGCAACTTGTCAGCTCAAACCTGGCTGTTGTCCACATGTCGCTGCATTTGGATTTATTGCGAGACCTGTGTATTTTAAAATTGAAAAGTCATCAGCAAATTTCATTACATCTGACCGTTTGAAGAAGCGAGCTTGCTGATAGTTGGTTTCCCAAAGTAGCTATTGCCTTTGTTCTTCTAGATGGAAGTACGTTTCGAAGGTCCTGTCTCATAAGACTTGGCGCTGTGAATCTTGTCGATGGTTTACACTGCTACTGATGAGCATCAGTGATGGAGGGGTTGGATGTTCGTGGACGTGATAATAACTTGATAGGCTGGTTTAAATCTCGGTTACTACTGAGCTGAAATTTATTACAAATGCATCTGGTTTATTTTTTCCAGATGTACTGGAACCGCCATAACTGGGGACTTTATTATTGGGGATTAGCCTCCTCCTCCAATGGTTTATTTCAATGTCCACTAACTTTTATGACTACATGTTGCAGGACCGCAGAGATTGATCTGAACCATTGGTGGTGGGATCACTGATCTTTGCCCATTACTTGTTGGTTATGCTGTTTTGGATGTTATTCGTCCTGTTTTCTAGTGAAGGCAGTATGATCTTCTCCAGGTTGTCCCCTCATATTGAAGACTGGTTGGTGCAGCTCCCACCATGTTCTTCTGCACTTTTCATTGAATCAGTGTGGATCGCTGGCTTGATGGCTCGTGTAAAGTCAGAGAAATGCCGGGCCGAGAGGTTGCAGACTATTTGAGTTGTGCGGAGTATGATTACACTGCTTCCCACGGCTCTTTGCACCTCAGCTTCTGTCCATCTTACAGCTCAGTATTGTGGTGCATTAATATTAGTGTCTGTTTCATGCTAGGTATGTCGGCCATGCCTCTGAAAGATTGACATATTTTTTTAAAAACAGCATGTCCCTTCGAGTGTTCACACCAAATATGTACTGACTGGACACAACTAGCAGCTTACTTTATTTGGTAAGTGGTCCTGGTCAGTAAGTTCACCTTATTTTGCGGTGTACCTGGCGCTGCTCTTGGCAGGTCATCCTGTGTTCTTCATTGACCAATGGTTTTCTCCTGGCATGTTGGTCGATTTAAAGTGGAGCACATGCCAGGGAGTAACAGTGAAATTCTGCTGGAGTATAATTCTGCTGCTGTTGGAAATGGCATGTATCACTTCACACAGCCCAGTATTGCATTGATAGACCTACTCGAAATGTACCGGGTTAAGTCCGGTGATCGTGCTACACAGGCACAGAGTGGGCATTCACAATTTAAATTTGGGACATTGTCTCCAGAAATACTGTATGCCGTAGTCACTGTTACCAATATGGTCGTCGATGACGTCAAGTATATTTCTCCCTCTTGGTCGTTCTCTCTCCTAGCCCGGTGCAGACCCAGTCGAGCAGCTATATCCTTTTATACCCAACAAACAAACACCTGATGCCATGCTTTCCTATCTCGAGAATATCTCCTGACATTCATTCCTTTCTCTGTAACATCTCCAGCCTTGCATTCGTGTCTGTGTAACATCTCCAGCCTTGCTTTACTACCTCTATTCCTGAGGTGAAGTGACATCACCAACCCAAGGAAAACAAAACATATAAATAGAAAGTGGACCCTGCCACCAGTGCTACAGCCGGAGCATGACTGCAGACATTATCTAGTATGGTGACGAAACGACTGAAAACGAACAGTCCAGCTCAGCGAGCAAGCCGACATCCATAACCTCAACCTGAGCAACACATTTTTCAAAACTCGTTGTTCTTTCCGCTGTCTGTAACATCTACAGCATGGCTTTTCTGTCTCTTTAACATCTTCAGCGTTGTTTTCCTTTCTATGTAACATCTCCTGCTCAGCTTTCCTATATCCATAACATCACCTGCCTTGCTCTCCTCCTTTTGTAACATCACCAGAATTGTTTTTCCATTTCTGTAACATCTCCAGCCGTGTTTTCCTATCTCTGTAACATCTACAGCCTTCCTTTCCTATTTCTGTAACATCTCCAGCCTTGTATTTCTATGTCTTCGTCATCACCAGCCTTAGTTTCCTCTTTCTGTAACGTCTCCAGACTTTTTTTTCCTATTTCTGCCACATCTCCATTCTTCCTTTCCTCTCGCTGTGACATCTCCAGTCTAGCTGTCGTTACTGTGTAACGTCTCTCGAGTTGCTTTTCTATCTCTGTAAACGATTCAGTCCAGCTTGCCGATCTTTACCACATCTCTCGCCTTGCTTTCCTGACTGAGTAACATCGCCAGCTTTGTTTGCCTGTCTCTGAAACATCTCCAGCCTTGCTTTCCTATCCATGTAACAACTTCCACATGCTTTCCTATCTGTGTAAAATCCCCAGCCTTGCTTTTGCACGTCTGTAAAGTCGCCAGCCTTTTTTTCCTATCACTGCAACATCTCGAGCTTTGCGGTTCTGTTTGTGGACCGTCCCAGCCTTGCATTTCGTGCTCTGTAACATCCCCAAGCTTGCGGTTAGATCTCTTTAACACGTCTACCCTTCTTTTCCGGTAGATGTATTATCTCCAGCCTTGCTTTCCTACCTCTGCATTAACTACAACCTTGTTTTCCTATCTCCACAAAATCTGAGGCCTTTTTTCCCTACTTTTGTAACATCTGCAGCTTTGCTTTCCTATTTTTTAAATATCTCCTGCCTTCATTTCCTGTTTCTGTAAGACTTCTGACATTGCATTCCTATCAATGTAACACTTCTAGCCTTGTTGCACTATCTCTGCAGAATCTTCAACTTTCCTTTCCTATCTCTGTAACATCTGTTGCTTTGATCTCCTATCTCTGTATGCCCTCCAGTGTTACAATCCTATCTATGTAACATCTGCAGCCTTGCTTTCCTATTTTTGTGCAATCTCCAAACTAGCTTTCCTATCTCTGTAACATCTCCAGCCTTACTCCTCGATCCCTGTAAAATCCCCACACTTCTTTCCCTATCTCAATATCTCCAGCCCCGAATCCCTATCACTGTTAAATCTCCAGCCAGACGATCCGATCTATAGAACATAACCATCCTTGTTTTCCCATCGCAGTAATATATGTAACCTTGCTTTTCTCTCCATGTAATATCTCCTGTTTTGCTTTCCTATTTCTGCATCATCTCCAGCCTTAGTTTCCAATCTCTGTAATGTCTCCTGCCTTGGTTTCCTATCCTTGTAACATCTTCAGAATTGCTTTCATATTTAATTAACATCTCCACCTTGTTTTCCTAACTCTGTAACATCTCCAGCAATGCGTTCCTATCCATGTCACCGCTCCCGCCCTGTTATTCTATCTTAATAACATCTCCAACCTTGTTTTTTCGATCTATGTAACCTCTCTAGCCCTGCTTTCCTCTTTCTGTAACATAATCAACGGTGCTTACCTATCCATGTACCGTCTCCTGCTATCCTATCTCTCTGACATCCCCAGTCTTGCTTTCCTGTCCGTGTAATATCTCCAGCCTTGTTTTCATATCTTCGTAACAGCTGCAGACTTGCTTTCCTATCGATGCAGCATCACCAGCCTTACTTTCCTGTTTCTGTGTCATCCCCATCCTTGTGTTCCCATCTGTATAATATCTCCAGTCTTGCATTCTTTTCTCTGTAAAATCTCCAGCATTGCATTTCTCTCCTTACAATGTCTACAGCCTACCGTTCCTATCTATTTAACATCTCTAACTTTCCTTTCCTATGTCCAAACAACTGCTGCATTGCTTTCTTGTTTCCCAACGTTTCCGGCCTTGCTGTATCCTCTCCAGACTTGCAATTCTAACTCTGTAACATCCCCAGGCTTCATTTCCTATCTCTATAAGATAACTCAGTTTGATTCCCTACCTCCAGAACATCTCACGTGTTGTGTTCCAAACTCCAAAACGTCTTCAGCCTTGTTTTCCTATGTGTATAACATCGCCAGCATTGTTTTGCAATCTCTGCAACGTCTCCAGTATTATTTTCCTCTTTCTGTAGTATCTCAGACCATGCATTCCTATGGCTGTAACATCGCCAGCCTTTCGTGCCTATCTCGGTAAGTTCTCGACCTTTGCTTCCCTATCTTTATATTATCTCCAGTCCCGACTTGCTATCTCTATGACATCTCCAGCCATGCTATCCGATGTATGCAGCATCTCGAGCCTTGTATTCATATCACTAAAACACCTCCAGCCTTGCTTTCCTCTCTCCATAACATATCCAGCCTTGCTTTCCAATCCCAGTAACATCTCCAGCCTTGTTTCCCTAACACTGTAATAACTCCAGCCCTGCTTTCATATCGCTGTAACATGTCCGGACTTGCTTTGCTGTCTCACAAACACCGCCAACCTTGCTTTCCTGTCCCAGTAACATCTCCAGCCCTATTTCCCTAACTGTGCAATAACTCCAGCACCGCTTTCATATCTCTGTAACATGTCGAGTCTTGTTTTCCATTCAGTGTAACATCTCCAGTGTAACTTTCCTATCTCCGTAACTTCTCCAGTCTTATTTTCCCTTTTGCAACATTTCCAGCCTTGCTTTCATATCTGTGTAAAATATCCAGCTTTGCTGTCCTGTCTCTGTACATCGCCAGACTTGCATTCCTATGTCTGCACTCTGCTTGTACCTCCAATCTCAGTAACATCTCCTTCTTTGTTTTCCGAACTATGTGACATCTCTGCCTTAATTTCTTATCTCCGTCACATCTCCAGTCTTGCTTTCAAATCTGTGTAAAATCTCCAGCCTGGCTTTCCTGACTCTGTAATACCTTCAGCCTTGGTTTCTTGATTCTGTCACATCGCCAGCCTTACATTCCTACCTCTACAACATCTCGAGCTTTGTTTTCCGATCTATGTGACATCTCCCGCCTTGATCTTTTTCACATCTCCAGACTTGTTTTCCTATGTCAATAATATCTCCAGCGTACCTTTCCTATCCATGTAACAACTCCAGAATTGTTTCTCTATCTCTATAAATTATCCAGCCTTCCTTTCATATACCTGAGACATCTCCAGAATTGCTTTGCTATTTGTTTCGCTTCCAGGCCGTAAAACTAATGCTATCTTCTCGAGATTTAAATCCTCCCTATTTCGGCAACATCCTCCTCCATCAGCATTTCGCCAAAATTAAGCAATCACCTCTTTCGCTCACCCATCCCTCTCTGAGTAAATTCAACCAGTTTCATCGACACATTGTGTCTCCTCCGCCTGCGTCAAAGTTCTGTAACTCTATAAACGTCTCTTGCAACCACAGCCATTCCCTGTCCCTTTAACATTCTCCAGCGCCTATTCCCTCCATATCCCTGTACATTCTCAAGCATTTGCACCTACCCGTATACCTGCAACAGTCTCTATCACCTACAGCCACTCTCTATCGCTGCAACATCCTCTAGCAACAACACCGACTCCCTTTACCTGTAACATACTCCAGCACTTACACAGATTCCCTATTGTTGTATTATTCTCCAGGAACTAAACACCCAGCTCTCTGTAACTTTCTTTTGCACCTACATCCTATCCCTGTAACATTCTCCATCATCTGCACCCACCTCCAATCAATTTAACATTTTCCACCACCTACACCCAATCCCTATCTGTGTTATATCCTCCAGCACATGCATTAACTCCCGACCCCTTTACATATTCCAGATCCTACACCCATGTCATATTTTCCAGCTTCACCTTACTATCTTTTTCAGCTGCTCCAACGCCTACAACACTCCGTCGCCAATACCTGCTACAGCATGCACTTGCATTTTTATTTACTCTGTAATCCTGGTCATAAGACCTTCTTATCTATGTAACTTCCTTCAGACTTCACACTATTCTACCTTTGTAACCTCCTCATGTCCATTAACGCATCCTGATTTCCGTAACCTGCTGCAGCCTGCACACACCTCCTTATCTCTGTTATCTCCAGCGTCGTCCCCTGATGTCGTTAGCGGGTGACAGAGGCTGTCTATCTGCGCAGTGACATGAATATGTTGGAATTGTCTCCACAGAGGATGCAACAGAAAATCTTGCAGAAATATCAGGTAGCTGGCTGACCAAGGAAATTGAGAAACATAAAGAAATTAGAAATCACACAACACCAGGTTATAGTCCAATAGGTTTAATTGGAAGTACTCTAGCTTTGGGAGCATCGCTCCTTCATCAGGTGGTAGTCACTACCACCTGATGAATAGTTACGCTCCGAAATCTAGTGTGCTTCCAATGAAACCTGTTGGACTATAACCTGGTGTTGTGTGATTTTTAACGTTGCACACCCCAGTCCAACATCGGCATCTCTGAATCATAAAGAACGCAGATGTCTTTAAGATGAATTACTCGAAAAAAATCATTGCGTTGAAGAGCGATTCGACTCTGCACCAGATGAATGACGACTTCACGGCTGATACACATGTAGCTAGAAGATTGCGCTTGCTGTATTTATTTTTCCCCAATACTACTATACACACAATGGATTTTTTTTTCCCATAAACTCATTGGTTCTAAGACCCACATCCCGGACGATCGAGGGCGATCAAAGCTCTTCAATGTTATTTAGACTCCTGACAGGATCCTGTCGATGACAAAGTAGTGATTGTGACAGCAAATCCATAAAACAGGATGGAGTGCGAAAACAGAAGAAAAAGAAAAGTAGTGGATAGCTTGGTGTCAGTTGTGAGGAAAATGTTTTTACTTTTCTTGTCAGGATAGTTTTCGAAATGCTCTGCTAATCAAATTAAATGGCCCACAATACCTCGTCTCGCCTCACCTCGGAATCTGCTAAAAGCGTTAGTGAGGAAAAAAAAGGTCTGCCATTCTCAAATTTATGGAAATAAAGTAATTCATTTTTCTCACTGTAACACTGAACACAAAGCAAAGCTCTTAACAAACCCGACCTTTCTTTCTTAATTAATCACTATATGACCAAATTCTATTAAAATAATCCTTTCATAACATGATTAATAAACATTAAATGAACTTAATTTCTCAAAGTCCAAGCAATCTATTATGCTGTCTTCCTTGCTGTTTTCAGAATCTCCTATCTTCCCTGTTTGCTTCGAACTCTGCTGTTTTCTTCTGTCCTTCTGTTTCTGCTGTCTTCTCCATGGGCCGTGAGTATTTTAGTGATACATTGTCTCTCTGATGTTTTAAAGGATGGCCATTCTGATACTTGTCTTTGATATTTTTGAGAGCCATTGCAGATTACACATTCTCTCGCTGAGCAGCTAGACCTGAGTAATTTTCAAAAAGCCCTTCCTTGTTTAGTTTCTCAAGACTCGTACCCCGTCATTGATCAATCGTTTCAAGACAATCAAATTTAAGTTCCGTTGTTTTTTGTAATAATGGACATAACTTAAATGAATTGGCGACATTCAAATCCGGTCGCATTAAAATCAAAACCGAATGCCACGCTCATTGTTACTTATTATCAATTCTCAGCAATCTCTGCAGCTGCAAACTTGTCACACACATCTGCTCTCAAAATCTCTCAGCTCAGAAAGGTACCTCGCTGTTAAACTGACGATACACTCGTTCAAATTTGTAACGCCTCCCATCTCAAAATAAGGTGAACTATAATAATTAAAAGCTAACTTCAGTCTTATTTTTTTCTCTAAACCTTAGTACCATTATTGCAAAATGCATACATGAGTAATCTAAAGTTATACACTCCTTACTGTTTCTGCGCGCGTATACAATAATTTGGACCGTTCGAGTTCTACCTTATGAATTAATTTCATTTTTATTCCGGGGTTCAACGCAACTGGAATATTACTTCTTCGATCTGCAATATGGGCCGTTGCAAATTAAAAGCGTCTAACGTCAGACTCCATCGAAATAGTCTTGAATATTTGTATTCTAAATCGTTCCAAAAATGTGAGAATGTTAAAGTACTCTCAGTACAAGTAAGAAGTTGGTCCAGCGAGAAGACAGCTTAATCTGGAGATAGAAGAAAATAACAGAATCGGGTGACCGGAAGAAGGCACCATAGGAGACTGTATGGAGTTTGAGTCACTATGTTAATTCAATATTTAGTAATCATGTTATTGGACTAACATTTTGATATAGTTGGGTGTTAGAGAGTGATTAGATAAGAGAAAGGGGACTGGGTCTGTTGATCGTTTCGTTTCGTGTTCACTGCCAGTCTTAGGATAATAAATTGTTGTTTCATTTCTTTACACAGTGGAAATCATCGGTTTTCATTCACTCATTCCGAGGCGAGGCGAGCTTTTTTGGGGTGTTTAATTTAATTAGTAGATGGTTTTGACGCCAGCACCCTAACACCCAGTCAAGTTACTGCTTTGGCATTCGGACCAGTCACGCTTAACTTGTGTTCATATCTTCCGTCCACTTCAGTAGAACACAGTGTTCGTGTGTGCAGTGTTTCCTTCTCACAGAACGTAGTAAGTGATGGGATATCTCTAATCCAGTGCGTTGGGGAACCAGATCATTCAGATGTTCATAATGGGTTGTGGTCGATGGATTTTTGACCGGACAGAGAGTTAAGGGCGACAGGAATTGGGCATGAAAGAAAAGTTGAGGCCGCGTGCAGATCATCCATTGTCTTATTGCATGGCAAGGCTGTTTTTATGGTGATGGGGTCGAATGATCAATTCCTGTTTCTTACGTTTTCTCATCACCTTACTGGAGAGTTAATGGGTTTATTTTTCCTGGAAATTCTGCTGAGGAATTTGCAGTCAGAGAGACCAGAGGATGGTGTGAGCGTTCTCTGGGTGAGGTATGGGAACCGCGAAGGTGGGAATGGAGGAGCGGTACTCACAGAGAATCTGGGTCAACAACATGACTTTCAAATGGAGGCAGCGGGACTTGTGTAAGGAGAGACGACCCAGCTGATTCACAGCGATATCCATTTCTTTTTCCAGAGAATATTTTTACAATCCAAACCAAACTGGGTGGGAAAGTCCTGAGGGGCTGAATGGTCTCAGTTGTTTCTGTGCTGCAAGTCCGAAGAGAAAGTGGCCAACAACCGCTCCTGGCTAGAAGATTCGTGGGGCTGCATAACAAAGCAAGAAAGGAATAAGGAGCATGAGTGGGTAATTGGACACTTTGAGCGTTTAACACCAGACACTCAGATCGTGGCTGATTTGGTGGTGGTCTCAGCCACAATTTCTTATCTGTAGTATATTATCGTTGCATCACATTTCTGTCAACTTTGAATTAATGCAAACACGTTGGCCCCACAAACTCTTAGGGAAGATAATTCCCAGTGAAATTGCTGTTTGAGAATATACCTTTATCCTTGTTTCGACTAAGGTTCGAGGGTGATGATTTCATTGTCTAGTCTCGCTTCTTCGTTGATCAGGATAAATTAGAAATGTAACCAGGTTGGTGATACAGCCAATTTTGTAGATGTGACGATGGTATTACATTGACAAGATAATTTTGTCTGTGGGTTCTTTTTTCCAGAGAGTTTGTAAAGGCAGATGTGCAGAAGTGTCTCGGAGAAGCATAGTTTAGCAATGTCAGTGGAGTGACCAGTTCCCCCAGTTAGAATGTTTACCTGGTTTAGTTTAGTTGTCGTAGAGAAACTGGTAGCTGTAACAGAATCTGCTGCAGTTGAAAACGACTCCATGCTTAAGCAAATGATTCCTGACTGTCGGTTGTGTTTTGAAATCTTGTTTACAAACTTTTTTTTTTCCGTGTTTCAAATGCAGTGTTTAAAAAAAAACTGTTTTGCTTCAAGCGAGTGGTTTGACCAGTTGCATTTCACCGAAATTATCCACTTCACATCTGCCATCTAAATATGAAAAAGTAAGCGTCTTGTTAACTTTCATAAAATATGAGGAGGGTAACGAGCCGCCTCCATAGCATCGGTCTCAGACTGGGTTCGGTGCAGTATGAGGGACAAGTCAGGTAGATGTCTTTGGTTTGTAAACAGGAATCTAAAGTCAAAGCAAAATTACTCCAGCCAGAATGGAAAGGTAAATGACAAACAGCTTGGACATTGAAAATAGATGAATCAATGTTTTTTTCTTTCTATACTAACGGAGACATATTGAAATGTGCACACAGACAGACAGACACGCATACACGCACACAGAGACAAAGACACAGACACATCCACACACATGGACACAAATGAAGAAAAATGAAAAAAAATAAAACAGAATATTAATTCTAAAGAGTTTATTCTTCTAATGGCAGTTGATTTCATAACAACAGAAAAATTGAGGTTTTCTCCAATATTATTGTTCCGCTGAAGTTATTCTGCTCACAGAAGCTGCTGCTAATGGGCTATCTGCCTGGAACAGCTGGATTGGTTGATTTCGCTATTCTCCTACACTCTCTCTGCTCAATTCCCACTTTCTGTCTTTCTGTCTACTCCCTCCCAGTCTCTCTCGCGCTCTCCATCCCGCTATCTCTACACCCTCCCACTCTCTCATTCTCACACCATCCCTTTCTCAATTTCTCTACATCCCTCGCTCTCTCTGTAAATCCCACTCTCTCTCTACCCCGCTCTTAATCTCTATCTCTGCGCCCTCCAACTCTCTATGTTTCTCCCCTCCCACTGTCTATCTCACGTCCCCTGCTACTCTCGCTCTCTATCACCGCCCACTCCCTGTCTACTACCCTCCCACATCTCTCTACCCCTCCCTCCCTCTCATTCCCCTCCCTTTCTCTCCAACCTCCCACCGTCTCTCTCTAATCATTTCTCACACTCGCTGTTTCTCTCTACTCTCTCAGTCTCTCTCGCTCTGTCTGTCTCTCTATCTTTACACCCACCCAGTCTCACTCTAACACCTTCCTTCTCTCACTTTATCCACACCCCTCCCACTCTCTCGCGATCCCCAGTTTCTCTCCACTCCCTAACACTTTCTCCCTCTAAACCGTCCCACTCTCTATCCTCTATACTGCGTCCCGCTCTCTCTCACCTCCCACTTTCTCTCTCTCTCTCACCCTCATACTCTCTCTTTATTCATGCCACTCTGACTCTCTTCCCTCCAATGCCTTTCTCTAGTCCCTCGCTTCTAATCGCACTCTATTTCTATTCCCCTCCCTCTCTCTCTCCTCCCGCTCCATCTGCACTCCCCTCCTGCTCTCTCTCTCTCTGTGTCTGCACTCCTGCCTCTCTCTTTCTCTCTAAACCTCAACTAGTCGCTTTCTCTCTGTCTCTTTCTCTCTCTCTCTTTCTACTTCGTCCCACACACTCTCTCTCTCGGTCTCTAGCTTTGTAAGCCCCTTCCATTCTCTATCTCTCTCTGTCTATTTTTCTCTTGGTCACATTTCCTCTCCCCTCCTACCACTCTCTCAAAATTCTCACACACTCTCTCTCCACCCCCTACCCGCGTACATTCTCTCTCCCGCCTCTCTGTCTCAAACCCCAAACCACTCTCCATGTCTCTCTAACCCCCTCCCACTCTCTGCCTAAGACCCTCCCACTCTCTCTTATCTCCCCCACTCTCTAGGTTTTCCCTTCTCTCTCTCTTCGTTCATGTCCCACTCTCTTTCTCTCTCACTCCCTCGCTACTTCCCTCCCATTCTCTCTTAGTCTCCCTTTCTTTGTCTCTCTCTCTCTTTATCTGTCTACGTCCTCCCATTCAGTCTTTCTCTAACATCCTCCCACTCTCTGTCTCTCTGTCCAATCCCTCTCTCTCTCTACCCACTACCACCACTCTGTAAGCACTCCCAATCTCTCTCAGTACACTCCTCCCCACTCTTTCTACATACTCCCACGTTCTCGACACCAATTCCACCTATCTCTACCTCACTCCCACTCTCGCTCTCAGGCTCTCTACTCACCTCCCGCGCTCTCCTTTTCCGTCTAAACTCTCCCTCCCTCTCTCTATAACCTCTTACTGCTCTCTCTTTCCACTCGTTTTCTCACTCACTCCAACCGCGTCCGAGACTCTGTCCCTATCTTTCTCTCTACCCGTCCCCCTCTCTTCATAAACTTCTCCAAATCTCTCTTCCTGCGCTACTCCCACGCAATCCCCCCACACTCTCTCTCTACACCTCTCCGACTCTGTCTTGCTCTCTGTTTCTGTTTCTCTCTGTCTGTCTGTCTGTCTCTCTCTATAACTCCTCCCACACGCGCTCTCTCTAATCCCTCCTACTCTTTCTCCACCTCCCTCCCAATCTCTCCCGTTCTGTCTTTGTCTATCTTTCCCCTTGTCTCTCGCTCTTTCGACCTCCTCCAATTTGTGGGCGGCACGGTGGCACAGTGGTTAGCATTGCTGCCTCACAGCGCCTGAGACCCGGGTTCAATTCCCGCCTCAGGCGACTGACTGTGTGGAGTTTGCACGTTCTCCCCGTGACTGCGTGGGTTTCCTCCGGGTGCTCCGGTTTCCTCCCACAGTCCAAAGATGTGCAGGTCAGGTGAATTGGCCATGCTAAATTGTCTGTTGTGTTAGGTAAGGGGTAAATGCAGGGGTATGGGTGGGTTGCGCTTCGGCGGGTCGGTGTGGACTTGTTGGGCCGAAGGGCCTGTTTCCACACTGTAATGTAATCTAAAAAAAAAATTCAGTCTCTCTCTCTAACACCTCCCACTTTCCCTCGCGCTCTCTACCTTCTACCTCTCTTCTAACCACTCCCATTGTCTCTCGCTAAACTCCTCCCCACTCTCTGTGTACACTTCCACACTCTCTAACCCCTCTCCCACTTCCTCTACCTCACTTCCACTCCCTATACTCAGCTCCCACTCTCTCGCTTTCTCTCCACACCTAAACCACTGTCTCTCATTCCCTATCTCTTTATCTCTCTCCTCCCCCATTACTCTCTTTTTCTCTGTCTTGCACTCTCTCTCTTAGTCACTCATTCTCTACACCCTTCCGCATATCTCTCTCTCAAAAACCTCCCACTCTCTCTCTGCATCACTCACGCTCTCTCTCTCTCTTTCTGTCCCACCTCCCTTTCTTCTCTCCCTAAACCCCATCCCCTTTGTCTCTGTCCACCACTTCCACTCTCTCTCTGCACAACTCACACTGTCTCCCTACCTCTTCCTCTCTCTCTCCTCCCCAATTACTCTTCTCTCGATCCCGTGTCACTCTCTCTCGAACCGCTTTCCACTCTTTCTCTCTGTCCCGCTCTCTACTCCTCCCATTTGCTCGCTACCCGCCGCCAATACTCTCTTCCTCCTCCCATTCTCCCTCTCCTCCAGTCTCACACTCTCTTTCTCTCACATCCTCCCTAACTGTCTCTTAATATGCCCCCTTCTTACTTTATCTTTTCCCCTCCCGATCACACTCACTACAACCTCATCCCACTCTCTCTTTCTCTGTCTCTCTACCCATCCCATTATCTCTACCCGTCTCCAACTCTCCCTCCCTTCCCACTCCTTTCAATCTCTAACCCTCACTCTCTGTGTCTGTCCAGACCCCTCCCAATCTCTCTTGCCCTCTGTTTCTTTCTGTCACCCTCTCTCTCTCTCTCTCTATAACTCCTTCCACACGCGCTCTCTCCTTGTTTCCATTTTATCTACCACTCTCGCTACTCGCTCCCTGTTTTTCTCTACCCTCACTTTCTCCCTTTCTACCTCAATCTGTCTCTCTCTCATTTTCCCGCCTTCTTTCCCTACACCCTCCCACTCTCTCTCTCTAACCTACTTCCACTCTGTCGACCATCCTCCCAATCTCTCTCTAATAACTTTTTAGATTAGATTACTTACAATGTGGAAACAAGCCCTTCGGCCTATCAAGTCCACACCGCCCCGCCGAAACGCACCCCACATCTACCCGTTACCGAACGGTACGGGCAATTTAGCATGGCCAATTCACCTGACCTGCACATCTTTGGACTGTGAGAGGAAACCTGAGCACCCGGAGGAAACCCACGCAGACACGGGGAGAATGTGCAAACTCCACACAGTCAGTCGCCTGAGGCGGGTATTGAACCCGGGTCTCTGGCGCTGTGAAGCAGCAGTGCTAACCACTGTGCCACCGTGCCGCCCACTCTCTTCTGTCTCTTTCTCTTCCACCTCACTTGGTGTCTCTCTCTCTCCTCACACAATCTCTCTCTTCACTCTTGCCACGCTCTCTCTTTCTCTCTACCCCTGCTCCCCAGTGTTTTTCTCTAAACACTCTCTTTCCCCTCTCCCACTCTCTCTATCCTCATCACACTCTCTCTCTAGCCATCTCCCACTCCCTGACTCTGACACCCTGCCACACTTTCTCTACTCCCTTCCTTCTCTCTCTTTCTCCCCTTCAACACTTCCTCTTCTACTCCCTTCAAATTTACTTTTACTCGCTCCACACCAAGATTCTATCGCTCTCTCTCTGTCACTCTCTCTGTAACACTTTCCCACACTCTCTCTCTTTCTAATCCCGCTCTCGCTCTCTACCTGCTGCCATTCTCCCTCTCTACACGCCGACTGTCCCACCTTCCACCTCCCGCACTCTCTCAACGCTTTCCAATTCTTTCCTTCTATACCGCCCCCCCCACTGCCTCCCTCCAGCTTCCCCATCTTCATCTCCGTCAGTCTCACTGTACATTCGTCCCACTCTCTGTCTCTCAAAATTCTCCCACTCTCTCCGTCTCCATCCACTATTCAGACCCTCTCTCTCTCCCAACTCTCTGTCTTTGTCTCTCATCTCATCCCTCTCTCCCTCGCTCTCTTTACTACCCCTAATCTCTCTCTGTCCCACTCCCACTCTCGCTCTACCCCATGACCACAAACTCTCTCTCTTCCGCTTCCTTTCTCTCTCTCTCTAAACCCCTTCCACTCTATCTCTAACCACCTCCCCGTCTCGCTCATTATACTCACCTCCGACTCTATCTCTCCCCTACCATTCTCACGGTCTCCATCCACGTCCACTCTCCCTCTGTCTCTCTCTGGCTACCTCCCTCCCACTTTCTCTTGCTCTGTCTGTCTGTCTCTCTTATTGTCTCTCCCTCCCCCACACTCTCTGTCTGCCTCTCCTTCTCTCTCTATCTATCTAATTCCTCTCATTCTCTCTGCCTCTACTTGCTCCCACTCGCGCTCTACACACCCTCCAATCTCTTTCTCTACACCCCCTACCACTCTGTCGACACCACTCGCAGCCTCACTCTCTCTCTCTCGCTACTCCCCTCCCACTCTCGCTCTCGTTCTCTCTGCACCCTAACAATTCTCTCCCGCTCTCTATCACTCTTTCTGTATACCCTTCTCCCAACATCTCTAACCCTCTTCCACTCTCTTTTCCCCCACCACTCTCTCTACTCCCACAACTCTCTCTCTTCCTCCACTACTCTCTCTATCTCTCTTTCTGTATCCGTCCTTTCTCTCGAATTCTCTACCCTCTTCAACTCTCTATATCTCCACACCCGTCCCTCACTCTCTTTCTCTTCATGTACATACCAACCTCACCCTCTCTCTTCTCCACCCCCTACTGTCTATGTCCACTCCCTCCCACGCATGCTGTCTCTGTTTCTCTCCACTAACATGCTCCCAATTTTTCTATATTTAAATCCCTCCCACAATCTCCCACCTCTGCCCCTTTAACTCTGTCTCTGCAACTCACTCATCTCTCTCGCTCTACCTCCTTTCTCCGTCTCTCTACCATCTCCCACGCTCTCTGTCTCATTCTCCAAACATCTCCCTCTCCCTGTCCGCACCCCTCCGGCTCTCACTCTCTGCCTACACCAACCTCTCCCTTTCTATCTCTCAATACCACTGTCCCGCACTCTCTCTCTCACTCTAAACCATTCACCCTCTTTCTCTCACGCTCTCTCTGTCTTCACCGTCCCACTCGTTCGCTCTATCTACATCATTCCCTTTTCTCTTAGATTGAACCCTCCTCCCACTCTCGGTCTCTCCACACAACACTGGCTCTCACTCTATCTCCCCAAGCCACTCTCTCTACACACCTCCCACACTCTTCCACACTCTCTCTACCACCTCTATCTCTCTATCGATGCCCTCCCAATCTCTCTCCCTATTCCACTCGCACCCTCTCTCTCAATTCCTTCCACTGTGTCTCCCTCGAACCCACTCCCTCTCTTCCCTCTTTACCCACATCCCACTCTCTCTCTCCGCCTCCACCCCTTACATTCTCCTCCTTCACCGCTCTCTCTAACCACTCTCTGTCTCTAGCTCCGCCCACTCCCTGCTTCTAGCCCCTCCCACTCTCTTAATTTCTCGACCCTATCTCTCTAACGCCCACGCTCTGTCTGTCCCTCACCCCATCTCGCGTGCTGTCTCTATTTCTACCTCTTTCTCTCTTCCCTGTTCCCATTCTGGCTTTCCACCTCCCATTGTCTCTCTCTACCCCCACTCTTTCTGTCTTGCTCTGCTTCTCCCCCCATAGTCCCTCAACACACCTCCCACAATCTCTCCCTCTCTCAATGCCCCGCCAACATTCACTCTCTTTGCTTCCCTCCCACTGTCCACCGCTCCATGCCTCTCCCTTCCCCTCCTACTCTCTTCTTCCACCTCCTGCACTCTCTCCATCTACCTCCCACTGTCTCTGTACCCCCATCCAATTAATCTCTTCTCCTCTCTCTCCCCTCTCTCCCCTCCCATTCTCACTCCACTCCCTCCACTCTCTCTCTACTCCCTTACCACTCTACATGTCTACCCGTTCCCACTCGATCTCTCTACCCGCTTCACACTCCACTTCTCTTTCTCTCTGCACCCACCAATAATGTCTCTTTCTATACACTCCCAGACTCTTTCTCCTCCACTCTCTCTCTCTCGGCCACTCGTTTTTCCTGTACCCCAGTGTCTCTCCCACTCTCTCCGTCTGTGCCCACACTCTCTCTCACCCTTCCTTTCCCTCTGACAGAATCTCATTCCGTTCCCTCTATCCGACACACTCTCATTCGCTCCTCCTGCCCTCTCACTGTGACCCATTCACCAGGGTGGGTTGAAATGCTTGGGAGTGGAATAGAGGATAGAGACTTGTTCAGGTTCGGGGAGGGGGGGAGCTGAGAAAATGGGGAGAGATAGAAAGGCGGGAGAAAGACAGGGAGAGAAGGCGAGTGAGAGAGAATGTTATTACGAGGAAGAAGACTGGCGGCCGGTGGAGTTGTGAAAATAGGGAGTGAAAGAGAGACGGGGAGATTAAGATAATATGTGGAGGGCGATAAGGAGTGATATGAGAATAAAGAGAGGGGGAGAGAGTGCAAACGAGGTGGTTGAGGGTGGAGTTAAGAGAGCGTGTGTGTTGGAGAGAGAGAGAGAGAGAGAGAGAAAGACGGATGCATTTGAGTGGAGTTGGGGTGAACGGGTCGCAGATATGAATTCTGCCAAAGGCCAAGTCACAGTAGGAGTCCCATTGGCGAATGCAAGGACCGAGTGACTTAAACAGAACTCGTGAGCTCAGGCACTGGTCTCCTCCTCTTCCCTGAGGACCAGGACTTGGGACTGAATCTGTCTCTCAACAGCTGAGCTTCTTCGAAACAAAGACAAGCAACAACATCTTTCACTCTGCTTCTAAGCGCTTTTTAATGAACATTTTTATTGCGTACAAATATAACTGTTCGATCCAGTCAGTGGGTTGGTGCCTTTTTTCCAGTGGCACTGAGTTGAGAGAAACATTCGAATGTCTCCCTGCAACCCCCTGTGGGATAAGCCTAGACGAACCAGCACTACCGTCACACTGACAGGCTATTTCATTGCTGAAATACTGAAATGAAATGTGAAAATCCCGAATAGATTGATTGATGAATGAATTTGATTGATTGAATTTGGATAAAAGTATATTTCAGCACATGGTTCAGCTGCTGTCTGAATTAAGTCTGGGTCACGGCATAAATCTCGGTGTTTGTGCAGCAACTGAGGAGCTGCAGCATATAACCAAGTTCCCGCACAAAGTAATCTAAAGACGCAATGTTATCCACAATATACCACGTCCGTCTCCACATAGAAAACACCATTAACGTTGACCATAACAGGATGAAATTGGCCGAGATCACACACAGTAAAATAATAGATGTTTTTCGATATCTCATTTATGTGTCAGACTGAACGTCCCCCTTGGTGAGAGCGTGGAGTCTCCTGCGGGCTCTGCTGGTATATTAAATAGTGTCTGACGGTGATAACATTGAGCAGTAAAATCAGGAGAAAAGGGAGAGTGGTGGTCAGAATGTGGTGGAGGAACTCGATTATGACCCAGACACTGGAAAATTGAACAATGTTTGTTACCACACAAAACCAGGGGTCGTTCCCTAGCTGATACCGAGCTGTGAGCATAAAATACCAGGAAATGTTCTTTAAACAGCTCAGCACAGTCAGTGTTCCGGGAACCACAGCCGCCGCTTTCTCACAGCAATATTTACTTTTCAGCTTCTGGAAAGAAATGGCCACAAACCGATCAAAGGTGAAAGTGACAGTGAACCAGACAGAGCAGTCAGTGGCTGCATAAAGCAGGACGGCGTGGATATTACACACGGGGATAGACCTCAGGAAATTAAACTGCTCGTTATAAACAATGGGAATCTGTCTCAATATCAGGTCGAGGATAATGACCAGTAAATCCGCCACTGTCATGGCCAGTAGGTAACGTCTGACCCATGGAGACAATCCACAATCTTGATGAAGCAGGACGTAGATCATCACTACGTTAACTGTGAAGAAGGTAAACAGACATCTTACGCACTAGTGTGGAGGCAAAGTGACCAGTTTGATTGAGGACCCAGTGGGATTTTCAAATGTCTCACTGTATTCAGAGATTTATTTAAATAAATGAAGCTGAAATAACAAATGGGAAAATCAGAATTTTTGAATGAAAAGTCATAAAACACAAGCACTCGCCACTCCTCAAACACACAGAGAAACATCCCTAAAAATAGATGGTTTCTCGAACATTCCCCATACTAGATCACTCTAGAGCAGACACAGGTAACGTCTTTCCAATTCCTCTAACGAAGGGGAAAAATGATACTATTCTGAAGGATACTTTCCCAGATCTTTGAAGACAAGCAGAGTCTGGTAATTTCAGTCTTTCAGTCCGAATTATGGCTAATCCTATGTCCTGAAGAAATATAAACGCAGGGAAAACATATCCATCTCTTAAAACGCCTGAGGGATCTTCAGAAGTGTGTCTTCTTCTCCCTGGAACGGGATCTCCTTCTTCGGGATCTTGTGTTTTGTTGAAATCAGTGACCTCCGGCCGTTCACAATTTTCAGGGATAGAATGTTCTGGGGAATGTTGGCTAAAGAGTATTCCCGGGAATGTCGGGTACGCATGTTTCGGGAAATGTTGGTTGCAGAATGTAATGGAGTAATAAAGACCCACATCACAAAGATACTTCGGCCCACTGAAGTTTCGTTAAACCCAATCAGCATCACGGTGGGAATCTCTCCCCAAACTCAACTCAACTGAACATGAACTTTGTACACAAAATGAATATGACAAAGGTAATAGCTCAAAAATGTGATGTAAGATCCTCTTTAACAGAAATGAAGATGTCATTCCTTAATCAGCTATTTCTTCCGAACTCCTTTTTCAGTTCGATCTGACAATCATAGCTGTAAAATATCCTGGAAATTCAGTTGCCAATATCAGTCACCCAGTACTCATATCATTCTAATGTTATTAAATCATGTCCATTTCCGTCAAAGAATGCATTAATTTGGTCAGCCTGTTTTGAGAGTAAAATACACATTCTGATCGAGTGTCTTCAGTCAGCTGTTTAACCCATGAGTCCTTGTCCATAGTCACCTTTATCCCTCATAATGACCCGGTCAGGAAACAGACGGACACAGTCATACTCATAGAATTAAGCCTGGTTGGTAATGTTTCATGAAACTCCATTACCATCCCTGGATACATCCTATCCCACTGTTAGCACAGACACACCAGTGGTGCCAGCACCGTGGGAAACAGTCAGGGAATTAGTTATCTTTGGAATTCCCCAACATTGATTCTAGAAACTGGGAAATCTAACAGTAACAGGTCAAGGAAATCATCTGACGATAGACATCTACTGCCCTCCACACTACGACTCGGTGAAAACTCAGTTCCACGAAATGTTAAAAACAAATCAGAGCAAGCACTGAGGTTAGGAAGAACACAGAACGTAGTCTTGGTGTGGGACTGCATTGTCTATAAATATGAGTGTGTCCACAGGCACACCACTGACTGACTAGAAGGCCTCAAATACACAGCAACCAGACTGTGGGAAGTGATGGGGGAACCAACAAGAGGGAAACATTTACACCAAACTCCTTCCCACAGATGGATCTGACCCTAAAGTATCTCCAGCAGCAGCAGGCACACAGACCTGTCGCAGGGAAAATCTAACTCTCATATTGAAGAAACTGGCCACTGTGATGTGTCACACTACCTCCTGTGAGATACGGCGCATTTCTAAAGGACCGAGAAAATGGAAACTGGGCATCCTCGAGGCACCATCGGCAATCAGAAAATGCAGCATCAATGGACCTCCCTCCATCATCCAGTTAGAAATACCCTGTCACTGATAATACCAAATTTTCAGCAGCCTTCCCAACACCTGTACTGAAGTAGCCTATTAGGCCATCAAGAGTTTTAAACAGGAACAGAAAGAGGCCATTCAGCCATTCGAAAATGCTACTCAGGAATTGGACAAATCTTTTAATCTCTCATGACTGTTACACAGGAAATGGAAGTGAACATTCAGCCTTTCAAACCTGCTACACAGGAATACGGGGAGGACTGGTTACTGAGCCGTGAGCAGGGAGAAATTTGGGATAAATCCGTCTTTATCAGTTTAACACAATTTGACGACTGCAGTGGCACAGTGACCAGTGCTGGGTCCACAAGTATTTGCAACCAATATCAACGGTTTAGATAAGTGGAAGAAGCGCCTTCTTACTGTGATAGGCAGGAAATTAAGTTGTCAAGAAGACGTGGAGAACCTCATACGGGATAGCAATACACAACAACGTGACAGCTGGACAGTAACGTGGATAACCGTGAACCTGTGATTTTTATTCACAGGTAGAATAAACGGCAGTATATAAATGGAGAGGGATGACGGGACTCAGTGCTACACTATGTAGTCTGACCCGTTTTGACATCGGAAGTGTTGCTGCTTCTCCCTGATGCTTTGCTCCCTGATGCTACCAGTGGCCCCATTGCTCACAGTACACACGGGATGATTGATGTGGTTAGTTGGCAGTGGGGAGTGATGAGAGCGAGGGTGTTTTGAAACTTGTGTCAAGAGGACAACCTTTATTGGAGATGCTGTACTTTCATTCGAAGTGGAGATCCGAATAAGACGGGAACGGCTGACTGCTCACGAAAAAAAATTCTGTAGCTGCTGGCAGGACAGTATGTATTCACCAAAATAATGTTCTGTGCATGGTCACATTATAACATTAATGAGGTGAGAGTTCCTTAACTTCATCGACCTCTCCCGATTAACATGGGGACCTCGCAGAGCCATAACCACCACCAGGCATCAGGCTATACTGGGAAAACAGGGATGCACCTTGCAGCTCTCTGCTGAGGGAGAAAGCATTACATTCACTTCTCCTTCATATATATCCTCCATCACTGAATGGTGACGTTGTGATCGCCACATTGAAGCATGATATATATGCCACCCGCTCCGTCCTGGAAAGTACCGGATCATAGACGCTGAATGAAACTGTGACCCTAACAGCCACTGGCATCACCATTCTTCCCCTGATGTGAAGCTGCAGGTCATGTTGAAGGAGGTGACACCGCTCTGTGTCAAGTCCTTGTTCAATCAGAGTTCCATCACACTCTGCTCCTCGGTTAAGTGTAGCTTAGGAAGCTGTTCTTGGAAAACCGGATAGGTTTTCCCCCACCATGTAGGCCTACGTTAACCAGCCCGGTGTATTGTTTTTTTTTAACACTCTGTTAGA
This sequence comes from Chiloscyllium plagiosum, assembly GCF_037043375.1. Lineage (NCBI taxonomy): Eukaryota > Metazoa > Chordata > Chondrichthyes > Orectolobiformes > Hemiscylliidae > Chiloscyllium > Chiloscyllium plagiosum. The sequence goes on from NW_028270190.1 coordinate 24,607,881, forward strand.
TCAGTGCACAGTGTGTGGAAACATGCAGCACATGCTGGTAGTGACAGTGTATCCAGCTCCCATCCATTTACAGCTCCATATCTCCATTGTGCCAATGGATGTGGAGCATGTTGCCAAGAGGAATAAGGAAGCTGACATACACGTGAGGAGGCAATAATCATCGAGGGCTTTACAGGGTTACAAGGAAGGAACAGAAGAATTGAACAGGAGAGTGAGAAGGACGGAAGAAAAAGCCGAGGCGAGTAGGGAAAGGAAATCTCAAATGCGTTCTACACTCATGTGAGCAAAAGGAGAATGGGCAAAGTTAGAGAAAGGCCAATGAGGAATATTGGAGGGAACTGCGCCCAAGTAGGAGGAGGTAGGAGAGGTCCTTGATAAATATTTTGCTTCAACTTTTACTAGTCGGGGTGGTGGACCTCGTCGTTTGCAAGGACAACGTGAAACAGGCTGACATGCCAGAACAGTTTAATGTTAAGAAGGAGGACGTGCTGAAAGTTGGAAAAACACAAGGATAGGTTAATGTCATGGGGCAGACGGATACACCCGAAGTTACTACAGGAAGTGTGGGAAGAGGTTTCTGCCCCTTTGGCGATGATCATTGCGTCCTCACTATACACCTGAGCAGTGCCAATTACTGGAGGTTTGAAAACGTTATTCACGTGTTCAAGAAAGGGAATATGTATAATTCTGGGAATTGCAGACCAGTACATCCAATGTCACTGGTGCACAACGCATTGGAGAGGATTCTGAGGGACAGGATTTATGCTTACTTGGAAAACCATAGCTTGATTAGAGATAGTCACCATGGATTTGTGAGGGGCAGGACATGCCTCACAAACCTTATTCAATTCTTTAAGGATGTTGCAAAACACTTAGTTGAAGGTGGAGCACTGGATGTGATGCACATGTATTTTAGGAATACGTGTGATAAGGTTACCCATAGTACGCACCCGCAGAAAGTAAGGAGGCATGGGATACTTGAACACCTGTCTTTCTGTATACAGAATTGGCTGGCCCAGAGAAGAGAGAGTGTGGTTGTAGATGGAAAGTATTCAGCCTGGAGCTTGGTGATCAGTGGTGTTCCGCATGACTCAGTTCTTGGACCTCTGCTAATTGTGATTTTTATAAATAACTTGGATTAGGAAGTGGAAGAATGGGCAAGTACGTTTGCCGATGACACGAAGTTGGTGGAGTTTTAGATAGTGTGGAGGTCTGTTGTACGTTGGAACGAGAGACTGACAGGATGCAGAGCTGGGCTGAGAAGTGGCAGATGGAGTTCAACCTGGAAAAGTGTAAAGTCATTCATTTTGGAAGGACGAATTTGAATGTGGAATACAGTATTAAAAGCAGGATTCTTTGCATTGTAGAGCAACAGAGGGATCTCGGTGTCCATGTTCATAGATCCATCAAAGTTGTCATCCAGGTTGATACCGTTGTTAAGAAGTCGTGTGTTGTGTTGGTTTTCATTTGGAGGGGATTGCATTTAAGAGTCGTGAAGTTTTGCTGCAACTCTATAGAGTCCTGGTTGCACCACACTTGGAACGAAGTGTCCAGGACTGGTCTCGTCATTGTAGGATAAATTGGGAAGCTTTAGAGAGAATACACAGGAGATTTACCAGGATGCTGCCGGGATTGGAGGACGTGTCTTATTGAGGGTTTTTCTTGTTGCAGCGAAGAAGGGCGAGATGTAACTTGATAGAAGTGCAAAATATGTTGAGAAACATAGGTACTGTGGATAGCCAGAGACTGTTTCACAAGGTGGAAATGTTTATCACGAAGTGGCATAATTTTAAGTTAATTGGAGGAAGGTTTTTGGGGAGATGTCAGAGGTAGGCTATTTGCAAAGGGAGCGGTGGGGGCTTGGAATGCCATCAATTGAGCAGATTTACATACATTAGGGACATTAAGTGACTCTTGGGTAGACTTATGGAAGTTAGTTTTATGAATGGTATGCAGTTTAGTTTGTTCCCAGAGTAGGATAAACGTCTAGCACAATATCGAGGGACAAATGGCCTGTACTTTGCTGGACTATTCAATGTTTTATGCTGTATGTGCAATTACAAGGGGAGCTGTGGGTGTGAGAGCGATGTTGGGGGAATCATTTTCAATGCTGAAAAATGGGAAGGGTTTGGGTTCTAGACAGAGATGGGGAGACTGAGAGACAGTGTCATTGAAGGATGTGTTCAAAGGGTTCAAGATGCTTAAATGAGTACATTTCAATACCATCCTGCAACATGAGACCGTACTCCCAGGAATGATGGATGAACTGGATATTGGTGTGACTCCAGATGATGGAGAGCTATGGATGATTATTTGTTCTGGGGTTTTGTGACTGGGAGCGTGGTCAACAGAATCTTTCACTCAGTGGTCTGAATCTAACAATAATTTTTCTCAGTGCCATTTTCATTGAGTGTCACAGAGGGAAGATATGCACGAGGCCGAGCTAGTGTAATGGCGCTACCTGATCGAATCCACCCCATTCACTATCGACTCCACCCCATGGTGTCCCTCTCATTCAATACCAGCCAGATTCTCCCACCCATCATTGCTGGACCCTCACTAAATTCAAAGATTAAACTGTTCGGGGGCATAGGGGCCTAGTACTCCAACAGCTCTGCCCAGGACTGTAAGAAACTACAGAAGACGGTGTGCACAGCACAGACCAACATGGAAGCCAAACACCCGCGCCTATCCATGAACTCCCTTCACACAACTCGCTGCCATGGAAAGCCTGCGAACATCATCAAAGAAATTTCTCAACAGGTAATGATCTCCTATAATCTCTTCCATGAGGCAGAAGATACAGAAGCTGAAAACATGCACAGCCTTCATTCGACTGATGAATCGACTCGTTATGCTGATCTTGATAACCTTCCACTTGCCTCGCGTACAACCCATGCAATGTAACCTGTAGTGCTCTGTCTAAGTCTCTTTGATCCGTATGTCCTTACTAACTATGATTTGCTTGCTCTGTTCGCAAATAAAATGTTTCACTGTGCTTCGATACACGTGACAGTAAACCCACCAAATCGAATGGAGACACATGCCATCACTTGGACACCCGTGGACATTCCGTTATCACAGACACTCCTGCCATCTTCAGAAGGCCATTAGGTTGAGCTTTCTCAGTACGAAGATGCACGACACATTTGATGCCGAGCAAGGCAGATAAGGGGCAAATGCACCACACTTTGTCAACAGGGACACGGGGCACAAGTGGATGGGCGAGCATAGTAGAGGATTATTGCCTTCCGAGAGCATTCGAAACCAGTAGACCCGCACAGCATGGTGTGAGCCCACTACCCAGCTCAGTGCAGTATCTGTGGTCTGAACACATGTCCCGCAATACGAGTCAAGCAGCAATATCCTTCCCCACTCTGTCAGGATAGGTGTCATGGTGTTCTCTCAACTCCTTCACACTCACAGCATATCCGTTATAACACCTACTCACGAACAAGGCTCATGTTCCACCACTCTCACTATTTCACTCAGCACCTACTCGCGCTCTCCCTCTCTCACACACCGTCCAAACACTATAATGTCCCTCCCCCCCCCCCCCCCCCCACACACACACACACACACACTAATAACTCTATAAACTGTAAGGTTACAACTCTGTGCAGTGACTCCTTCCTGGCACCTCACTATCTCCCACCTCGTGTCTGAACCAGCAGTAACAGCATGGCCACCCACTCCCTCTCTCACTTCCTTCCTCCCTTTCTCGGAGAAATATGCTGCAATAGGACATAAAGGGTCAAGCTGTATGGTGGAGTGCCCGATATCTTCCCCACGGAATGTGAGGAGGACCTGGTCTGAAATACAGAGGACCTGACGACTCGTGTGGAGATTCGGAAAATCCACGTCCCACCAACAAATTAAGCATGTGTCCTCTTCAAGCTGCCTCACTCCCTGTACATCCAGGACTGTGTTGCCAAATTCCGACCGATCGCCATCTACAACTTCACTGATGACAGCACCATAGTCAGAATGATATTTGTCAATAAATAGTCAAAATACAGAACGGACATCGAGGGCTTGGTGCCATGGTGTAATGAAACACCCACTCCCTCAACATCAGCGAAGATAAAGAACTGAGCATTGACTTTAGAAAGAAAGGAAGAGAATATCTATTTCAATGGAGCTGAGGTTGAGAGCATGGAAAACTTCAAGTTTCTTGGAGTGGCGAGAATGGACAAACTTCCCTGGATTTCCCAAGAGATGCAACATTCAAAAAAGCGCAGCAATTTTTCTTCTTCCTCAGGTGGCTCCGGAAATTAGACATTTCCTTAAGGAGAAAGTGAGGTCTGCAGATGGTGGAGATCAGAGCTGAAAATGTGTTGCTGGAGTAGCGCAGCAGGTCAGGCAGCTACTACAAACCGACAGACTCCCACAGCTACCTGGACTACACCTCCTCCCACCCTGCCCCCTGTAAAAACGCCATCGCATTCTCCCAATTCCTTCGTCTCCGCCGCATCTGCTCCCATGAGGATCATTTCCAAAAACGCACAACCCAGATGGCCTCCTTCTTCAAGGACCGCAATTTCCCCCCCGACGTGGTCGACGATGCCCTTTACCGCATCTCTTCCACTTCCCGCTCCTCCGCCCTTGAGTCCCGCCCCTCCAACCGCCAACTGGACAGAACCCCACTGGTCCTCATCTACCACCCCACCAATCTCCATGTACAGCGCATCATCCGCCGTCATTTCCGCCACCTCCAAACGGACCCCACCACCAAGGATATATTTCCCTCCACTCCCCTATCAGCATTCCATAAAGACCACTCCCTCAGTGACTCCCTCGTCAGATCCACACCCCCCACCAACCCAACCTCCACTCCCGGCACCTTTCCCTGCAACCGCAGGAGGTGCAAGACTTGCGCCCACACCTCCCCCCTCACCTCCCTCCAAGGCCCCAAAGGAAACTTCCATATCCGCCACAGATTCGCCTGCACCTCCACACACATCACCTATTGCATCCTCTGCAACCGATGTGGCCTCCTCTATATTGGGGAGACAGGCCGCCTACTTGCGGAGCGTTTCAGAGAACACCTCTGGGATACCCGGACAAACCAACCCAACCACCCTGTGGCTCAACACTTCAACTCCCACTCCCACTCCACCAAGGATATGCAGGTCTTTGGACTCCTCCATCGCCAGACCACAACAACACGACGGTTGGAGGAAGAGCGCCTCATCTTCCGCCCAGGAACCCTCCAACCACAAGGGATGAACTCGGATTTCACCAGTTTCCTCATTTCCCCTCCCCCACCTTGTCTCAGTCAAATCCATCGAATTCAGCACCGCCTTCCTAACCTGCAATCTTCTTCCTGAGCTCTCCACCCCCACCCCAGTCTAACCTATCACCCTCACCTTGACCTCTTTCCATCTATCACATTCCCGACACACCTACCCCAAGTCCCTCCTCCCTACCTTTTATCTTAGCCTACTGTACAAACTTTCCTCATTCCTGAAGAAGGGCTTATGCCCGAAACGTCGATTCTCCTGTTCCCTGGATGCTGCCTGACCTGCTGCGCTTCTCCAGCAACACATTTCCTTAAGGAGCCTCACCAACATCTACAGATACACTGTTGAAAACATACTGTTCGAGCGCATAACAGCCTGTTAGGCAACAATTCTGCCCGGGACCTGAAGAAACTACAGAAGGTGACGTCCGCAGCCAAGAGCAACACAGAAGCCAACTTTCCATCCATCTGCTCCATTTCCTCGGCTCACTGCTGCAGAAAGGCAGTCAACAGCATCAAATCCGCTCAAAATAGTTTCCAGTGACTTCTACCATCAGGCAGAAGATACATATGCAGTTTAAGGAACAGTTTCTTCCCAGCTATTATTAGATAGATGAATGGACACGTTAGGCTCAAGTAACGCTGACCATTTTAACTTGATCTTTCTTTTACACCCTGTGCAATGTAACATGTATACCTCTGTCTAAATCCTTTGTTCTGCACATCCTTGCTGACTATCCACCACTTTTACTGCTTAGAGACAAAACTTTGCACTGTGTTTCGCAACTCGCAACTCGTGTTAGTAAATTAAGCAATTAATCAATCAGTAACAATGTTGAGTGAAGGGCAATTGTCACTTTAAGTCCCCTGTCAGTGCTGCCATCTCCCTTTTGAGTTGAGCTGGTACAAATAGAATCTCCATGTCTCGGTAGGCAGGGGGTGGGCTCACAACACATTGTCTCCAGCACCTTCAAGGAAGGGAGCGTGGAGGGTCGCTCCACCACCTCCTCCTGAAAACAGCTCAGATGCTAAAAATAATCTGCGATATTTACTGCTCGCCATACTTGCCTTGACATCATCAACAATCTGTGCTCATATACACCCAACATCCTCTGTTCCAGTAACACCTTCATGATGGTACATCCCTTTTTATATTGTATTTTCACTTCGTTTCGACAAACCGCATCACATTACACTGTCCTGCACTGATCCTCATCTGCCATAAACCTGCCATGCAAAACCCTGCCACTGCAAGCATTGGAATTGACATAGAATCACAGTCCAAAGGAACAAAACAAATAAAGACACACTCAGTACAGAGAAAGAGAAATAGAGACACACACGCAACAGAGCGAGGGGAACGTTTCGAACATCACCACAGAGCAAATTAAGTTCAGTGAGCTTCCTCATGTCTGCATAAAAGACCAGTGTGTCAGTGCGCTTATCTGTGTACCTGTATTAGTGTCTGTGTATCTCTGTGTGTGTATTTGTCATTGTGTTTGCATTTACCTGTTGTATGTGCGTGTGTGTTTCTGTCTCTGTTTATATCTGTCTCTGTGTGTCTTTCTTTGTCTCTTTGGGCATATGTGTGGATTTGCCTGTGTCTATCTGTTGTGTGCACATTTATCTGTCTGAATCTATGTCTATATCTGTCTCTGTGTATAATTGTATGTCTGTACTTGTCTCTCTATGCCTGTATTTGTCACTATCGATCCGCATGCTCACAGCACCACCACCATACACACACACACACACACTCACACACACACACGCATATACTTAGATAGGATTGCAATTCTACTGAGGCCTCTCAGATTGGAAAATGTTAATGTTAATAAATGCCTATGTTCCCTATGCAACGTGGAAATGATTTGCCTTTGGTCATTCTTCCTGACACGGAGTTTACACATTAAAGTTTATTTACTTTGAAGTTGTACTCAATCAACTCCAAATGAACCATTTTGCAGGAGGATGAGACAAATTTTTGTCCACGTTCTTCAACTTGCAACGTTTATAATGCACTCTTTCAAATTTGAGAAAGGCTTGAAGGGTCCAGGAATAGACCACATGTGGGTGGTAATATCTCAGGAACAACATGGCGGCGTAACGGATGAAGCTGTCCTGTACCTCCAAAGATATTATTTAAAGAATTGAACAGGCGAAATGTGTCAAAGTACTTGATGTTCTTTCAAGAAAAAAATCTACCAGTTGTATAGTGGTGTGGGAGGCCGGCGGAGGGTAGCATTGTATAGCTCTTATCGCGAAAAGGATAGCTGGATAGTGAATTTACGCGAAAAGGAACAGAACAGTTATTGCAAGACGATGCAGACAGAAATACATATAAATATAGATAAGCAGACTCATACACACAACACATACACGCAGTATTATGCACACACTTATGAACACGCATGCATGCACACACCCAGACACGTAGACACAATCCTGCATTTCAGAGAGATGTAGGAATGTTTCTCATTAATAGGGGATGAATGGTCAGTTAGAGGAAGCAGAATAATAGAAACATTTCAGCCGTAATCAGACAGCACTGGAGACTCGAAGGGCTAACTGGCCTAATTATTTTCCATTTCTTTGGCTCTTGCGAAAATATGGTAAATAGAATTGTTTTCCGGTACTTTCAGTGGAGACTCAATTGGAAAAATATTTGATAATCGAGGGCTAATGGAAATGTGGACAGGTTTGAGAGGCTGCATGGTCTATATCTGTAGGTGGAAGTGAGGACTGCAGATGCTGGAGATCAGAGTCAAGATTCGAGAGGTGCTGGAAAAGCACAGCAGGTCAGCAGCATCCAAGGAGCACGGAAACCGATGTTTCGGGCCAGAAACGTCGATTTTCTTGCTACTCGGATGCTGCCTAACCTGCTGTGTTTTTCCAGCACCACCCTAATCTTGGGTCTTGGTCGATATCTGTTCCTATTTGTTGTGGGCTTGTACCTCAAAAGTGTGGAGATTGATTTGCAGGGAACACATTTTAGAGACTATAACTCTTCCCATTGCATACTTTGAAGGATGTTCCTTTCTCTTTTGCTTTACCACTCGTGGAGGATTCTTGGTGATGAGTCATTGAAATCTTCCTCTATCTTATCAAAGGAAATCAGCAAAATTCGAGGAGGAAACATCACTGTCAGCAGCTTGTCTGGGCAGAATCACTTCAGAGACAAAATAAGATTCAGCACGATCTGTTTTCTATTTTGGCGGAGGGAAATATTTTTGTTCCCATCCACAAATAGCAGTGAATACTGGGTTACAGAAAATATTCAATTTAGAGTTCTATAGAAGAAGAGAATCCGTGTTTATTGGGAACAAACAGCAAAGGGATGTTCATCCACAGTTACATCAACAATGAGAATTCTGAATCGTGCAGAGTCGAGGGGTCGAATGGCCAGCGACTGCTACAGTCCCATGTGTTTCTCTCGAACCTCTAACCACGATGCAATTACAGAGGGACAGGAAGATCACAATCATCCATTCAAGATTGTTACGATCTGCACCACTCAGGAGTTATTCAGAAATAGAATGAGAGCTATTCAGCATCTTGTGAAATTACACAGCACAGGACGAGGCAATGCAACCTTTCTGGGCTGCTACGTCGCAAAAGGGGAACACTGGTTAGCTAAACTGAAATAGACAACAGGGAGAAACGAATATTTTCAGGTTGGAAAGCTGGAACTTGGTCGACTGTCTTCGGCATCAGTGTGAGATCAACTATTTACACTCTACACAAATGATATGGAAAAGGGGACTGATTGGATTGGAGCTCAATTAGATAATTCACCAAGATAGTCATTTAATTGGACACGGAGAGTCTGCATTGGGATATGGAGAGGGGAGTTTAGAGGTGAAAACTTCAGCAAAAATTGTATAATTTACTATATGTGGTTGGAGTTGTGTTGGAAGGATAAAATAACAGTGAACTACGTATACTAATGTCACCACTCCCGCTTCCCGGAACCTCAAGGGGAGCAGCATTTCCGAAAATGACGTCACCCCATTCCCCCCACGAGCATGCCTACTCCAGTCACAGTCTCCTCTCCCACTCCCGACTCCAGCCCGGTATCAGTTCCCAGCTTTCAGCCCTGCCGAGTTTTCACTTCCCTCTCGACCTCCCCTTTGCTGAGGACAAGCGATCAGTCCTCAGCAAAGGCCTTCCCGTCATCCCCCGCCATCCACGCATCAACGAATTCAATACACATTGTGAAGTCCAACATTCTGCTGCCTCCACTTGCGAGTTTGCTTTTTCAATCAAGACTCCCGCCTAATTTCCGAAGTCCCCTTCATCCGCATCCAACAAATCCCATCCTCCTGGACACCGCGTGCCTGTCTATTATCCACCCTCGACCTCCAACAGCCACTGAGCCATTAACCGCCTCACCCTGTCCAAAACATCCCCTCACTCCAACCTCTCTCTCTCACAACGCGCAGACGTCCACTCCCACTGCTCTAACCCGCAAACTCACCTTCAAACCAGCGGTCAAAGAGGGGCAGGGAGGCAGTGTTATTTTGGCGTACTCTCCTCTACAACCAGGTGCCAACTCGAAGACAACTCCTGCTTCCGCCGCATTGATCATGACCTCACGCCCCATCTCCAAACCATCACCTCCAAACCATAATTTCCCAGATCATACCTCAGGGGAACTCCCACACACATCTTCTAACGATATTGTTCGGGTACCACACATCACCCGATTCGACCTCCTACCCAAGATCCACAAGACTGAACAACTGTTGCCGACCGATTGTCTCAGCCTGCTTCTGCCCCACCAAATTTATCTCCACTTAACTCGATACTGTCCTATCATCCCAATCCTTGATATCTCTATTGTACGGTCAGGACACCACCCAAGCTCTCCATCTCCTCCAAAACCTCCGTTTCCTGGCCCCAATCGCCTCATTTTCACCATGGACATCCAGTCACTCTGCACTTCCTTCCGCTCTGACCAAGGTATTCAATCCCTTTGGTTCTTCCTCTCCGACGTCCAGAGCAGTACACTTCCACTAACACTTGTATTCGTTTGGCTGAACTGGCCCTCACCCTCAACAATTTCTTCTTCGAATCCTCCTACCTCCTCCTGACTAAATGGGCAGCCATGGGCACCCGGATGGGCCTCACCTATATCTGTCACTTGGCCCGCTATGCACAAGTGTCTACCTTCTGGAGTGACACCGGTACCACTCCCACCTTTTCATCCGCGAGATTGATGACTGCATTGGCGCCACCTTGTGCCCCCACAAGCAGGTTGAACAGTTCATCAACTTCACCAACACATTTCACCTCGACCTTAAATTCACCTGGACTTCTCTGACGGCTCATGCCCCATCCTGGACATCTCCACCTCCAGCAACATTGACCGTCTCAACACTGACATTTTCTGCAAACCCAATGACTCCCACAGCTACCTGGATTACACCTCCTCCCATCCTGCCTCGTGCAAAAATGTGATCACCTACTCCCATCTCCTCCACCTCCACCGCATCTGCTCCCAGGAGGACCAATTCCATCACAGAGCACACCAGTAGGTCTCCTTATTTAAAGACCGCAATTTCTCCTCCCAGCCGTTTGACGATGCCCTCCAACACGTCTCTTCCACTTTCCGTACCATTACCCTCCAACCACAACAAGGATAGTACCACACTGGTCGTCATCTTTCACCCCACCAACCTCCAAATACATCGCATCGTCTGCGATTTCCAGCACCTACAAACGGATCCAATCACCAATCATATATTTCCCTCCCCACTCCGATCAGCTTTCCTTAAAGACTATTTCCTCCGTGAGAACCTGGTCAGGTCCACGACCCCTACGAGCGCACCACCCCCCTCCAGCACCTTCTCCTCCATTAATTTCAAAACCTGAGTACACACCTCCCCCTCATCTTTGTCCAAGGCATCAAAGGAGCCTTTCGAACTCATCAGAGCTTCACCTGCACTTCCGCACATGTCATTTACTATATCTGTTGCTCCAGATGCAGTCTCCTCGTCATTGGGGAGACAGTAAATCTACTTGCAGAGCGCTTCAGAGACATGCCCAGGACACCTTCACCAATCAAACCCACAGTCCCGTGGCCGAACATCTCAACTCCCCCTCTCACTCTTCCGATGACTTGCATGTCCTTGACCTCCTAACCACCCAATGCCAAGAGGAAGAACACTTTCTCTTCCACCTCGGTCCACTTCAATGCCATGACATAAACCTGCAATACAAGGGTTTCCTCGTTTTCCCTTCCCCACATATCTCCAGTTTCACTTTCCAGCTCAGCACCATCCTCATTACTTATCCGACCTGTCAACCTTACTTCCCATCTAATTGCTCCCCTCCTGTCCAACCTATCACCATTAGTCTTTCATCCTTCCACCTTTGCAGTCTCAATTACCTTCTCCCCAGCCCCACCACCCTCCCATTTATCTCTCCATCCCTGAGGCTCCCATATTAATTAATGATGCAGGGCTTTCGCACATAAGGTCGATATTCCTACTCCCCGGATGCTACCTGACATGCTGTGCTATTCCAGCACTACTCTATTCTGACAGCGAACTCCATAAAACGAGAGAGATCCTTTTCACAGCAGAGAGCGGCGCGAGCTGGGCGAAAGTGAAATTGGAGCGCAGAGCTGGTCGGGAAGGTAAGTGATTGATATTTGAGTGGGTGTGTTCTAGCCCACAGGCCCTACAAGGTAGGGCCTCCCTCCCATCCTCCTCCTCTAACCTAACTTTAAAATCCACAGGTAAGCTACTCAGTGTTCTTGTTTTGAAGACTAAGTGGAGAATAATGGCAGTGCAGGCAGTGGAATGTTCCTCCTGCGGGATGTTTGAGGTAGGGGTGACCACCGAAGCTCCTGCCGACTTCTTCTGCAGGAAATGCAGTCAGCTCCTGCTCCTCACAGAACGCGGTAGGGAACTGGAGGTGGAGTTGAATGAACGGAGGATTATTCGAGAGGCTGAGAGGGTGATAGATAGAAGCTACAGGGACATAGTTACGTCAGAAAACAGAGGTAGCTGGATCACAGTTAGAGGTGGGAAGGCAAGAAAGCAGGCAGTGCAGGGATCCCCTCAACAATAAGTATACCGCTTTGGATACTGTTTGGGGGGAAGGCCTAACAGGGGTAAGCTGCAGTGACCGGGTCTCTGGCATGAGGTCCAGCTCTGAGGCCCAGAAGGGAAAGGGGACAGGAGGAGGGCGCTACTTTTCGGAGACTCTATAGTTAGAGGGACGGACAGGTGGTTCTGTGGACATGGACGAGACTCTCAGATGGTTTGTTGCTTCTCGGGTGCCAGGGTCCAAGACGTCTCGGACCGTGTCTTCAGAATTCTTAAGGGAGAGGGTGTGCAGCCAGAAGTCGTGGTGCACGTTGGCACCAGCGACATAGGTAGGAAGAGGGGTGGGGAGGTCATTCGGGAGCTCAGGGAGTTAGGCTGGAAGCTAAAAGCTAGGACGGACAGAGTCATCTCTGGGTTGTTGTCGGTTCCACTTGACAGTGAGGCAAGGAAAAGGGAGAGAGTGCAGTTGAACACGTGGTTGCAAGGATGGTGTAGGAGGGAGGCTTCAGGTATTTGGACAATTGGACGGTATTCTGTGGAAGGTGGGACCTGTACAAGCAGGACGGGTTGCACCTGAACCAGAAGGGCACCGATATCCTGGGATGTAGGTTTGCTAGCACTCTTCGGGGGGGGTTTAAACTAATTTGGCAGGAGGCTGGGATCCGGACTTGTAGTCCAGCAAGTAGGTTAACTGTTTGTCAGGATGTCCAAAAATGTAGGGAGGCTGTGGAGAATGTAGCACTGACAGGGAATACTTGCGGACACAGAGATTGGTTCAAGTGCGTCTTCTTCAACGCAAGGAGTCTCAGAAATAAGGTGGGTGAACTTAAGGCGTGGATCTGTACCTGGAACTACGATGTTGTGGCCATCACGGAAACGTGGATAGAAGAGGGACAGGAATGGTTGTTGGAGGTTCCTGGTTACAGATGTTTCAGTAAGATTAGGGAGGATGGTTAAAAAGGAGGGGGATGGCGTTGCTAATTAGAAAAGGTATAACGGCTGCAGAAAGGCAGTTCGAGGGGGATCTGCCTTTAGAGGTAGTATGGGCTGAAGTCAGAAATAGGAAAGGAGCAGTCACCTTGTTGGGTGTTTACTTTAGGCCCCCCAATAGCAGCAGAGGTGTGGAGAAACAGATTGGGAAACCGATTTTGGAAAGGTGTAGAACCACTGGGTCGTAGTCATGGGCGATTTCAACTTCCCAAATATTGATTGGAAGCTCTTTAGATCAAGTAGTTTGGATGGGGCGGTGTTTGTGCAGTGTGTCCAGGCAGCTTTTCTGACTCGGTATGTAGGTTGTCCGACCAGAGGGGAGGCCATATTGGATTTGGTACTTGGTAACGAACCAGGACAAGTGATGGGCTTGTTAGTGGGTGAAAATTTTGGTGATGGTGACCACAATTCTGTGACTTTCACCTTGGTTGTGGAGAGAGATAGGTGCGTGCAACAGGGTAGGTTTTACAATTGGGGGAAGGGTAATTGCGATGCTATAAGACAGGATCTGAGGAGCATAACTTGGGAGCATAGGCTGTCAGGGAAGAATGTCGTGGAAATGTGGAACTTTTTCAAGGAACAGATACGACGTGTCCTTGATATGTATGTACCTTTCAGGCAGGAAAGAGATGGTCGTGTGAGGGAACCTTGGTTGACGAGGAGGTTGAATGTCTTGGAAAGAGGAAGAAGGAGGCTTACATAAGGTTGAGGAAAAAACTTCAGACAGAGCGTTGTAGGTATACAGGATAGCCAGAAGGGACCTGAAGAAAGGGATTAGGAGAGCTAAGAGAGGGCATGAAAAAACTTTGGCGGATAGGATCAAGGATAACCCCAAGGCATTTTATGCGCATGTGAGAAACATGGGAATGACAAGAACGAGGGTCGGTCCGATCAAGGACAGTAATGGGAGACTGTGTATTGAGTCGGAAGAGATATGAGAGGTCTTGAATGAGTACTTTTCTTCTGTATTTAAAAACGAGAGGGACCGTATTGTTGAAGAGGAGAGTGTAGAACGGACTGGTAAGCTATAAGAGATACTTGTTATGAAGGAAGATGTGTTGGACATTTTGAAAAACCTGAGGATAGGTAAGTCCCCCGGGCCTGGCGGGATATAACCTAGGATTATGTGAGAAGCAAGAGAGAAATTGCAGAGCCGTTGGCAATGATCTTTTCGTTTTCACACTCAACGGGGGTGGTACCAGGGGACTGGAGAGTGGCGAATGTTGTGCCCCTGTTCAAAAAATGGAATAGGGATATTTCCGGGAATTACAGGCCAGTTCGTCTTACTTCGGTGGTAGGCTATGTAATGGAAAGGGATAGGGTTTATGAGTATCTGGAAAGACACTGCTTGATTAGGAACAGCCAGCACGGATTTTGTAAGGGTAGGTATTGCCTTACAAGTTTTATTGAATTCTTTGAGGAGGTGACCAAGCATGTTGATGAGGGTAGAGCAGTGGATGTAGTGTACATGGATTTTAGTAAGGCATTTGATAAGGTTCTCCATGGGAGGCTTATGCGGAACATCAGGAGGCATGGGATAGAGGGAAATCTGGCCAGTTGGATAGAGAATTGGCTAACCAGTCGAAGTCAGAGAGTGGTGGTAGATGGTAAATATTCAGCCTGGCGCCCAGTTACAAGTGGAGTTCCACAGGGATCAGTTCTGGGTCCTCTGCTATTTGTAATGTTTATTAATGACTTTGAAGTTGGAGTCAAAGGCTGGGTCAGTAAATTTGCAGATGACACATGTTCGGCACCACATCGTGGGCCGAAGGGCCTGTTACAACATAGAACATAGAACAATACAGCACAGAACAGGCCCTTCGGCCCACGATGTTCTGCCGAACATTTGTCCTAGCTTAAGTACCCATCCATGTACCTATCAATTTGCCGCTTAAAGGTCACCAAAGATTCTGACTCTACCACTCCCACAGGCAGCGCATTCCATGCCCCCACCACTCTCTGTGTAAAGAACCCACCCCTGACATCTCCCCGATACCTTCCACCCTTCACATTAAATTTTTGTCCCCTTGTAACACTCTGTTGTACCCGGGGAAAAAGTTTCTGACTGTCTTCTCTATCAATTCCTCTGATCATCTTATCAAGTCACCCCTCATCCTTCGCCGTTCCAACGAGAAAAGGCCTAGCACTCTCAACCTATCCTCGTACGACCTATTCTCCATTCCAGGCAACATTCTGGTAAATCTTCTCTGCACCCTCTCCAAAGCTTCCACATCTTTCCTAAAGTGAGGCGACCAGAACTGCACACAGTACTCCAAATGTGGCCTAACCAAAGTCCTGTACAGTTGCAACATCACTTCACGACTCTTGATTTTTTTTTAAATTCTGTGCTGTCTTGTTCTATGTTCTATGTTCTATCGCAGAAATTACGGGAACAGAGGGATTTATGTCTTTGGGTGGACGAATAACATACACTTAATCTTTAGATGCAGCTAATGATTTGCAAGGTATTTGGAATGATATTGTTTCATGCAATGGATATGGTTATGATAACTATCAGGGTGTTTTACTGCATCTTGACATTGCATTGTTAGAGCACATCTGATGAATGCGTCGTTGTTATGATTCGCTGAGCTTAAAAATAAAAGATTCACTTGCTTCACAAACTTTTTAATTATGTTTGACTATCCTTGTTTCGGGAATGAAGGTCTTACAGAGTCACAGAGTCTTACAGTATGGACATTTCAATCCAATTCGTCCGTAATGAAAAGGCATCCCAATCTGATGTCGTCCCATTTAGCCTTATTTGGTCTATATCGCTCCAAACCCTTCTGATTCAAATGCACATTAAATGCCTTTTAACTGTTGTAATTTTACCAGCCTACATCATTCCTTCTGGCAACCCATTCCCCACACGCATCATTCTATGCGTGAAAAATGCTACGCCTCATCAGATCTTTAAATCTTACCAATCTGCCCTCCATGTTTGGACTCCCCCACTGTATAAAAATGGCTATACAGTGTATCCATGTCCCTCGTGATTATATGAACCGCTACAATATCTTAACGCTTCCGGTTAAATATATTAAATAGAGTATATAAGATGTGCAGCTGATGGATGTTTCCGCTTTTGTAGGAGGCTAAATCTAACGATTCGATTTTAAGAAAACAATGTAGTCATTTTAACACAGATGTTTTGAAGTTGCATTTTACACAAAAGTGGCATGAACATATCTTCAACTTATACATCACTCCGACATGGAATAGGGAACATGGATGGAATCGTATAGTCGAGGGACTATTCAGACACCTCACATGGCATAGTTCTGTTGTCCGATAACATTACTGTATGTTTCATCTCAGAGGTGGACAACATGTAACCTGCCTGAATGCAACTGCCTATTGCTTCCGGTCTTTCATTGCTCCTGCACACAGCAACATACGAGATTTGAAAACGCGTTAGTCATCATTAACACTCGTGGAGGATTCCTGTTGAGGATTCATTCGAACCTCCCTACTTCCTTAAGCAAAGGATATTCGGCCAAATACTCGGAGGACGCCCCATTGTTCACAGATTTTCTGAGCAGAATAACATCAGAGCCAGAATAACATTCAGCGTGAACTGATTTTTCTTTGTCATGAGTTTAGCAATTGTTTGGACAAAGCTGAATCAAGTTCGTATAATGACAGAGTTTTGTTTCTGTTTGTGTTCAGACGTGCGTGTGCGTGCGTGCGTGTGTTTGTGCGTGTGTGTGTAATTCTGTGACTGTGTATGTCTGTGCATATCTCATCATTTATAGAAAGATAAATCCTGATGTGCATATATTCAATGAAAAATGTGTTTATTATCGACCTTTCCTTAATAGCCTCAAAAGATTTGATTTGGTAACAGATTAGTTATTTTTACAACATTAGTAAATCTGCATGACTTGTCCCCACCACTGAACCTAAACAAGTCTTGGTTCTGTACAACTGACCATATCACAACCTGTTTAAATTAACCTTTGTCAACAGTGAGACTAGAAAAGGACGCAGTGACCCTCCAACATCGATCAACATTCCACAAGGGCCACTTGAGTTGGTACTCTCTTCCGCAAAAGTTGTGGTTCTGTGTTTGCATTTATTTAAAGTTGTGCTAGTTAGATATTTGAAAGTGCATCACGGATAATGAACCACATATTGGAAAGTTCAACTCAGATTCCAAATAAATCAGATTCGTTCTAATTGTCTGGTGGAGCAGGTGCAAACTGTCTAACGACCCACTCCTACTCCTCAGTCTGTGTCCCAAATTCCAGATTGGCCCCTTAAATCTTCGACACAGGGACAGTTGGAGGAGACTTGGTGTTCATACCGTTGCAAAGAAGCAGAGGAGTCCATTCAGACCCTCAAGACTGTCTGCACAGTTTAAGCTGGTTTAGAAAATATAATTGGGAAGCGAATTTGGTGCCAATGTGAAACAAACCCCTCCTCTCTCGTGACAGAAATTCCCCAGTCTCCATGAGCTGGTCATGCTGTAGACCCAGATTTATTGTGAAGGCAGCCTCCATATTTTACACAGAGGTTGCTCACCAATTTCTCGGGTCTCCCTGACTGCAACATTTAACAACAAAATTCCAAGACGATTACAACTACTGACTTTCCAATAACAGAATACAAGAAACTAAGAAATAGGAGTAGGTCATTCAGTATTTCAAACCTAAATACCCTTCAATTAGATAATGTCTGACCTGCCCTGGGCATCAATTCCTCTTTTATGTGCATTCCCTGATTCCCTCAACTCTCTAATGCGTTTAATATCCATTGTGCCCCGCTTCCAAATCTCAATGATCTATCGCCCCTGACTCTCTGTAAATTCCTTCTATGGGAAGGAATATCTACCCACACTCTCACCTGACCTATTAACGTCGACAAAATATATGAACACAAGGTAAGAGTGACCGACCCTGACTTTAACTCTGTATTTGACTGAGAGTAGTATCAAGACATCCGAACGAAATTGAAATTAATGGAATCTGTTGTAAACTCCACACTGCTTGGGTTCATTTGTAGCACAAAGAAAGATGTGTGTAGTTATTGGACATCAATACTCTCAGTCCCGGGATATCTCTGCAGGAGATAATCTTCACTTCTTATTCAACACAAACATCTTCAGCTGCTTCAATAATGGCGTGCCGACACCGTAAGTTCAGAAGTGCGGGTGTTCGCTGAAGATTACACAATGTTCAAAAGTATGTGTCGCCCCATAGCTCCTGAAGCAGTCCGTGCCAATATTTTCAATACCTGGATACAATTCAAGATTGTGGTGTTAATGTGTCTTTAACATTCATGTAATCGATAGACACTGCTCATTACCACCGTAAAAATGACGTCACTCAAAAGTGTTTTCACAGTCATGTGATGAATCGATTCTGTGCATTGAACATATTCGATAAGAAGAGAGACAGCCCATTCAGTCATTTCTGCCCGTTACCGGAAAGGCAACGATCCAGTCAGCACATTGAGGAGTTCATCACTTACCAGGGATCGTACAATCATGTCCTTGTGTCCCTTCCAAGGAACTAAGAACTGTCTATGCAGCCCATTAAGCCAACTATACAGCAATAGGTGGATGTCATTGATGTTCCACATGACAAAGCAATGAAACAGAGACTGTACGGATAGATTGCTCCATGGTGTTCCTCATGGCTCCATTACTAATGATACACACATGTCAATTCAACAAAGTTTGGTGACAGTGAGGAGGGAAAGTCGGCGGTGTACGCCAAGTCTGATGGAGGCATCTTCCCTCTCCGAGAAGACAGACTGTATTGTATGGAGGTCAGAAGCTTTTGGGAATGGCTAACTCTTTCAGGAGTGAAAACATTGTGACTACTGATAGGTTTGTGAACAGTGCAGGGTCACACACCAACTGCACACTGAGATGGCGAGAGATCATTCAGTGCCTGGAGATCCCTCTCAACCAACTGGTTGAGAGTTTGGGGCTCCGCAGAGGCACGTGAACTATCAGAAATTACATAACATTATGAAAAAAAGAATGAAATTCCTACCGCTGTGACGTCTTCTCTGAACATAATGGATGTCGGTCCATAACCCTTAAGTTGCAGTGCATTCACCCCGTACTTTCCACCAATGCTACAGATTAAACACTCATTTCTTCAGACTCTCCTCGTGGTAGTATCATCGTCTGGCAAACCTGCTTTGCACTGTCTCTGGGGCAATGAGTTCATCCCTTATAAAAGCGAGAGAATCTATACAAAACATCCCAAAAGCTGCCCAAATAACTTTCTATCATATCTGTATGAAGTCTTTACTTACGTACTTGAAAAATATTCGGAATCAAGGAAAACATACCATTTCCTGTACTGATTACTTGAAGTTGTGTATGAATTCTGTAAGAGACTTATGACCAAGGCCACCCAGGTTCCTTTCACCAGCACGTTTCCCATCCTCTCACCTTCTGACAAAGACAAAATGAGAATGATGGTATCTGTTTCCCACAACCAAATCATTTATTTGTTTTGTAAACAGCCATGCTCAAAGCACTGATATATGTTTACCCTCTGAGCAATGACCTGCAACACACAGCAGGAAATTACTCTCTGTCTTCTCCCTACCATCCAATTCTCAATGCATGCATTATACTCACCCCTTACACAAGAACGCTAACTTCCTCCACTCACTTACATGCAACAACGTCAAAGGTCTTCTGAAAATCAGCTACTCCCCTCCCACTGGTTTCTGTTTCGTGATGTCACAAACAAGATTCTACAAAAACCCCAGCAGGTTTATCAAAGATAATATAACTTTCCTGAATCTAGACAGATCTGTGAAATCATAGCATTATTTTCCAAGTGTCTAGTTATCATGTTTCTTCCAAACGTTATCTTCCTGATTATCTTCCTGACAGCTGACATCACCTTTCCACGATGTAGTTTTCTGTTTTACCTCTCCGTCCTGTTTTTAACTTGGACGGTCGCAGTAACTATTTTCCAATCTGCTGGATCCTTTCCAGAATCAAAAGAGCGTTGAAGAACTTTTCCCTCCCTCAATGATCAGGGATGTGGCTCATGGAACCATGGAATTGACAGTGTAATACGAGACCCTTGATCCATCAAATCTGTACCACCTGCCAAAAGAGCAGTCCAAGTCGCCCGGTTCTCCAGCTTTATCTCCATTGCCTTCAAAATTAATCACTCATTTGGTGCAGAATCGTTCAAACTTCGATACAATGAGGTTTCCAAATATTTCCTGTTTAATAATTCTAATTATCTGCACTTCCACATTTGTATCAGTCACCCTGTTCCCAGCATTTTGTTAAGATTTTATGTTTCTTCCTCTGTGCAGACAGAACCAACATGAACACTGAACAGAAAGAGATGGCCCCTGTCACCAAATGAATACATCAGTGAACGGCACTCTGGCACACGATAGGTGTGTCAGCCACTCCTGCCCGGCAAGTTGCAGAATCAAACCGGTTCACTTCATGGCCAGTGTCAGCAGAGCCATCTCACTGGTGTGAGACGATATGTTATGCTGAAGGAAGCGACACAGCTCTGTTACCTGCCAATTATTGAATCAAACTGGCTTCATAATTTGCACCTGCAGCATTGGAAAATATTCCTGCACATCCCAGAAAGAACAATGCAGTGTCTGGTCCTCTCTGTTTACAGAGTTCCCCTTCTACGCAATCTCTGCTCCATTTGTTAATCATGTTGCAGACCCAGATACATTGTGAATGCAGTGCCCATATTTCATCCAAACTGGCGTCACCAGACCCTGAGGTCTACCTCAATGAATGCATCAACTGTCAACGCAAACGCGAGAAAATGATTCGCAGAACATCCAACAGCTTTCCAATGACGGGACCAAGTACAATCCGTGTAGACATGGAACACCCTCTCAGTGCTGAAAGTGATTTCCTGTCCTCAGTTGTTTTTTCCTGGCTGGAAAGCATCTTTTTTACTGGCTGAGTAAATGTCTGCACAGTCCCAGTGATGAAATATTAATAGTTTTGCTCTCCACATAACTAGTTGACACAATTTTCTGTCCCTCAGTAACGATAATAGCAACATCACTACTGTCGGTTGAGATGATTGGAAATGCAGGGCGGGCGAAGGTCGAGGAATTACCTCCAGGCAATTAAACCAGGGACCCAAGTAATGGAAGCTGGATTCGAATCAGGCCACGGTAGATGGTGGGACTTGAATTGAATAACAGCTAGAATTAAGAATCTAATAAAACTATCAATCCATCGTCAATTGTCAGAAAAACAAACCTGGCTCACCAACGTCCTTCAAGGAACGTAATCTTCCATCTTCTGGTGGTGTGGTCCACATATGACTGCACACCCACAGAAATGTGGTTGACTCTCCATCGCCCTTAGAAATTGCCAAGCCACTCAGTTATATTAATCGCTACGAAGTGCCAATGAAACTGGATGGACCTCGACGTTAGCAACTTACAGCTCCTCGAATGCTGCCTGAACTGCTGTGCTTTTCCAGAACTACTCTTATCTAGCAAATTACAGCACGTCGACTGCAGTGGTTCAAGAAGGCAGCTCATCAACAACTTCTTAAGGGCAACTGGGAAAGGGAAAGGGAAATAAATGCTGACACAGCCAGCAACGCTCACAACCCATTAACGAGTAAAAGATGATGATCATAATGAGAGAAGAGAGACAGAGGGGACATACTTCACTGTAAAAATGGTCTTGGATAATGATGGTTAAACAAGTGACACTGCTGTGCCGTGGATGAATAAATAAAAGTACACGTTTCCTCTCTCTACCTCTGCAAACATCCCCACTGATAAAATTCGTACTGGCTTTGTAACATGGTTGAATCCCTTACGGCTCCCCGTACCATAGTCATCACCTCCAGCACCTGCAATTCGCCCTCTTCCTATCAGCTCATTAAATCAAAACAATGTGTCCTCTTCCTGATGCACTTCACCTGCAAGGACACCGCTTACAATCCCTTTAACTTCTATATCAGTTTTTGATCGGCGTTTGTGCATTCCAAAACTACAGTTCAGAATTGGTACGTTGTTTGTTAGTCTTATAAGCCTCTCATACTCGAATCTGATCCATTACGTTTTGACTGAGGGACAGGTGGAAATATCTTTTTGATGTTTTGTGTGTTTCAACAGAACTTCCTTTTGTTGAATATTTTACGTTGCTCCTACAAATGTTTCTGACTGTTCATTTACAGCTTTGTGCTACCGTCTGTTTACTCGTTTTACCTTCGGCAGTTTTTTTTTTTTCTCTCAAGCTCAAACAGTTGGATTTATTTCTGTTTAAGGTTGTTTTTTGTCCGTTGTGTGGTGACTTTCAAGCTTCATAATCCCTTTGAAATCCACTTTATTACAATTTCCCGGAGGATCTCCGAGTCTTCCACTCCTGCATAACTCAGCTTCATGACTCAACGATCGATCTGCGATAGTTACGCCCCTAGCCAGTTACACAATGTGTTACTCAAAGAAGCACTGACAAAAACATTCTCCAAACTTCTAAGCGATAGTGTAATTCTCCCATGTTATACGAAGATCGAAATATCCCTAACAATCGCAGTGCTTTTGTTACAATTTCCGATGAATTACTGTTTAATGCAGTAATGAGCATTGAAATTCTCTTACGTGGCCTAAACACTGTTGTCTTGCCTATGTTTTTGACACATATTATCCTGAATATGAACGCGAACTGATTCTAATCCATAATCTGATGCCAATTCCTTTCTCCTTAGTACCTTTAAGTTCCATTACTGTCAGGGTTACACATCCTCCTTTACCATTCTGCCTGAGTCTCCGCAAGGTTGTGCATCATTGAAGATTTCTGTTCCACCATTTGTTCACCCTATAACCATATCCCTACAGTGGTCAGACTTCTTTCTCTCTATGTCATTATTCCGCCTATTTTATTGCAAATACTTTGCCCATTTTAAAAAAGAATGTGATGATTTATTTTTTTCCCGCAATTACCTGTAAAACACCTATTCACTCATGTGTACTTCTAATTAAAAATCTGTCCCTTCCTGTTCCTTTTTGCTTAAATTCAGCCAAATCCCCATCCTGTTCTGATGCTTCAGATTTTCTCATTGGATTTCGAAATTTTCTTTCCCCTGAACCTTGCGTGGTATCCTCTCTGTTGTAATGACTGATCAGGGCACTGGTCCCAGTACGACCCCAGTGCAGTTTGTCACAATGTATTTTTTGAACATTCACTCTTGGATGTGGGTGCCTTTGGCTGGCAAGGATTTACTACCATTGTTAGCCTCTCCTGAATTGAGTTAAGTGCTGGGCCAATGAGTCAGCCACATTGATCTGTGTTTGAAGTCACATTTTGACCAGACTTGGTGAGCACAGCAGATTGCCTTCCCTGATGTGTAATAAATTATCTGACTATTCCTAACATCAGAAATTATTGATTAATATTTTGGCAAGCACAACAGCAGGCCATTGCCTTAACGTTTTACGCCAGTGCACCATGAATCAAAACCTCTGCTTCCTGATCATTGATTGGTCCTGACACATTCCGGTACCCTGCTTGAATCACTCAGTACGTCTCCTTGTGCTATTGCTCACTTTGTGCGCCTAACGGCTGCTTCTGTTAGCGCATCTCATTCTTTGCATCTACTCCAGTTCTTGAGCTAATTCAACTTCCCACTCCAGAGAGGTGAGGCCGCACGAGCCAAGAATGGAGACCCTGAATTTCAATGTCTCTAAGGGATTCAATATCATTCGACATGTATAATCCACACTGAAAATATCTAATTTCAGTATATGTATATTTTTCTGACTCCTGTCGGTCGTTAGGAAGTCCCTGACTCCATTAACTTTCCAACTCTTGTCTCATCCATGACCACAGTGAAGACGGATGGTTCGCCAGAGAGACAAAGGACAGGGAAATCTGGAACATTGAATAAATCCAGCAGCTTGATAATATCAGTAATAGTGAACAGAGCAGAGAGCAATTAATGAATTGGAAACACCGCCCCCAAAGAAACACCACATCGACACGGAGCTGAAGTGTGAACAAAGTTCAGCAAGATCTCAAACTTGATCACCACTTCTTAATAGAAGGCCTACATTAAGCTTTGATGCACAGTATATTCCTAAAACAGCACAGGAATATCGCAATTATCAATCGAGTCCTGTCTGCCTCAGTGAGGATTGATACAGCAGAGGTGTAAGCCGGCCTCCCAATACCGTGAAGACTGAGATTTTCCTGTTCTGTGTTCCCTCTCTGACGCTATATCCAATGTCTTGTTTTTTAGTCATAAATTAGGTCCAACTCATCTATGCCAGTGCCTTGAATCTTTCTACTTGCCATAACAGCACATGCCTGATCACTGTAAATACTATTTCTCATAATCCCTTCAAACACATCAGCCACAACCGAAGTAAGGCTCACTTGTCTATAATTGGAGAAAGTGAAGAGTGCAGATGCTGGACTTCAGAGCTGAAAATGTGTTGCAGGAAAAGCGCAGTAGGTCACGCAGCATCCAAGGAGCAGGAGAATCGACGTTTCGGGTATGAGCCCTTCTTCAGGAATGAGGAGAGTGTGCCAAGTAGGCTAAGATAAAAGGTAGGGAGGATGGACTTGGGGGAGGGGTGTTGGAAATGCGATAGGTGGAGGGAGGTTAAGGTGAGGATGATAGGTGGGAGTGGGGGTGGGGGCGGAGAGGTCAGGAAGAAGATTGCAGGTTAGGAAGGTGGTGCTGAGTTCGAGGATTGGGACTGGGACAAGGTGGGGGGAGGGGAAATGTGGAAACTGGAGAAATCTAAGTTCATCCCTTGCAGTTGGAGGGTTCCTAGGCAGAAGATGAATCGCACTACCTACAGCCATCGTGTTGGTATGGTCTGGCAATGGAGGAGTCCAAGAACCTGCATGTCCTTGGTGGAGTGGGAGCAGGAGTTGAAGTTTTGAGCAACGCGGTGGTTGGGTTGGTTGGTCCGGGTGTCCCAGAGGTGTTCTCTGAAACGTTCCGCAAGTAGGCGGCCTGTCTCCCCAATATAGAGGAGGCCACATCGGGTGCAGCGGATGCAGTAAATGATATGTGTGGAGATGCAGGTGAATTTGTGGTGGATATGGAAGGATCCCTTGGGGCCTTGGAGGGAAGTATGGGGGAAGGTGTGGGCGCAAGTTTTGCATTTCTTGCGGTTGTAGGGGAAGGTACCGGGAGTGGAGGTTGGGTTGGTGGGGGGTGTGGACCTGACAAGGGAGTCACGGAGGGAGTGATCTTTTCGGAACGCTGATAGGGGAGGGGAGGGAAATATATCCCTGTTGTTGGGGTCTGTTTGGAGGTGGCGGAAATGACGGCGGATGATACGCTGTACATGGAGTTTGGTGGGGTGGCAGGTGAGGACGAGTGGGGTTCTGTCCTGGTGGCGATTGGAGGGGCGGGACTCAAGGGCGGAGGAGCACGAAGTGGAGGAGATGCGGTGGAGAGCATCGTCGATCACGTCTGGAGGGAAATTGCAGTCCTTGTAGAAGGAGGCCTTCTGGGTTGTTCGGTATTGGAATTGATCCTTCTGGTAGCAGATGCGGCGGAGACGAAGGAATTAGGAATATGGGATGGTGTATTTACAGGGGGCAGGATGGGAGGATGTCTCGTCTATGTAGCTGTGGGAGTCGGTCGGTTTATAGTGAATGCCCGTGTTGATTCAGTCACCTGAGATAGAAATGGAGAGGTCTAGGAAGGGGAGGGAGGAGTCTGAGACGGTCCAGGTGCAACTACTACAGCTGTCCAAAAGGCCATAACCTAATTGTTGCTCTGTGATTCTACCCAGTTGTCAAACCGCATCCAGTCCCTACATATCTCCCAATCTGAGTAATCTGATCTAGATGAGATATAGATTGCTTTTTGTGTAAACATGTCTACTCCCGACAATCCTTCCTGATTGTGCAATCTCCGTCAGACACCACACTTTCCAGCTGTCTGAAACTTCTTTCTGCCCTCCCCATCTGAAGTATTTCAAGTTGGCTCCTATGACGTACTGGGATCATTTCAGAGGTAGAATAGGGTCTAGACCCTGAGGCGTGTTACAGACGTTGGTAATTTTGTAGAAATGGGAAAAAATTGCAAAAGCAGGAAAAGACATGCACCCTGCAAGACGATAGATATAGGCGGAAATATATAACCTGTATGATGGAACCGACGTAGAAAGAATTGTGAAAGCAGAGGGAAGTTGCAGTTTAAATTGAGGATTTTCTGATCGAATCAATGGTGGAATGGGCGGATTCTAATAATAAAGGTTTGTGTCGGAAAGTGCATAATTCTGGGATCCTGCTGATCTGATTCAGGAGCTCATTACGAGAATGGCTTAACAGATCTTCCGATTCCCAGGCTGGAAGATATGAGTTCAGAATTGCATGTATTTGTCCATTCTGTCTGTGTGCCTGCTACCTACCTGGTACTGCTCCGGTCGAAAAAACTTTGCTTGCATGTGGTGAATTCCAGATCTATATGGCTGTCCAGAGTTCATCTCATCAAAGATTTCGTTTGGGGTATTATTTTTCAATTAGTGTTAAGTGGTAGTTTTGTGGGAAGCAAGATGCAAGATGATAGAGAATGAAATCTTCAGCTTTGAATCTGCCTCATGCAGTGCGGTTTTATATATTCTGTTGATTTCTGCAGATTATTTTTTAGTATGATTGCATCATAAAAATCTAGCTGCAGAGTTTCTTTGCTTGGTTGAGTTTGCCAGCATGTGAATTGAGTAGTGTGTATCGCAAACCCTTTACTAGGCAAATGTATTTGTGGACAGTCTGTGACAATGTAAATACCTATCTGGCAATGTCATACCGAGTTGCTCAGAGATTCGTGCACTGGGGCCTGAGCAGCAGGACCTGGCAAAACTCATGCTGTTTTTTTACGTGCAGCATGGCACCAGGCTCCGTGAGATCGACTCACTGAGTAAATGAAAGGCATGGAGCCTGGGATCTTCCTGTTATGTATGACACTGTGTCAATAAACATTCCCTCTCATTCAATGAGCCTGGTACATTTTCCAATCCCTATAATACACCCTCACGGCAAATCACTCGAGGTGAAGAATATCTTCCCTTCTCTAACCACCTCTAGCCCGTACAGATTGGCCTTCGTCTTTTACCTCCTGCAATCCCTAATGATCGTGTTTCTTGTTATCTCAACGAATTGCTATGAACTGTGTAGAAACAAATGTTAAGTAGGAGTTTATAACAATGAATATTCCCTTCTCCGCTTGATATGGGAGACTGTTTTCGAACTGATATTGTTCTGTCACTCCAATTCTCATGCTCAATCTCCAGACTTTCATATCCTCCATATTGATGTCAAGTTATTGATCACTTGCAACATTTTTATAATTCCTATAGCAGCCTGCAATCCCTCAGTGCACCCTGTCTCTGTAATCTCGTCAAATGTTACAGCTCACTGCCTTTGTCATATGTTCCCACATCTGAAACCCTCTTGACTTCTGAAACCTGCTCCAGAACAGCACTCCACAAATCTCTGTGCCTGCTGGAAATGCTGCCAACTGTCTTAGACAACCCTCAATAACTCGCTGAACTCTTGCAGCCTTACAACCCTCCGTTACTCTGGCTCTTCCAATCCCCACACTTCTCTCTGGCTTGGTAAACTGAACCATTCCCATCAAACCTCCCTATCTCAGTAACTCCTGCAGCTCCAAATGCCACCTCTATCTGTGTAATCTCCATTCATTCCAACTCTCCCTAATTCTGTAGACTCCGACAGTTTCAAATACTACCCTTCTTAGTGCCGTCTCAAATCCCTACATCCATCACTATCTCTGCATCTTCTCTCGTACGAACTACCCTGTATGACATCTTTAGTCCCTTCAAACACCTGATGTCAACGAATTTTCAGCGATATCAAATCTCATCAATTCAATAGCATTGTGCCGTCTCGACAGTAACCCGGTTCTCTGTAAGCGTCTCCAATGGCTGCATTCCTCTTTTCACTCCTTATCCCCTTGAATGAGTGAGCCCTCAAGCTTCAGATTATTGCTCAGCTTATCTAGAGTCTTAGCATCAACTCTGTAAAAGATGTATCAGTGAATTCACCCCTCAATAGTCGAAATTCGAATGAGTTGAAGTTCTATCTTCTCGAACTCGTCCCATGAACATCCTTCCATCCTGAGGATGAATCACGTCAGTCATCTCTGGGCTGCCTCCAGTGCAAGAAGATTTTCCATCTTGATGGAGACCAACCTGTTCTCAATATTCACAGTCTGGGCTGAATCGTGCCTTCTATAGTTATTGCAAAACTTCTTAATTTTTAATCTTAATTCGTCTTTAAATCAATGTCAGTATTCCTTTTACCTTCACTGTGACTCGCGTAACCAGAACGGCAAGTTTCTGATATTCATGCGTAAGTTATTCTGCGATGCAGCTTTATGCAGTCGATCTGAAACCAAGAGATGATAACAATAAACAAGAAAGTTCTGCAGTGTATGATAAATGATATAACAGTATGAGAACTGCAAATGTCGAAACAAACGGAAGAAAAATATCGATAAGGTAATAAGATATAACAGTAGAATTCGGACAGTTGACTGTCGAGTCTGCGCCACCATGAGATTATGGCTGATACTTATCTCATCACATTGTCTTGGTTTTTCCCCGTAATCCTTGAGCCCTTGACTCATCAAGAACCTATCGATCTCTGCCTTCAAGTCACTCAATGATTTGGCCTCCGCAGCACTCCGTAGCAATGATTTCCACAGATTTAACATCCGATGACTGAAGAAAGTACTCCTCATCTCAAGTCTAACTTGTCATCCCTTCTCTCTGAAGCTGTGCCCTTCGGTCGAAGTATCTCTTACTAGTGGAAATGCCTTCTCTGCTTCACAACTATTCAGAACACTTCGTATTTTGCGAGTTTACATGAGCTCCGGTCACATTCTTATAAACACTACCTAGTACAGTCCAATAAACCCTAACGTCTTCTCATATGACAAGCACTCCACCCCGGAGTCTTTCTTGTAAACCTGCACTGTACATCCCACCAAGGCGTGTAATTCCTTCCTTCGGTATGGGGCCCAAAGTAAATTACAACATTCGAAATACAATCTGATTACAGCCTGATAGAGCCTCAGCAGGACGTTTTCGCTCATGCATGCTAGCCCTTGCTAAATGAATACGAACAATTCCTCCAGCCTTCTTGAATAAGAGTGAACCTGTATAATCATGAGCCAGCACTCCTCATTCCCTTTTTGCTTCAGATCTTTTCCAATTTAGAAAATAACCTTCGCTTTTGCTCTTCGTAGCAAAGTGCACAATCTCACAATTTTCTCCATTTTATTACATTCAGCTACGTTTTTGCCAACTCTCCTCGTCTGGCTTTCTACAGCCTTCCGTTTTCCTCAAGTCTTCCAGCCCCTATCTCTCATTGCAGATGACACAATCCTCGCAACAACAGTACATTTGTCCAGACTACATACGTATAACATATACGGTTGTGGTCCCAATGCTGACCACAGCGGAACTCCTCTGGTCGCCAGATGAAATCCTGAAAAAAGACCTCCTTATATAAACTCTCTGTCTTATCACAATCAACAAGTCGTCTACTCGGAGCAGGTAAGTTGTTACGAAAACAATGATCTGTTTTACAAAACCTGTTGGGTTTGTTCCTTTTCTGTCTTTAGACAGCAGAAAATTAAAAAAAAGGTAGGAAGAGGGACTTTTATTGGGATTTTCAGAATCCGGTCAAAAAGTACCCACTGAACATTTGGATAAGGAAAAATGACAGGTAGGATTCGCGGAAATGTAATGGCATTGGTTGAGAATTCTAGAACAGATTCAAAGCGAAGTGGTAATAAACAGATTTGTGCTCAAGACATAAGTATTCACAAATTGAATGGATGAATTTGTTGGATGGACAAAATCTAATGTTTACACATTTGTTGATTCTGCAAAACTAGATGGGAGTGTGAGTTCTATAGAGGAAGTAAAGCGAGCATGAACGATTGTGAGTTCCTCTTTTGTTCGTATTCATTCTGGGATTTGCCAATCAGTGGTACGACATTATTACCATTTGTATTTACCTGTAGAAGGTGATGGCGAGCTGCCTTTCGTAGCCACTACAATGCCTTGGGTGCAGTGACAGTGAAAGTGCTGGTAGGATGGAGCGTGGATTGAAAGTGGCAGTGGAAATGCAGGTGTTCCCTACACCTGTAATACCTGATTCCTGAAGAAGGACTAATGCCCGAAACGTCGATTTTCCTGTTCCTTTGATCTTCAGTGGGTCCTTCAAACCAGGTCTATCTCGATCTTATTTTCTGCTTCTTAGGGATTTCTGCTTCACAGGACACTGATCATTAACGGTACGTTTAAGAGAGGTATTCTCTGGGTATATTGGAAGTTCTCATCCAACTACTCAAGTTTCACTGGCTTTATCCCCCCAAAGCATCGTATTGTATCATTGGTTTTGAAATGTCAATATTCAAAACTCAAACATATTTGCAGGTTGATAATTTTTGGCGTATAATTCACACTGATTGGCCGAATTTGGATTTCGTTTGGTGTCTCCAGGCAACGCAGCGATAAGAGCTTTGGATCATGTGTTACATTGTTACCTCAGCGAGATTTGAGAAGATGTAGAGCTCAGGTTGATGTTCTGGATGTAGTTTTGCTCGCTGAGCTGGAAGGTTCATTTCCAGACGTTTCGCCACCCTAATAGGTAACATATTCAATGGGCCTCAGACGAAGAAAGGCTTTAACATCCTGATTTCAATTTATGGATTAGATTAGGTTTCTTAGATTTCTTACAGTGTGGAAACAGGCCAGTAGTCCCAACAAGTCCACACCAACCCTCCGAAGAGCAACCCACTCAGACCCCGATATTTAGTCCTTCACCTAATAGTACGGACAATTTGGCATGGCCAATTCACCTAACCTGCACACCTCTGGACTGTGGGAGGAAACCGGAGCACCCGGAAGAAACCCACACAGGCACGCGGAGAATATGCAAACTCCACACAGACAGTTGCCCGAGCGGGAATTGAACCCAGGTCTCTGGCACTGTGAGGCAGCAGTGTTAACCATTGTGCGACTGCACCGCCCGTAATGTTTGGGTTTCTTTGGGTTGGTGTCGTCATCCCAATATCCAAAAACGAAGCTGCATCAAAACATTATTTCAATGAACCAACACACACTGTAGCACAGAGGAACTACGCAGAGCAGTGGAAAATCAACTGTACCGTGTATTCAAAAAGAATGGCTACCCAATGAATACAGTCCGCCGACTTCTCAGCAACAAACCCAAACAAGCAGACAAAACATGTCCAGAAACCCAAGCCAATCTCCCCTACATCAAAGACATCTCAGAAATGACTGACAGACTCCTCGGACCCTTTGGCATCTTCGTAACACACAGACCCACCTGCAGACTAAAACAGTATCTAATGAACTCGAAAGACGCCATACAGACAAGCAAAACTAATATCATTTATACAATACCGTGCAAGGGCTGAAACAAACACTTCATTGGACAAACAGGCAAAAAACTAGCCCCCAGAATACATTAACACCAATTAGCCACAATACAAAATGAACCATTCTCACTGGTATTCTTACATGCAGATAATGAAGGACACCACTTCGACTGGGACAACACATACATCCTAGAACAATCCAAACAAAAGCACGCATGAGAACTACTAGAAGCATGACATTCCAACTGGAACTCTAACATCAATGAGATCGAGTTTGACACCATCTACCAACCCCAAGGAAAAGAATAGGAAGTGACTTCACCACAGGAAATGGCATCATCACAGGAAATAATATCATCAATTCAAGCAAACCCAAACATATAAATAGAAATCAGGAATTATCAGCAGTGTTTCACCTGACGACCGCTGAAGATCTTACCCATTCGGCTGACGAAAGGGCTGGGAATGAACCTTCCAGCTCAGCGAGCAAACCTACATTATTATCTTATTCAGAACACTTTGTGCTGTGTCAGATAGTTCTTCTGGCTTTTAACACTCCTAATGGTACAGTACATACACCTGTATAACACTACCCGCATAAGAAAAATGTACCATCATAATGAAAAACGCCTTTATTTTTTTCTCTATTCTTTAAACTCATTACGTTAATATACCGATACATTTGATCGAAGTTCACATTAACCTCTTCCCTTATCACTGTGTGTATATAATTATATATAAAACATAAAATAAAAACAAACCTCATCTAAGCTTTATCAGTTAATTTCGTGATAACGCATCTGCAATTACATTCCTATGATGTGCTTCATGTACGATTTTTAAATTATAATTCTGCAACAAAAGACTCCAAGGAAATTGTCTGAGTCTTTGTCTTTGAAGCATTCTAAGAATCGAAGCGAGTTGTGATCCATATGCAGAACCGTTTCCGAAATATTGTTGATGACATACACATTTAAATGTTGTGTGACCAGTACCAATCTCAATAGTTCCTTTTTGATCGTGAAGTATTTTCTCTGGTAGAAGTTGATCTTCTTCGAAAAGTAACCAACTGGCAGTACAATTTCATCCTCCTCTTCCTGGAGGAATACATCTCCCGCCAATGTCACGAGCATCGATGGGGACTTTATAAGCTTTTGAAAGATTTAATGAAGGTAAAACTGGTTTGATGATTAATATGGCTTTCAAATGGTCGAATGCTTCTGGGCATGGCTCTGAAATTGTGTGTACTCACGCAGCAAATCGATTTACGGTGCCACTGCACTGCTGAGGTTTGAGACAAGCTTCCGAGAGGATCTGTTGAGTCCTCAGAATCGAAGCACCACTTTGTTTAAGGTCGGTCGTCCAGCTATTATGTAAAATCTTACCTTTATCTGCCTCCCTTCTTCAAACAGATGTGTCATATTTGCTGTTTTTCAATCATTTGGGACGGACTGCACCAGAGTCCAGCGAACTTTGGAAAATTACCGCCAGTACATCTGCGATATCCTCCGCCATTTCTTTTAGTACTCAGGGATGCATTCCTTCACGGATAGGAGACTTCTCCATCCTTAGTTTCATTAAATTGCCCAACACTAACTCTTCCGTAATAATTATTATTTCCAGGTCCTCGCCTACATTCTTTTTTGCCAATACTGCAAATGTATTAGAATCCTTCTCTGTGAAGACCAGTACAAAATGCCCGTTCAATACCTCGGCCATTTTATCATATCCGATCACTAAATATTCCCCTCAACCTCTGAAGGATCACCCTTTACTTTGTCGTTTTATATATTGATAGGAACTTTTGCTCTCTGTCTTTATCTGTTTTGCCAGTTTTTCTTTTTGAATAGTCTGTTTTAATTTTCTTTAGAGCTCTAAATATGGTTTTCTGTTGACTTTCAAGTTTTCACAATTTTCTAGTTTCACGCCGTTTTTGACCTGCTTTGTATGCCTTCTCTTTCAATTTGATAGCCTGCCTTATTTAATCAGACAGATTCGGCAGATTATCGCACTTCTTACAGTTCTTCCTTTTCGAAATCCCTAATAATCTTTCTGAAATTTTCTTCGAGACCACATTTTTCAATCTGATCAATTGAGTCAATTTGGATTTACATAACACCTTGTGGCCTTGTCAGAAGCCGTCATTATTCCCCACCTCAAGAGCATATTTGGAGGACATTGGCTGAAAATTACTGTTACCCAATGGTTTATTCCCTTTCATTTTATTTTCAGGGTTTCATTTTGTTCTGGATTGCCAATCTCTTTTCTTAATAAAGCCTTGATATAATTCTTAAAAATATACAACAATTCCACCAGCTTTCCTCCTTGTCTATCCTTCTGGAATACGTTTCCTTGGACATTTAACTGCTCCGACCTGATCTCCCTGTAATTTTGCAGTAATACCCACCAGATCATAATCAATTTTCTCTCGTAATGTTCTCAGCTCATCAGTTATATTCAAAATGTTGCGTGCCTTACGGTGCAAGGTTATTCAATAAGCTTTCGTCATTTGTCTTTCCCATTCAAAATTTTCTTGTCCACTGGTTTCTTGATCTCACCGACCACACTCCTTCTCATCTTCCACATTCTCCATTCTTATTTGTTAATCGCTGCGAAAATTGTGCCTCAGCTCAATCAGTTACTCCAATTTTAAAATCACATTTCTTTTTTTACAATTCCTTCACTCACCATCGTCATTCGACTGGCCCTGTCTGTTGATCCTATTGGACTCTACTTATTGATGACTTTCTGACCTATAGCTTTGTTTCCCAGCCTCCTGTCTCATTGCTTTAAATCTACCGGAGTTGCAGCATTAAACCTCCCTGCAAGTATGTTCGTGCACCTTCAGTGAAAATGCAACTGGTCTTTTTTGCGAGGTCATACCTGCCCTGGAAGAGACCCCACTGATCCAAAAATCTAAAATCCTCCTCCTCAACAAATGTTCAGTCACATATTAAACGGTATCATCGTCCTCTTACTTGTCTCCATTCCACATGGCATGGGTTGTAATGCAATGCCAACATTACAACTGTGGAGATTTTGCGAGATCCCTTAATATTCCTTGCAAAATATTTTCACTCTTTCTAACAATGTGATTGGCACCAGTGTGTACCACGACAGCTAGCTGCTAACCCTCTTCATTTAGTATGTCCAAAGCATGCTGGGAGACATCCTTGGCCATAAAACATCCATCCTTCTTGTGAAGAAATAACACAGTCATACAATCGCTCTATCGTGGAAACAGAACATTTGTTCAATATGTCCACACTGACTCTCTTAAAAGTAACACACTCAGACCCATTCCCCAACACTATTACTCTGTATTTACCTCTGACTCCTGCACCTGACCTATTCATCTGTGAACACGATGAGTGAACGTTTATACATTCAGGCCAATTCCACTACTCTATGCTGATGCTGCATTCTCATAAGAACTACTGAGCATTTCAAGCAAATTATGGTTTTTCTAATAATGATAATTGGGTATTGATCAAAACTAATGCAACTCAGACATGAAAAATAAATGGCATTTATATTCTGAGAAGAAAACTAAATAACAGACTGTTCTAAAATCACACCAAATGTCCATTAAGTTATTTTTGTTTCAGTCTATGAAGGTCATCTGTTCACTCTCCCAATTCAACAATAAAATAGAATGTTACTTATTTGATATCAGACCGCGGAGAAATGTTGCATGTTTTCTCAACCTGATGGGTATTAATTACATCTCATTATGTCACTTCAGCCCGAATATGGCGTTGCTTCAGAATACATACAGTTACAAATGCACACCGAAAGACCAAAACAGATATACACATATGCACAGCTATATCCACGTGGACTCTCTCTCTCTCTCTCTCTCTCTCTCTCTCTCTCTCTCTCTCTCACACACACACACACACACACACACACACACACACACACACACACACACACACACACACACACACACACACACACACACACACACACACACAAACACACAATGCATTACTTTATCGAAGAATACCAGTAACACTATAAGTAACAGGAATGATAATTTGAATGAAATATTTAAATCAAGGAAGAATGAGAGAAATTGAGACTATTTTCCTTGGAACAGATATCCTATTTTGTGAACTTACTAATTTGCTCAAAATCATCGAAAACTATGCAGGGCAGGAGAAATAAAAGATGTTTTTTGTCCATTAGTTCATAATAAGTTAACCACGCGTTCCAATTTCAAGATTGTCACGACATAAGATCGGAGTCATAAGAGGAGAAACTTCTTTATACGGAGAGTTATGGATGTGGATACAACGCCTCATGGAAATTTACGAACATTAGTGGCGATGGAGACAGACCTGATAAATGGGACGAGCTGGGGACACATTTCAGGAGACAATGCCTGAACCGTGGACAAACGTCCTCGACCTGTCTTTCAGATTTCTGAATCATCAATATCATGCATTGATGCTAATTAAAGCCAAATGGCGTTTATTTCCCATTGTGAATTCTGGGAAATATCTGTTCAAATTACGGGCTATAATACATGTAAAATGCAGGTGTTTCAAGGTCAGCTTCATGGTAAAGTTTAATTATTAGTCAGAATAGAGCATTTTAATTTTTCAATCGCAATGACTAAAAGAAGTGTTACTCGTATTTGCAACAACACTTTTTGAAACCGCCTGCTTAATAGATCTTGTTCCACGAATTATTTTGCATTGTAATTATTACTTACTTTAAAAAGAAATACCTAAGTAAAGTATCTTCAGTAAAAATATGGTATATTTTTCTTATGCAATTCTGAAAAGCATTACTATTAAATGCATAGAACATTAATCTGATGAAGAACTCCTGCCCAAAACATTGATTTTTCTGCACCTCGGATACTGCTTGACCTATTGTGCTTTACCGGCACCACTCTAATCTCGACACGAATCTAAGTTATACTGTCACAGAGTCCAAGAGGTGTACAGCACGGAAATAGACCATTCCAACCAACTCGTCCATGCCGATCACATATCCTTTAGCAATCCATTCTCACCTGCCAGCACCGACACACACCCTCCAAACCCATCCTACTCATAAACCCATCCAGATGCCTCTTGAATGTTGCAATCGTATTCGCCTCCAGCACTTCCTCTTGCAGCTCATGCCATACACACACCACCCTCTGCGTGAAAACTTTGCCTCTGAAGTATCCTTTATATCTTTCCTCGCTCAAACTAAACCTATGCCCTCTAGTTCTGAAGTATCCCACCCAAGGAAGTGACATTATCTAGTTATCAGATCCATGCCACTCATGATTTTATAAATCTCTATAACGTCACACTTCAGTCTCCGACGCTCCAAGGAAAACAGGCCCAGCCTATTCAACCGCTTCATGTAGCTAAAATCCTCCAATCCTCGCAACATTCTTGTAATTTTATTCTGAACCGTTTTAAGTTTCAAAACATTCTTCGGATAGGAAGGAGACCAGAACTGCATGAAATTGTCCAAACGTGGTCTAACCAATGTCCTATTACAGCCGCAACATGACCTGCCAACTCCATGACTCGATCCACTGACCAATTAAGGGAAGCATACCAAGCACCTTCTTCGCTATCCTGTGTAAATGTGACTCAATTTTCAAGGAGCTATGAAGCTGCATTCCAAGGTCTCTTTGCTCAGCAACACACCCCAGGACCTTACCATTTATTGTATAAGTCCTGCTAAGAGTTGCTTTACCAAAATATATCACCTCACATTTATCTAAATTAAAACCCATGTGCCACTTCTCAGCCCATTGGCCCATCCCGTTGTAATCTGAAATAATCTTCTTCGCTTTTCACTAAAACTCCAATTTTGGTGTGATCTGCAAACTTACTAACTGTGCCTCTGATGCTCGCATCAACATCATTTACCCAATGCCGAAAAGTAATGGATGCAGAACGTATCCTTGTGGCACTGCACTGGTCACAGGGGTCCAGTCTGAGTATAAAACCCTGCACAACCACAAATGTATTATACATTTGAGCTCGCATCCGAATGGCTAGTTCTCCCCGTATTCCATGATATCAAACCTTGCTAACCAGTCTCTCATGAGAAACGTTGTTGAACGCCTTTTTGAAGTCCATATAGATCACCTCCACCACTCTGCACTAATCAGACGTCTTTATTATTTCTTCAAAAAACTCAATCAATTTTGTGAGACATGATTACCCACGTACAAAGTCTTGTTGACTATCACTAATCAGTCATTGCCTTTCCAAATATATGTACATGCTGTCCCAGAGGCTTCCTTTCAATAACTCACCCACAAACAACTTCAGGCATACTGGTCTATAGTGCCGTGGCGTGTCATTACCAGCCTTCATTAACAGTGGCACCAGGTTAGCGAACCTCCAGTCTGTCAGAAACTCACCTGTGACTAGCGATGATACAAATATCTCAGGAGAGGCTCAGCAATCACTTCCCTAGCTTCCCTCGGAGTTATAAGGTAGACCTGACCATTTCCTGGGGGATGTATCCACTTTTACATCTTTCAAAATATCCAGTACTTCCTTTTTTGTAACATGGGTATTTTTTCAAGCTGTCGCCATCTATTTCCCTACATTCTATCTGGTCCATGTCCTTTTCCACAGTAAACATTGATGCAATATACTCGTTTAACATCTCCCCCATCTCCTGCGGTTCCACACGGAGGCCGCCCGGCTGATCTTTGAGAGGTCATATTCTGCACACATATACAGCATTGCACTCATCCGGTTCAATCATAT
Source organism: Chiloscyllium plagiosum (assembly GCF_037043375.1). Taxonomy (NCBI): domain Eukaryota; kingdom Metazoa; phylum Chordata; class Chondrichthyes; order Orectolobiformes; family Hemiscylliidae; genus Chiloscyllium; species Chiloscyllium plagiosum. The sequence goes on from NW_028270190.1 coordinate 24,646,297, forward strand.
GCACACTATTTCTTTTCAATCCACGATAACGTATCTGTTATCCCATTTTTCAACAGCCACAACATGTAAAATTTCAAACACAAAAGAATGCAACAAAACCTCCAAACAAATAGTCTCATATCTTTTTGGTCTTCCGAACTCTCTGGAAATGTGAGAGGTTTGTGGTTTCTGTGCATTGTTTGTTGAGAAAACATGAAAATGCTCTAACGCCTGCAACAAGCATAATAACCCTATTTTTCTGGTGTATATAAAGTTTTTTAAAAAATAGCTAATTATCCGTTCAATTCCATCATCATCTTCCAGCATCAATAGAGCACTAACCCCTACACCGCTAACATCGATTGCAACTTTGAAGTGTTTCGAAAATGGTGTAGTTAGAAAAGATGTGTAGGTTAATATGATTTTTTTTAAGTTCCCAAATAGCTCTTGACATTATTCTGTCCACCGTAATCTCGTTTCCTTCTTTCGTAAATCTTTCAGTGGTGCCAACATGCTGTAGAACTTTGGAAATCTTCTGAGAGAATCCGCTCAGAAACAAAAAAGAAAATAAAAACTTCTTTCAACAATTTTTGTCGTGGAAATTCCTCGACGGCTTTCGGCTTCACGCTGCTTGGGGTCACGCATCCATGCCTGATGTTATGTCCGAAGGTCGTCAACTCTTCTTTCATGAATTCTTTTGTCTTTCATTTTATTACCACTTTCCTTTTCGCTTCATTCAAAGAGCTTTGTCCTTTCCATGAAGGTTAAAGGATCATCACATTATGCGCATAAACTATATTATTTCTTCATCCAGCCACAACTCTGTTCATGAGTCTTTGGCAAGTGGCTGGTGTGTTCTTCAAACAAAGAACTTCACTTTGAATGGATATCGCCCATTTGGGATTACAAACGTAGAAACTTGTTTTGACATCTCTGATAAAGGAACCTGCCACTAACCACGCAGTTCGTCCAACTTCCTATTGCTTCTGTCATACCCAACTTTCTCTACGCTGTTCTACAATGTTGGCATTGAACAAGAGTCTGATTTAGATTCAGTGTTGCCCTTCCAATATTCGATGCAAAATCTTTGAATCCAAGCATATATCAGTGAACTCCACTCCCTCTCACTCGGTTGGACGATGTCTTCGTTGAGCATTTCATCCACTTGCTTATGGAGATGTGTGGCTTTGTGAAGTATTGCAAGTTAAGCACGTCAGGGTGTCTTTTTATTGGAACAGTATTCCATACTTACACGACTTGCACAGTAGCATTAGTCCTTCTCATTTTATTCCTGCATCTTCTCATTCTGCTGCAAAAAAATCTCTCAACACACACCGTTGCTCCTGAGACAGACACTTTTATAACCTATCCCACTCTTCAAGGACGTCCTCATTGTTTGACGCATTTTGAGGCATATCAATCTCCACTCCGTCTGCTTTTGATTCGTCATTCTGTGGTACAGTAACTAACAGCTGTTTCTCCAGTTCCGTACTTTTTTATAAAAAAGGTTTCAACATATTGACATGACATAGTCGGTTGAGTAGGGTTAGCTTTATCCGGCACCTTTACAGGTATTCTACCCGATTCAAGATTTTTGTCAGTTTGAAAGGGACACTCAGCCTGCCTTTGACGGCATCCCCTAGCACTGGTAGCAATACTAGTATGTCATCTGCATGGGAAAAAGCCCGAATTTCAGAATTTATAACTTCATTCAGTGCTCTGCCCTCTTCAGCTGCTGTTTAGCTAACTCACTATCATGATTTAACCTCTCCTCCACCTCAGTTACAAAATAGACGTGTGAGATCTGTGACTTTGATCCTGCCAATTTCTCTTTAAATACTTTGAATTGCTTTCTCACCTCATGTCCGATTGTTAACAAAACTAGAGTAATCTGAGAGATTCGTTTGGAATGAGAGAGACAATTTTCAGGTTGTCAGGTGTACGTTGATTTTAACGAAAATAGAGGCTCTTTTAAAGAAATAGTTTTAAGCTAAGAAATAACTTTGAGTATTGTACTTGACCACAAAAGAAGGAGGAGGGGCATTTCGCAAAAAGCTCATAGTCTGTAGGTCGGCTTTTTGGACTTTCAAAATATGTAAGGATGATCTCAGACGTCAGAAGGTTAGAAAACAAAAGAGGAACTTGACAAAATAACAGGAAGGCTGTAACAAGCAAGGACAGCCAAAAAAGACCGATTTAAAAGAAAAACAACTGATGTTGGAATAAATGTACTGATTTGGAATTCTTTGACATGGACTGGAAGTTATTGATTATGTGGGGTTCGTTTTTCATAATTGGGGGCTCTCGTCCGGGATGAACTTCAGCTCCTGGAAAGACTCCCACCGTCGATAACTGAGAAGGCGCGCCCTGTTCCTTTAGAACAGTCTCGTGTTTTTCAGCGCTGGGTGGCTTGAGGGATTGCCTGAATTGGATCCTTTAAGGGTCATTCTGAACCTTGTTAGTGACTGTGTGTACCTTGAATTGGACTCAAGGGGACCTTGGGTGGGACCCAAGGGGGAAGGCACAACCGGAAGACGTCCAATATCCAGGTAACTCTGTGCACAGACCAAGGTAAGAAAGTGGAGTTTAAAGTACTACCTTGGTGGCTAGGGCTTGGGTTTTAGTAGTTATGAGGAACTAACGATAGTAACCTGGGGGTTCGGGAGTACCAAACTCCTACCTCGAGGTTGGACGCGAGATTTCTGGTTCATAGGAGTGGGACCCCTCACTCGATTGCCTTTTCGCGATTTACAAGGACACCAGAATCACCTGACAGGGTTCAGGCTAACCCCTAAAAAGTGCCCTACCTTGAGTTGGACACAAGGATTTTCTGGGAAAGGAATCCTCGGATTCTATAGGGATTGAATCCCTATTGGGAGAGGTGATTGAGGCCACTGGGTGGTTAACTAGGGTAAAATGGGTTGTGCAACAAGTACTGAAAATGTGTTGCTGGAAAAGCGCAGCAGGTCAGGCAACATCCAAGGAGCAGGAGAATCGACGTTTCGGGCATGAGCCCTTTTACTCCTGTCCTTGAATGCTGCCTGACCTGCTGCGTTTTTCCAGCAACACATTTTCAGCTCAGATCGCCAGCAGCTGCAGTCCTCACTTTCTCCTAGTGTGCAACAAGTATCAAAGGAAAATCCTCCGTTGAGAAGGGTGGTGTCCCTGGCAACATTCCTCAAGAAATTCCGTTGGGTAGGATGTTGGGAAATTGGAAACAAAATGAATACACACGACAAAAAGATAGAAAGAAGATGATAAAGTATTGTTGTTTTGTATGGACTGAGGAAACTATTCTTCGTACTGCCGTCTTCTGGACAAAATACGGGTCGGACGAAAACTGGGATTGTCAATATTTAAATTTATGAGTTTATGAAAAAGAACCCTTCAGTGGGGAGGAGTCTGATTATGCCTCCTATTGGTAGTGTGAATCTAAGTACGGAGGTGCGCTGTAAAAGTAGATGAAAAGAAAATCCCTAGTGTACTACCTCTATCCCCGTGGGAAGTATTAGATGATTTACTCCCGCCATACGGAAGAATCCAACAGCCCGTGGCGAGTCAGGGGCAGGCAGTGGGACTGCGGCAGAGTTATGAAGTTCCCACCACGTCTGAGACAGAACAGGAAATTGACAAAAGTCAGGTCCCGATTGCAAAACGCACCAGAAGCCAAATGAAAGGATTAGAAGAAAGTGAAGGGGAGGCGGAAGAAATGTTGGTCCAAAACATGCGTCCATTAATAGAGGTCCCGATCGGGGAAAGAGAAATTGGATTTGTTAATGCCCCTTTAACTACAGGGGAAATAAGGTCCTTTAAAAAAGAAATGAAAATACTTATAGAATACTTATCAGAACAGTTTGATCAATTCCTGGGTCTGCATGTATATTCTTGGACAAAATTGATGTCCATACTAAATATTTTGTTTAGTGGAGAAGAAAGAGCGTTGATAAGGAAAGCAGCATTTGGGGTCTGGGACTGGGAACACCCCATGGGAACTGAAGGGGCAGGTAAGGCAGAGAATAAGTTTCCCTGAAGAGATACCAATTGGGATCTTCAAATACAAGAAGATAGGGAAAAGATGAAAATTATGAAAAAAATATTAATAAGGGCAATTGGAGAAGCCGCCCCGAAGTCGCAGAATTTAACGAAGGGATTTGAGGTATGTCAAGAAAAGGAAGATTGTCCCTCGGAGTTTTTACAAAGACTGAAGGACTCTATGCGCAAATATTCTGGGATGGATTTACAGGGGCCAATAGGGGAAAGACTGTTGAAAATACACTTTGTGACTTAGTCTTGGCCAGATATTCAGAAGAAAACACAGAAAATATAGGGATGGAGTGAGAAACCATTAGATGATTTGCTGAGGAAGGCCCAGAGAGTATTTGAAAGGAGAGAGGACGAAAGTCAGAAAGAAAAGGCAAATATAATGGTAGCTACGGTTGCTGAAGTACTTAAGAAAAGGACTGAAACAAAGGAAATAGATAACCGAAGGAATATGTGGCAGAATGAGAAAAACCAAGAGTATGGAAGAGGAAAGGGGATACCCGTCACAGGGTCTAGTAACATAACAATAGGAAAGGGAATGAAGAGACTGCAGTGTTTTTACTGCGGAAAACCAGGGCATTAAAAGAGGGATTGTCCCAGTCTGAAACGGGAGGCTGAAGTGATCCCGTTGATGGCCTTTGATGAGGAATAGGGGTCTCAAGAACTCCTGCCCCCGGGGACCCACCAGGAACCTTTAGTAAATTTGAAGGTGGGACTCTATAAAGAAGAGATAGTATTTTTGGGAGATACCGGGGCAGCAAAGTCCTCACTGAGTTTTGAACCAAAGGGAATTTATAAGTCAGAAAAAACCGTAACGATCAACGGAATAAAGGGTGAAGGATTCAGAGTCCCGGTATTACAAAGTACACTAATTAGAAAAAACGGAGAAACGATCAAAGCGGAATTTTTGTGTATCCCAGGGGTTGGGTTCAACATGCTGGGATGGGACTTGATTATTCGCCTGGGAATATAAATTGGAATATTGAATCAAACATTAGTGGTACAGATGGCAGTCTTAATTGAAGAGGCAGAAAATAATATAGACTGTGGGCTCGGGAAGGGAACCGTGGAAGATTACAAATACCCCCATTAGAAATAAACTTGAAAAATGAAGGAGAGGTAGTGCGTCAAAGGCAATATCCAATCCCGACGGAGGGACGTAAAGGATTACAGCCAGTAATAAAGGGGTTGGCTGGGGATGGATTCTTAGAACCATGCATGTCTCCTTTCAATACTTCTATTCTCCCATTAAAAAAAAGCGGACGGCATTTACCATCTGGTGCAAGATTTCAGAGCACTGAATCAAAAAGTTCAAAGTCGTCACCCCGTGCTCCCCAACGCTAATACAACATTGAGTAAAATTCTGCATGACCATAAGTGGTTTAATGTGATAGATCTAAAAGATGCTTTTTGGGCCTGCCCATTGTCAGAGGGAAGCAGGGACCTTATTGCCTTTGAATGGGAAGAGCCGAACACCGGATGAAAGCAGCAATACAGATGGACGGTACTCCCACAGGGTTTTACTGAATCTCCAAGTCTCTTCTATCAGCTAATAGAGCAGGCTTTGGAGAAATTTTATATCCTTGCAGGAATTACTCTGTTACAATATGTAGATGATTTGTTAATTACTGGTAAAAAGAAGGATAGTGTGACTGAGGCTACAAATAAGTTATTAAATTTCCTGGGACAACAAGGGCTAAGAGTCTCTAAGAATTAACTCAAATATATGGAAAAAGAGGTCAAGTACTTGGGACACTTGATTAGTGAAGGAAAATGGAGAATAAGTCCAGAAAGAATAAAAAGGATTATAGAAATACCGTTATGAGAAACAAAAAGGGAACTACTGAAACTTCTGGAGTTAACAGGGTATTGCAGATTATGGATAGATTCTTATGCTCAGAAAACGAAGAAACTATACTTGAAATGACTAGATGATGAACCGAACAGCTTAAAGTGGACACAAGAGGAAAGTGAATTAGTTGAGGAATTGAAACAGAGTTTGATTCAGGCGCCCGTCATCGCATTGCCTTCCTTAGAAAAACCCTTTCGGTTATTTGTTACTGTGGATGAGGGACTGGCCTTAGGGGACCTAACTCAGACAAGGGAGGAAAGAAACAAGCACTGGCCTTTCTGTCTAAAATCTTAGATCCAGTCTCCAGAGGTTGGCCACAGTGTGTCCAGGCAGTAGCTGCGACAGCTTTATTGGTTGAAGAAAGTCGGAAAGTCATATTTGGGGGAGCCCTAACAGTCAGCACCCCACATCAGGTACGAATCATCCCAAGCTAACTCTAGAATTCTAACGACTCTAGAATTCTGAAGTATGAAGCCATTTTAATAGACAAGGACGATCTTGTGTTAGTCACAGACAGCTGTTTGAATCCGGCCAATTTCTTCTGGAGTGAAGAAGGAGAATCTCCTAGAAATCCCGAACATGACTGTCTCAGACGAAACTATCAGACGAAGGTACGGGAGGACCTGGGGGATCTCCGGCTACATGCTGGAGACAGAATATTTATAGATGGTTTCCCCCGAGTCATCGAGTGTAAAAGACATAATGGATATGCTGTGATTGATGGAGACGAAGAGACTGATTAATTCTGGTAGATTACCTGAGAGTTGGTCAGCACAGACTTGTGATCTTTATTGCTCTAGATAAGGCCGTTAAAGCCGTAGAAAATAGAGATGGAACGATGTATTCAGATTCTAGATATGCGTTTGGTGTAGTACACACCTTTGGAAAAATCTGGAAAGAACGAGGTTTAATTAATAGAGGGGCAAGGAATTAGTTCATGAGTGATTAATAAAGCATGTTTTATAAGCCCTATTATTGCCTTGGGAAATAGCTGTGGTTCATGTGACTGGGCATCAAAGGGTGATACTCTCGAAGTAAGGGGGAATAGATTGGCGGATGAGGCAGCTAGAGAGGCGGCCATGAGTCCACCTGAATGTCCCCTGATATCCCCGCTCCCTGTTCCTCCAAGTACTCCGTTATTTAATACTAAGGAGGAGGAACTGAAAGACACAGGTGCAGTTAAAACAGAAAAGGGGCGTTGGCTGCTACCTGATGGAAGAGAGATGCTTAATAAAATGATAATGCCAGACATTATTACCATTTTGCATTAGGGAAGTCGTTGGGGGAGGGGGGTGCAGGCAATGTGCGATTTAGTCCTGCGAAAATATAGATGTAAAAGAGTATATAGCATTACCAAACAGATACGTGAAGATGGCATAGCATGTAGAAAGATCAACAAAAATGTTTTGAGGAGACAGGTTCACGGAGGACGACCATCTTGCCTACGACCATTTCAAAGTATTCAGGTAGATTATACCGAGTTATCCCTGGTGGGAAGGTTGAAGCACCTGTCGGTGATCGTTGACCATTTGTCTGGATGGGTTGAAGCATATCTCATGGATACAGCCACTGCGAATGGGGTATCCAAGGTGTTTCTTGAACAGATAATTCCCAGGAACGAGATAGCAGAACATATGGACTCAGATCAAGGTACACATTTTACTTCTAACGGATTACATGAGACAATGCAGAGTTTAGGAATCTCCTGGGAATTTCATACCCCTTGGCAACCATCTTCATCAGGAAAATTTGAAAGAATGAATCAGACGCTGAAAAAGCAACTATCTAAATCAGTACTTGAGACCAAACTCCCGTGGACAAAGTATCTTCCCTTGATCCTCTTATGGGTGCGAATAGCACCTGGAAAGGACTTGGGATTGTCCCCCTATGAAATATTGTTCGGTTTAACTTATTTGGGCACAAAAGGGGAGGTTCCAATTGTGGAAATTAATTAACAGAACTTAAAGAAGCATATAGTGGCCCTGTCCGGTTCTCTATCATTTCTTTGAACTCAGGGTCTGATTGCCCAGACGCCACCCCTTGACTTTGTAGTGCATCCACTCAGACCGGGCCATTGGGTTCTAAGCAAATCGTGGTCAGAGACGAAACTTCAGCCAGACTGGGAAGATTTGTATCAAGTCCTCCTCATGACAGAGACAGCAATAAGGCCGGCGGAGAAAGGCTGGACTCACTACACTCGGATCAAAGAGTCAGTGGAATTTCCAATTAAGGAAGATGTCTGTACAACTGAATCAACGCAACAACCGCTGAAACTCAGGCTAAAGAGATTTCTGAGTAACTGATTATACAGTAGTGACGCGAGCGCGGGATTATTTCTGTAGGATTATATACTAAGTATGTCTGTGCTTCAGCACGATTTGTAGAATGCTGGGGATGCTTAGAGTTATTATACTAGCCCTCTTAGTATTGGGATTTTGTCAAATGTCATTTTCATATGTATTATTAATGGTTCCTGAATCTGATAATCCACAAGCAATGGACACTGATGCATGCAATTTAGTAAATTGTGGGGATGTAGATAATCAGAGATAGTACTGCAGCTCAGAGATGCATCTTATGTCCTATGGGGATGGCCTCGTGGATGGTATTGGTATAATGATCTCGTAACAGTACGCCAGGCCCACTTCTGACCAGATCTTGATTGTCCCGATAAAAAGTGTAACCCGATATACCTTATGATAAGGAAAACCACATGGCACGAAGCAATTCTGGGGGGACACCTATCAGGTCCAATTAATTAAATGAAATATTTGGGAAAGAAATGAAAACAAAACGGGAATTATTTCTCGGGCTGTTGTTTTCGAATTAGCGTAGGACAGGGAAAACGGGCAGAACTAATGGATAATAAGGTACAACCTTTCACCCCTCCCGATGACCTTAAAGTAGCAAAACTTATAGAGGTAACGGAATTAAAACAGACATTTGAAGTAGAAACTGGATACGGGGATACAAATGCTTGGGTTGAATGGGTGAAATATACTGTGAAAAGTCTGAATAAAAGCAATTGCTATGCATGTGCCTCAGGTAGACCGGTGTCTCGTGTGGTCCCCTTTCCACTCGGGTGGAAGTGAGACAGGGCTGGTAGAATGTGCATGATAGTCCTGTATCAGGATGAGATGGCATGGGGCAACCCAGTCTGTTAGTCTTTGTTGTTGTTGTTCCCTCCCCTGAAGAAGGAGGAATTAAAATTTCCCCCTTCTTTTTCAGACGTGGTCGGGAATCACACCTCATGTGTACGAAAGCAGGGATCAGACCAGTCCCGATTTGTAGAAGACTTAAAGTCATGCTCGGAAATTGAATCGGTTTCCGAGACAGAGTGGGGAGGAAACTATTCAGCCTTAAAGATACCCCGAGCGGATTTGTAGTGGTACTGTGGCGGAAAGATTATAAGACCCACTGTGCCCTCTGACTGGCGAGGCACTTGTGCAATTGTACAATTGGTTATTCCATTCACCATAGCATTTGAACGAGGTGAGATTCCTGAAATGAAGAAAAAGAAGAGGGCACGGTCATTCTTTGCTACCTCCTTTAATGATTATATTTATTTAGAATTGAAAGTGGTTCCAGGGGAGGCCGGGGGGGGGGTGGGGGGGGGGGTGATTGACGATTTTAAGGCCAGTAACCAGATCGCAGCTGGATATGAGTCTCTCTTCTGGTGGGTTAGGATTAATAAAATGTTGATTGGATTAATTACATCTTTTGCAACCAATAAAGATTTATAAAGCACACCTGAAACGCTGTTAAAGGAATAGCCGAAAAGTTAGATGCCACAATCAGGATGGTCTGGGAAAATATGATGGCCTTAGATATGATGTTGGCAGAAAAAGGGGGAGGGTTTGTGTTATGTTAGGGGGAAGTTGCTGTACCTATATTCCAAATAACACGACCCCAGGCGGCTCGATTAATCGAGCGTTCCACGGATTGACGACCCTCTCACGTGAATTGACACAAAATTCTGGGGTGGACACTTCAACAATGGGGTGGTTGGAATCTTGGTTCGGCAAATGGAAATAAGTTGTGATTTCTATTCTAACCTCCTTGACAGTGGTCGTTGGGATTCTGGCAGCACTGGGCTGTTGTATTATTCCTTGTATTCGGGGTCTCGCTCAGAGAATGATGGAGACCGTCTTGACCAAACAGATACCCGTGCAGGGTATGCAAGGCGACGGCCTTTACTTGTTAACAACTTATTATGTCTATAATACCCCCGAAGGCGTTTCCAAAGTAGATGAACTTCCAGTTCTGATGCTCTCTAACCTGGAGGCCTCATTGTCCAACAATCAATGAGATCAGCATACACTGTCAAATAGAAAAGGAGGGATTGACAGAGAGAAATTTCACGTTGTGAGGTGCATGTTGATTTTAACGAATATAGAGGGTATTTTAAGGAAATCGTTTGAAGCTAAAAAACAGCTTTGAGCATTGCAGTTGACCACAAAAGAGCAGGAGGGGCATTTCGTAGTCTGCTTTTTGGACTGTCAAATTAGTAAAGGACGATCTCAGAGGTCAGAAGGTTAGAAAACAAAAGAGGAACTGGAAAAAAATAACAGGAATGTTGTAACGAACAAGGACAGCGAAATTAGACAGATTTTAAAGAAGAAACAAATGAGGTAATTAACAAGTATGATAGGTTTAGGCTTGGGTGCAGGGAAATGTCAAATGAAGGAATAACGGGCGGAAGTAATAACCAAATAAGGGGATAGACTGAAATAGACACTTATAATAGGTTTATTGTTCAGTGTAGGGGTGTCGAGAGACCCGTCAGAAAATTATTGATTAAGTGGGGTTCGTTTCTCACAGGAGCATGTCTCATGGCAAACCGTAAAAAAATAGATATTTTAATCCCAATCATTTGCATAATCCTGACAGTAATCTCTTAACATGGACTTCAGGGTCGATTGCAATCCTTTCAAGTCTCCCTGAGATTCAGGATGGTATGCAATTGATTTAAACTCCATGACACCCTTGAAAGGTTCATCAATAAAATTAGTCCGTTAGCCTGACAGAATCGCTCTGGATAGGCCATACCTCATGTTGAAAGCTATTGATTTCTCCACCTGACAGCAGCCGGCCCATATCCCTCCAAACCCTTCCTATTCATATACCCATCCAAATGCCTCTTCAAAGTTGCAATTGTACCAGCCTCCACCACATCCTCTGGCAGCTCATTCCATAGACGTAGCACCCTCTGCATGAAAATATTGCCACTTAGGTCTCTTTTATATCTTTCCCCTCTCCCCCTACATCTATGCCCTCTAGTTCTGGACTCCCTAATACCAGGTAAAAGACTTTGGCTATTTATCCTATCCATGCACTCCATAATTTTGTAGACCTCTATAAGGTCACCCCTCAGCTTCCGACACTCCAGGGAAAACAGCCGCAGCCTGTTCAGCCTCTCCCTGTAGCTCAGACCCTCCAACCCTGGCAACATCCTTGTAAATCTTTTCTGAACCCTTTCAAGTTTCACAACATCTTTCCGATAGGAAGGAGACCAGAATGACACGCAATATTCCAACAGTAGCCTAGCCAATTTGCTGTACAGCCGCAACATGACCTCCCAACTCCTGTACTCAATACTCTGGCTATTAAAGGAAAGCATAACAAACGCCGTCTTCACTATCCTATCTACCTGCGACTCCACTTTCAAAGAGCTATGAACTTGCACTCCAAGTTCTCTTTGTTCAGCAACACTCACTAGGACCATACCAGTAAGTGTATAAATCCTGCAAAAATGTGATTTCTCAAAATGCAGCATCTCGCATTTATCTGAATTGAACTCCATCTGCCACTTCTCAGGCCATTGACCCATCTGGTGATGATCCTGTTGTAATCTGAGGTAACCCTTTTCGCTGTCCACTAGACCTCCAATTTTGGTGTCATCTGCAAACTTACTAACTGTACCTCTTATGGTCGCATCCAAATCATTTATGTAAATGATAAAAAGTAGAGGCCCAGCACTAATCCTTGTGGCACTCCACTGCCCTCATCAATATTCTTTGTTACTTCATCAGAAAACTCAATCATGTTTGTGAGACATGATTTCCCACACACAAAACCATGTTGACTATCCCGAATCAGTCCTTGCCTTTCCAAATACATATAGATCCTGTCCCTCAGGATTCCCTCCAACATCTTGCCCACCACCGATGTCAGGCTCACTGGTCTATAGTTCCCTAGCTTGTCCTTACCACCCTTCTTAAACAGTGGCACCACGTTTGCCAACCTCCAGTCTTCTGGCACCTCACCTGTGACTATCGATGATACAAATATGTCAGTAACAGGCCCAGCAATCATTCTCTAACTTCCCACAGAGTTCTCGGGTACACCTGATTAGCTCCTGGGGATATATCCACCTTTATCAGTTTCAATACATCCAGCACTTCCTCCTCTGTAATCTGGACATTTTGCAAGACGTCACCATCTATTTCACTACAGTCTATATCTTCCATATCCTTTTCCACAGTAAATACTGATGCACAATACTCATTTAGTATTTCCCCCAATTTCTGTAGCTCCACACAAAGGCCGCCTTGCTGATCCTTGAGCGGCCCTATTCTCTCCCTAGTTACCCTTTTATCCTTAATATATTTGTAAAACCCCTTTGGATTCTCCTTAATTCTATTTGCCAAAGCTATCGCATGTCCCCGTTTTGCCCTCCTGATTTCCCTCTTAAGTATTCTCCTGCATTCTTTATACTCTTCTAAGGACTCACTCGATCGAACCTGTCTGTACCTGACATATGCTTCCTTCTTTTCCTGAACCAAACCCTCAATTTCTTTAGTCATCCAGCATTCCCTATAGTTGCCAGCCTTCCCTTTCACCCTGACAGGAGCATACTTTCTCTGGGTTCTTGTTAACTCATTTCTGAAGGCCTCACATTTTCCAGCCATCCCTTTACCTGCAAACATCTGCCTCCAATCAGCTTTTGAAAGTTCTTGCCTAATACCCTCAAAATTGACCTTGTAACTTTTATCATCTTATCTTCCTGTTGTAAGTCCGTAAGCATTTCGGGTCGGAACACCTCTCCTTGACCCTCTGCCTCTTCAGAATTTGCTTTCATCTTTACATCAAACAGGCTGTCTACTAAGTTCACCTAAACTCCTTCTGCTTTCTTATGACAGTGGGGATATCGTTTCTGTATTGTCCCGAAAAAGTAATACGCTTTTACTTTTAACTCATCAGTTTCCTGGTCATCCTTTGGCTTCTACACCGCAAGGTGCGGCACTTTGGATCTTGTCAGATCATCCCAAGACGAAACTGTATTCCTGGAACTGACATTCGGTCAATCACTCCCACTGCTACTTTCCCAGTCTTGCTTTGCTCCTCCAAACTGATCTGACACAGAGAAAACGAAGTTTTCTCCATTTATTCCAGACGTTGCGTACCCTCTCCAGTGACATGTCAGAAAGGGTAAAATTATTTCATCTGTTGCGTTCAGAGGTTGCCCTTATCCTGCATCTCTTAAAATTGGAACTTCTTTTCCTACTCCCCTTGCTCTTCCTGAGTACAATTTACCCAGAGAGGTGAGGTCTTCATGGAAACCGGTCTCCACCTCCGTTCCGAGCTCTTGGTTTCCTTGACTACTCTAACTGATTCCACTGGCTGAGACTCTTTTACCACATCCTTTCCCAGAAATCCTTTCTTTAATGACCAAGACTGTGACTCTGTGGGTCGGAACTTACCACAGTGAAACAGCTTAGGCCTTACAATTCTTTTGGCTTCTTTTTTCATCTGTGGTAAACCGTTCCCAGTGTGCTCTCCTGTAATGAAGTTAAAGGCGTGAACTGTGCCTTTCAGGGAAAGTGAATGTTGTTTGCATTGGCAGTCTCCAAGCAGCTGTCATATGACTCGGTAGCAGTCTCAGAGAGCACTGGAAAATTGAAACTATGTAATATTTGAATGTGAAATGAATGCCTGAGCTGGTTGCTCCTCTCACAAAAACTCGAATGTAACCAATCAGTTTAAATTATGCGAAAAATCAATCGAGTTTGAAACTATTGCTGAAAGAATACAGCCAGCCACTGCATAGTTTTGACGTTAAATTCATGTAATTTTAATCTTTTTTTAATTGGAAATGCATATTGTTACAGAGTTGGAGTTGGGTAATAAGCAGTTAAGATAAAGATGGGTTTACAGTTCTGTATCAGTATTGTTTAATGCACACTTTTAATGTTCAGTAATACATTGATATGTTTCTCTTTAAATCGTGGAATTTAGGAGTTCTCTGTCACTCACATTTGGAAGAATTACGAGGACAGGTGAGCATTTTTGGATGCTTGGTTTAGTTAACAGAAAGTTTCACGCCCGTTTCGTCACAGTACGCATTGTTTCCTGGTGAATGTACGCCCTTTCTTCTAATTTCTGTACCTCTTGGGATAAAATTCCTGTCAGAAACTAAATTTTATCTATTGCGCCAATGCACATTTTTCTATTACCTTTACCGCTCTTCTCACTTACTGAATTTTCTGTTCATTCACATGAATTCTGATGATGTCTGGAAGTGAGGTTTAAAATTCCTTCAGAAGAATAATCTCTCCGAGAGACTCATAGTTCTTTCTTGTTTTTTAAGGCCCACACCTTTCTACCACAATTTCTATGTTAATTCTTTCAAATTAACCGAAGTCTGGCCTGTGATGCTTCTTCATGTTTTTGCGCCTCTGTCTGCACGCTTCTGGCACCAATTCAGAGACACTCAAAATAGTGTACCAGCCATCTGCATAATATGTTTTCCCCTCACCTGGCAGATCTACATGTACATCACCAGCTCTCCTACCAGCATATTCGGAACGAGCGGTATCCACATGTTCTGAGACAATTTCATCTGCTTAACCAACTTTTCAAAAGAAATAATGAATGCTTCGACACATTTCGAATCATAATGAGGCAATGTCTTAACATATCTGTATAAATCCCTGCATTCTCCCTTCATCTCCATCCTGACTGATTTGCAACTTCTGAACTTCAAATTCTCTCACTGTTTCATTTTGCTCCGCCAGGATACATCTCTCCACTTCTTTGTCCACTTTGTTTCTTCTCCCTCTCTTTCTCTTCCTTCCACCTTTCTTTCTGCTCAGCTAAGAACCTCCTCTCCCTTTTGTTTTTCATCCCTCTCTCTCAGACAACAAGTACAATTTAATAAAACAGATCGTTTATTAAGGGAAATATTCATGGTAGATACCGATTTTTCTATTTTTAAATTAGCTAAAGCTCGTACATTTCAGTGATAAAATAAATTAGTCAACTATAACTAAATTCATAACAGCGCCACATCAATGTGATTGTTCAATTGTTTGCTCACTGTGATTATGTAATGGTTCAGATGCCAACAAGTTTTGAAATGTTAGAGTGAAAATGCATTAATTTGAATACTATGATTGAATATGTAATTGTGATCACCACAAAAATCACACATGATATTTTCTGTTCGGTATAAAATAAAATGCGCGCTTTTATTTTTGTACCATAAATTGTGGACATAGATTTGTAACTTAGTTCCTTAAATAGACTAATAATGTAATTGATCTCAAAGATAATGGAAGAATTGTTCAATGAAATAGTTCACATCGTATTGTTGGGTAATTCACAAAATATGGTGTATATCGTATCATTGTTCAGATCAAAAAACACTACTTGCAATCACGACAGACATTAAAGTGGATTACAAAAGACTTGAAAACAGGCAGAGTGTTACTGGACTTCACAGATGCCTGCGATTCTGATTGATGCACTCGCCTTGCCTTCGAAATCTTTCCAGACAGCTTACAACCTGGGTCAGGACAGTTATTCAAAACTCCTTCATAATAAATCTTTTGGAGACCACCTTATGTAGGGGGCAAATTCCCATCAGGCTGTCATTAGGGTCATTGTATGTAAAAGTTAGGACTGCAGATGTGGCAGATCAGCATCAAAACGTGTGGTGCTGGAAAAGCACTGTAAGTCTGGCAGCATCCGAGTAGCGGGAAAGACAACGCTTCGACAATCAGCCCTTCAACAAGAATGAGGTAGAGTGGACCCAAGTGAGCTGAGAGATAAATGGGATGGAGTGGAGCTGGAGAGTCAATAGCTGCGAATGCGATATGTAGATAAAGGTGGGGGCTGATTCTGATAGGTCGGAGAGGAATTTGGAGTTGGTAGATTGGAAAGGCAATGAAAAAGTACGACAGTTCAAGAGATTGATCATGATTTGGCAGGTTGAATCATTGATTCGGTGTAAAAATGGGAAATGAGGAAACTGGTGATGTCGACATTGGTCCCGTGTGGCCAAAGCTTGCAAGATGGATGATGAGGCGTTCTTCCTCCAGGCGTTGGATAAATAGACTTTCGTGTCAGAGGAGGCACAGAACTTACGTGTCCTCATCCGAGTGGGGTGGGGAGAGTTGAAGTGCTCAGCCACAGGGCGGTGAGGCTGCATCGTGTGTGTGCCCCTGAGATTTTGTCTGAAACGTTCCACAAGCTGACTTCTATCTTGCCAAGCAGAGAAGACCACATTGACAGTAACAGGTATAGCAGATGATGCATGTCCAGGTCAGGTGAATCGCTGTCAGATGTGGGAGGATAACTTGAAGCCTTCAGTGGAATTGAGGGAGGAGGTGTGGCCGCAGGCTGTGCACCTCTTGCAGTGGATGGTGGTTTGGTGGGAGTGCATGCATCAATCGTTGGAATCGCGGAGGAATTGTCTGTGGGAAACGCAGATAGGGACGTGTAGAGAGATGTATCCTTGGTGGAATGTGGTCTGCTTGCAGGTGAAATGGCTGAGGAAGATGCGTTGTATCCGGAGGTTAGTGGGGCGAATTGTGATGACCAGGAGAGTTCCGACATTATTGCGATTGGAGGGGTCGGGTTCAAGGGTGGTGGTGTGGAAAGTAGAGGAGATGTGCTAGAGGGCATCATTGACAGCGTGGGCAGGGAATATTTTGCCCTTTGAAGAAGGAGACCATGCGGGATGTTCTATGGTGGAATATATCTTCTTGGAGCCAGATACAGCGGAGGCAGAAGTACACCCCTCCCATTGCAACAAGACTCAATTCCTGGTCCTCATTTCCACCCTACCAACATTTGGATGCAATGCATCATCATGCGCCGTTTCTGCCAACTTCAATCAGACCCCACCTTCAGGGATTTATTTCCCTGCCCTCACCGATCTGTGTTTTGCAGCAGAGTGGTCCCACCGTGACTACCTTGCAAGATTCACGCTCCTGACTAACATATCCTCCAATCCCAGCATGTTTCCGGCGAGTACGAGGTGCAAACCGTGTGTACACTAACCCCCTCATCTCCAGCCTACCTGTCGATCCAAACACGACATCGAGTGTGTCCCTTACTGTCGATGTAGTACCTTCTATTTTGGGGAGACAGAAAGCCAACTTGTGGAAAGTTTCAGAGAACATCTCTGGGACACACGCACTAATCAGCCCCACAACCCTATAACCGAACACTACAATTCCCCATTGCACTCCGCCAATATCATGCAACTCTTGGCTCTCCTCCACTAGCAGATTCTATCCACCTGATACCTGGGTAAAGAATGCCTCATGCTCCATCTTAAGACCTTCTAAATACAAGGATTTAATGTCGAATTCACAAGTTTCCACATTTCCCCTTCCCCACCTGATCGCATCCCTAACCCTCCGAATTGGATCCGCCCTCCTGATCTATCCTACCCAACTATCTTCCTGCCCAACTACTTGCTACACCCTCCACTCCGACCTATCACTATTGCCCCACCTCTATCTCATTCCCAGATGATGGTAAAAAGGGATTTAGATATTTAAGTGGCAATGGTGGACCGAGACATTGGACAAATCTGTTTTTCCTAAGTGTTATATATGCTATGTTCACAGGACTCTTCTTTTACCCCTGCACACATGTTATGGGAGTAAGCCAATCAATCTATATAATCCGAAAAAAAAATGTGATCAATGATTTCTGAATGTATTAATCATTCGTCTTTTTTTCAGAGAATTATAAGATCCAGAGGTGGGTGCAATATCGAATTGTATAACTGATTAAGGCTTTCCAATCGTGTTATCAATTGTCAATCTCTTGCCACATATTTGCAACATCCTCTGTTGTTATCTTAGGACATGTGCACTTCGGCTAGAGAAAGAAAGGAGCGAGGAAGTAATATAGAACATTGAATAAAGGAGCTCTGGCTAAAATATACATGTGAAACAATATTACAGCATGTTCATGGTGCAAATAATTAATACACTTAACTCAGTTTTGGAATAATGTTTACCAGAATAATCCTCCACTCTATCACTTCTCTTTTCCTGTTACAGAAAAATCGTTGTTGTTGAAGTTCTCTGTCGTCAGATCAGTTTTTGTTTAATCGAAATGAATTCATCTTGATTTATTTCGCAGTGATTACTATGCGCACATCAAAAGTTTAACCAACATAACTTCTCTCTTCGACCCCTGTCCCTATTTCGGTTTGTTTTTTATTGCTGTGGATAGCATGCTCTCTGTTATGCTCCTGACCCATTAAATCGATTGTCTGTGGTACGCATTTCCAGTTGATGAGGTTTCAGTTCACTTAAGACCTGGACGAAAGCAAAGCCATTTTCTTAGAATATGTAAACGTCATTGACAATTGCGGTGATTCATATGGAGGGACTGTCTTGTTAACCAAGACTAAATTTGTACTTACTACCTCGTTCAAAAGAAAACGAACCTCGTTTCGTAATTTCCTAGCACATTCCTTTCCGTCCTTTCCAGAGATTTAGCAAGGAATTAGTTTCATTCCGGCGGGAATTGTGGCCACTTGCCATTTGTCACCATATCTTCCAGTTTTATCTTCCTGTGATCTTTATATGTAATTCAATCATCTATTATAACATAACAGGAAAAGATCTGTGGCATTACACAGTGACTGAAATAACTTTAACAAGTTGGTCGTGTGCTGCAGAATTTTAATTGTTGTACCTGTGCAAAAACGTTTATTTATGTGATAACGCAGTCCACATTGAGAGAAGAGCTCGGGAGCATGGTGAAATTTCCTGTTACATCCAATATTCAAATAATGAAGAAGCAGAAGAACTGAACCTGCCTGAATGCAAGCTACAAGTGAATTCGTCGAAGTGATTTGTCTTCATTCTCATCCAGTGACGGTTGTCGTGCTACTGACTGACAGACATGCATGTGCAAAAGCCAAATGACATTCCCTAAAACAGGTCTCGCAACATTTATGGAGAGGCAGCACAGTCGACATTACATTCCTTGCATTCCTTCATCAGAACTAATGACTGTGACATGTCTAATAATGAATTTGTTCAATTGTAAACTCATGTTACAGCTAATATAACATTACGAAATTGCAACAAAATCGTCCATATTCCATTGATTTTTATGGCCGTGGGCAAGGGGCAGGTGGGTAGATGTTGTGTCTTTTTGAACAGACAGTTAGCTTTTTTATCTGATATAGTTTAACAGTATTTCAAAATCTAATCAGATATTGATCATTTCTTGGAACTCAGTGTGGCTTATCCACGTGGGGCAAGAGCAGGCAGAAGAAACGGATGTATTTTCGGAATACTGCTCCCTCTGAACTAATTAAGTACCTCTGTTAAAATCGGGGAATTGCAAATCACCTGTCATTAGAATGTTAGTTTAACAGTTCAGGGAAAATTGCCCATATATCTGTTCGTATGTTCCTCTCCAGCTATTCTCCACTGCAAAAATCGTGACTGCTATTCTTTGCTATTGTTTTAAAGTTCCAGTCATGCGTTTACATTTAAAGAACATTCTGTCATGAAGTCCTTTCAAAGAAGTATAATAGATTTCCAGGTCAATATTGCGTCACTGTCTCCTCTTTTACCTCCTTCCATGAATCGCTTGAAGTCCCTGTGTTATGTAATAGAACACAAAACCTCTCAAACATGTTTTTGTTATAGCAATGACATCACATCTCCGCCTTTTAATTTGCCTGCTTAACTCCTCCGTCTCCATTTGCAGACTCTTCCCATTTAATATTAATTTTCCAAACTTGTCAAACCTCGACTGAGTAATGTGAAATACAAATAAATGGATTGTACTCGAGGCGTTCCAAAACCTTTCTCAACGTTCAAGATTACAACTAGTCTACTCTAGGAACACGCTTCTGGATGTCCAGTACATAAATTGACCACCCATGAGTATATGGGATCAACTCAAAAGTTCTCTGCAGTTTCAACAGCAAGAACTTTCATATACACAGTTCAGATCACGCCCGTTCTTATGAGGCAAATTGTCACGCTGCCTGGTAAACTTCACTGTCTGCTGAACGTTTAAACCTGGCTATCGAGGAGTCCATTAAACTTTAGACAAAATATGACACTACTGCAGTTAAATGGAGAAAAGGAAAGCACATCATGTAAGCAGTGATACGTGGTAGTCAAAAACCCTAAACTTCTGATTAGTTATCGCGAAAAAAATGTTATGAAATACAATAGAATTTTCGAGGCTGGATAACTCAATCTTACGGAAACAGTTTTTCCTGAGTCTCAGCAGGTCCAACATTATCAGTGGCGAAAAGCTAACAGATGCTTCCAACTCTTCTGAGATTGCCTGTCAATTTCTCTGTAATTTTCTGATGTGTTAGAAGGTGCGCACCCTCGCGTATCACTGCATGGGAAAGCCGTCAAAGGAATGTTTTGGCTTTCTTTTTAAGCGAAGTTAAAATGGCCAAACGGTGTTGACATTTTCCCATAGTAGATGTTCACAATGGCACTTGTAGACTTTATAAAATTATGTTCGATAACATGAGATTTTCCAAAGGTAGGAACATTGGGGAAGGTAGTTTGTATTCTGTAAATTCTTAATATTTCGGCATTCTGATTGTTGCGGTGTTTTCAATGAGCTGGAAAATTGGTTTCCAAATGTTTCATCCCCTTTTTTGGTAACATCCACAATGCTGAGGAGCATCCTGTAAAATGGTGTTGGAATGTTTCAGTTGGAATTTATCTCTTATTGTACCCAATGATTCCTACTGCCAGTTCTAGTGTTTTATTGCAGTGTTTAGTATATTGAATCTACGTCAAAATATTTAGGAATGGAGTCCGTAGATGATTGCCATCCTTCTCGGAATTATCTAGCTGGCCTCTGTTTGGCTTATCCTATTACTGTTGTGTTGTGTCATTCGGGGTTCTATCTCCTTGTAGTCTTTGTGTAGAAATACCAAGAATAGCTGGTCATTGCAGTCAGTGGCTCGATGATATTCCTGAATGAGGATGGCTAATTATTTGCCTGTTTGTCTTATATATCGCTTCATGCAGTCTCTGCATGGAGTTTTATACACCACGTTTGTCCTGCACATGATGGGCACTGAGTCGTTTTTTCTGGTGAGCAGTTGCCTGCAAGTGGTTGACACTTTATGCGCAGTCATAAATCCGAGTAGTCGGAGGAATCTGGCAGTCACTTGTGGGAGGTTTATTTTTGCATAAAATGGAGCAGTTCGTATGTTGGGTTGTGCCATGTCCTCGCCACGTTGTTTGTCTTTTAGGAACCTGTGGATGAAAGTGCACAGAGTTCAGCATTCACACATTCATGAACATTAACTCACCACTAAACACCAGGACCATCTATCCTTTGAATCTCTGCACATCGAAGTCAAGAACCGTAAATTAGATGTGGAAAACACAATAACAATGGAATCAGGAAAAATATGTGGGATCATCCTGCATGATAAGGCAGCAGCAACCACAGACGCAAGTGCACCTGTAAGGCATCCAGCTTCCTGGGAGGTACTCAGTCCAGTTGAGAGAACAAAAATAATTGTCTGCAGCACTGAAATTAACCAGGAATCAGAGAGTGAACAGGAAATGTATCTTTGGTATTTTTCATTATTATTTATCATAATCCAAAATAAACCTCACGGAAACTTCACTCTGTTTACTTCCAGCCACGTGCTCGCCCGCAGTAACTTCTGTAACAGTCCGTAATGTCTCTGACTCTGAAGAGAATAATGGCAGAAGGTATGATACCGAGATTGGGGCTGGCGGTTACGATTTTCCCCATCGCCATAATCCGATCAAGCTTAACACTTAAAGGGAAAGTCACAAAAGAATATGTGTCCTTTTCCATAGAGTCATAGATTCATAGAGATGTACAACACAGAAGCAGAGCTTTCTGTCCAAAATGCCCATGTCGACCATCTATCCCAACCCAATCTACTTCCAACTGCCAACACCTGATCCATATCCTCCAAACTTTACCATTTCATAAACCCATCCTGATGCCTGTTAAATTTTGTAATTGTACTAACCTCTGCCACTTCCTCTGCCAGCTGATTCCATACCCGGAGCACCCACTGCGTAAAATAAGTTGCCCTGTCTGTCTCTTTTATGGCTTTCC
This sequence comes from Chiloscyllium plagiosum, assembly GCF_037043375.1. NCBI lineage: Eukaryota > Metazoa > Chordata > Chondrichthyes > Orectolobiformes > Hemiscylliidae > Chiloscyllium > Chiloscyllium plagiosum. The sequence goes on from NW_028270190.1 coordinate 24,668,519, forward strand.
CATCTCTCTAAACCTGTGCACTCTAGTTCTGGACTCCCCAACGCCAGGAAAAATACTTTGTCCATTTATCCAATCCGTGGCCCTCAGGATTTTTTGAAAGTCAATAAGGTTCCCCATCAGCCTCTGATGCTCCAGGGAATAAAGCCCTAGCCTATTCAACCTTTCCCCAATCAGAAAAAAAACACTTCCTCTGCTGTACTGTTGTGAAGTTGGTCCTTCCAAAACGTTACTCTATATTTGAGTTCTTTCAGATAGTTTGTAAACTACGGAAAGATTCCAACTCAACTGGTTTCAGATGGGTTCTTGAGGTCTTTCTGTAAATATCTAACAGAATAATATATCTGGCAGAAGTATTTAAAGTCTCTGAAGAAAATCAGTGCATTCAAAGGGGAATTACCACTTGTCTAACAGGGCAGTTCAGTTGAGAGAATAGTTGAGTTCAGAGTCGCAGTTGAAACTAGAGAGCTCTCCCTCTCCTACTACCCTTCCAAGTTCGTAACGTGCAAGCCTTTGTCTCATTTTTACTCTTTGTGCAAAGGGAGTGTTTATTAGGGTTGGTGCCAGTATTTGTGATTAGGATCATTATGTCATGGAAAGCAATCGGTTTCGGATGCCATAAGTTATTCGGGTAATCAGTCTTCAGTTTGTGGTGTTTCATTCCGTAATCTTGCGAATTAATTCAGTTTATTTATAAACGACGGTCTGAACCATCAAATTCACTCCAGAATATTAATTAAAAACTTACGTAAAACAAATAGCAAAATTTCAGTCTGGGCGACCTGCTTTAAAAATGTTTTGAGGGTTTGTGCCTGGTTCATCACAATATCAAATTTCAGGTACATTAGAATGAATCGATTAGAAATGTGAAACTTGTGTGTTTGAGGAGATCACAAAGGTTATGACAATGATAGAGTCAAACAATTTCGGAGAGGACTGAAAAAACAGCTGTTTGAGCTAAGAGGTGAATATTAGAAATGTTCGGAGAAGATTACATGAGACGCCATTGAATACTTGAAGCCACTCCAGGAAAATGGTCAATTCTCTTATTGCCTGATAGGCTAATACATCTAAGAACGAACATGTTGCAGAGGCATATACAGTTTACGATAGCAGACTGCTGACAATAATCAATAGTAGTATGCTTAAAATAGATGGAGAAAGTGAGGACTGCAGATGCTGGAGATCAGAGCTGAAAATGTGTTGCTGGAAAAGCGCAGCAGGTCAGGCAGCATCCAAGGAACAGGAGAATCGACGTTTCGGGCATAAGCCTTCCTGAAGAAGGGCTTATGACCGAAATGCCAATTCTCCTGTTCCTTGGATACTCCCTGACCTGCTGCGCTTTTCCAGCAACACATTTTCAGCTGCTTAAAATAGATATTCACCAACTCCCTGGTTGGCTAACTATTGAGGAATAGGGCTGACTCCCTAAAAATGCTTTCGGATGTTGACTATAATCTACGTTTATATTATATCTGGCACATTTTTCATAACAAATGGCATGACTTTAAATTAATACAATATTTTCGATGTTACAAATGCCAAAATTGTTTTCGCTCTTTTGGATAAAGGCCGCTCCCAGTCTGATCTGAGGAAGTCCAACGTATAAATGTAAGTTCCTTGTTGCATCTTTTCCACACAGACTTCTAAGTGTGGAATCGAATTTGAATTAGACGCTGTAGCTACTACTTGTATTTGTGATTTTAGAGACAGTCGTAAAATAGATATCTCAGGAGTGATACAGCTGGTCAAACCACTCGGTTTTACGTAAATTACAATTCATTTGCACATTACGATTAAAACACGAAAAAAAAGATTAATTTGGAATAAACTAACTACTTAGAAACCCAACTGATTCAACGTCACAACATAACGAAGGAGATGCTCCAATACCCACAAAGTCCAAAGTACACCTCATTGGAAAATGATAAATTCAAATTCAAGTTCTTGCAAGCGGGAGAGATTGCAGATAGATGAGTATGGCAAGAAACATCAGTTGGAGCATGGAAACCTTTCTCACAATATCAGCTTCTCTTCGACCAGCAGTTCCGAACTGTCTGTTAAAACAAATTAAAACCGAAAAAAAACCTGAACTGCGAAAACTGGTAAATCCTCTGATATTGTCCAAAGTAGCTACTTACAGACATTTTGGCATCTCTGCATTTACGAACATCTTGCAAGAATCAAGGGGAAAACCCTAAATAAAGGGTCGCATCTTTGCGTCTCACCCCTCAAAAAAGCACCATCTGTCTATAAATATGGCTTCACTTTGAAAACCCGTTCTCTCACCCTGTGTATACACTTAAATACATAGACATTACTTTGACCATAACCATGCAAACATGCGGTATTAAATTCTATTTCAATATGGTTACTGCTGCGACCTGATATCTTCGTTTATCAGGAGAAAGTGAGGACTGCAAATGCTGGAGATCAGAGTCGTAACTGGGCTGCCGTGAAAGCACAGAAGGTCAGACATCATCAGATGAGCAGGACACACATCACTGGCAACATAAATGTTGAAATAGTGTGACACAAACATAAAGCTCAAAGTCTGCTTCTCAATTGACGAATATTTCTGTCGATAAATGTATAATTTTTGGAGCAATATCCGAGAATGATTTCCATTTTATGTCATCTTCCTGTAAGCGTAGAGATTCAACACTCACATTACTTGTATCTATTGAACCTATAAACGTGTTGCGCAATGATGTATGGCTAAAATTCGGGAATACGTTTGCACAGTTTTCAGGCAATCAAATGCCTTCTGTTGCCAACTGAATCCGCCTGCTCTTCTTTCGTGAATTAGTGAATGGAGCAGACATAGAGGTAAAACATGGTACTAATTTCCGATTTAAAAAGAATTCAACACCAGAATCATAGTAATGTTCTCTTCGTCGACAGCACGACCAACCCTCAATAATCATTGTTTTCTTTTTTATTCGTGGGGTCATTTGCCCATATCCATTAGCAGGGCACATGAAGTTGACTTGGAATTTGGCGAATTGATATTAGCCAGGTTTAATATGATGCCTTGGGCAGGAGCCCTTTATCAGGAATGAAGGGCTGATGCAGGGCTCCATCCCAAAACGTCGATTTTCCAGCAACTCGGATGCAGCCTGACCTGCTGTGCATTTCCAACAACACTCTAATCTTGCCTCTTATCTCCAACATCTGCAGTCCTCATTTTCCCCTTATTACAAAATCTGTCGTTCGAAGTCAATTGAATAAATCTAATGCATTCGACAAATGTTCCTTCCATGTGAGACTAAAAATCATCAGGTCTTCAAAACGGAGTGCATAATTGGTAAACCAAAAATGATTTTATTGGTTCGTCTTTGAAATAATACTGGCACATTTTCATACCAAACTGGTACACTATTTTCGGTGTTACAAAAACCAAAATTGCTTTCACTCTTTCGAATAACGATGCAGCCTGGTGTGCACTGAGGAATCCAACTTATAGATTTAAGTTGCTTTTCACACCTTTTCCACACAGTTTTCCAAATGTGCAATCGACTATGACTTTGTACCAACTTTAACATCACGATAGTTCACAGATATCTGCATCCTACAGTCTGGATTATGAACCATTAATACGTCTGAAATCAAGTCACTGGAATTCACTTCAATTGTGTTTGTCTTTGGCACGTTTTCGATTTCTTTTTGAACACATGGCAAATTTCGAGGGTAAAGTCTGAAAGGACGTTGCCTAATTTGAACAACATTTCTTATATCTATATTATGCATAATTGCATAAGTACTTATCCTTCTATTTTGACCTATCTCCCCATGCGGTTGCAAGAACGGTTTCAGGTCATTACTATGTTCCTTTCGAATGTATCTCAAAAGGTTATCCTATTTTTTTTAAAAATGAATGACTCGTTGTCCAATCGAATTTGAACATGTCTAATTCAGAATCCTCTGAACGTCTTTCTTCACTATGTGTTATGACCAGTAAGACATTCTCTTTCTATTTTCCTTCCCTGTCAAAATATCTTTTAAGCGTGCTCAGGTGGCTTACTATGCATAATGTCTTTCTGTCTGGAGACCTTATCCAATTGTTCACGTCACTCAACCTCATTTCGAATTGATAAGGTCCACTAAATCATACTTTTAAAGAATCATCTGTCACTGAAAGTAACACAATCACTTTGTCTCCATTCGCAGAATTGCAAGCTTTTCACTCCTTGTCTCTTTCTGGTTCATTACATACTCTGATATTTTCAAACCATGTCCAGCCAAATCCCCCACGCTGTTTAATCGTTCCCTAGAATTTGACACATCGCCCAAAATATGGTTTCTGAATTTTGATTCACCAATTTCTCCTGAAACACCTGTGGTCGTCCACTCAGTTCATGCTCAAAACTAATTCAGTTGGACTGAATTTGGATATTTCATTTGTTCTATCTCTGATGGCAGAAAGTACGAATTGAATTCCTTTATGCCAGTCATCTGCATAGTCTTGGCTGTGAGCCCTTTTACATATAAGGTCTGATGCTACGTTTCTACCACTCGCAGCGGTTATGAATGGTATGCAGTGCGTTGGATTATTTTATTTCGAAGATGTCTATAACTTCGTTGAATAATTTTGACGCAACTTTGACACTTAATTAAGTTGCATAGCTGTGGATGTTTCGTAGCCCTTGACAAATTTGTGTAACTCCTCTCCAATCCTTTCAGCTGTGAAGCTGCTTATGGTTTTTCTCGTGGACACATCCATTATTGTTAACAAATTCTAATTTTTTTAAAATAAAGCTTTTTAACGATATCTCAAAGGAAGGAATGCAAATTAAAAGCGCAAGTTTTATCACTTGCAGCAATTTTTCATGACTTGACTTTTATGACACGCCCAGCAAAATTCAACTACAATCTAATACAGGAGAAAGTGAGTACGGCAGATGCTGAAGATCAGAGTCGAATGTGCGGTGCTGGAAAGTCAATGCTGGTCATGCAGCATCGGAGGATCAGGAGATTTGATGTTTCCTGATGAAGCATGTACACTCGAAACATCGATTCGCCTGCTCCACGCATGCTGCATGACCTGCTGTGATTTTCCAGCACCAAACATTTGACGACATCATGATGCAGTCCAGACCAGTAAAACGCTTTTGTATTTAATTTGAGTTGTTTTCCAGCCTCGATTACCTCCTACTAGTATTTCATGCGCAAGCCAAAACATCTCCTTTCGATAACACACTCATAATACGAATTTCTGAAATACTGCCTTGTTCTGATCTGCTTGAAACTGTGATGGTCATCATTTTCCTCTATTTTTAACATAGTAACAGTCAGGAAGACAGTCAAATTCGTCATGCTAGTCTAAGCCTTGATAGAAGTGCATCAGTTGTCACCATTCAGCTGTAACTCAGTTCATTATTCTGAGCTGAAAATATCCACGTTATCCTCCAAATGTTCCTATTTTCTCCAATCCATTCGATCAAATAGGGTTTCTGATAATTCTACTTCATTTCGTTATCTGTATTCGTTGATTTCTCCTCATGTCTGAAGTGGTTACTTAGTGACCGTGTTACCACACAATCAGGGAAAACCCAGGTTTTGCTTCCAGTAGTAACTTATTTGCATGATTACCCACTGTTTTTTTTACACCACAGTATGCAGCAGTCTTCGTGCTAGTCCACAAGAATAAACTACATTCCCGAGTCCAAGCAATCTTCCAATGCGGTTACAATCACTTCTCCAATTTTCATTTGATACTGTCTCCTCACTCTACATAACTGAGCAAAAAATTCTCACCATGAAGTCCACGTAATCGCACTTCTTTTTCCTGTCAATAATCCTTCAGAGATACGTATTTCCTCACATATCAATATCAAAGATAGACATGATGTCGTATACCTTATACTGAAACCTGTCCTTGCTGGCCTATGGCAGTAAAACTTACCTTTTTGCAGAAATGGCACTTGTTCCTTCGAAGACTTTGGACCTTCTGATGTATCTTTTTCGACTCCACTGTGCTTTCGTTTACCAGTTCAGCATATTTAACTGGATTATCCTGTTTTCTTATACCCGTCCTCCCAGTACTTTTTTTTCCTGATCCAAAAATAATGTTTCTACATTTGGACCACTTTCTGTCAGTGAAAGCACTGGAACCTTTCAATTTCTCTATCCCCCTCATGGGTTTCCTTGAAGTTAATTTAAACGAGATCTAAAATTTCTTGGAAATGGCCTAGAAGTATCCAAGTTGCAGTAACATCCCTTGTTGTGAAGAAACCAAAGAAAGACCAGGGAACTGAGAAGTTAAATGAAAAATGCCCTGCTATTTTCACAGACTGTGTAATTACAAGATTCAACTATCACAAGTCACAACAAGATGCTAAAACTGTGAGAACTATGGAGTTAACATTCAGTTAGCTGACACCCTGTTTGATGTCAAGGTACAGGGAAAAGTAAATGCCGAACAGCTCGTGTGTTAGGCAGAGGTGCTTACTCTTAAAAATCTAATGGAACTAAAATAGAACAGTGAGACAATAAATATATATATTTTGATGCAGTTTCATAAAAGGAGGCAGCGAATATTCCCCAGGGTTATTATCATAAAGATAGAACAATAAGAAGAAAATGGGCATTGTGGCAAGTTAAGGCAGACGAGAATTGCACCAGATTGTGTTTCTGGTAGCATGCAGAGAGGATTGGTCTGTCACCTATTTCATTCTATATTGTTCTATCTTCAGATGCTGTTGATCTAACTCACTGACTTGATTTAATTTCTCCCACAAGTGCCAGACCTCGAACACGTCCAGAAAATTGTTCTTTAACTAATTTCAATAGCCGCCTTATTTCATATCTGAATATTAAAGGGAGTGCATTGAGTAGATTTGTTTGGGGCACTTCCCAAGACGACAAATAAGAATGGGAATCCTTTATCCCAATCATTCTTGTTATCTTGAGCGTGTGCTGTTGACGTGGTTTGCAGATTCTGATGTCGTCTTTCTCAAGCTCCTTGGGATTAAGAATGACGCTCACTTGATTTAAAATACTGTTCACATAACCTCTCCATGCCTTTCTCAAACAACCAAGATGTAAATGAGAAAAAATGGTCTGATTCAATCTGCCGACGTAGACCTTACCGCATGAAGAAAGCTGCTAATTCCTCTATGAAGCCTTTTGCCTTGATAGTCCAAAATGAAGTTGCGTTCAGAAATCTATTGGACACATTAATTTAATATATTGAGTACTGGTTCACATTTCTGGTTCTACTCAGTCATCATAATTCTCGAGAAATGTTCTTCGTAGGTGGGATTTGGCAAGACGGTTGCTGGTTTTATTACTGCCTGTGGTTTATCCTCCATGTGGCATGCATGACATGTTCAGCAAACGTTAACCCCATCCTTGTGCATTCCAGGATAAGGAAATGATTTTGTACCTTAGCCTGTGTTTTCTGTACTCCTAGGTAACCTCTTACGGGTAGTTCATTTACTACCTGCAGCACATGCTATTTGTATATGACCAGAAACACAATCTGCTGTCACTCTGGCCGTTTCTCATCTGCACGAACCTGCCGTGATCTCTATTTACGTCTTGCGACACGATCTTGCAAATAATAACCCTGGGAAATTTTTGCCTTCTTTTCAGAGTCTGCATCAGCATATGTATTTCTATTGTCGCGCATTTCTGCTCTGAGTCTATTGGCTTTTCAGAACCAAACATGTCTGCATTACTTCGAGCTGTTCAGTTTTTCTTCCAGAACCATTAGGTCAAATAGTATCAAGGATCCCAAACCTGACAGCAATCAACGAATTTGTGTGGGTTATAAGAAGTACAACGTAGCAAAATCGGACTCATAACTAATACGGAGATTGGAGAACTGTATGAAGAAATCAGCACAAGCTAGTTTCACCACAAAGTTGTACTCACAACGTGGTTATTGGCAGGTAACTTTATGGGGGAAAGCGAAAATCATCTCTGCCTTGTAACCACAAATGGGCTATGTCAATTCAAAATGAAACACATTGGAATGAAGCTCCCACCAGCTACATTCCAAAGACACATGAATGTAGTTGTGGCTGGGACACCACATTGCACATTATATTTTCATGACTTAGAGATCTTTGATGAGTCATAGAAAGCTGATTTTGTACAGCTGGCAGAGCTCCGCTGAAAGAATAACAAAAGCAAAGCTGGTAAGAAAGTTAAATGAAACAGATTTGGCGACTGCAGTGGTGACGTTCTTGGGAAATGACATTTTTCATCGAAGGTTGACCCCAAGGAACGCGAACACGAAGGCCAGCCATCCTCGAAGCAACGGAAATGTCAACCTATTCGGAGTTTTCTTCAACCTCCGAATAGTATAAGAGATGCAGAGAAAATGACAGTAAAGATAAATCTGGATAGGATCGAAAGCAACAGGCTAGTTTTTAATGGGAAACTTTAACTTTCAAAGTTTTGACTGGAAATACTTTATTTTGAGTAAATTAGATGGAACAGTTTCTACCCACGTTGTTTAAGATGGTTTCCTTATACTGTATGTAGACCAGCCAACAAAGGGAAAGGCCACTTTGGATTTGGTACTGGGAAATGAATCTGTCCAGGGGCCAGATTCGGAGATAGGGGAGCACTTTGGTGATATTGAATACAATTTGATTTTGTTTACTTTAGCGATAGAAGGGGAAAGGTATACAATGCAGTGCAAGCGTTATTGCTGGGGGAAAGGCAATTATGTTGAGATTTGGCCACATTTAGGATGCATAGAATTGGGAAGGAAACTGCAGGTATGGGCACAATTGAAAGTGAAACTTATTCAAGAAACAACTACTCCGTGTCCTTGATAATTATGGATCTGTCCAGCAGGGTGTAAGTGGTCGAGCTAAGGAACCATGGTTTATGAACGAAGTTGAATGCATTGTTTAGGCAAAGAAAAAAGCTTATTTTATGAGGAGACGTGAAGGGTCAGTTACAGCGCATGACATTTAACCAGGGAAGACCAAACGAGAGAGCGAAGAAGAGCCAGAAGGGGAGAAGAGAAGTAGTTAATAGGGAAATTGCAGGATATCTCGCAACGTTTTATAGGTACACCAGGAATACAAGAATGATTGGAGAAAGATTAGGGCCAAATAAGGATAATAGTGGAACATTGTGCATGGAGTCCAAGGAGATAGGTGAAGTGCAAAATGAATATTATTCCTCCGTATTGACAGTGGAGAAAAACATTTTGTTTTTCGAGGGCTGCACTAAGATACATTTTACTGGACGAGACCGGATCGACGTTGGCAAGGAGGAGGTGATAGAAATTCTGGAACGTGGGAAAAAAAGATAAGTCCTTGGCTTGGATGGGATTTAACGAAGGATTCTCTGGGAGAACTGGTAGGAGATTGCAGAGTCTTTGGCTTTGATCTTTATATCGTCATTCCTAACAGGAACAGGGCCAGAAAACTGGAGGATAACAAATGTCACATTGTTCAAGTAGAAGAATACAGATATCCCCGTTAATTTTGGACCAGTGACCCGAACCTCGGTTGTGAGCAACGTATTGGCAAAGGGTTTAAAGATAGGAATTATAATCAAATCGTGTGGAGTAAGCTCGTTAGGGCTTGTCAACACGATGTTATGACGGGGAGGTCGTGCTAAAAACACGTTATTGGGTTCTTCGAGATGGTGCCCAAACAATTGGATGAAGGTATAGTGGTTGTCGTGGTACATATGGATTTCAGTAAGAAGTTTGATAAGATTCCCTATGGTAGGACATTGCACAAAACACCAAATGTGTTGTTGGATAAGCACAGTAGGTCAGGCCACATACGAGGAACAGGAAACTCGACGTTTCGGGCCGAGCTCTTCCTTTGGCCTGAAATTATGGATTTTCCTGTTCCTCGGATGCTGCCTCACCTGTTGTGCTTTTCCAGCAACACATTCTCGAGTCTGATTTCCAGCATCTGCACACGTCACAGTCTCCACAAAATACAGAGACAAGGGATTGAGGGTAATTTAACTGTTTGGATCGGAAGTTGGCTTGCTGAAAGAACTCAGAGTTTGGTGGTCGATGGGAAATGTTTATCCTGGAGATTTGTTAATTGTGGTAGACCATAAGGATCTGTTTTGGGATCACTGCTGTTTGTTATTGCTATAAATGGCCTGCATGAGGGCATCAAAGAATGTGTTAGTAAATTTGCGGCTGACCTCATGGTCGCTGGAGTTGTTTATAACGCTGAAGGATGTTGCAGGCTACAGAGTGACATAGGTAGATTAGATTAATTACAGTGTGGAAACAGGCCCTTCGGCCCAGCAAGTCCACACCGACCCTCCGAAGAGCAACCCACCCTGACCCCTTCACCTAACAATACGGGCAACTTAGCATGGTCAATTCACCTAACCTGCACATTTTTGGACTGTGGGAGGAAACCGGAGCACCCGTACGAAACCCACGCACTCACGGGGAGAATGTGCAAACTCCACACAGACAGTTGCCTGAGGCGGGAATTGAACCAGGGTCTCTGGCGCTGTGAGGCAGCAGTGCTAACCACTGAGCCACCGTGGCTGCAGGTAGGCTGTAGAGTTGGGCTCAGAGGTGCAAATGGAGTTTACTGTGGATAAGCGTGAGGTGATTTGCAAGGAACAAGAGGAGTAAAGAATACTGGACTGATGGGAACATTCTTAATATTTTCAGTGATCAATGAGGTCCCGTTGTCCAGGTGCATTGATCCCTCACAGGTACCACCCAGGTTTATATGCTTGTTTAACAAACATTCTGTTTTCGCTTTTATTAGAAGAGGGATTGGGTTTGGGAGCCACGAGGTCATGCTGCAGCTGTGCAAAACTAAGGTGCTTCCTACACTTGGTGTATGGCATTCATTTCTGGTCACCGCATTAAAAGAAGAATGGGGAATCTTTGGTGAGAGATCAAAGGAGATTTACTGGGAAGTTGCCTGGTATTGAGTGAAGTCTTATGAGGATGTTGCAGTTTACACAGCGAAATAGAGAAGACACAGAGTTGTGTTGAGAGGTGGCAAATGGAGGGAGTAAGAAGAATAAGGACCGTTGGCTGAATGGTAAGATTCTTAGTTGTATTGATGTGTAGAGTATTCTCGGTGTCCGTGTATATGGATCCCCGAAAATTGTCAAATAGGTGGATAGGGTTGTTAAGAAGGCAAACATTATGTTAGGTTTTCGTGATGGCGGGGTTCAGTTTCAGAGCCAGGAGAATATGTTGCACCTGGAGTAAACTATGGTGCAGCCGCATGTGGAGTATTCCAATGGTTGGTCAAAACATTATGGGACGGATTTGCAAGCTTTGGAAAGTTATCAAAGAAGATTTACGAGTATGTTGCTTGGTATGGAGGGAAGTTATTTTGAGGAAAAGTATTATGTGTGACATAAGACTGTTTTCGTCAGAGAGAAGAATGCTGTGAGTTGTCTCATTTGAGGCATATAAGATAATCAGAGTTTTAGATAAGGTTGCGAATGAGAACATTTTTATTTGAATATTGATGGCTAGCACGATGGGGCACCGATTTAAATTGAAGTGTGATAGATACAGGACATTTGTCACTTTCTTCACTCGGAGTGTAATAGGGGAAGAGAACGCCCTGCCTTCAACAATACTGGACTTGGCAACATTAAGTGCATTTAAATTGTCATTTGACAAAGCACATAGATTGAAACGGAATAGTGTGTGTTAGATGGATTTCACATTGGTTCGACAGGTCGGCGCAACTTCCAGGCCCCAAGGGCCTGTTCTGTGTTGATATATTTGATGTACTATGATCTAATAACTGTGTTCATTTGAATGCGTCACATTATTGACCAAATGCAGAAATTGCTGGAAAATCTTAGCAGGTCTGGCAGCGTCCAGACCCCTTTTGATGATGACAACTGTACCAGTCTCCACCACTTCCTCATTTCATACATGCAGAAAACCTTTGCCTGGAGTTATTACACCTTATCTCCAATGTAGATTTTACCCTCTCACTTTAAACCTCTACCCTCGAGTTTTGGACTCCTCCAGTCTGGAAAAATGACATTGGCTACTTACCCCATCAACCCCCCTCACTATTTTATAAACCAGTATAAATTGCACATTCGAGTCCAGTCAAAACAAATGAATACTTTCTGTCGTTCTGAACTTATATAATGATCACTGTTCCTTCTCGATCAAATCACAGTTTTTAAGTCATTGTAATCAACGTGTTTAGATGTATTATGAATCATCTGGTTGTGGGAGTTGAACATAAATCTTTGGGTTCAGAGGTTCGGACACTTCCACCACATGGCAATAGCCCCGAAAGCTGCAGTATTATTCTCCTGCGCGTTTGTGCATCAGCCTGTTCTGACATGCTGTAACACATTCCTCCACAAAAGGCAGGACATTAGTCCAGATCTCTGCTCCAGAGATAGACACTAGCATAAGTTCAATAACTGAAAGCGAATACAATGTCTGGCTCAGAGACTCAGCCCAATAGTAATGGCCGAAACTATTCAGTTTCTGCATCGTATTATACAAGCCATATTTCACCTCAATATACATGCGTTAAATTCTAGTTAACTTCCTGACAGTTGTTGCTTTTCGTTCCAAAACCAATGCACACACATTGCCTCAACGAAAGGATGCTGAGTGCATGAAATAAATAATTAACATGCTAAATTTCATGGCTATGATTTCCAGTTTAAGTGGTTATTATCTATACTATTACGGAAACAGATCCACAGACATACTCCGCACAAGGAAGGATCTCGAATAGATATTAGAACTGAATAACAGAGAGAATGAAAGATAATAATCACTATTTCCTCCCCTAACGTCTGATTACACTCTTCCTAAACCCATTAAAAATACAAGTCAGCTGATTAATTTCCAGCCTCTTCTCCCCAGTAGTATCACACATTGGGCCGACGTGTGTCTTATGGAGTTTACCTTGGATAACTGCATGGTAGATTAGATTAGATTACTTACAGTGTGGATACAGGCCCTTCGGCCCAACAAGTCCACACCGACGCGTAACCCATCCATTCCCGTACATTTACCCCTTTACCTAACACTACGGGCAATTTAGCATGGCCAAGTCACCTGACGTGCACATCTTTGGACTGTGGGAGGAAACCGGAGCACCCGGAGGAAACCCACGCATATACGGAGAGAATGTGCAAACTCCACACAGTCAGTCGCCTGAGTCGGGAATTGAACCCGGGTCTCTGGCGCTGTGAGGCAGCAGTGCTAACCACTGTGCCACCGTGTGCTTTTTGAAAGCAAACAAGGGCAGGACTTACCCAATTGAACGTAGGATCTCTGTTATTGGTGTAGAACAGAGAGTGCTCGTGTTCCAAACATAAATATTTGAAAATTGCACATTTACATGGTTGGAAAGACGTTTAGCATGCTGCCTTCACTGCTCAGACATTTAAGAATAGGAGTGCAGATGTCATGTTGAGATTGTACAGAGATATTGGTGGCCCCTCTTCTGGAGAACTGTATCTACATCTGGTCGTCCGGTTATCTGATGGATTTTATTGAGCTGGCGAGGCTTCAATGAGATTTAGGAGAATATTGTCAGGAACGGAGGGGTTGAGGTACAAAAATAGACTGGTTCGGCTGGAATTTCTTTCATTGGAAAGTAGGAGGTTGAGTTGTGACCTTGCAGAGGGGTCAGTGTTTTTTTTTTTCCCCCGAGGGTAGGGCATTTCCAGACTCGGCGGATATTTTAGGAGCAGAGGAGAAATGTTCTAAAATGACACGCCGGGCAATTGGTTTACACAGAATGGTGTATGAAGTTTCAGATGCAGGGGTGGATGATTGTAAAACTGCAGGGTTTTAAAGACATTCAGATAAGTACGTTAATAAGAAGAAGTTTGGACGGACAGGGACCAAGGGTAGGTAAGTGGAACTAGTTTAGTTTGCGTTTATATTTGGCACAGACCGTTTGAACGGAAAAGTTTGCTTCTCTGCTGTGTGTGTTTATGACACTATGGGTGCTTGTATGTCTGTGTATGCATCTGCATGTCTATTTCGCGATTGTGTCTATTTCTGTGTGACTATATGTGTCTCAGTGTGCCGATCTGTCTGTGGCTATCTCCATATGCTTTTAATATGTATTCCTGTATTAGCATGCTGATGTATATTTGTATCGCGTATCCTAATCTTTGTGCAATGGGTGTGAATCAATGAAACCTCTCTCTCATTTTTTCTCGCTAGCTGAACTTCTTTTAAGGTGATGCAATGTCACAAAGAACAACGAACAAAGAGAAGTACAGCATAAGAACAGACCGTTCGCCCCTCCAACCCTGTACCGATCATCGTGCCCTAAATATTTTTTAAAATCCTTCTGCTCTGAGTCGGTCAGTATTCCTCTATTACCTCCATGTCCATGTAACCATCAGATGTCTCTTAAATGTTGTCAAAGTGCCTGGTTCAAGCCCCTCTTTTCTCTGCCTGAAAAACATTCATCGAACATTTCACTGAAACATTTCCCCTCCCACCTTGTGTAAGTGTCCCCGTGTAAGTGAAACTACAAAACTGAGAGAAAAGATAAAACCTTTGATTATCCCCCCTATTCGTATCTCTCATATTGTTGGAAACCTCTATATGGTTTCTGCTCAGCTGCCTTCTTCACCATGAAAATAATTTATGTCAATTTAAGTTTCCTCATAGCCAATAGCCTCATAGCCAGACCAGGAAACATCCTGATGAAGTTGCCCCGCACTCTCTCGAAACATTCCACGCCCTTCGGAGAGTGCACACAATACTTCAAATGCAACCTAACGAGGGTTTTCTGGAACTGAAATATGGTTGGCTAACTCTTGTACTCCATGCTCCGCCTGATGAAGGCAAGTATGCCATGTGTCTTATTAAACATCTTGCCACGTCGCTTGCCACTTTTAGGGTACTATTCACATAAAGATATCTGAATGTTAGTTTTCCAAAGCATTCTGCCATTTACAGTATACTTTATGCCTAAATTTGATAGTCCATAACTATCCTGTATTTCCCACTCTGCCGTTCTGCAGCAAAGGCTTTTCTGTGCTTTCACCATTTCAGAGAACGCGTAGGAGGACATCTCACAAAATTGCAAGATACAGAAAGTGCGACAACGTTAATCTCATCGATTTAGGAAAGACATGTTCTCGCGCAGTTGCCTTGTAATCATTGCATTAGAAACACCACTTCAATGCGTACGTTGTGTGAGTTGTATACTGCTCAAAGACAAGTCACTTTCCCATTGCACCTGATGCGTCAGCATTTCTCCACTTGAGCACAGGTCACTCTGTGGGCCCCGAGCAATCCCCTCTAAACCATGTGTGAGAGTGTGTGTCTGTGTGTCTGTGTGTCTGTCTCAGTCTGTTGCATAATATGTTTCACCTTCCACACTCCTCTGTCCAAATGAAACTCTTATGATCTTCACCTTCCATTTCCCCCTGTGAGGCAACATGGAGGTTGGAAGAGCTAGGCATTGCTTTATTTTGAATACCACGCAGACGATCAGAACTTACACACACAGGAATGCTCGGATACACGCACTAATAAAATAATACCAAAGAGGTGAGCGTGTCAGGATAATGTTTGCATCTGCTCCCTTGAAAGCATATCATTATCACACTCGCTACATGTGTGTTAAAAGGTGAGGAGCTGGAAAAGCACAGATAAATGGAAGAGGGTGGGGCTGGGAGGTAAATGTAGCTGGGAATGTGAAGTGTAGATGACGATGTAAAATGATTGTGACAGGCCGGAGTGGAGGCTGGATCCGTTAGGCTGGAAGAACATGGACAGGTAGGACAGGTCAAGAGGGCGTTGCTGAGTTGGGTTATTGGATCTGGGATTAGGTTGGAGGAGGGGAGAAGAGGCAACCAGTGCAATTAACGTTGATAGCGTGTGGTTGGACGGTCCCGAAGCGGAAGGTGAGGTGTTCTTCGAATACGCGTGTTGTAAGGGTTTGACGATGAAGGAGGTCATGATATACAGGAGTGCGGAGACATGTTGAAGTGTTCAGCCACAGGGCATTGGGGTTTTTTAGAGCCTGTGTTCTATAGATGTTATTTGAAACGTTCTGCCAGTTGAATTCCTGTCTCCAAATGTAAACCAAGACCAGCAGACACCCGTGATGTTGTGTTGTCATTGCAGGAAAATCTGCCAGATGTGGAAGGATCATTTGGACCCTTTCGTGGTGGTGAGGGGAAGGTGTGGGCGCAGATTTTGATACTCTTTCTGTGTCAATTGAAGGTGTGGGGAGTAGAGAGGGTGTTGGTGGGGGTGCAGAGAATTATAAAGAAGGTTGCAGAGGGAATGGTCTCTGCAACTAATTCATAAACTTCTGTTTGTAATACGCCAATTCCCCTTCTTTCCCAAATGACCAAACGGGAGAGGAGTGAGTGGCCACTTCCTGTTGCTGAGTGACATGATCCTGGGCGCTCACCAGTCTACAGATTTCCATGTGTACCAGTCTGGAGCAGTTGAATGACTGCCTCCTGTTCTTGTGGACAAGGATTTTGAAAATAAATGAAGTACTTCTGCTCCTGAGTAACAGGTTCCAATAACTGTGCAGTCTGCTCTTGCTTCTATGGAATGTTCCTATGGTGGACGGAATGACTTCTTCACATTTGTTACAGCTTCTCCTGACTGAAAACTTTCTCCTGCTTCTATTACACATCATCAAAATCTGAATGCTTGATCAGTGTTTTCTATACTTTCAGTAAATGAGCAAGCAAGTGACTGGCAGTGCTTTTGGATGACAGACTTGAGAAGTTCAATTTGATCCGCCTATCACTATACCACACGTCCGAGATGCTGACTGACATCCTCCTGTCGCTCTGTAACACGTGCAAGATGTGGAATGGCTTTC
This sequence comes from Chiloscyllium plagiosum, assembly GCF_037043375.1. Taxonomy (NCBI): domain Eukaryota; kingdom Metazoa; phylum Chordata; class Chondrichthyes; order Orectolobiformes; family Hemiscylliidae; genus Chiloscyllium; species Chiloscyllium plagiosum. The sequence continues at coordinate 24,685,300 of NW_028270190.1, forward strand.
CTACTGTCCCTCTGTCACAGGTTCCAGAGATTGAATGGCCTCCTACTGACCATCTGTAACCGGCTTGAGAGCTTGAATGACCTTCTACTGTTCCTATTTAACAGACTCGAGAGGCTTAATGATCTCCTACTGCCCCAATTTAAATACCCAAGAGTGAATGACCATCTCCTGATTGACTGCCTCCTGTCCCTCTGTAACAGGCTGGAGTCATTAAATACCATAGCAATCTGTGTGAAATGAGCAGCCGGTAAAATGTATCTGATGGAGATTCTTCCCTTCTCAGATGCAGAAACACAAGCACATTGCACTCCAGGTGGACTCTCGTAACACCTCGTGCAGCTGTAGTGAAATTTATCTATGTTTTGAATGACTCCCTTTGAAGACTGCGTGAGCGTCCCAGATTCTCACGTCTTCAAGTGGGAATTAGGTTCGTGTGGACTGAATGGCTTTCTCCTATCCGTCTGTAACAGCAACATTGGGATAAAAATTCCCCCGTTCTGTGGCAGCAGTCTCAGTACTCTGAATGATGTCTGAAGTCGATCGAAGGATTTGATTACAATGCACTTACAACTAGGAACAGCATTACACAACATCAACACATCACAAGTATTGCTTTCCATCTTGTGTTCTTTGTAAATTTCCCCACCAATCCTTTTATGCAGGTTATCTGATATTTTATAGCCATCCCGTTTAAGAAACAATGTGGGTCATATACAACTCAGCAGTGTTCTAACACTATTAACAGTTGCAAGGAAGAAAGATTAAACGTGTTGGTGGATTTATGATCCTTCTCTCAGCAATCTGCACCGATTTCAACCAGATCTCATAAATGTCCCCTCGTGTTTTATTTTTTGTTGCGAAAAGTGATGTAGGAAGGAGTTAAATGAAACTGTTTGTTCAGTGATTGCGATTAATGTCAGTCTCTAAGGATTCGAATTATTCAGTGTGTGGTTTTCATTCTTCAATGACAATTGGTCTCCATTTAATGTGTTGTCCCACTAACAGGGATCAGCAGCTCCAGAGAGAGGTGGAGGAGAGTTCAGAATCTGAAAACAATCGACTGGAATATCCCAAAAATGGATCAGAATCTGAGAACGAGAGACTGGAATGTTCCAACATTATATCTGAATCTGACAGCAATAGACTGGAATGTTATAGCAATGCCCAAGAGTTTATCTGGTGAAGTTTCGCATCTTTCGAAAAATTATGATCGGATGTCATTATCATTGAGGATCTATTGTGCACTCCGTATTCTTCATTATATTTATTTTCCTATCCTGGTTATCATTGGTATCCCGGGTAAGTGTTAAAGTGCAGGGTTTTTTTCTGTAAACATAGTTTGCCAGCAGTACTGATCTATTCTCTGCACTCATTGCTGCTAAACCTGTGCCAGGTCACACTCTGAATCCACTATTTACGCTGGAAAGCCCTTCCAACTGCATCAAATTGCTCGTTCTTTCATCCCTCTTTCTGTTGTGGTTCTGTTCTCCGAGCTGGAAGTTTTTGTTGCAAACGTTTCATCCCCTGGCTAGGCGACATCATCAGTGCTTGGGAGCCTCCTGCGAAGCGCTTGTTTGATGTTTCCTCCGGTGTTTATAGTGGTCTGTCCCTGCCGCAACCGGAAGCGGCAGGGACAGACCACTATAAACACCGGAGGAAACATCAAAGAAGCGCTTCACAGGAGGCTCCCAAGCACTGATGATGTCGCCTAGCCAGGGGACGAAACGTTTGCAACAAAAACTTCCAGCTCGGCGAACAGAACCACAACAACGAGCACCCGAGCTACAAATCTTCGCACAAACTTTGATCCCTCTTTCTTTTCTGAAAGTACCCGTCTTGGCTCTCTCTGTAAGCTGATGCATTGCATGGCTGCCCGTGTTAATTGAATATTTGCAACGTGGACGTCGCGAGCTTCACGTCTGGTGACAAACTCCATTTTCATCGTCTGATTCCATCCTGACCCTGGCTAATATCTAAGAATGGAGCAGACGAAACTCAGCTGTGGCCATGAGCTGATTCCTGACATCATGTCTGGCCCAATCCTAATTATACATGCTAACTCTCCCATTATATATTTAACTGGGCATTTCTCTCACCAATTGGATATTGATCTATGAAATAAAGCCTTAATGATGTGAAATATTTGCTGCTGACATTCCCAGCTCCAAACCTGTGGAAGCAAATATGCTTCGGTACTCCTTGTCTTGTATCTGAGCTCATACAAAAATCACACCAATCCATCAATCCTTTGACCTGTGAACCTATTGTTGTTGGTCAGGAAAAAATGTGTATTCGAATGACCTCAAGCAAATCAGCATGCCTATGTATAAAATGTCCCTCCCTGACAGCTGTTCGGATTGAAACTGATTTCGTCACTGCGTGTTCTGTGTCAAGAAGTGATTTTAGCATTCAATGACCGCAAGATATACTCGCGCATGCACACACACACACAAATACAGACACACACACGAGAAGGAATTGTCTTTTTTATGGTACAATGATGATATGGAAACATAAGTGAGTGGGGATTCCATTAACGGTTACTCAAAGTATTGGCTACAGATGTATCCAGTGCACGTACAGTATCAATATATTGGCACAGGTTTTCAATGCTCCCCATGCCAGAGAGGCAAATTTCCGTAGTATTACTCTTCCATCGTCTGCAAAGCTTTCCATGCTGGGCAATTATCTTGTCCCAGTTTATGATTTCGGAGCTGGTTGTGAGATGCAGATCCAGAACTTCATGAAATAAACCATTACAGTTGATGCTGCATTGTCTTTATTACATGTTTTCATTATTGTGATTTGGACCCTCCTTGGTTTCATTCCTCCAGTTCGTGCCTCTTTTTTGTCTTTTTCACTAAAAATTCACGATATGTTCTCGGTTAACTAATTGTATTTTTAAAAATTCTTAAATGCGAAACCTGCCGTCCTCTAGATCTTTGGCTCTATTGAATATCGAGTACTGGCATTGTGAAGCCCAGAATCGATGAAATGATGTCTTGTTCAGTCCCCGATTTGTGCACATGCTGCTCCATTTTAAACGGAGGCGGGTGGAGGCATCAACTTTGTCTCATGTCTATGTAAATTGGGCCAAACACAATGCATGTGTTTTTCACTCTCAGCTGAAGATGCAGTCTGTCATATGAGGAAGTCCCTCGAAGATTACGGTGAAGGAACCGGCATCGAAATTGTATCTGAGAGGCTTCTGACTCACTCCAGTTATGGAAAAGTTAGTGGAAGTGCTCGGAATGGCTTATTGGACGTTATGCTTTCAAGGTGGCTAGTTCGTGCTCGTGTATCCTGGTGGATCGACAGGCCTATCTGTCCGACGTAGTGTCTTTGCAGACCTTGTAATGCATTTTGCAGATGACATTCGCTTTACACCTGTTGTTAGCACAGCATCTTTTAGTTTCATCAGTAAATGTTTCAGTGTGTTGGTATGTTTCCGGGCTACCATGATGACAAGTCGTCAGAGTGGTTTGGTCGTTTCTCCAAATGTCTTTTGATGTATGGTTGTGTGGCTTTAATCTCTGGGCACGTTGTGCCTTCTTGTTTGGGTTTGTTGTTCAAGAATCTGCGGGCTCTGCTCATCGGGTACAAGTTCGCCTTGAATTATGCTTACAGATATTTTTATTCTATGGTTCATAGTTGGTGTTTTGTTGCAGTGTGTAGTGGTCTGTTTCAGTTATGTCCTGATGCAGCTTCATTCATCTGTTGTTGAGATGATTGCTCCTACAGTTGAGTACCGGCATGTATGTGTTGCTTTCCTGAAGACTGTTACATTCCACTGTGATACTCTAGGAAGGGCAGTATGTTTTCGCTCTCTTCCTCTTTGATGAAATGTATGGCAGTGAAGATGTTGTTAATGATATTATAGTATAATTCTAATATGTACCGCTTTAAGAAAATAAAGGTGTAATCCACATCGCGGATCCAAAGCTTGGTTTGGATCATGAGGAGATTGCTTCGTTCTTGTCTCTCCATAACTCATTCTGCAAAGAGTCCTAATATTGGTAATCTCTTGGGTGTCCTGATGATTTGTTTGTAAGTCTTACCGTTGAAGATGAAGTGCGTAGTGAGGCAAAGGTCCGATACCTTGAGAATGCTAGCCTGCTGGAGTTGGTGATGACTGTTGTTTATGTCCTTGGCTCGTCTCGTACTGAGGACAAACGTTCTTCGGCAAGAATAATTTCACTTGTTTTGAAAAGGACCGTAAGGTGGAAGGAGACCATGACATCGTTCTGTACTATCTTGGTGTCCTTGATGGTATTCCGGTATACTTGTCTGGAGTGGGTGGAGTGTCATGAGTCTTCTCCGAGGTAATTTAGTTCACAGTGAAGTTGTTTGGACGTGTGTATGTTGCTATGCCGCGAATTGAGAGTTTGGATCAGTCTCAGCCGGGGAGATGTGGGGGCGTTGTGTTGCTGCAGTTATGTGGGGTGTCATGGGGCTGGTTTCTGTACCTTAGGTTATCCCGAGAAACGGTGTGTCCGTTCAGTTTCATTCCTTGGAGAATCTGTCTTGTTAACATCGCCAGATTTGTGCAGTTTCTTCAGTAATGATTTGATACAGATTTCCAGTTGTGAAGCCGGGTACTGAGTCACGTTTTAGTGTATGTCGGTATCTGTGCGAGGTGAGTTCGTTTTTGCAACGAATTGTGTTCTGTTTAGAACGACGATCATGCACCCTTTGCCTGCCGGTAGGCTCACAATATTTCTTACTTTTCTGAGTTCTTCCAGAGTAGACATTTCTTTTGTGTTGACGGCGTACCCTCCTTTCTTCCTGCTTAGTGTGGGTGCTACTGCGTATCTGATTGTCTGCTGGGTTTATTCTCTATGTCTGTTATTTTAGCAGTTTTGATTCCAGTGCTGTGAGGAAGACATTTTAGTCCACGTCTCTGTATTTGTCGTTCATCCCTTGTACGAGGACGACTTTTCTTTTGTTTGTGTTAGTGGTCGATCAGACAGGTTCTTTATCAAAGCGTCTGAATTTTTAGTGTTCTTCTTCTGTGCAAACCTGTCCAGTTTATTTTCTTGTCAGGCTATTTTTCTTTCTCTGACTTGGTCTGCTGTTACTTGATGCTGATGATTCGTTGTAATGTGCTTGCCCAGTCCTGGTCAGACGTTTTGTTGCACGTTTGGCATGTCATTTCCAGTTGAAAATGGTTGTGTCAGAGTTAGGCACCATTAATCAATTCTCGCAAAGGTCTGCGACTAATCTATTCTGCTATTCTTCCCGCTCACGGAGTATTGGGAGGTGGTTTGAACTAGACACATCGTGAGCTGCCTGTTTTCAGAGGCATTTCTGTGGAGAGAATGCAGTTGTTAGCTCAAGGCGTTCAGTCGGACGGTGTTGGGTTCCCATCATTGGGCTTGTTTCAACGTATTGCGCACACAGGTGTTTGTTGTTTTTGAGAAGACTTGCAGCTCAGGTTGAGGTTCAGGTTGTAAATCTTCTCAAGATTCTCAAAATGGTGTTATGGCAATACAATTCCGCCATTGCCTCTGCGAATTCTGTTTTCTTGAAGTTTATTACTAGTTTTGCTTCGCTTAATCTTACAAAGAGCTCTGCAAACTCTGCCAAACTCCTGATGAAGGGCTTTTACCGGAAACAACGTCTCTCCTGCTCCTCGGAAGTTGTCTGACCTGTTGTCCTTTACCAGCAGCACATTCTCGACTCTAAACTGGAATATATGAAGCTCTCACTGTAACCCAACTGACCATGAGATGTTTCCATGACTCATTTAGATTACTGCATCATTCTGATAAACTGGTCAGTTTGTTATCCGGCCACAAATCTTTCCATGATTTTTTGCAACGTGGCTGGCACGTGTAGCATTCCAAAAAGCATAATTATTTTTATTAGAATATCCAATTTCTGGTGACGCATACAGAAATTTCCATCACCTTATCGGATAACACTGTCTGCTAATAAACACGCAGTAACCTCAACTTTGTGGTGTAAATGGCTTGGCCAACTTACTGTATATAGTCCACCAATGGTGGCATTAGATATGAGTCCTACTTTGTAAGGTCTTGATCTTCCGAGAGTCCCCACAAAATCGTTGACTCCTATCATGTTTGGGAACTAATGATTGCCGAACTCCACTCACTGTGACTCGGTTCGTTGAAAAATTCGTTGAGTATCTCATCCACTTCCTTCTGCGTCTGTGTGTCATTCAGAGTATTAAGTCTGTAGGAAAGCGTTGCTTTATTAGAATAGCATTCCTAACTCCACGTATTGCAAAATAGTATTAGTACATCCCATCTTATTACTGCATACGTCTTCGTACTGCAGCAATATTCCTTTCAACTGGTTTGTTTCGTCCTGAGACAGACGGTTGACGAAACTATCCACATCTTCAAGGACATTCTCAAGATGTACTGTATGTCCAGGCACATCCAACTCCACGACATCTTCATTTGTTTCTTCACACTGCAGAGTAGTAACAAACACGTATTTGGGCGGCCTAAGTTTCACTCTTGTTTTGAGCTGATCTCTCTGGGTAGCCCATATCACGTGAGGGAAACTACGAACTCCTCTCCCACAATTTTGGCCTTAGCATTCCGTAATGAAATTGCCTCCAGAAATCTGGTCGTCACATCTACTTTGGCATCAAGTTCTGGTTCCCTCTTTTAGTTTGAGGAAGAGGGCCTACAAATCAATCATAACCTGCAAGAAAGGTGCTTTGACGACGGGAATTGACAGAAATGTGTTTGTTTTGGTACTGCCTGCACTTGCCAACCAGTTGTCATGTATGACAAATATTGTGAAATTTAACCATATCCCGTGCAGTCTAGGCGAATAGAAGGGCTCTTATACCTTTGCCTGAGTGTTCCGCAGACTGTGGTGATTTCGTACTGGTAATTTATGTTTTAACCATAATACGTCCTGTCTGCACGCTACCAGTAACTTAACCTGGTACACTTCCACCCATTTCTCCTCTGCACTAACCTGCCGTGCTCTCGCCTTACGTAATATGATTCTATTTTTAAGATAACAAACCTCAGCAATATATTCTCATTCATTTCTGTGTATGTATATCCATATATTTATTCTTTCGCATTTCTGTTATCAGTCCATGAGTCTGTCAGGACTAAACACTTATGCCTGACGCTCTTCCTGTTCAGGCGTTTTTCATATACCATTTCCTCAAAACTCAACTCCTTCGTTTTTTTCATTGGTTTTTTGCTTCTTGCTGTGACTCATGGTAGGGGTATCGTGTTCCAGCAGTCTGCAAAAAAATTCAAAAATACGCTTCTTTCCACTTCTCAGTACGCTCCTCTTCCTTTGGCTTATCCGAACAAACGTTGTCCCTCCCACTTTAACTCTGATAAATAATTCTGAAGAGCAAGCTGCATTTCGTCGAATTGGTACTCTGTCAATCACTCTGACTGTTACTTCCCCAGACTTGATTTGGTTCTCCACCCTGTTCTGCCACAGGGGGAAGCTAAATATCTGTCCATCTGTTCCACAATTTAATACTTTCTTGAGTAACATTTCAGAATGATTGCAAGTTTGTTCATCTTTTACGATAAGATTTGTGGGCGGAGCGGTGGCACAGTGGTTAGCCTCACAGCGCCAGAGATCCGGGTTCAATTCCTGCCTCAGGCGACTGACTGTGTGGAGTTTGCACGTTCTCCCCGTGTCTGCGTGGGTTTCCTACGGGTGCTCCGGTTTCCTCCCACAGTCCAAAGATGTGCAGGTCAGGTGAATTGGCCGTGCTAAATTGCCCGTAGTGTTAGGTTAAAGGTACATGTAGGGGTATGGGTGGGTTGCGCTTCGGCGAGGCAGTGTGGACTTGTTCAGCTGAAGGGCCTGTTTCAACACTGTAAGTAATCTAATCTTAAAAAACAGATACTTAGCAAAATAAGTTCTCACAAAATTATAGATTTTTTCCCCTTCTCCCACTGTGCTTTCTGTGACTCCATTTTCTGTGCTTTCCATTTTTTATGAAAATCAAGAGCTAACTCCAGGCGCAGCTCCTCTACTTTGCCTGCGATTTCTTTTATTACTTGCATTAACTCCATTGGATTATCATTTATAAACACATCTTTTCCCACAGTGCCTTTATTAAACGAGCAGTAATGTGACTTAAAATGCCGCACCAGTTGGTGGTGATGTAAATTGCATAGAATGGGGAAGTAAATTGCAGGGGATTGGCAAAATTGGAATGTTGAGCTAATGCAAGGAACAACTTCTGCATGTCCTTGATAAGTATGTAACTGTCAGGCAGGGAGGAAGTAGTCGCGCAAGGAACCTGTGTTTTACTGAAGAAGTTAAATCACTTGTCAGGCGGAAGAAAAAGGCTTACGTAACGATGAGTCATGAAGGCTCAGTTTGGGCCTTTGAGAATGACAAGTTAGCCAGGAATGTCGGAAAGAGAGAGTGAAGAAGTGCCAGCAGGGGACATGAGAAATCATTGGCGCATACGATCAACAATAACACTAACGTTTCCTTAGGTCGATTAAGAATAAAAAAAGATTGAAGAAATATGGTGGCCAATCAAAGATAGCAGTGGAAAGGTATGCAAGGAGCATGAGGAGATGGGGCCGCGCGAACTGAATACTTTTCATTGGTATTCGCACTGGTAACAGGCAATGTTGTTGAGGAGAATACTGAGAGACAGGCTATTGGACCAGATGGGATCGAGGGTGACAAGGAGGATGTATTATCAGTTCCGGAATGTGCGAAAATACACACGTCACCTCGACTAAATGGGATTTAACCTTGGATTCACGAGGAAGCCAGGGAGGAAATTGTAGAACCTTTGGCTTTGATCTTTATGTCGTCATTGTCTGCAGGAATAGGGCCAGAAGACGAAGACTGGAGGATATCACATGCTGTCCCCTTCATCAAGGAGGAGCTTGGAGAGAAGTCTGGCAAAAATAGACCAATCAGCCTTGCATCGGTTGTGGGCAATGTGTTGCAAAATGTTATAAGACATAAGGTTTATAATCATCTGTAAAGGAAGGATTTAATTAGGAATAAGCAGCATAGTTTTGTGAAGGGTTGGTCGCGCCTCACAAATCTAATTGATACTTCCGATAAGGTTGTCAAACAGGTGGATAAAGTTAAAGCGGTTGATTTGCTGCAGATGCATTACTGTAAGGCGTTTCGTAGGTTTTCCCACAGAAGGCGATGGCACAAGATACGGAGGCATGAGACTGATGGTGATTTAGCAGCTTGGATCGCAAATTGGCTAGCTGAAAGAATACAGAGGGTTGTTGTTGATGAGAAATGTTCATCTTGGAGTTCTGCAATGACTTACTTTGGGACCACTGCAGTTTGAAACGTTTATGGACGGCCTGCATGAGGGCATAGAAAGATGGTTCAGGAATGTTGCAGATGACACTCAATTCGGTGGAGTTATGGGTAGTGCTGAAGGATATTGAAGGTCACAGTGGGACATAGATAAGCTGCAGAGCTGGGTTGAGAGGCGGCAAATGATCGTTAATACGGAAAAGGTGTGAGGTCATTCATTTCAGAAGGAGCAACACGAATAAAGAGAACTGGGGTAACGGTAAGATTCTTCGAGCTGTCAATGGTCACTGAGGTCTCAGTGTCCAGTGTCCAACCGCGAATTTGCCACCCATGTTGACTACAGTTGCTGGAGGAATTGAGCTTCGGTGCCCGGAGACCATGCTGCAGCTGTATAGATTTCTGGCCTGGTCGCACGTGCAGTATTCCATGCAGTTCTGGTCAGTGCATGACATGTACGATGTGAATGCTTTCGAAAGTGTTCAGAGGACATTTAATAGGATGTTTCTCGGTATGGAAGGAAGGTCAAACGTGGAAGGGCTGAGGTATTTGAGACTGTTTACTTTCGAGAGAAGACGTTTGAGAGGTGATTCATTGAGACGATTAAGGTCATCAAACGATTAGATCAGGTGGACATTGAGAGTGTATTTCCACGGTAATGATGGTGTCAGAGCTTTAAGTTGAGGGGTAGTAGATGCAGGTCAGATATCAGCGGTAGATTCATTAATCAGAGGACAGTCGGGGCGTTGAACGCACTGCCTGCATCAGTAGTAGACTCGCCAAGCTTCAGGACATTCAAATAGTCATTGGAAAAACATATGGATGAAAATAAAATCGTGTACGATAAATAGGCTTCAGATTGGCTCCACACGTTGACATCACATCGAGGGCCGAACGGCCTGAATTACTCTGTAACGTTCTATGTTCTTAGTAATATAATTTTTCCTCCTTCCTTCTTTATGTGTCTTAACCGCTATCTCAAACTTTCTGGTTACAATTAATAAACACTCAAAATAGCCAGTTTAACATCTTAATAATTTTTGTGTAAGTTAGCTCGATGTTCTCAACGGTTTCTTTTTCAGATGTTTCATCACGATGGTCAGGTAAAAACATTATCATTGAGAATCTTTGGTGAAGCGGAGTGCTGTGTCCCGCGTCTGCATGTATTGGTCATGGTTTCTTATGATGTATGATGTCATTTCCCGTCAGTTTTTTTTTCAAAGGAAAGGTAGCTGTGATCGACGTCGGCGTGTTTATTGATGAATTTCTGGTGAGAATGCTATGCTTTATGTTTTAATACTTTATTGCTGGAACAGCACAGCAGGTCAGGCAGCATCCAGGGAACAGGAGATTCGACGTTTCGGGCACAGGCCCTTCTTCAGGAATGTGCAGAGAGTGTTCAGCAGGAGAAGATAAAAGGTAGGGAGGAGGGACTTGGAGGAGGGGCGTTGGAAATGTGATAGGTGGAAAGAGGTCAAGGTGAGGGTGATAGGTCGGAGTAGGATGGAGGTGGAGAGGTCAAGAAGAAGACTGCAGGTCAGGAAGGCGGTGCCGGGCTGGAGGGATTCGGCTGAGACAAGGTGGGGGGGGAGGGGGGATGAAGAAACTGCTGAAGTCCAAGTTCATCCCCTGTGGTTGGAGGGTTCCCAGTCGGAAGATAAGACGCTCCTCCTCCGACCGTCGTGTTGTTGTGGTTTGGCGGTGGATGAGTCCAATGACCTGCATATCCTCGGTGGAGTGGGAGGGGGAGTTGAAATGCTGTGCTACAGGGTGGTTGGGTTGGTTCGTCCGGGTGGCCCAGAGGTGCTCTCTGGGCCACCCGGACGAACCAACCCAACCACCCTGTAGCACAGCATTTCAACTCCCCCTCCCACTCCACCGAGGATATGCAGGTCATTGGACTCATCCACCGCCAAACCACAACAACACGACGGTCGGAGGAGGAGCGTCTTATCTTCCGACTGGGAACCCTCCAACCACAGGGGATGAACTTGGACTTCAGCAGTTTCTTCATCCCCCCTCCCCCCCCCCACCTTGTCTCAGCCGAATCCCTCCAGCCCGGCACCGCCTTCCTGACCTGCAGTCTTCTTCTTGACCTCTCCACCTCCATCCTACTCCGACCTATCACCCTCACCTTGACCTCTTTCCACCTATCACATTTCCAACGCCCCTCCTCCAAGTCCCTCCTCCCTACCTTTTATCTTCTCCTGCTGAACACTCTCTGCACATTCCTGAAGAAGGGCCTGTGCCCGAAACGTCGAATCTCCTGTTCCCTGGATGCTGCCTGACCTGCTGTGCTGTTCCAGCAATAAAGTTTCAACTTTGATCTCCAGCATCTGCAGACCTCACTTTCTCCTTTATGTTTTAATAGTCTTTTAATCCTTCATCTGACAAAGCTGCAACTACCTTAGCAGCTCTGCCCACCAGCCTAGTCTGAAGTAGCATATCCCACAAGGTCTGTGACCACTCGATCTGACTCAGCATATTTCCAACGAAATAAAGAAGCTTTGACATCGTCCTCAACAAATAGTGGCAATATTCTAACACACTTCTGTGCGGCAATGCCTTTTGTCTTCATCTTCATGCTTTTAACTTGACTTTCCTGACGAATTAGGAACTTCTGAAAATTCAAATTCTCTGACATTTTCTCGTTCCCATTCTTTTCTCTCTCTCAATTTCCTTAAGACCCTTCTTCCCCTTTCTTTTTGCTCTCGTTCTCTTTTTTCCACGCTCACTTTCTTCTTTCTCTTTCCCTCTCTCTTTCTTCTGTCTTTGTTTCACTCTCTTTTTCATTCTGCTCTCTCTGTTTCTTCTCTTATGGCTGCTCTTTCCTTTTCTTTACTGCATTTACGTCAATTACAATTTACGTTTTTTTCCAAATCTCCTCCACCATCTGTTTCTCAGATACACTTAAGTGCTTGGCGAATTCCATAAGAATTTCAGCTGTCCTATTGTCGCTGTTTAGAACCAATCATAAAGTGTTTGCTAATTCTAGCAATATATACTTAAGCTGTCTTTATAAACTTTCTTTGCACAAACGGCGAGCAACTTCAAATCCCAAAATCTTATAAGCAATGTTAAGATCCATTGTCCTCATTTTTAATTGAACAAACCACATGTAACCAAAACTAAACAAACATTTTCGTCTTCGTTTATTTATGAATCGAGGACACCACTTGGCAAATGCATAAATCAGCTGAGACCTTTTGTGCACCACAGCTCTACCAATCTGTTCAAACCTCCGACTGGCCTTATTTAAACCTGAGCAAATCTCGACCCCGCCGCTCCATATTGTTAAGACACAGCTGGGATCCCCCTCCATTAATTAAACTAAACTCCCAGAAAGCCTTCCCATCATTTCGTAATCTCTTAAGATAGGAGTGGCAGAGAACTATCAAATTCCACTGTGTGCAGAAAAGAGCATCAATTTACTCTTTGAATCGAAAGTGAACATCAAGAGCAGCTATTCGCAACTCTATGTATCCCTCCTCTTAACTGCTTATTACTGCCTCCAACTCTGTAACGATATGCTGTTTCAACAGGACACTTAATAAAATCACATCAATGTAATTTTAGAACGACACAGCCGCTTTCGTCTTCTGTGATTTCACTCTTCCGTCTGCTGAATTTCCTGGATCATATTCTTTTTTTTTCTGAGAAAGTATTTCATATGAAAGTTATATTTGACAGTGTGTTTCTTACATTTCGGAGAGCAGAATATCAGTTGTCGAGGCGTTCCTGTGTAGATGGCAGCTGCTCTCTCTGATTTTCAAAATGTCTGCATTGTCATATCCCTAACATCGGATCATTGAATTGGTTTTCGCAGTTGTGGCATAACTTAAACTCACTGGTGAAATTTGAATTGTTGTCAAAACAGCAACGAAGTCTTCTCCATTCATTTCATTGCCACCTGTTTGATACTTTCAAATTTCCCGTACACTCTAGGACTGCCAACTATTCATATACACAGACACTTGTGAACTCTCAGTTCAGTACAACATTTACTCTCTCTCTTAAATGTTCACGCCTTCAACTTCAACATCATAAAAGAACCTTCCCATGCGTCACGTTTCCCAAATGATATTCTTTCTCTCCTGCTTTTATGATTTCCCTGATTTGCCTCGTCTACCAAGGTTACCTTACCCATTCTGCACGACGCTTCTTTTTCCTTGGAATGAATCATTGTTATTTCTACTAAATTAATCCCAGAAGCTCCACTCATTGCGATTCCACTACCTTTACTGATGGACTCCTCTCCCAATCAATTCTTCCTAACATCTCTCTCATGCGTCTGTATTTGCTTTTATTCAGCTTCATGCCGTTACCTCAGGATCTAACTTCTCGCTCTCATACTGCAGCGTAAATTCAGTCATGTTGTGACCACTGCCTCCTAAGAATTCCTTCACCTTAAGCTCACGTACCAAGTCTGTCACATTGCACAACGCTAAACCAGTATTGCTCGTGACTTAGTATGCCTCATCACAAACTGCTCCAAAAAGCCATCTCGTAAATATTCCACAATTTTCTTTTCGTGCAATTCACTACTAAATCGATGCTCCCAGTTTACTGCATTTCAAATTTCCCATGAACACTGTAACTTTGCCTTTCCTGCATATCTTTTGTATCACGTGTCATATCTTGCGCTCTAATTCCTGACTACTTCATGAGTGCTGGAACTAACTTCAGCTGTGTCTTTTTTTATTTCCCTTTACGTTGCTTCAATTCTACTCACATAGATTCTGTGCCATCAGGTTCAATATCTGTTCCTGCTGTTGATTTAATTTCGTTTCTTTTCCTGACGAGGCAACTACACACTCTCGACCCAGTTGTCCATATTTTCGATAGATTGTATATACTTAAATATTCAGTTTCCAATCCCAATTCCTTTGCAGCCACGTCTCTGTGATGCCCACGACGTCTTACGAGGTCATTTCAATCTGCGCCACAAGTTCACTTACTACATTTCTTATGCTGTGTGCATTCAGAGAAAACACTTCAGGCCTGTATGGACCTTCACACTTCTCATTGTCATTCATTTTTCGAGTATGTTTGAAGATCGCTTGCTAACACTCTCCATATATTGCATAATGTGTTTTTTACTGTTCCAGAGATTTTAATAATCTCTCCTTAGTTTCGGTTTCTCCTTTACTTTGTGTTTTCTAATTTCACCTACAACTGAAAACTCCCCTTCTTCTTCCCCATCTCCCGCGCACCATTTACTTCAATGCCATTCCTGTACTCTTAGTTCTGCGATTTGCAAGGACTCTGGTACCAGCCTGGCTCAGATGAATGCATTGCCATTGAAAAAAATCCCTTCTTCCCCGATCCTGGCGCCAAGATTCCATGAATTCAAATGCATTTCTCCCACACTAATCTTTTAGTGAGCCAAGATTTTACCTACTGAATCTTAGTGACCCTGTGCCAATTTGACCGTGGCTCAGGTATTAATGCAGATATGATAAGCTTTTTGGATCTGGTTAGTGATATGGTCAAGAATATAGGTTCCAGATTAAGTCATTTTGTCGAGTAAAAAACGAGAGTCAGAGCGACACACGTACGCAAATGTCTTAAAACAAACAAAATAAAGTAAACTTTCCAGTGTTCCATAATAGTTGACACACAACAATTGGAAAAAAGTGTCGCACACATTGTCTTTTGTTAGCAAATATGTTTCCACCTTATAATTCGATAACATACCGACATTAGTCTGCATTACTTTTAAAAGATCGCTCGATCCCGTCATAATATGTGTTAAAATATGCACATCTTATGCTTAACATTGAATCCCGAGGTTTAGTCTCCTACGCAAAAGAAAAATGTGTTTCCAACTGATATACGTTATTCAAAATCGTGAATTCTTTAACAGGATTTCTTGTCATCCTTCAAAGTAAAGGCCTTCATTCCACAAACGAGCAAAGGAAAATCTCCTTGAAACTCTTCAAAAACAATCATACATTTTCTTTTGATCAGTTGATGAAAAATGCTCACAGTATATTAAGTATGGTCTTAATAATGCCTTTTCCATTTGCAATAAAACATTCCTGCAATTGAAACAATATTTTCCTGTTTACCTTCCAAATCAGTTGGAGCATCTGCAGATTAACTATAGACGATTCATGTAAAGGAATATGGAACTTGTCAATCGTCCTGCATTTAAATTGTTTACCATTGTGTTATCCTTCCGGCCAAAATGGACAACTCAGTTTTTCTTATTTCGGCTTGTGTTTTACTCATTAGCATTCCGTGCTAAGTTACAATGCAGACTCATTACTTCCATTTGATGACGTTTTGAGTTACCATCCTGATATTTGTGCTATGTTATCTTCAATCCATTCAGTCAATTCATCCAACTCTTCGACATGGATTATTGTTTATTGATGAACTCACATAGATCTCTGCGACAATTCACTACTAATAGCTTTGCAAACTGAAAATAAGCATGTGACTTTACTCCCTGTTTCCAATTAGCGACAACTTCCCTGATCCAGTCTATCTGCTCAGATAGTTTGAATGGCCTCGTCCTTCTAAATAATGTACTCAATTATCTGAATGACGTAATTCTCTAGTTGTGGGTCACTCCTGAGACGGGCAGAACGATCTTCCCCCTGTCTCATTGAAATAACACTGATTGACAGAATCGGTTGTCCTCAACATATATAACAGCCTCGAGGGGGGAATGGAAAGAACAGAACACGGGTCAGGGGCAACATTTTGACATTTGGCTGCATCATTAATAATGCCCATGGCTAATCTGATCCTGTCTGACCATGCCGTTCGTGTTTGTTCCCAATAAACATGAACTCTCCTGTCCAGCAATGTTCAGTCCATCTGAAAACTGAATATCTTCAATAACCGAGTTCCTTCTTCTCACTGAGGATGAGGATACCACAGATAGTGCAAATCTAAAGAGAAACGGATATCCTTATTTCAATGGACAACCTGTCATTTTCAAGCCGTGTTTACCTCAGCTCAAAGCACGAATGATTTCGAGACATCAGGACGCAATAATTAGGAAAATGCAAATTTGGCCCTCGAAAACGGTACCGCATTACCGTTCAAACGTTCCAATCAAGTATGCATCAAACTCAGCCTTTGTTGTTATCTACAGAAGAGAAGACGAGGCAGCAATCCACCACATCAGCATTAAATAAAGGATCTGAATTAAGGGATTTGGATTGCCGAGTCTGATACTGCATTCAATAATGTCTCGTATGTTTCTCAATATCATTCTCCTGCTTTATTCTCAACAACTCTCATTACCCTTATTCATTAAAAACGTTTTTTTAATCTCTATCTTGAAGTCAACAGTGTCCGTGTCTTCGCTCATTTGTTTGTGTGTTTGACCACGTGTTTTTCTGTGTCTCTCCATATCAGCCTGAGTGTTTCGATCTGAGTTTTTAACAATTTATGTGTGGCAGTAATGTTGCAATTTTTGCCGAGTCTGCATGGTATTTCTGTGTCTCCATCTATATGCAATAACGTAACTGACATTTCGGGATCGAGAAAACTGATGTCAAATCTGACAATGGGTTTTAAGTAAGAATTGCACTTCACTGAATATTAATCCTTTCTCAGTTTTTGGGACGTGGACATTTCGAAATCGCCACAGGAATCGTCCTGTTTTCGACTAATAATGTCGGTTCCTCGCAACTTGTGCGAGGGTCGCGGTGGCGGATGAGGGAATGGACATTGGGCATATCACCGTGTTGTATCTACACAGTGGTGTTAGCGGAGGGATATTGTGTATTCAACAGAGAGCGTGAATGGAAGAAAGTGCTGCTTTCAAGTCTGGGGTTGTGGAGCATGAGCCTTGATTGGAATTAGGGGCAATAACAGTTGTACAGAGAGTGTGAAGAAGGAGAGAGACTATGGTGACACTTATCCTGGCAGAGTGTGGAGGATAAAGACATTTGCCCTATATGTCTGGACATCATCTCAGATCACCTCAGCTTCAATGTGAGCCTCGTCGAATGCCTTGTCCAACTATATTACTAATAACACCACAGACTATGACGCTCATTCCACAGAATCACATTTGGGTGAAGCTTACAGATAGCAAGGAGAAACAAACATTGATGCAAACGAAATGCAAACTATCGTGCAAATTTAGTACATCTTATGTTCTGGAAATTAGACGTCACAATATCGTGGGTGATACTACTACAGTGCTGTTGGACAATCTCAAGTTTTATCTAAACTGTGTAAACTTAAAAAAAAACTGTCAAGTCGTGAAATCTAAATACCATTAGGTTATTTGAGATAATTTGAAGGGTATGTTGTGAACCAAACAAGATACAAGGTTATTTCGGATTTGTGTTGTGTGTTCAAAATAAATAATTAATAAATTTGTTCTGAATCAGAGAAATAGTGACAAGTTCACTTATTCTAGTTTTGGAGCGTAGATCGGCTTAATGGTCATTGGAGAGCGAGAGAGTATTCTGGGCAAAACGTTACAGAATTTGTTTGAAAAGAATTCTGCTTCACTTGTAGCATCACGTGACTGCCATATTTTGATTTGCAGTGCAGTTCTGCTGCCTGCCCCATTTCACTGCGAGACTGCTTCAGTTGTCAGAACTGCACTCAGTGACCTACTCTAGCTCCTGATGCAGTAACTCCTCCATTTTAATATTTTTATTATTCTGATGGCCTCACCGTGTTGACACGTTCGAATTTGACACATTCCACAATACCCTTTAAGATAATAATCGGAATCTTCCCTTCCAGTGGCGTGATATTCTTTGTTTAATGTGAATGTGTTTCCATCTGCTTCTCTCCCTGAACATGATTAGTCGTCCTGTAATATCAGTGATAACAGCCTTATGTAGTTTCAGAAACAAGGAATTTGTGCACCTTGTGTTATTTTTCATTTCCCCCAGTGTGGCATTCAACCCTGGAGAGGGATTTGAAGCGCTTTGACACCCGTCTTTGGAACTTGTTCAAGAATATCATTTGCTCGAAAAAATTATACAGTTCTGTCATCATCTGCAGTGTGAAAGAAGAGATCAGCTTTTACGTTCAGTGACCCTTCCACAAAACTCTCTGTTTTTCCAGTAAGCGTTGCTTTCGTTTCAGACTTCCAGTATCCAGAGATATTTATTTTTTTATTGAATATGTGCTCCATGCCTCTTCATTTCTGTATAAACTCTTCAGATCTGGTAGCCTGTGAGAACTAAAGGAGCAGAGAACACGTTTGACGTCCTGAGTGACTTTTCTTCAGAACTGAAAAGGATAGGAAAATGTGATTTGTAATCGATTGGCAGGGGTGGAGGGTTGACGGGAAGCTGAGGGGGTGAAGACGCCGTGCAAAAGACAAATTTGTGCTTAATTTCGTTGAGAGAGACATAGATATAAAATGGTTGGAAATTAATATGTGAATGCGGATATGAGCTATCCGTGTTGAGTGCAAGATGAACAACATATTATCAAGAAATAGTCATCGGGAGAACAAGAGGGAGGACTAATAAAAAATGGAGAAGTCTGAAGTGTTGGGGCTGTACAGTTATGGAATTGAATACTAACTCCTGCAGGCTGTAAGTTTCTAAAGTGTAAATTGAGCTGTTAGTCGATCTTTGGTTGTGCTTCATTGGAAATGGAGAGAAGCACAGGACCACTCTGCTCGTATCAGAGCATGGTAGGTTATTGAAATCGGAATCAATTAGAATATCACGGATACTCCCACAGAGAGAAAGTGCTCCTCAAAGCAGTCTCTGTTAGGTCTTGCTAATGGAAAGGATATTGTATTGTGAGCAGCAATGACAGAAGACTGCATTAACAAAAATCTCGTGAACTGCTGTTTCACGTGGGAGACATGTTTCGACTTGGTAAGAAATGAGGAACGAGTTTTTAACCTTTTCAAGTATCTTGTATTTATTATTGTCCGCGGATTGCATAGTTGCATATTGAAACCTCTGCAATACCAGTATAAATCGCACTTTGTAAACATTATTTTCGTCTTTTTAATCACAAGCTGTTCACTAAATCCCGACTACAATGCATAGGGAACATTCTGTTTGCCACGTATGTTGTCTGTTTTAAAACAATTAGCTCGATTCAACCAACACTTGCAAATCTGATTTTTTTTTCCCAATGGCGATTGTAACAAGAACACTTTGTTATGTTGTAGCTTAATCAAACAAGTTTCAATGCCATCCATAAATTGCATGCTTGGCAATTTATAGCTACATTTATCAGACCAATGATTCCCTAACCCGTACTAACAGCTTCAGCTTGCCTGGCCATCTATGATTTCGTGTCTTCCGATTCCCTCTCTCTCTAAGTTGGTAAATCATATTTGCCAGTCCTCGATAGACGCCCAGACACTCGTGATTCCAGAAAGATCACCGTCAATGCCTCCAGACTCTCCTCAGCTATCTCCTTTGAACAATGCACTGTGATGTTTTTTTTTCCCTCTGGGTGATTTATCCAACTTCACACATTCCAGCGTTGTCGGCAATTTTACCTGAGTGATCGTCACGACATTCAAATCTGCCCCGACTCGCGAGATTCTAGCCGTCTGCCGGCGCTTTGCACCGAGCAGAATAGTGCAAGGAACCTATTTAATTCCTCAGCTATTTCTTTGTTTCCCATAACTGCTTCTCCAACCTGATATTCCAATATTTGTTCTTGCCTCGTTCTCTTCACCGTTATACATATAAAAACATATTTTATGCTATTAACTGGTATACCGTCAAATCCATCTTCTCCACCATTTTTTATGTTCATCTCTGCTGGTATTTAACGACTTTCTAAACCTGTGGATTAACAATCATCTTCAGTAGATCATATGCTTTGCGTTTTGGTTTTTATGCTGTCCCTGACCTCCCTTATCAGTCATGGATGTCTTTTTCTCCTCTGAACATGTTTCTTCTTCCTGAGGATGATTGGGAGATATTACTTTACTCTTCTGGAGCTGGGCGATAAGTCAAGTTGTGAGAAGATTTGTTACTCTGGTTGATGTTATGGATGCAGTTTGCTCGCAGAGTTGGAAGGTCCGTTTTCATAAGTTTCATCCCCATATTGGGTCCCATCATGAGTGAGCCTCCGAATGAAGCACCGGTGGGATGAGTCAAGCTTAGAGTGTTGATGGAAAACGACAGAAGGTCAGGCAATTTCCGAACGGAAAGAAATTCGATGGTTCGGGCAAAAGTCATTCATCAGGAATGAGGATGGGAGCCTCGGGGGTGGCACCTCCCATGAGGACCATGAACAGTTCATCAACTTCTCAAACACATTCCAACCCGAACTAAAATTCACCTGGACGATCTCTGACATATCTGTCCCGTTTCATGGACCCGGCCATCTCCATCAACGAAGACCAACCAACATTGACATGTTTTGCAAAGTCACAGACGTCCACAGCCTCCTTGATTACACCTCCTCCCACTCTAACTCCTGCAAAAATGCTATCCCTTATCCCCAACTGTTCCGCCTCTACCGCATCTGCTCCCAGGAGGACAACTTCCACCACAGAACACACCAGATGACTTACTTCTTTAAAGACAGCAACTTCCCCTCCCGTGTAGTTGAAGATGCCCTCCAGCAAATCTCATCCATGTCCCGCACCTCCGCCCTTGAACCCCACCCCGACAAACTCAACAAGGACAGAAAGCCTCATCGTCATCTTCCATCCTATCAACCTCCGCATAAATCACATTATTAACTGACATTTCTGCCACCTCAAAACGGACCGTATTACAAGGTATATATTTCCGTCCCCACCCCAAACACTTTCCACAAAGACCGTTCCATCCATTACTTCATGGTCAAGTCCAAGCGCTCTCCCCCACCAAAAAGACCCACCCTCCATTCCTGTCACCTTCCCTTATCCCCACAGAATTGCAAAACCTGCACCAACAGCATACCCATTACCTCCATCCAAGGCCACAAAGGAGGCTTTCACATGCATCAAAGTTTCATCTTCACTTCCACTTGAGGGTAGTGGAATCAAGGGTTATGGAGATGAGGCAGGAACAGGATATTGACTGAGGATGATCAGCCATGATCATAATGAATGGCGGTGCAGCTCGAAGGGCAGAATGGCCTATGCCTGCACTTATTGTCTATTATCCATTGCATACATCTGACCTGTACCACCTGTCAATCTTCCTTCCCATCTATCCGTTCCAATCACATCCTTACCCACCTCCATCCAATTATTGCACTCTCAGCTGCCTTCTCCCCAGCTCCAACCTCCCACCCCCCCCCCCCGCCCACATTTATCTCTCCACCCTGGAGGCTGTCAGACTCATTTCGGATGAAGGGCTTTTGACCAAAACGTCAATTTTTCTTCTCCTCGCTTGCTGCATCACCTGCTTTGCATTTCCAACAGCATTGTATTCTCGACTCTGATATCCAGCCTCTGCAGTATCCATTTCTGCAAAACAGCTGGTATGGCCCGCTTTCTATTTATGCGTTTAGAGTTCTTTGGATAGTGATGTCATTTCCTCTGGTGATGTCATTTTCTGTTCTTTTGCGCAGGGAGTAGTAAATGGGATCCAAGACAATGTGTTTATTGATTGATTTCTGGTTAGAATGCTATGCTTCTAGCAATTCGTGCGCGTGTCTCTGTTTGTCTTGTCCGTGCATGGATGTGCTATCCCATTCGACGTGTTGTCCTTTGTCATCTCTGTATAAAGATACTTGCGATTGTGAGACATTGTTTTCTGTTTTGGCCAGTTGATTTTCATATATCTTCTTGTATATGTCATGATGCCTGTTTGTCCAACGTAGTGTTTATTAGAGTTTTTGCAAGGTATATTTTGTTAATGATATTTGTTTTCCTTCTTGTCTGTATATGGTCTTTGAAATTTATCCGCTGCCGATCTCATGCGTTGTTGGGTTTGTGGGCTGCTATGATGCCAAGGGGCCAAAGTAGTCGAGCAGCCATTTACAAGATGTATTTGATATAGGTGATAGTGGCCAGAGATTCTGGACTTGTTTCGTCTGCTTATTTGTGTTTCTTGCTGATAAATCGGTGGAGTGTGTTCATTTGGTACTCGTTCTTATTATATACCCTCGACATGTGATTTTGAAGTTCTTCTGTGCTGCAGTGTGTGATGGCTAGTTGGAATAATGTTCTAATGCAGCTTTGTTTATGGGTATTGGGATGATTGCTTCTGTAGGTCAGCTGGTTTCATCTGAAGGACAATATCGTCAAGCGAGTGGACTTATGATTTCGCACCAACTTCACCCTCAACACAAAGCTTACAGATATACAAACGGTGCGCACATGGTACCTCTTATGACATGCTTCTTAGCAAAGACAGTAATGCGGAGACTCGAACAAAAGGCTCTACCTACTTTCCAGCCCAAACTTCGAGTGTGCTACGTGGATGACAATTTTGTCATCACGAAACAAATCAAATTACAGGAAGCCCTCAAGACGTTCAATAATAACCTTACTGGCATACACTTTATTAAGAAGCAGGCAACCATGTCCAAACTCTTATTCTGAGATGTTCCAGTAGAGCGAACAGCCAATGGGGAACTTCAAACCAGTCTGTACAGGAAAACAAAACATTCAGAACAAATACTGAACTGCAGAAGCAATCATCCCTAAACCTACAAATGAAGCTGCATTAGAACATTAGTTCAACAAGCAACCAAACATTATGGTACAGATGAACTACGAAGAGGAAACGAAAGCTACCTATACATTGGATTCACAGACAACGGGTATCCAATGAACATAGTCTGTCGATTTTTCAGCAAAAAACCTAAACAAGCAGACAAAACACGGCTAGAAACTGAGCTAATCTCCACTACATTAAAGACATCTCGTACATGACTGACAGATGTCTCACACCACTTGGCATCGCGGGAGTTGACAAATCCACCAACACAATAAAATAGCAACTATTGAACTTGAAAGATCCTATGAATACAGCAAGAAAATCTAATGTCATTTACAAAGTACCTTGCAGGAACAGTAACAAGCACTACATCTGGCAAAAAGGCAGAAGAGTCGCCAGCAGGTCACATGATCATCAACTGGCCACAAAACGACATGACGCACTCCAACTAGTATCCTTACATACAGATGAGGAAGGACTCCACGTCAACACATCCATCTTATGTGGTGCAGAAAATATCCAACCTTCAATTCAGTTAGCTTTTCAGTTACTCACACCTTTTTTTAAAAAAAAATCTAATCTCTCACAGTTTCTCATTTTCACCAGTCAGTCTGTTCATGGTTTATCTATAAGATTTGATGTCTCTTCCTCTGTGGAACTGACAGGGCCTCCGTCACTGAGTGAGTAAATCAGGGCAGTGGAATCAGAAGATGATGGACATGGCACCAAAACCTGCTCGTAAAAATTTAAATTCAAAGCAGTTCTAGGAGACTGTCAGTCACTATTGCAACCTTGAATATTTATACAAACAAAGATACAAAAACAGAACAAAAAACTGTATACTGGACAACTTGACATCAGCTATGAGGAAAGAATTAGCCAAACGTGATAATTTGACAGTTGTCGAATCATGATAAGACTCGGCTGAATCATCTTTGAAAAACTTGCACAGTGTGTGTTCGTTGATGCATCCACAAATTAGA
The DNA here is from genome assembly GCF_037043375.1 of Chiloscyllium plagiosum. Classification (NCBI taxonomy): domain Eukaryota; kingdom Metazoa; phylum Chordata; class Chondrichthyes; order Orectolobiformes; family Hemiscylliidae; genus Chiloscyllium; species Chiloscyllium plagiosum. The sequence continues at coordinate 24,709,118 of NW_028270190.1, forward strand.
AACTGCGGGCGGTGTGTGTGTGTGTGTGGGAGGGGGGGCCGGTGGGGTGCGGGGGTGGTATGTATTTGAATTTGCATTGTTTTTGACATAGTTTCTGACAGTTGAAAGAAAGTCCACGGATGAGGGGAGAATATACCACATGGGTTCAAAAATAGTTAATGGGGACAATACAGAGAAGAGCACTAGTTTCTGGATTGCAAGCACTTATGCATAGTTGCCACATGTATCAGTATCGGGATAAAATCAAATTGCAAGGCAGCTAAATTATTCGTATGTGGGAAACGATGAGAATGCGTTTTATTTTGTATGAACGAAATCGGGTGAGTTTGGGAAATGTTGTTGACCAAAAGGTCTGTATGACGTTGATCATGAGTCACCAAAAAATACACACTTACATGTAAATGATTGGGGCAATAAATAGCCTAATGCCCTTCATTGAGAAATGCTTCAAAACGTAAGTATATTTAACTTCTTGCAACGGTAGAGACTTGTTGAGAGCGGATTTGGTTAGAGATAGAGAGGAACTTAACGTTGGAATCCACGGTAGAAAAGCAGGACACTGACAGAACACAGAAAGCCAGGCACAATCAGAAGGTAGAGAAGTTGACGTTTTGGCTGTAACCCTTCTTCAGGTCTGGGAGTGGGTATAGGGGGACCTGCAGATAAAAATGTGGCGGGGTCAGGTGAAGACAGGTAGAGTTATGACCTGTTCGGTCAGTGAGATGAATGGATCCGGTTGGTGGCAGGGAGGAATAGAAAGAAGGGGAAGTGGCTGGAATGGGAGTCGGGCGATGGGAAGGGAGGATATTTTGAATTGGAAAACTCAATGTCGAGTCCTCGGATCTGTAGGGTGGCCAGTTAGAAAATGAAATGTTGTTCCTCCAGTTTACGGTTTGGCTCATTATAGAAATGGAGGAGTCCATGCATGGTCATGTCGGCAAGGGAGTGAGAATGGGAATTTAAATGGGTAGTGACTGGGTGGTACTGCAGGACCCTGTGAGCCCTGCTGAGCATGCTGGGCAAAACGTTCTCTAAGTTTACAATAGTCTCCTCGATATAGAGCTTACCACATCAGGAGCACATGATGCAGCAAGCTTGTTGAGAAGCGAGGAAAGTGAAGCTTTGTGTCACGCTGTAAATGTTTTTGTGTCCTTGGATGGGGTGAAGGGTTGGTGTACTGGCAGTCTTCTGTTTGATTTCGGGTTGCAGGGAAAGGTAGCTGGGGGTTCAGGGTGGTTGGGGGCGGGGGCGGGGGGTGACTGCCACAAAACAAGTACTGACAAATGGAACAGTCCTTTTGAAAGGTAGAGAACTATGGGGAGGGAAATATGTTCTTGGTGGTGGTGTCTAGTTGGAATTGGAAGAAATGTTTAAAGATATTGCGTTGAGTGCCGAGAAAGCTGGTGTGGTATGTGAGGACAAGGGGGCCTCTGTGATTGTAACGGTCCGGATGGTGGTGATTGTTAACAGTGGAACTGGGAATAGAGATGTTGTTATGGCGTTCTGCCTGAATGACAGAAGGGGAAAACAAATTGTTCCAAGCAGGTGGACATCTCGTATCCTTCAGAGTAGAATGAGAGATTATTTGGAGCACTGTGTGCAACTTGATCTCCGTTTTAAGGAGTGATCTCCTTGCCACAGACACAGTTGATTTATCATGAGGTGAGAATGAGGAAACCGAGAACTTAATCTGTTGCACTGTGAGACAAGTGATTTCGTTGAAACTCGAGGGTTGGTGAGGAACACTTATTTCCGAAGGGGACATTTATTTGGATAGAAATTCGATCTTTTGACCAGGATCAATGGATTTGAGTTGTTGTTCCATTCACGTACGTATAGTGAAATTAATTGTTTTTCAGAAATACAGGTAGGTCATAGTAAGCAAAAACACAAACTTCATACAGTGAATAATGCATATTGGTTACACTGCGCAAGACAAGCTCTAAATCAGATCATAGAACATAGACCATAGAACATAGAAGAATACAGCGCAGTACAGGCCCTTTGGCCCTCGATGTTGCGCCGATCCAAGCCCACCTAACCTATACTAATCCACTATCCTCCATATACCTATCCAATGCCCGCTTAAATGCCCATAAAGAGGGAGAGTCCACCACTGCTACTGGCAGGGCATTCCATGAACTCACGACTCGTTGAGTGAAGAACCGACCCCTAACTTCAGTCCGATATCTACCCCCCCTTAATTTAAAGCTATGCCCCCTTGTAATACCCGACTCCATACGCGGGAAAAGGTTCACGCTGTCAACCCTATCTAACCCCCTAATCATCTTGTACACCTCAATCAAGTCACCCCTAAACCTTCTTTTCTCTAATGAAAACAGCCCCAAGTGCCTCAGTCTTTCCTCATACGATCTTCCTTCCATACCAGGCAACATCCTGGTAAACCTCCTCTGCACCCGTTCCAGTGCCTCCACATCCTTCCTATAGTATGGCGACCAAAACTGCACACAATATTCCAGATGCGGCCGCACCAGAGTCTTATACAACTGCATCATGACCTCAGGACTCCGGAACTCAATTCCTCTACCAATAAAAGCCAGTACGCCATATGCCTTCCTCACCACACTATTTACCTGGGTGGCAACTTTCAGAGATCTGTGTACACGGACACGAAGATCCCTCTGCTCATCCACACTACCAAGTATCCGACCATTAGCCCAGTACCCCATCTTTTTGTTATTCTTCCCAAAGTGAATCACCTCACACTTAGCTACATTGAATTCCATTTGCCACCTTTCTGCCCAGCTCTGCAGCTTCTCTATATCCTGCTGTAACCTGCCACATCCTTCCTCACTGTCAACAACTCCTCCGACTTTCGTATCATCCGCAAACTTGCTCCCCAACCTTCTAACCCCTCTTCCAGGTCATTTATAAAAATGACAAACAGCAATGGTCCCAAAACAGATCCTTGCGGAACACCGCTAGTGACGGCACTCCATGAAGAAACTTTGCCATCAACTACTACCCTCTGTCTTCTTCAATCCAGCCAATTCTTACTCCAAACCTCCAACTCACCCTCAATGCCATATCTCCGTATTTTCTGCAGTAGCCTACCATGGGGAACCTTATCAAACGCCTTACTAAAATCCATATATACCACATCTACCGCTTTCCCCTCATCAACCTCCTTCGTCACCTTTTCAAAGAATTCAATAAGGTTTGTGAGGCACGACCTGCCCTTCACAAAACCATGCTGACTATCCTTGATCACATTATTCCTATCCACATGTGCATAAATCCTATCCCTTACAATTCTCTCTAAGACTTTGCCCACAACAGAAGTGAGACACACCGGCCTATAGTTACTAGGGTTATCCCTACTCCCCTTTTTGAACAAGGGAACCACATTTGCTATCCTCCAGTCTTCTGGGACTACTCCTGTAGACAAAGAGGACATAAAAATCAATGCCAATGGCTCTGCAATCTCCTCCCTTGCTTCCCAGAGAATCCTAGGATAAATGCCATCAGGCCCAGGGGACTTATCTATTTTCACCTTTTCCAGGATTTCCAACACCTCTTCTCTACATACCTCAAAGCCATCCATTCTACTTATTTGTGACTCAGTATTCACATCGACGACAATGCCCTGTTCCTGAGTAAATACTGAAGAAAAGTATTCATTCAGTGTCTCCCCAATCTCTTCCGCCTCCACACGCAACTTCCCACTACTATCCTTGACTGGACCTATTCCTACCCTAGTCATTCTTTTATTCCTAACATACCTATAGAAAGCCTTAGGGTTTTCCCTAATCCTACCGACTAAGGACCTTTCATGTCCCCTCCTTGCTGCTCTTAGCTCTCTCTTCAGATCCTTCCTGGCTACCCTATAACTCTCAATCGCCCCAATTGAACCTTCACGTCTCATCTTGAGATAGGCCGCCCTCTCCCATTTAACAAGGGATTCCAATTCCTTATTAAACCACGGCTCCCTCGCACGACCCTTTCCTCCCTGCCTGACAGGTACATAATTATCAAGGACACTCAATAGTTGCTCCTTGAACAAGCTCCACATATCATTTACACTCTTGCCTTGGAGTCTACTTTTCCAAGCCACACATCCTAAGTCATGCCTCACCGCATCATAATTTCCCTGACCCCAGCTATAACTCTTGCCCTGTATTACACACTTATCCCTCTCCATCACGAGAGTAAAACTCACCGAATTATGGTCACTATCCCCAAAGTGCTCACCTACCTCTAATTCTAACACCTGGCCTGGTTCGTTACCCAGAACCAAATCCAGTATGGCCTCACCTCTTGTTGGCCTGTCTACATATTGTGTCAGGAAACTCTCCTGCACACATTGAACAAACACTGACACATCTAACGAACTTGAGCTATAGCTTTCCCAATCAATATCAGGAAAGTTAAAGTCCCCCATAACAACCACCCTATTACTGTCACTCATCTCCTGAATCACCTTCCCTATCCTTTCTTCAATGATTCTAGGACGATTAGGAGGCCTGGAAAAGACTCCTAAAAGGGTGACCTCACCTTTCCGATTCCTAACCTCAGCCCAAACTACCTCAGATGGCAAGTCCTCATCCATCGTCCTTTCCACCACTGTAATACTATCTTTGACAAGCAATGCCACACCTCCCCCTCTTTTACCCCCACCTCTGACCCTACTAAAACATTTAAATCCAGGAACCTGCAACAGCCAATCCTGTCCCTGTTCTAGCCATGTCTCCGTAATAGCCACATCATCGAAGTCCCAGGTACCAACCCACGCTGCAAGTTCACCTACCTTATTTCGTATACTTCTTGCATTGAAGTATACACACTTCAAGCCACTTTCCTGTTTACAGGCACCCTCCTTGGAAATTGATGCCATGTTCCTAACCTCCCTACACTCCAGGCCCTGCACCCTGAAGCTACAATCTGGGTTCCCGTGCCCCTGCAGAGTTAGTTTAAACCCCCCCCCCCAAAAAAAGCACGAGCAAACCTCCCCCCAAGGATACTGGTGCCCCTCAGGTTCAGGTGTAGACCATCCTGTTTATAGAGGTCCCACCGTCCCCAGAAAGAACCCCAGTTATCCAAAAACCGGAATCCCCCCCCTCCTGCACCATCCCTGTAGCCACGCATTAAAGTGTTCTCTTTCCCTATTCCTCGAATCTCTATCACGTGGCACGGGTAACAAACCAGAGACAACAACTATGTTCGTTCTAACTCTAAGCTTCCAACCTAGCTCCCTGAAAGCCTGTCTAACATCCTCGGCACTCCTCCTACCTATGTCGTTGGTGCCAATATGGACCACGACTTCGGGCTGCTCCCCCTCCCCCTCCAGGACCCGGAAAACACGATCAGAGACATCACGTACCCTTGCACCTGGGAGGCAACATACCAAACGTGAGTCTCTCTCGTTCCCACAAAACCGCCTATCTGTGCCCCGAACTATCGAGTCCCCAATTTCTACTGCTCTGCTCTTCTTCACCCTTCCCTTCTGAGTAACGGGGACAGGCTCCGTGCCAGAGACCTGAGCCCCGTTACTTACCCCTGGTAAGTCATCCCCCCTCCACAAGTATCCAAAACGGTATACTTGTTCTTGAGGGGAACGGCCGCAGGGGGTCCCTGCACTGGCTGCTTCCTCCCAGTCCCCCTCACTGTCACCCATCTATCTGCCATCTTTGGAGTTTCTACTTCCCTATAACTCTGATCTATGACCCCCTCTGCCTCCCGAATGATCCGAAGTTCATCCAACTCCAGCTCCAGTTCCCTAACACGGTCTTGGAGGAGCTGGAGATGGGTGCACTTCCTGCAAGTGTAATCGGCAGGGACGTCGATGGCATCCCTCACCTCATACATGTTGCAGGAGGAACATTGCACTGCCTTCACTGCTATCCCTCTAAAGCTAACTTTTATTTAAAAAAAACTGGGTCTAAAGAATACAACAAGCAAAATTCAGCACTTACCTATTACCACAACAGATGTTATTATTAGGTTAGAGGAGGAGGGCGGGTGGGAGGCACTACCCGTGTAGTGCCTCGGGTTCCTCTCCTTCGCGCTTTTAAAGGGGGAAAAAACCTACCCAGGTCAGCTTACACTAACTGCTTCCGGGTCTCGGCTGCCCCTCTGGTCGTCGTCACTTCCCCCTGATGCTCCCGCTCTTTCTGTGAAGAGAGAGTGAAAGAGAAAAAAAAAACACCGCTGCCCGCTACCGGTAAGTACTTTTAAAACCAAACGGTCTTACCTTCGCTGCTGCTCGCACTGGAAATGACCAACGGCTTCGAAGGGTGAGTATAAATACTCACCGCTTTCCTTCCCGGCTGCCCCTCTGGTCGTCGTCACTTCCCCCTGGTGCTCCCGCTCTTTCTGTGAAGAGAGAGTGAAAGAGAAAAAAAAACACCGCTGCCCGCTACCGGTAAGTACTTTTAAAACCAAACGGTCTTACCTTCGCTGCTGCTCGCACTGGAAATGACCGACGGCTTCGAAGGGTGAGTATAAATTCTCACCGCTTTCCTTCCCGGCTGCCCATCATGAAGAAGAGTTCATGTGTCAACATAATTGGGCATTCATAAGAGTCTATACGCCTGTGATGAGCTACAGGTCGAGTGAGAAAGAGTTATAGGTTTCAATTGTACTCTCTGCACATTAATATGCAGTCCGCGTGCCACTCTGCACAGAGCGTCCTTTTGTTGACAATGCCGAACATCAGCCGTAACACTTTCCTTCTCAAGCAATTAGCCATTCCTTCCAGCTTCTGTCCTCCAAACAGAACGTCATTCTGACTTCTCGGTGTTGAAATATACCTGCTTGAAACTTCACACAAAGCAATTTGCTGCCCTCCGCATTGCGAGAAAACCATGGTAAAGTACCACCTGTGTACCATGTGCTATGGAGCCACGAGGAACTACGTGAAACAGTCTGTTTGTGCAGTTTCTGCTCCATTTGCTTGTCTTGTTCCAGCATTGAATACCTTTTTTGGTCGTGTTAAGTGTCTCGACGGGCTTAATGGCCTCGTCCTACTGGTGTGTAAGCGACTCAAGATACGGAATGAGTACTTCCTAGTCCGATTTGGACAGGGACAATGGCCTAATAACTTTAACTTGGAACCTGTTTAATAGCAATAAATACAGAAAAACGTGACAATGCTGTAGCTTTAACAGGTTAGTTTGTCCTGAATTATTTTATGAGTGAAATTGAGCGAGAGTTATCAAACTGGCTGGTTAAGAATATTTGAGTAAAAAGCTTGGGAAGCCTTGGGATGAATGTAATGTTACCTCAATGGGTGTGGCCAGTTCTCACAGATTGGTCTTTCTGGACTGTGGTTTCTCACTAATTTGTTGTGGTCTCAACGGAATTGGAAACTTCAGTGAATGTTTCCTCGTTGCTACTCTCTCTGAGTTTTCCCTTGTTTCAATTTTATCCCACTGGTTCAGAAAACTGCCTGTGGGAACTTGCGTATAATTTGTTCATTTATGCCCAGGAATGAGCTGATGATATATTACTGCATTAGAACATTTCATTGATAATGGTTAGTGTATCTATTAATTTTTTTAAAAGTTTTCCAAATACGTTATTCTAAATTTCTCTTTATTTGCCTCTGTTTTAACTATACACTTTAATTAAATTGAGTTTACCTGAACACCAAAATTAAAATCAGTACCATTGCATCTGGAACAGACACTTGATATTTCCCTTTAAAGTAAGAAAACCTGAGTTTCTAAACTATTGCCTGAAATAATTTTTGAAGGGCTTCATTGTACATCATAACACGAGACTCCTTTCCCTCTTGTGAAATCGGCTGGAGATACTGATGGGTCTATCCATGTTCTTGTCCAATCGTTTCAATGTGCTGAATGGTTTTCTCTTCTTCATGTGAAGTCAGGTGTTGTGCTGAATGAAGTCTTTATATTTCACTGTGGAACTGAAAAGTGTATCACAGTCCCGTTACAGTGAACATTACTTGGGGGTAATGCGGGGAAACGTTCCGTTTCTAATATTATAATGTTCTGTTATTGAAGGGTTAGTGACAGTTATTTTTCTGGATGTTCTTTTCTTGAAAAATGAAGTCAGTGAGAGCGGAGGATGTTGTGAGTTAAAGCATGGGGGCGACATTTAAAGTGAATCTTTGACGACAACACGACAAAGAAAGGAAGCATGTTGCAAACAGTGCATGACAGTCTACAAGGATTGGATGTTCTCCTTCGTTTCTAAGTACCAGATTACAGATGTAAGTAGTCTTGAACTGCTCCTCTCTAGCACTTTCAAAAGGCTGAATGGAGCAGACGAACAAGGGACTGAGGATCAAGAGTATGCCATTTGACAGATTGAACCTACTCCACCATGCAAGAAGACTGTGGTTCATCAGGTTGTGGTCTCAGTTCCACTTTCTTGTCTGTATCATATTATCGGTTACTCACTTCTTTGTAAAATATTTAATTATCTCAGCTTTCAATAAACTTAAAGGGAGAGGTACTGCAAACATCTGGGGCAGAGCATTCCCATTTTAAAGTCCATTTTAGAATTTCTCCTCATGCCTCTTCTCGTGCAAGAAAGACATACCGCACAGAACAGATTCTTTATGCCAACCAGATATATTAATCTAATCATGTCTCATTTCTCAGCATTTGACCCACATCACTCTAACTCATTCCCGTTCATGTACCCACCCATTTGCCATTCAAAGATTGTAATTGAACTAGCTTCCACCACTTCCACTGACAGCTCACTTCGTGCATGCACCAATCTCTGGGTGAAAAAGTTACCTTAATATCCCTCTAAAATGTTGCCTCTATCACCATAAACTTTTACCCTTTCTGTTTGGAATCCCATAACCTGGCAGTAAGACCTTGGCTAATTATACTATCCATGCAACTTAAGAATTTGAAAAGCTCTATTATATTTTTCTTCAGCTTCCGAAGTTTCAGGGTTATTAAGCCCCAGCCAGTCCAACCTCTGCCTCCAGATCACAGGCTCCAATCCTTGAAACTTCTTTTCTTTGTCCTCTTAAGTTTAACAATATCTTTCCTGTCGCAGATTGATTCCAATTCAGTAGAGTATTGTAATTGTGGCATCACCAGCAACCTGCACAGTCGCAAAATGACATTTGCTATGAAGTGAAATACAGGTACTGTTCCTTTAAGAGAGGCCAAATGCTGTTTTGTGCTGATACCCACTCATACACCTATTTGACAGCCTCAGCGTGTCCTGGAAGTTTGGAAATATGAAGCATTTGGATGCGAAACAATTACCTGTGTTTGTTGCTATTTTGACAACGATTCGAAATAAACAAAATGGTATAAATTATACCTCAGAATACAAAAATCCATGCGACTTTGAATTTATTGTTTTTGCCAAACTCGAAACAATGGTCAATCCAATATTTGTGGTGCAAAAGCAATAGGCATTTTGAAAGTCAGAGAGATTATCTGCCATCGAGAGAACAATTATCTTCGAGAGAGACTGCCATTCAAAAACACTCTGTCAAAGGTACCTTTCTCAGATCCACAATTCTCCTATGAAAGACAGAAGTCTCTCCAGGGAGATCTTCAGCGGAATGCAGACAGATACCGACGATGACAGCCGCTGTCTGGTTGTGAAATTATTTTGGTTTAAATTTAATGACTTTTTTTATTGGTACAGTACATTATTATGGGTTTGGATGCAGATGATAAGCAGTTAAGAGAAAGGGAACTTACCGTTGTAAATCGCTTTGGTTAATGTTCACGTTTAGAATTATGTAATAATTTAAGAAAACACTTCAAATATTGGAATTTGCGAGTTCTCTGTCACTCATACTTGAGCAGATTCCGACACAGAGTGAGCTTTCTGCGTGTTTGCTTTAATTACAACTCCTGTACTCAATGCACTGACCAATGAATGCAAGCAGGATAAATGACTCCTTCGCTATCTTATTTCGCTGTCACTCCACTTACCTGAAACTATGATCCTGCACCTGTCTCATGGTTCAACATTTCTCCCTGGGGTCCCATCGTTAATTTTATAAAACCTGCCCTGCTTTACATTGTCAAAACGCAACACATTTATCTAAATTAAACTGGTTCTGCAATCCCTGACAATTCTATACTGAGGTGCCATTATTCACTGTCCGCTACACAACCTTTTCCTTATGTCATCCAAAAACCAATTACCATGGACGTATTCACATTCAAATCTTTTATCTCAGCAATGAAAATCTGTTGCGTCAGCACTGATATTTGCGACTCATTGCTGGTAGTGAGCTTCCAGTCTGAAAATCAAGCCTTGACCACCAGACTCTGCCTCCTACCGTCAATCAAATTTTGTAGTCAATTGGTCAGCTCATCCTGGATCCAGTTGTGTTCTCACCCGACTAATCTGTCTTCCATGCCAAACCTTATCGAACGCCTCGCTGAAGTCCTCATGGACAAGGTCTACCATACTGACTTCATCAATCGTCTTTGTCACCTCGTCAGATGACAAGCAAATTAGTCGGGCATGATTTCCTAATCGCAAAGCTATTTGACTATCAGTAATAAGGCATGGCCTTTGCAATCCCTGAGAATTCCCTCCAAGAACATACCCATTAGCGCACTTTTCAACAGTTTCCTCGGTTTTCGGATCACTCTTTCCTTTTCTCGGGCCACAGTTCCTGTGGACATAAATGTCACCTGGTTCGTGAGCTTCAAACACTATTGTTCGCAGACTGGGTAGGCTCAGTTTTAGGAAGAATTCAGGCTGGTTTATTTCATCTGCCAAATTAACAGGGCTATGATCAAAGCAGAGTAGCCTCAGAAATTACGCAGATTCGATATTGAAAAGCAGCGCATCAATATTGCAAGACACACACGCACCCACGCACGCACATGTACACACACACACATGCACCCACACATTATTCTCCCCCCGAACGTATTGTATTCACATAAGCTACTTATGTGATCCCATCCTGGAACAGATAGAATTGATTGAATAACAAAGGCATCTTCACGAGTGGTAAAGGATGACTGAGGAGATTTCAGCGTGGACCCATTACTGGAAGATGAAACATGGTCAGAAATTGAATATTAGGCCGTTCCTTCTCAAGCAGATTACAATTTCACCCTATTTTTGTTTAATCACACAATAGTGTTATTCGATCCCAAACTAGATCATGTGACCTCTCCTTGAACGTTACCCGACTTATACTGTATCACATTCCTTGCTCTGTGTCGGTGCGTCATTGCTGCGGTCATACATAGCGCCATTTCCACAAGCAATAAATGGTCCCATTTGTTTATGTTTTGTGCCTACATAATTAAAAACTAAAATAATTAATGTTTTCACAAGATATGCATTAAAATATATGTTTCTTCCTCTTATATTGCATCTCCACATGTATTCTCCACACAAGAGGAAATGTCAACAAGGTATGCAGCAGTTACACTCTCCTCAAAATGTAATATTCCCAATAAGAAAATGCTGCATTATCAGGTCTAAACTGCTAATCCTTCATAACGGCATACCTTCATTGCAAGAGTGAGTAAAGAGAAAGCTATTTGAAAGGTTTTGGAAACAATTGTGTTTTTAGTCCCAGTTTTGGGAATTGTGTCGACCCACAATGCATCATTTGTCGTCTCAGAAATAGTCTGGACAAAGGCATAAAATATCCCATGTTCACACCTGAAACCCCTTGTAAGAAACATCATTGTTCCATTGACCTTACCAAAACACTCGCTGAGTCTGCGAACTAACTTGATGTGATTCCTGCACCAGGATACGCAAAGTCCTGTGAATTCTCACTCCATTTCCTTAAATTGATGTTGTTTCATTCTTTCCCCAAACAAACATCCAATGCTTTGGCAAGTTTTTTTTTTACACATGAAGGTTTGTTCACTGCCCTCCCCATTGAATCCCATTGTGTATCCCTTTGCAGACGCTCTGCCAGTTGACATTTTTTAAAATAAATATCCTGGTGTATCCACAAATCTAGCTCCTGTCCATTGAGCCCATTCACCCAAATCATTTAACTCGATTGTAAATTTTTGATGAACTGAAACCGATTCCAGATGAATTCCATTAGTTGCAGCTTTCCAACTTAACAGAAGTAACTACCGCTACACTGTATTTCCTGATATTTAACTAGCGCTTTCCGTTTCATTTAAATGGCCAGAAAGAATGTGTGGCCTCATCCTGTGCAGTGCAATGTACCCAATGGGCTGAATACTTCATTCTGTGATTGATTCACACCTTAGTGGGTTAGAATGGTGTTTGCCATTTTAGAGAAATGATCCCAATTGGCTGAATGGAATCTTCGTCTAGCTCTGTAATAGCATTGAGCATTTGAGTGAATGAACAACACATGTGATAGGAGCAGCAGTTGGCCATTTGGTCTCTTGAGCCTGCCACCCAGTTTGGAAAGATCAAAAACCCTGAAAACCTCTTTCCTGTCTGTTCCAAGAAACACTGATTCATTTGCCCATTAGCTTAGCCTTGAATACCACAAATGAAGGGCTGGTAATGTGGACAAGTGGTTAGCACTGCTTCCCCCAGCATCAGGAACCTGGGTTTGATTCCAGCTTTAGGTGGCTGTCTGTGTGGAGTTTACACATTGTTCCCGTGTCAGCATGGACTTCCTTCTTTGTTGCAAAGAAGTGCAGGTTGGATGAGATGGCCATTATGATTGCCTGAAGCGTTCATGGATTTTCTTTTATGCTGGGTCGATTTGCCAGGCGAAATTTAGGGTTATAGCGAGGTGAGGCTGGATGGAATGCTTTTTGGAGGGTCGGTGTCGACTAGAAAGACCAAATGGCTTGGTTTTATTCTGTATAGACTCTACGGTTTTATGACGCTCTCATCACAGCTCCCTGGGAGTGCGAACACGACAGCATTACCGGAAGGAAAAATGAGTATCCAGATCTCAATCTTAAATGGGAGACACTTATTTTGAAAATATCTTATTCTCCACGTTAAAGAAATGCAGCTGCATCAAATAGGAAGAAATGTAGATCCTGTTCAGTGTCGTATTTATCAAACTGATCCTCCTTTGCTATCTTGGAAAGACAGTTCCAGTACCTTAAATTCTCAGAAACTAAGATATTGAAGAATATTTACGTTATTTGGTCAAGCGGGTTTGCTGTAAGATCGAGGGTGACATGTCACAACACAATTCTCCTGCCTCCTCACTCTTAGCTTGGATCGCTTTGTTCACAAAAAACCATGTCCACTTCTGTGTGAGTGTGTGTGTGTGTGTGTGTGTGTGTGTGTGTGTGTGTGTGTGTGTGTGTGTGTGTGTGTGTGTGTGTGTGTGTGTGTGTGTGTGTGTGTGTGTGTGTGTGTGTGTGTTTTTGCTGAAAGGCAGTTCACAGAGGCTTGTCAAGGAGGGTTGTTTTTTGGATCGGAAGCCTGTGACCAGCGGCGTTTCATCCGCTTTAGTACTGAATCCACTTCTGTCTGCCCTTGATATCAACGTATTAGATGAGAAATGTAGAAGGCATGCTGAGAACGTTTATCCATAAGACTAGAATTGGTTGTATACTGGACATTGAAGAAGGTTATATAAGATTTTAAAAAATCTTGATCAATTCGATCAATTAATCAGAGGATAATTTAGCAATGCAATTTTGTTCCAAATCGTATTTGCCAACCAGATATCCCAGATTAATCTAGTTTCGCCAATACCCCAAACAGATATACCAAACAGAAACTTTTGAAACAATGTAATTATACCCACCTCCACCACCTCATCTGGCAGCTCATTTCATTCACACACGACCCTCTTAGATCTTGTTTAAATCTTTCCAATCTCAACATAAATCGTTGCACTCGAATTTTGGTCTCCACTGCTCAGGGGGAAAGACCTTGATGATTCGCCATTTCCATGCCCCTCATGATTTTAGAAAAAGCTCCAAGTGAAAATGAGACTTCAATAAACACAAATGGCTGTGCTTAAAGTCATCCCGGGTTTAAGTTCTGATATTCGGTACTGACACTTCTTCATTCTACATGAAGTCACAATTCTAAAATAAGTTGGATCGGCGCAACATCGAGGGCCAAAGGGCCTGTACTGCGCTGTATTTTTCTATGTTCTATGTTCTATAACTTTAGTCAACTTATTCAGTCATTTAAAGATAAATCGCTGTTGCATTTGCATGTAAAACTTTGGGCTCAGAGTTAGGGACACGGCCATCACTCGGCAATAGCACCTGAAACGGAAATGTTATTCCCTGAGCTCTTGTTTATCAAAATGTTGGACTTGTATCCAGACCCTCTTGTACATAGCTAGGTACACTGCCTCGCGGATCATGAACTGTAATCGAAGACAGTGATCTTGTTCAGAGACAAAAGGGCTACGCACGACACAAGACCGAAAACACGTGCAGATTTTAGGTTAAACTTGAAACGCCAGATTTCAGCTTGTTGTGGAGTCACTGAAATCTGGTTCCCTTTAGTGAACTACACAGGAGATCATTTACATTGTTAAACAGATATAAGATATTTGTCTCAAATATAGGATGCTGTGTGCGTATACTGTGCAATTTAGACAAACTATGAGTGGCTGTAATTGTTTGGTTATGATTCACAGCTTCGGTGGCAATTATCTACACATTGCAAATGAGGATAGCAATCCTTCAGGCACATTCTGCACTGTGAAGGATCTCGAATACATATTATCACTAACGACCAGAGACGAAGAAAGAGCATATTTTCACATCCTAAAATACCGATCATGATTTCCAGCCTCTAACGAATGACTGCCCTCTTCCTAACAACCTTCAATGACACAAATCAGCTGGTTACTCACTAGCCTCTCATCCCCGTTGCCTGGGTCTCTAATCCACCACTCTTCTCCTGCTGCCTGAACAAGGCAAACAAAGCTGAAGGTCTTCTGAAATTCAAGACCTGTGTGTGTCAGCCTTCTTGAGAGTGACGGGTCTCTTCAGATTGAAGGGGAAAAGGGAGGGACAGTAATATAGACTAACTGGACTGAGGAGTGGCAAAAGGAGTTTATTATGGATGAATTCACGGTGTATGATAGAATTCGTGGATAAGTTTGACACGTGAAGCGTTGTCTACATGGATTTCAGTATGGATTTTGACAATTTCACATAGTCGGCTGCTCTGCAGTTAAGTTCACGTAGAGTCCTGGAGGACCAAGCAAATTTGATGCGCAACTACCTTGATTGTTGGAAGCAGAGGGTGATAGGGTGAGTATGATTGTTGGACTGATGGCCGATGATGAGTGGAGTGCCTCAGGGATCGGTGCTGCGTGCGTTACACTTTATTTACATAGAAACATAGAATCATACAGTGTGGACATAAACCATTGGGCCCAACAGGTGCACACCAACCGCCGAGGAGAATCCCTATCGTATTACTCTGCTTCCCCCGCCCTATTCACCACACCAATGCGCTACATCAATTAGCATTTCCTATGACCCATCTAAACTGCACATCTTTGGACTTTTGGGGGAACTGGATCACTCAGAGAAAACATGAGGAGACATGGGGATAAGCCTGAATTGCCACACAGACTGTCGCCCGAAGCTCCAATCAAACCCAGGTACCTCGTGCTACCAGGCAGCAGTGTTAATCATTGAGCGACTGTACTGGTCTATTGTTCAGTATTTCAATGATTTCGATGAGAATGTACAAAGCACTATTAGTAAGTTTTCAGCTGACACTACAATTAGCGTTATCGTGAACAGTGAGAAAGGTTATCAGAAATTGCAGAAGACGTTAATCAGCTGGTGATTTTGGCAGAGAAATGGCAAATAGATTTTATTTTCAATGCATATGAGGTCTTGCATTTTTAACTGTCAAGTCAAGGTTCATGTTGGCTGATAGAGATTTAAGGAGTGTAGTAGAGCACGGAGACCATTGCGTTCAAGTGCACAGTCCTCTGAAATTGCAGTCACATTAGGCAAGCCATGATGAAGGCGTTTGGCACACTGGTCTTCATCAGTGAGGGCATTGAGCATACAAGTTATCAGGTTATGCTGCAGATTACACGACATTGCCGACACAAACCTTAGAGTATTGTTTTTAGTTTTGTTCACCTTTGTACAGGAAGCATGTATTAAACTGGAAAGCGTGCAGGGGAAATTAACAATGATGTTGTCAGAACTCAACTGTTTGAGTTATGAAGACATGTTGGACTTATTAGGACTTTTTTCCTTTCAGTGTATGAGACAGAGGAGAGATAACAATGAAGTGGAGAAGATCTTGATAGGGATGGTACGGAAAAGGCAATCAATCTTTTTCCCAGGATTGAGGAATCGATAATTAGACGGAACCATTTTAAGGTTAAACGGGAAAGAATAAAAGGGGATGTGAGGCACAAGATGTTTATGCAGAGGGTGTCACGCATATAGAATGAGCTGCCAGTGGAATTGGTTGAGGCGGGAGTATTATCAACCTTTGAAAGGCATTTTGGATAAATACATGTATTGGAAGAATGAGAAGGATTTGGTACATTTGGAGGCAAGTAAAGTCAGAGGAGATGGGTCTTGTTGTCGGGTTGGAGTAGTTTGGGCCAAAGGTCCTGTCTCCATTTTAAAGAATTATGTATTTCTCTCATTATTGCTTATTGGTTAAACAAGCAACGAAAGGACTTAACTTAAAAGCCATAACATGTAATGTTGTAGATCAGAGAGATATAGGTGATCAGGCATAACTCTCTAAAGGTGCATCAGATGGAAATAAGTTGAATAACATGACGTTGAGTTGGCTCGCTTTCACGACTCGGCCCTTTGTGTGTAGAATTTGGAATGGATTGTTGACAATGGATAGTGCATTGGTGAGGCTGATTCGTGGCAACTGTGTCTCATTCAGGTCGACCTCTGCAGGATACGATTAATCTGCAGAGTTCGAAAGAGATTTACAAAATTATTGCCGGGTATGGACGGGTCGCATTATAAAATTAGGCTAAGTAGGCTGGGACATTATTCCGCGGAGAGTAGGCGTTTGCACTTATCGAACACAATTATATCATGCTGAGCATAGATAAGGTCAATGACAGGTATGTTTTCCCGAGAATGGAGGTTTCAAGAATGTCAGGCATAATCTTGTCATGTTGAGAGTCTAAAGGTTAAACGATAAAAATATATGACGGGTTTTTTTTTGTTTAAAACGATAGTGTTTATGCGTGGAATGAACCTCCAAAGGAAGTGAGGAATAAGAATATAGTTGCAACGTTTAAATAACATTCGGAAAAGTACATGAACAACAGAAAGTTCTGAAAAAATATTGGCCAAACGCAGGCAGGGGAGAATAGTTTAGTTTGTGATAATGGATCACTTGGCCTGAAGGGTCTTTTTCAGGACTGTATAACTCCATGCGTGCTTCTGTGTCTATTGTATACATGTACGTCCTCCTGCCTGTGTTTACGTCTCAGCATGCTCCTGCCCCACTAAACTCATCTATACCAACCTCGACACTGTCCTATCCCCCCAGGTCCAGGAAATCCCCACATACGTTCAAGACACCACGTGTGCCCTCCACATCCTCCAACACATACCGTTTCCACGACACCCAACGCCTCATCTTCACCATGGATATCCAATCACTCTCCACCTCCATCCGCCATGGCCAGGCCCTCCAAGTCCTCCGTGTCTTCCTCTCCCGACGTCCCCAACTGTACCCTTCCACCGACACGCTCATTCATTTGGCCAAACTGGTCCTCACCCTTAACAATTTCTCCTTCGAATGCTCCCACTTCCTCCAGACTAAAGGGGTAGCCATGAGCACCTTTATGGTCACCAGCAATGTCTGTCTTTTTGTTGGCAGCTACGTGGATTGCACCTTTTCCCACCCTACCTCCTGTAAAAATACCATACCATATTCCCAATTCCTCCACCTCCGCTGCATCTGCTCCCAGGAGGACCAGTTCCACCACAGAACACACCAAATGGCCTCCATCTTTAGAGACCGCAATTTCCCTTCCCACGTAGTTAAACATGCCCTCCAATGCATCCCGTCCAAATCCCGCACCTCCACCCTCAGACCCCACCCCTCCAACCGTAACAAGGAAAGAACCCCCACTGTGCTCACCTTCCACCCTACCCATTTTCTCATAAACCAAATCAACTGCCGACATTTACACCACCTCCAAATGGACCCCACTACCAAGGATATATTTCCCTCCTCACCCCTTTCCACATTCCAAAAAGATCGTTCCCTCCTTGACTACCTGGTCAGGTCCACGTCCACCATACCCACCCACCCGCCCTGTCACCTTCCCTTGCTACTGCAGGAATTGCAAAACCTGCGCCCACACCTCGTCTCTCACCTGCATCCAAGGCCATATAGCAGCCTTCCAAATACATTAAAGTTTTAACTGTACATCCACCAGTATCATTTATTGTATCCGTTGCTCTCTTCTTCATTGGTGAGACTGGACGCTTTCGAGCTGAGCGCTTTAGATTGGCGAATGTGGTACCGCCGTTGAAAACATTTCATCAGAAAAAGCAAGAACAGGTAGACCGGTGAGTCTAACATCAGTGGTGGTCAAAATGATGGAAAGGATTCTGAGACATGGGATTTACACGTGTTTGGAAAGGCAAGGACTGATTAGAGATAGCCAACATGGCTTTATGCGTGGGAAATCTTGTCTCACTAACTTGATTGAGTTTCTTTTGAAGAAGACAAAATGCGTGGCGTTGGAAAAGCAGAGCAGGTTAAGCTGCATCCACGAGTAGGATAGTCAACGTTTTGGGCATGGACCCAAGAGCAGGAATTGCAGGAAACATCCCATTAAGTTGCTTCTGAAATGTTTCCAAATCTTGCACATCCTCCTTATAATGCAATGAAAGAACTGCACGCAATACTCCAAGTGCGGCCACATGAGGGATTTGTATTGCTGCAGTAGTAGTGGGCAAAATGATGGAAAGGATTCTGAGACACGGGAATAACACGTGTTTGAAAGGCAATGACTGATTTGGGACAGCCAACATGGCTTTGTGCGTGGGAAATCTTGTCTCACTAACTTGATTTGAGTTTCTTTTGAAGAAGTCAAAGTCTGTGGCGTTTGTGGCAGGTTAAGCTGCATCCGTGGAGTAGGATAGTCGACGTTTTGGGCATAAACCCTAGATCGGGAATTGCAGGAAACCTTGCACAACCTTCCTATAATATGGCGACAGAACTGCATGCAATAATTCAAGTGCGGCCACGTGAGAGATTTCTACTGCTGCAGCAAGACCTCGTTGCTCCGAAATGCAATCCTTCTAACAATAAATGCTGGCACTCTGTCTGCCTTCATAAACGTCTATCAACCTGCGTGGCACCTTTCAATACATCTGTTTCCATGAGCTGAGATCCCTCTGCTGATTTGCACGACCAAGACTCTTACATACCGTCCAGTTCTGCACATTCCTGTTGCACTTCCAGAGTGAAATGCCTCACACTCCTCTGTATTAAAGTCCATTGTTCACCTCTTGGCCCGGTTCTGCAGCTTATCTATGCCTCTCTGCAACACCCTTCAGCACTATTCACAACTCCACTGGCCTTTGGGTCATCCGCAAAATTACTAACCCATCTTGAAAGCTATCATCTTGATTATTTACAAAAATGACAAACAGCAGTGACCCCAAAACAGATCGTTGCACTCCACCACTCAGAACTGAACACCACGATGAACATTTCCCATCAACCACCGCCCTCTGTCTTCTTTCAGATAGTCAATTTCTGATCCAAACCACATGATCGCCCTTAATCCAAGAACTCAACATTTCGTTCTTGGCCAACCGAGGGAAACATTATCAAACGCCCAATATATCACATCAATCGGTTCACCCTCATCCACCTGTTTGGGTCCCATAATAAAGAACTCAGTAAGGGTTGTGGGCACGAGCTACCCTTCACAAAACCGTATTTATTATCCTTAATAAACTTATTCCATTCTACATAAGTATAAATCCTATCTCTTTTAACGTTTTCCAATACATTCCGACAGCAGAATTGACGCTCACAAGTGGATAATTACAACGGTTATTTATACTCCTCTTGTTGAACAAGGGCCCATTTCTTATCGTCCAGGCTTATGACGCTATTACTGTAGACAAAAACGGCATAAACATCAAAGCAAAGAGTTCTGCAAGCTCCTCCCCGCCTTTCTCGATAATGCTAGGATAAATACCATTCAGCCCAGGGGACCTTTTTATTTTCACACTTCCAAAAATTGCTAACAACTCCTCCTTGTGAACCTCATCTCCATCCAATCTAGTAGCAGGTATCTTAGAAATCTCCTCTCCCACATTGTCTATCATCAGTGTGAACCTCGATGAATAATATTCATTTATCGCTTCGCCTACCTCCTCGGGCTGCACACAAAATTCCCTACTATTATCGTTGATTGGCCCTAATCTTTCTCTCGTCTTGGTTTATGACTGATATGCCGACATAAAGCTTCAGGGTTTTCTTTGATCCGATGTGCCAACGATTCCTCATGTCATGTCCTGATTGTTCTTCGTTCTCGCTTTCGCTCATTCCTGGCTAACCTGTAACTCTCAAGCGCCCGAAATGAACCTGCACGTCTCAGTCTGACATTAGCCTTCTGTTTCGTCTTGACAAGAGGTTCAACTTCGTTAGTAAATCACAACTCCTTCCCTCGAACACTATCTGCATGCCTGAGATGTACGTACGCATCAAGGTCACGCAGAAGCTGTTCCTTGAATAAGCTTTACTTTTTAATTATGCTCATTTCCTGCAGTTTCCTTCCCTATTCTTTGCATGCTAAACCTTGCCTCATCACATCATAATTGCCTTTCCACCAGCAACAACTCTTTGCTTTGCGGTAAATTACTATCACCACCCATTCCCCAGTTAAACATAATCGACTTGTGGTATCTATCATTGAAGTGCACACCTATCGCCAAATCTAATACCTGGCCGCATTCATGACCCATTACCATTACCAATCCCGCCTCGCCCCTGTTAGGCATGTCTGCATCCTGTTTCTGGAATCCCTCTTACACACATGTGATAAAAAACTGACCCCTCTGAAGTACTCGAACTATTGTATTTACAGTCAATATTTGGAAAGTCGAAGTCCCCCACAACAACTGGACTGTTTCTAGCGCTCCTATGCGGAAGCAACTTTGCTACCCTTTCCCCAACATCTCTGGAACTATTTGGAGACCTATCGAACTACACCCTCCGAATATAGAACCTCCATGCGTACCGCCCTCTGTGCACACTGATCGGGATTGTTATTGGGTCTGGCCATGCCTTTATTTTAATATTTTCAAGGATGTCATGACATCTCTCCACGAAACTATTCTCAGTCATTCTCTGTCGTTTATAAACTCCCTGCCAGTTATTCACATTTACATTGATTTTCTACGTGCGGTTTCACTCTCATATAATGATTTTCAAAATCATCCACCCCAACACACGCACGCACACACACACACGCACACAAACAAGCACACGTACACACCTGCATGCATGCATGCACTCACATACACATGCACACACGCATACACACCCGCATGCACGTGCACACACACGCACGCACACAGCACACACGGACACGCGCACACAAATGCAGAGACACTCACACATACACACACGCACACTGACACACACTTGCACACGCAGATCGTCCAGAATCCTTACCATACACGCACACTCTGCACAGCTCACCATGCTGAGCTGTCGTCTTTTCCAGTTTATGCTTTCAGGGCTTGACCTGGGAGGCAGTTTTTAACATGACATGTCAAACCATTTTGCATGAACTGGCCATGCCTTTATTCAATATTCTTATTCTTTATATTTGGATCCTCCAGTTAGTCCCGATCCTCTGTTTGTATCTCAATGTTTCTCAACAGATTTCAAATTAATCTATTGTCTGTTTCATTCTCTCATGTGAATCGTTCTGTCGCTCTGTATCTTTCCTTGGCCTTGATTGTTACCTCGGTAGTGTATCGTTGGCTGGCACTGTGACAAATAAACAGAATTAACAAAATAATGAAAAACAAATTTTACAATAAGCACAAACCACGGTGTGTATCGGCCTATTGTTCGATTCCTGATTTGTGACATTTCGTGCTTCATGTTGCACTCGGCTTTTCAGCAGATTTGTCTCACGGATTTGAAACTTGGTCTGGGCCTGTTTACTGAGCGACCGAGCAAACGTTTCACATATTATTGTAAAGGACCAGTCATCTCACTTGACGTTGATAGACTCTGACTGTTTATTTTTATTGAAAGTTAGTGGAGCTGCTTGGGTTGGTTTGGTGGAGGTTGTGCTGTGAGCAGCCTCAGACATTCAAGGAGGCCTGAGGATTTGTCCACCTAACTATGGACAGGGCATGGCGATTGTAGTTACAGCATCATTATCTGCGAAATGAACAACAAATGGAGCAGTATCTGCAGAGAGTGGAAACCCTGAAACTATAGAATGAGTGTTGTGGGTAAAGAGATCTGCCATATCGAACCCCGGGGTAACGAAGAACGATTTCCCAAGCTACACATAACCCAGGACCGCAGCGTGAGGGGATCCAGATTGAACAAGGAACTCGTCACAGAGTGGGGTCACTTCCTTCGACACAAAATGCAGCTTCACGCCAGGGGAGGGGGCTTCTGAGAGTGATTGTGAGAACCAGTTTCATTCAGATTTTGTGATCGACAAATTTCCGCAAAGGAGTTCATATATTGTCACGAGCATGATGTGTCAACGTGGCAAAATTGCAAATTGGGAGAAAGCAGAAGTCATCCATTTAAGATAAAGTGTATATTATACTTAAACTTTTAAAGATTAATGTCTGTGGGCAGCAGTTCGAGTTTCTAGAATTGAAAATGTGACAAAAAGCTGTTCGGTTAGATGGCCAAGCAGTTTCATCGCAGCTAAGTAATTTAAAAAGGCAGTTGGAGATTAAGGACCAATTCAATTTAATTTTGATTGCATTGACAATCTTGAATCAACCCTGCTATAAACATAAGAAAATGTCCACATGCTGAAATGACAGGGGAACTGGACAGAGAGGGGAAAGTCAACTGACATCTGAAAGGGGCGAGAGCGAAGGGACACCTGAGAACGAAATGCCATATTCTCAAAAGAAATCTCTGGGCTACATAAACAGAAAATCACACGATCTCAGCATCAGCGACACTTGCCTGCCCGCACTCCATATCCCTTCATTTACTTAATGTCCCAGCGACCAACGCTCTTTGGAAGTTTGAATGACATAGAA
The DNA here is from genome assembly GCF_037043375.1 of Chiloscyllium plagiosum. Lineage (NCBI taxonomy): Eukaryota > Metazoa > Chordata > Chondrichthyes > Orectolobiformes > Hemiscylliidae > Chiloscyllium > Chiloscyllium plagiosum. Next base: position 24,732,232 of record NW_028270190.1, read on the forward strand.
TCATAATACTATGATCTCTTCTATGCGATTGGCCCACATGTGGAAAAACCCACTCAGCATTTGCATTTCAAACACCTTTATATCTTAGAGATCTCAACGAGACTCCTGTTTAAACGTCAGTGAACTGCTTTTGAATTGCTTCCAATGCAACTACTTCCCTTATCATGCCAATGCATTAAGTCTGCAAACAGTCGTTCAGGTACAAGTTCAGTAATTCCTTGCAAAGTTTCAGCAATTCTTCCTCTGTTATTTTCTACACTTGCATGAATGAACGCTGAAATTGCACTCACCTTTCTCATTACCTGCTGTACTTCCCACTAGGTTTCTGTAACATGCTCGAGGAGACCCATAAATCTCTGCTCCTAAACACTCTGTAGTTTCTCTCCATTTAGACAGTAAGTTGCTTTCTGTTCGTCTGAACAGAATGGATAACAACATACTTATTCACGATATATTTCATCTGCCAAGTGTTGACCAAATCAATCCATGACCATTTCATAATTAATTACATATTAATTGCAATCTACATTACCACCTGTGTTCGTGTTATCTGAAACTTTGTCTATAGTGTCTCCTATCCTCACATTCAAGTGACATAACAGATTGCAAATAGTTGGTACCTGAATTCTGAACTTTCCAGCATCCCCAAGGTTCGGCAACCAGAAGGCTTCACTTCCCTCTTCCATCTCAGTACATTTTGTTCGTTCACCCATTCTCTATCCAAGCTACATAACAACTCCTAACTCCGTATTAACTCTTCAGGATCCTCATCATCAATATCGCTTTTCACAATTTTAAACAACGTGATCAAATTATACAATCACGATTTATCCTCTATGACACTTGCTGACTCTGATAAATTCTGGTTTGAATTTATAAATCTCCTGTTTTTCATTCCTTAATAATAGGTGAGAACAATTTGCCTTCAATTCCATTAATTTTCTCATTACTTTTAATTCCTTAATGCAGAATGATATTCAAAATTCTTGGTTTTTCTGGAGCATATACATTCCCTTCCAATTCCTGTGACTGGCACAAAGATCTGCTCCTACCACTGTGTGAGAGGCATGAGTGTGGGAATGGTTACAGTATGTCTTGGTTTACAAAACGGATGGGCTGTATGTCATCCTGGTTTTCCTACTTTGTTGTCACGATTAAAGGACTATCCTGAGTAATAGGCTCAAGGTTTGTTGTCCTCCTGCTGCTGCTGTGCAATGAGCTCTCTTGGGCTGAATGACGTCCTTCTATCCTAGAGAACCAATGTCAATCACGTTGTGGCCTTTTCCAGTGATGCAGACTTGAGAAGGTGGAAACTATACAGGATACTGGTGCTGCATGAATTGGTCTCGGTCCGGTATTACCGGCTCCAGGGGCTGACTGGCCTTCTCCTGCAACTGTATGTCACGTTCCAGCAGCTGAATAACCTCGTCCATTACTCATGTAATAAGATTGACGGCCTGAAAATTATTTGGATGTTCTGTGTAAAAGCCTGGAGAACAGTAATTGGCATCTTTCGCTGACTCCTTCCAGTCTTCTACGACAAACCAAGATAATTTTTCACTCTAATAAACAGCGAAGTGCATAGAATCAAACTGATCATCCTTTCCTTTCAAGTTAAGACCTACATTGTACGAATCTGTTGAGGGAACCATCGCCTCGGAATATAATAATATCTTGTTCTCAGTAAGGAAACAAAATCTGTCAAAATTTTTCCAGCTGTGATCTCGCGAAGATCCTGTGTAGCAGCAACACGTTCTCAGTCTTTTGTCAGCTTCACAGCTAGTTTAGTAAATTCGCAGCTCTCTGGTGAAATACAGTATTGTTGAAAAATCATTGCCGTTCTCTACTACAACAGCATAACAAAAAGAAAACTGATGAAATGTCACAATGACGCTTAAGAAGAAAAGAAGAGATGTGGGGAGATGAACTCAAAGACGTTAGTGGCTTCAGCAAACATCTCACGCGAATCTAACATCAGTGTTCCCTGAGCCCACATCACTCATATTCCATCGAATCTGCGAATGTGAAGCAAATAAACAGCAAGGAGAAGCAAACATTGATATAAGTTATATATCAATCTGAAAATTGTAAAAGACATGTTTGACATGTTGCACGTCAGAAAATTAGGTGTACAAATTTGTGGCTTCCGCAACAATAATTTTACTTGTTTTAACCCAAGTGAATACGACTGATGGAAAAAGAATTTCAGGAACGAGACTGACATGGTTTGCTGACAGGGTAGATTGAGCACACAGCTAAAGATAAGGCGACTTTTCTTTTTAATTTGTTGTTGAGTAATCAGAAGGGGTAATTGAAAACCTTGCTTTAAATGGGCTTTGGGAGTCATGGTCATGATATCTTGAGGTTTACGCAATGTCTGAATGCAAAACAGTTTTGTTGGTATTTCACATTATGGCCAAACTTTGAGTCAAGCAAACCATGAATTTCTGTGGGCAACTTGGCATAAGTGAATTGGAAAACTACATGGGAAAGACTTAATGGACGACAGGTAATGTCTGTTGCTTATAGAAACAATGCAACGTGGACAACATACATATCCCTCCAGATGCAAACAGGAAAGGGAAAGTTAACTTAATGATCGTTAACAAAGGTAGTTAACGGTTGGCTTTTTTTAAAGGAAGCAGCTCAGAATAAAATGACAGATACTGTGGTTAGGAGGAGGTGAGGAATGCAGACATTTGAGGTCAGAGTCGAGAGTGTGCTGCTGGAAAAAATAGCAAGTTCGGAAGCATCCAAGAAGCTGGCAAATCGACGTTTCGGACAAAAGCCTTGCATCAGGAATGGTGAGGACGTGATGAACAGCCCATTGCGGACGAACGGCTTATGCCCAAAACATCGAATCTCCTGATTCTCAGACATTGTGTTTACCCACTGGGGAAAAAAAAATGAGGAGAATGCAATCTAACAAGAAACATAAATAGTGATGAAACGCTTCTGTCAGTATTTGAAAGGAAAATAAAAATATTAAAATCAAATCTGGAAGTGTGAATGTGTGGGCAGGAAATTTTGTTACAGAGAACACAGGAATTACATGGAAAATGAACAATTACTTCAGGTGTTTCTTAAAGTGCTAATAGCCATACATTCCGCAAGAAATGCAAAGTGACCATGGGAGTTGTGTACCTAAAGACTCCAGTCATCCATATCTGTGATGGAATCGCCGGTTTGAGCGTTAATATGTCTAACGGACTACATGAAGGCCACGCTAGAATTTCGGAGGAAGCAGCAAAAGACATTGATTTCACTGATTTAATTGAGCTCTACTGTTGAACGTACACACATTATACAGTGAATAATTTCAAGACAGGATACACAGCACAATTTTACGTACAGATGTGAACTCTCCTTCTTAATTTAAACACATCAACGCAGAGAATGTTTATTTCGTACAGTAAAATGTCGAGTGGCCAAGGACTATTCTGAGTAAAAATTAAAAACTTTATTTCTTAAAATATAACTGAGTAAAATTAACAAACAACTGCTTAACATTCCTTATTTTAACCTGTCTGTAACCTTCCCATCTGCAATACGATTCCGATAAAATTCCCAGTTATGATTGACAAAGCAACTCTTCTTATCTCAAAGCCAGGCAGCTTTAGGTTCTTTTATTTGTATCTTCCTGTGTCTTACGTTTTTCTTCTTAGGAATTTTTGCGTCACAGATTATTGATCGAAAAGCTAATTTTACGACAGTTATTTTTCTGGGCCGTGTGCATATGTCCTTGGCTTGGCAGTTATCCTGTTAACAGTTCAACTTTCTCCCGGTCTGCTCCACCAGGACATTGGATTACATCAATTGGATTGTAATTTTGTCAACATACTCAATTCAAACTTGATTAGAAATTCGTTTTTTTTTTCGGAATATAATTTGAACTGCATAATTAGAACTTTTTTGTCATTTCCAGGCAACCAATTACTACAGTAGCTGGAGCACATGTATACAGTGAATAATTTCAAGACAGGATACACAGCACAATTTTACGTTCGACAGTAGAGCTCAATTAAATCAGTGAAATCAATGTATTTTGCTGCTTCCTCCGAAATTCTAGCGTGGCCGACATGTAGTCCGTTAGACATATTAAGTCTTATTGATAACACTTGCTGCTGTCTCTGCTAACCTGTAACTCTTTATAAAGTTATAGTTCACCCACACATTCATAACACCACTCCCTTATGTAAACTGAACAAACATAATCAAAAATTGTTTCATTTTATTTTCTCTTCTTTTGAAAAACATGCAGATGCGTTTAATGTAAGTACATTTAACTTCTTTCCACACACACAGGCAGTCACACACACAGACAGACAGACACACACACACGTAAATATAACATTAAATAAAGACAAAACTCATCTAAACTCTATCAGTTAAATCCACGATAACACATCTGCGAGTACATTCTTCTGAACCGCACCGTGTATGAATTTTAAATTAAAAGGCTATTTCATTAGTTTCGAACCAAATAGTCTCATATTATTACCTTTAAAACGTTCTGACAATGTGCTGATTGCGGTCAGTAAACAAACTCTGTCCGACTCCTTGTTTATGGTATATACACATAAAAATATTTTAAGGCCAGTACCAAACTCATTAGCTCCTTTCCGATTGTACAGTATTTCGTCTGTGGATGTTAATCAACTTCAAAAGGTCACCAACTGATAGTTCAATCCCATCCTCATCTTCCTCCAAGTGTTCAGCTCAAACTCCAATGTCACTTGCATTCATGGCGACTTTTATATGTTTTGAAAAATTTGGTGCAGCTCAAACGGGTTTGGTGGTTACTATCGATTTCAAATGTCAAATGCCTCCTGGTATGGTTCTGTACAACTAAACTTTGATTCCTTCTTCAGCAAATTGGTTAACGGTGCAACTACAATGCTGAAGTTTCGGACAAACGTCTGATAGAATCCGCTGAGTCCGAAGAATCAAACAAACATTTTATTTCAGGTTGGTCGATAGGCTTCGTCTTTGTGCTCTGTTGAGTCAACCGTGCACGGCAGATGTTTTGTCTCAAGAACGTCACCTCTGCTTTCGCGAAATTTCACTTTATTTAAATTTATCACCAGTTATGCTTTTCGTATTAATTCAATAAGCTCTGCCGACTGTGCCACGTGATCATTCAAGGACTTGCTAAAGATCACTACCTTGTCCAAACAGACTGCACAGTTTAGAAACCCAGCCACAGCTCTTTTCATGAATCCTTGGCGGGAACGTTCTTCATTCCAAATGACATCACTTTGAACTGATATAGCCCATTTGGGGTTTCAAACGCTGAAATATTTTTTTGCCATCTCTGTTAGAGGTTACCTGCCAGTAACCATGCATTTAGTCCAACTGGCTTGTCCGACTTTCTTGACACAGTCCTTCAATCTCGGCTATGGATATAAGTCCGATTTTGTAACGGCGGTTACCTTCAAATAATTAACACAGAATCATTGAGTCACATCTGGTGTGAGAACAGAGATAATTGGAAAGCTCCACTCGCTCTGGCTTGTTTCATTAATGTCCTCATCGGGCATGGACACCACCTGCATCTAGATCTGACTGACTTTGAAAGGTTTAAGCGAATATGGGTGTTGTTTTATCGGAACAGTGTTCCCTATGTCCAGTTCATGTACAATAGCGGTATTCCTCCACATTGGACTCTTGTATATGCCCTTATACTGCGGTAAGAAATCATTCACCTCCGATCTGTGCCCCTGAGAGACAGATAGATTACTAATCTATCCCACTCCTCAAGGTCTTCTTCATTTTTAATCCATTTTGAGGCAACTCAAAATCCACATCATTTCGATTTGATTGCTCACTCTGCGGGGCAGTATCTAACACATGATGTAATCCAGTGTAACACGGTTTCAACGTGTTCACATGACATACCCGACAGCTTGATTTTTTTCTGTCTGCCGTCTTTACTAGATATTACATCTGACTCAACTTTTTCTCAATTTGATAGGGACTACTAAACTTGGCACTGAAGCGATCTCCCGTCACTAGTAACAGAACTAGCACGTTATCTCCTTGGGAAACCGTCCAAATTTCCGAGGTTGTATCTGCTCCTATTTCATTCTACTCTTTGCCTTATTAACGTGCTGCTTAGCGGACTGATGTACTCGATTTAATCTCTCCCTCAACTCCGATGCATGATCTAATTGTGAGATCTCCGAAATTTTCCTGACAATTGTTCTTTAATTGATTTCAAAGTCTTATCATATCATGTCCAAATATCAACACAAAGGGAGTAAACTAATTAAAGTAGTTTGGGCATCTCTCATGGTAAACAATACGAATGGGATAACTATATCCCAATCATTCAGTAATCCTGTCAGTATGCTTTCAACATTGTCTTCAACGTCGTGATGCAAACTTTCTGATGTTCCCTGGAATGCAGGATGACACACACTGGATGTAAACAGATGTATACCTAAACAATCGATAACAGCTCACGGTAAAATTTGACATTTGGCTAACTGAATCTCTCTGGGTAGGCCATGCCGTGTGAAGAAAGTTGCTAGTTCCTCTACTACACGTTATGCTTGATTCTCCATAATGGAGTTGCCTCTTGAAATCTGGTAGACACAATGATTATCGTTAATAAATAACGGTTCGCATTTTTAGTTCTCGGGAGGGGACCAACACCATCAAGTATAACACGCGTGAAAGGTTCTTTAAATGCAGGAATTGGAAACAAATTTCCTCGTTTTTGACAGTCTCTGGCTTACCGGGGAGAAAGTACCACGCCCACCCTGCAGGCACTCTGCCTGCATTCGTGATGAAGGGCTTCTGCACGAAACGTCGACTTTCCTGCTCCTCGGTGGCTGCCTGAAGTTCTGTGCTTTTCCAGCACCACTCTAATCTACAATCTGGTTTCCAGCATCTGCAGTCCTTGTTTTTTACCCAGTCTGTGGCTTACCTGCAATTTGGCACGTTTGCTACAAACAGCAACATTTACCCACATCGTTGTGAATTCTAGTACAATAAATACCTTCGCCTGAGTCGTTCATACCCCTCAGTGACTTCCTGTAAATAACTAATGTGCTACCCATAACACTTCCTGCCTGCATGCTACTGGCAACACAATCTGCTGCACTTTGGCCCATGTCTCCTCTGCACCAACTTGTCGTGGTCTCACTTTCCGTCTGAGGACCTTATATTTCAGATAATAAATTTCCAGAATATGTTCTGCCTTCTTTTCAGAGTATACATCCACATATATATCTTTTCCAAATTTGTCTTGCGGTTGCATGCCTCTTAGCCTTTCAGGTCTAAACATTTCTGTCTGACCCTCCGACTGTTCAGGTTTGTCCTGTACCATTACATCAATCAGGGTACCTTCTAACTGAACCTCAAGTACTTCATCTTTCTCTTTACTTTCATCTTTGTGCTATGACATGTGATAATGGGATCTGTTTAACACACAGTTTGGGAGAATACCAGGATATTACTGTTCTAACTTCTCAGTTTCTTGATCTTCCTTAGGCTTCTCCAAAATAAGGTGTATAACTACCACCGTGGATCCTGCCAAATCACTCCCAAGAACAATCTGAATTCCTGGAACTGACACTGTGTTGAACGCTCCCACTGCAACATCCCCAGTCTTAAATTGACACTCCAACCTGAACTTACGTAGGGGAACGCCAATAGGTGTCCATCCATCCCACAAATTACCAAACTCTCGGGTAACAGATCGGAAAGAGTGCATAATCGCTCATCCCTTACTATCAGAGATCGGTTAGATCTTGTAACTCTTAAAATTATAACTTGTTGTTTTTCTCTTCCTCTTCTTTCCGAGTAAACTTAACCCACAGATGCAGAGATCAAGTCTCACTCCATGCCCGGCCCCTGCCTACACTGCGCACTCTCCTGTGGCTCCGCTGGTCTCCTTCGGATCTCCTTTCGTACCTTCACTAATGTCACTTGCTGAGCTTCTTTTACTGCATCTATTTTCTACAACGCCATTCTTTAACGACCAATACTGTTGCTTTAAGGGTCCCACTTTGCTACAGTGGAATAAACTAAGGCCTTGCACAACCTTTTCGCCCTCTCGGGCTTCCTTTGGATCCTGTGGCAAAATCTTACCAGTACTATCTTCTCTTGGTTTCGCAGAGTAGGATCTCGCATTCACTCAAATTCTATCCCTCAGGGGACATAACCCTGTCTGGAAGGCTGTCTTCTGCACCAGCATTAAGTCATCTGCTACGTCTGCTGCTATTCTCGCTTCTGGAACGTACTTTCTTTGCACATGAAGTCTTACCATCTCTCGTAGTTCGTTTTTAATCTGCTCCAGCTGAATATTCCTTCTTAGAGATTCAAATGTCCTATTTTCAAAGCAACCATCAGTCGATAAAAATGACTCTGTTTGTTTCTTTCAAACGCAACGTAAGTCTGACCTGGTTCCTCCATTTTGTTTCGGAACCGTGGTCTATATGCTTCTGGTACCAATTTATAAGCGCTTAAAATAGTCTGTTTAAACTCTTCATGATCCCTTGACACCTCATTTGAAAGTACGGCATATACCTCACTAGCTCTGCCTACCAGTTTAGTTTGAACTCGCATTACCCATATATCCTTGGACCAGTCTAACTACCTACCAAATTTTTCGAATGAAATAATGAAGGCATCCAAATCTGTCTCATCACAATATCGCAGAATTTTAACATATTGATATACATCACTACGTTATCTTCTAATTTCATATTATTATTTGATTTACTGCGTAAGTCGCAAGGTCGCAATCCAAATTCTCACCCGCTTTCTCACTCTTCTCTGTCTCTATCTCTAAGCCTTTGTTCTCTCTATTTGTTCAGCTAAGGGTCCTAATATCTCTAAGTTTCCCCTCTCTCTCTTCTCTCTTTTTCTCTTTCCATCTCCCTTTGTATATCTTCGAAGTCCATTTTCCTCAACTGTAGTTTAAGTTTTTCTATCTCTTCCCAACCTTTCTGTTTCTCTGACACTCCGAAGTATTTGAGTAACCATTTTAAATTTCAGTTTCACGTTTGTCCTTGGTTAAACGCAAGCCTAAGTTATTTGTTATTTGTGCAACTACGGTGTTTTTTTCCTTCAAAACTTTCTTGGCAAAGTTGACAATCATCTTCAAATCGCAGACCCGCTTTTGCAATTCGAAGACCCATTTCTGTCACTTTTAATTGAATCAACAGCAAGTCACCAAAATTAAAATAATTCCCTCACTTCCGTTTTATTTAATGATCTAGGACACTAACCCGCAAGTCTTTTAATTCCCTGGGATTTTTCGTAACTCCAAGTCTATTCAAATCTGTCTCAACCAGATTAACTCACGGACCTGAGCCCCCAAACAGTCATAACACAGAGTAAACTTTCCTCCTTAATTTAATGCCAGCAACACAGAGAATACTTATACCATGCAGTAATCTATATCAATTCGAGTGGCCAAGGACTATTTAAAGTAAAAATTAACAACTTTATTTCTTAAAGTATAACAGAGAATAATTAACGAACAACTACTTACCATTCCTTATTGTAATCTACCTGTTACCTTCACTTCTATAATATTCGTGCGATAAAACTCTAAATTAAGATTTACAAAACAATACTTCTCATCTCAAGACCATGCAGCGTTAGCTTCTCCTTTTCTTCTTCTTTGGGATTTCTGCGTCGCAGCTTAGAGATCGGAAAGGTACTTTCAAGGGAGCTATTTTTCTGGGCAGTGTGCAGATGTTGTTGACTTCGCAGTTCTCCTCTCAAGTGTTCAGCGTTCCCCAAGCTTATACCCCCCCAGAGCATCATGTTATCTCATTGGCATTCAAGATTGTCAGTGTAGTCAATTCAAACTTGATTAGACATTAGTAATTTTTTCAAGATATAATTTAAACTGACTGACCTAAAACGAACCTCTTTTTTGTCGTTTCTAGGCATTCACTTATTCCAGCATCTGTAACGCATGTAACATTGTGCTTTATTGAGAAGACGTTTTGCTGTCACTGCTAACTTTTAACTCTCTTTAAAGGTATACTTCACCCACATCTTCGTAACAGGTACATATTCTTCAGAACAACTCCTTCGGGTGCAAACAGAACATAAAGAATTGCAAAATATCAAGCATTTTCGACCTTACTTAAAACAAAATCACAGTAATATATTATAAAATTTGAGACGATAAGTTCAGAATCATAGTACTTCCACGATAATACAGTATTGAAAAGAAATTCCTAAGAAGAAAATTCGTGACAAACCCCACGTAGTCCATTTCATGCATCTGGGCTGGAGGATTCAGCGGTAAGTTCCCCGTGAGGAATCATTTCAGCTTTTAGATCAGGCCTGATAAGGTCTGCTTGTTTAGTTTGGGCAGAGAAGGCAGAGCGCGAGGGAGTTCAGAAAGATAAAATTACATGGGGCCTAGACAATATAGATAGACAGCCTGTTAAGAGAAGCGTTATGATCAATGAAGCATACTTTTAATGGGAAGCGTTTGAGGTTTAGAGAGGATGTGTGGCTTTCTTTTTCATCCAAAATGTGTTGGTGATATAGAATGCATCTCCTGGAATGATAGTTATGGCGTATAATCTGACAACTGTGAAAAAGTGGTCATAACATAATGGTAACGAGCCTCGTGTAGGAAAGTGGGACTATTGTCGATCACACTATGTTTCTGTTTGGACAAAGTCTACTTTTCTGTGATTATCTGATTGTGGAACGTTAATAGTTGAACAACGTAAGACAGGACTCGATGGATTTCTGAAGAGGATGTTAACAACGGGTATAAACGGGAATAGTAAAAAAAATAATAATGCCTTCTGTATGTATGCGAATGCTAAAACTAAGAGAAAACAAGAGCAGGATCCTTACTGCCGGAAACTGGAGCAAGTGGATGAGAGACATGGCACACCTATGAAGTAATTACTTCAGTTCTGTCTTTACAGAAGTTAAAAAAAAGTATTCGCTTTAATACAAGGAGCCTTAAGTCTGGTGAAAAAGAAAGAATATAACGAAATTAGGAAATTAACACTATTCGTGAAATTATTGGCATTGAAAGTAATGGGCATATTCAAAGTCAACATAGACTTATGAAATTGGTATCATATTTGAGATACCAACTGGTAGATACATAACAGCAAAGTTCCAAATTCTGTGCAATTGGATTTTCAGAAGCACTTTTCACAAAGTTCCATGTTGACAGTGCAAAATCGCATTTTGTGGGATGGGAATTCATTTGAAGACATGGTTTTAGAATGGAAAAGCTGACAAAGTTTGGGAACAAAATCATCTTCTTGGATTGGAGTACTTGTTGGTTATCGCAGGGATCATTGCTTTGACTCTAGTTATTTACAATAAATATCTAAATTTGTTTGAGGGAACCAAATCCAATATTTCCAAGTCTGCTGACAGCACGACATGATTTTGGATTGTGAGTGGAGAGGAAGATATAACATAGCTCCAAGATAATTGAGATAAGTGGATTGAATGGGCAGATACGTGTGAGATGAAAAGAAAAGTTAGGAGTTGTGGCGTAGTGCGCGTTGGTGGCAAAATTACGCCAGCAGCCTAACACCGGAAAAGAGATTGGTTGTAAGTGTTGATTTATAAAGAGACATGTGCTCCTATTTTATATTATATATTTTTTTCTCTAAAGTCCATGCAGGGCAGTGAGTTCAGGAGTTGGACGCCAGTACACCGAATGGAATTATCATACTGACCAGTGCACATTGGCCCACCAATTGGGTAATTGCAACACTGAAAAAGATGTGGTTCCACATGTCCATCAAACAGCGAAAGCAATATTGCAGGAGCAAAAAGCGGTTCGAACGATAAGTGGGTGTTGAACTTCATTTCAATGAGATTTGATTATCGGAGGAAGAATGTCTTCATGCCGCTGTATAGGCCTTGGTGAGATCTCATCTCGAACATTATGAAGGTTTTTTGCAGTTTTGGTCTCCTTGACTAATAAATGACAAACTGGAACTTGTGGGAAAGCATTAAAGATGACCAGACCGATATCTGAGTTAAGACCCTTGTTGTATGAGCAGACTTTGAGTCGATTGGGCCGGTATGCAATGTGTTTTGGGAAAATGAATGGAGATCTCAGTGAAACATGCCAGACTCTGACAGGGCACAACAGATTAGAAGCAGGGATGACACATTCCCCTGGCTGGAACTTCTGAAGCAAGGGGCCAGAGTATTAGGTACAGACAGGCCAGTATGCATTGATGTGAGAATAATTGTCCGCACTCTGATTCGAAGGATATGGGGAATTTTCTACCACATAAGGCTGTGGAAGCCTCGGCACTGAATATAAAAGAGAAACTATTTCTCGACACTAAAGAAATGGAGAGAGCAAGGGGCTATGCTGGGAGATTGTGAATCAGCCGTCATTGCAGTGAGTTATCCAATAACAGGTTATCGAATCAAAACAAAAATAACAATAAGCCTATTACAAAAGGGACTAAATTCTAAGGGAATCTGTAAAAAAATATATTTCAATGAAATAGTACAGTAAAGAATCACGTAAACATTACAATCACAGACTGCAGCTTTCACAAATTCTTCATCAGAAAGCGTACGAGCCTACTGACCACGTGAAGCTAATGTGGAGTGCCATTCCTCCATAAGATTCTCCCTCGGTTTGAATTACGGTTCGCATCAAAATGTTTCTTGGCTTGTAAGCTTGATTGCATTCCTGTCTGAGGTGATCTAATTGATTTTACGTTTTGCACACAGAGGTAAGTTTCGATGTCACCTGGTGCTGGGGAATTGAATCTGTAACACTGAATGGGAGTTTCCTTTACAAATAAAAATTCCAATTTCACTAATGCCTTTATTGCCAAATCGTGTTTCATAATCATGCACTATAGGAGAACTGCCTGTATATTGAATGGAGGAGAAATTTGAAAGACGTAATGGACTACCGCAGTTCCTATTTTACCATTTCTGTTGGTCAATCATATTAAAGGATATGTACACTATGGGGAAAAGTGCATTGAGGACTTGTTTGTCGATGAAATGGAAAGGAAGGAGGTTCAATGCATTGAATGGCCTACTCTCTTCCGGATGTTTCTGTGCCATCTGTGGGAAAGCTCTGTCAGTGTTGTCACACACTCTCAGATGTTAGGATGCAGGCCACTGCAGTGTGGGCAAGACAGTGTTTCCAGTTTCCTTTTCCAATACGGAGGCTGGGCCCAGGCGTTTCGTCCAGTTAGAGACTTGATGAAATGTTTAATATAACTGAGTGTCTTGCTTCAATATTTCAGCGACAATTGACAAATTTATCACATGACAGTGAGTCTGGAGTGAGTTTTGGCCAGACCAGGAGAAACAGAGTAGACTTTCGTCCGAAAAGTACGTTGGTGACGCAAGTTAGTGTATATAAACAACATTTGTTTTAAGGTCATTATTACTGACTCCTGATTTCAAATGTCCATTTTTATCAAAAGTTTTTCGCTTCCACCAGCTGCGAGACCATTAGACACGTTTACATTACTAGTCCAATGGCATTTTCTCAATACTAGCATTTCCACTTGAGGTCCCATTGAAGATTACACTGAGCAGGTTATTGATAGCTCTGTCAAAAATAACTTCCTCGATTTTGACGATCGTGATCGTACTCGGGGGTAGTAATTGCTCAAATTGTAATGATTTTTCTTTCAGAGAACTGAACATGGTTGAATAACTTTCAACATTGTCAGGGTATTGCGCAGTTGGAATGGAACAGTTTCTACAGGGTCACAGGTTATGCAGCACAGGTATTCAGTCCTATGCAGGAATATTGTCACAGTCCAATGTTCAGCCGCTCTTCATGTTATATGCAGCGAATCGAATTGGTTGAAGACTGACATCTGTGATTCTGTCAACGTCATGATGAGAGTGAGGTCGATCATCCCCTCAACAATTCTGGCTGAGGACAGTGCATGTACTGCACTTTTGTCTTTTACATGGCCTGAATAATGTGGGGACGTTTGTGAAGCGTTTTACTCCAGTGAATACTTTTAAATACTCCATCACCATTTATGACTGAATGTAGCAGGAGAGTTAAAAATCACACAACACCAGGTTATAGTCCAACAGGTTTAATTGGAAGCACACTAGCTTTCGGAGCGACGCTCCTTCATCAGGTAATTGTGCTCCACAATCACCTGATGAAGGACCAGCGCTCCGAAAGCTAGTGTGCTTCCAATTATATCTGTTGGACTATAACCTGGTGTTGTGTGATTTTTAACTTTGTACACCCCAGTCCAACACTGGCATCTCCGAATCATGTAGCAGGAGAGCAGAGCCTCGATCTGACGTCTCCGTTTTGGGATAATTGTGCCCGCTCTATCAGATATTACTTGTGCTATTTGAAATATTATCAGCAAGATGTGATAGCTTGATCGTGTGTTAATCAGTTCACATCGTTCTGAAACAGGCGTGCGCGCAACCACACTCGTCATTGAACGATACATTGGCCTACAGGTAACTGCAAATTGAGGGTGACGAAACGTCTGGAAGTGTAAACCTCCTGCTTACCTTGCAAATTACACCCAGAACCTCAACCTGAGCTATAATTCTTCTCAAAACTCGCTAATACATTCTACGTTTTGAGTGTAAGATAAACTAGACAATGTCGTAAGGAGCCCTGGAGGGAGAACGTATGAAATATGCAGAACAGTTGTAATGCCGTCAAGTTGTGAAGTTAAGAAATTGAATGTTATCTCCTGCAGGCGGTGACTTACCAATGTATAAAGGGAGATTTTACTCGAGCTCGGACTGCACTTCATTGGAACAAAGCAGCAGCCCAGAAGGGAAATAACATAAGAAAATAAGGCCATAGGAGTAGAAATTAGGCTATTCGGTCCATCGAGTCTACTCTGTCATTTGGTTATGTCTGATAGATTTTAGATTACATTCCAGTGTGGAAACAGGCCCTTCGGCCCAAGAAGTCCACACCGACCCGCCGAAGCGCAACCCACCCATACCCCTACATTTACCCCTTACCTAACACTACGGGCAATTTAGCATTACCAATTCACCTGACCTGCACATCTTTGGACAGTGGGAGGAAACCGGGGTACCCGAAGGAAACCCACATAGACACGTTGAGAACGTGCAAACTCAACACAGTCAGTCGCCTGAGGCGGGAATTGAACCCGGGTCTCCGGCGCTGTGAGGCAGCAGTGCCAACCACTGTGCCACCGTGCCGCCCACTTTTCACACCTGCTTTCCTGCTTTCTATCCATAACCTTTGATCTCTTGTTAATCATGTGTTTATTTACCTCTGTATTAAATATACTCTATGATATGGCCTCCACAACCTTCTGTGGCAATGAATTCCACAGATACACTACTCTCGAGCGAAGCATGTCTCTTTATTTCCACCCTAAAGTATCTTCATTTTTTTTTTCTGGAGCAGTGCACTTGGATACTTGTTTCTCCTTCCAATGGAATAGTCTTCCAAAAATTCCGTTCCGACCAGGGTGAGGAGTATTCATCACATGTTAAGCCTTTCATTCGTGGTATAATTCTCATGAAACTCCTCGAGAAACGCTCCAGGGCCAGTGCATCCTACGTAAGGTATGACGCCCATAATATTCAAAATGTGGTCTGAACACAGCCTTATAAAGCTTCAGAAACCCCGTTTTTATATTCTGATCCTTTCGAGATGAAGGACCCCATTTTATTTGTCTTCCCAGTTGCCAGCTCAATCTCCCATTTCACAGTAAGTGCATACCGGACTTTGAATCCAAATTTCATTCCACCTCAGAATTCTGATATTTTTTCGCATTCAGCAAATAGTGAATGATCATATTTTTCCTGTTTAAGTGCATGATCTCGCAATGTCACACATCATTTTTCATCTGTCATTTCTTGGCCCACTCTCCTAACCTATCTATATCTCTCTGCAACCTCGCTGCTTCCTCAATACTACATATCCCTCACCTATCTTTCTCTGAGCTTCGAACATAGCCAGAATGACCACAGTTTCTTCATTCCAATTATTTACGGAAAAAGTGAAAAGTTGGGATCCCAACACTGACACTTCTAGAACACCACGAGTCACCGGCTTCAATCCTCAGAAGGATAATGCTTTCAACAGCCTCTTCGTTCTGTCAGACAGCCAATCTTCTACATAAACTAGGAGCTTGCCTCTCACACCGTAATCCCTTTTCTTTCTGAGCAACCTCTTGCCCGATACCTTATCAAAGGCCTTCTAGAAATCGAGATAGACAGAATTCTTTGGCTCTATTTAGTCTAGCCTCCTAGAAGAATTCTCATTGGCATGAGAGTAAGGTGCTTTCTCGAAAGGGAGAGAAGGCAGAAGTCATGTCTATTCCGAGAAACAGAATGGGAATTTTCCTCAAAACATTCTCCTTTTGGTCTCGCCAATGGAAAGGAGACTGGATTATGAACAGCAGTGACAGTGGACTGAATCAAAAGAGGAGAAGTGAAATGCTGCTTCACCTCTAAGGTGCGTTTGGCCCCTTGGACAGTTAGAAGCAAAGAGGTTAATGGCACGTGTTGTAGCTTCTGCAATTGCATAGGGGGTGCCATGCGAGATTGAATAATTGTTTCGGGTGAAAACGAGTTTCACAGAGGAAATGGTCCCCGTTGAAGGCTCACAGTGTCTGGGAGGAGAAGATGTGTTTGATGGTGCTGTCCTGCTGGAGTTTGAAGACGTGGTATGGAATGATTTTTGAATATGGAACAAGCGCAGATGAAGGGAAGACAAGTACATCTATGTCATTGTTCTGGGAAGGAGGGGAAGAGTTGAGTGCCGAAGCATGACAGATGGGTCACTCCAAGCTTACCATTGGAATGTGGAATAATCGAATAGAAATGACAGAAACGGGGAAACTGGGAGAATGGAGTTACCCTCAGTGGACCATGTGTTCAGCCACGTACGGAGGTTCCCCAAGAAACACTGAAAAGAATCAATCATTTCACTTGCAGAGTCATGTCGTATATCTGCTCTAAAACGGAACGTGAAAACAGACCCCGGTGAAGGTCAGTGGATTTGTGGGAGAGACTTTGAAACTGATATTTCATAACGCTCAGAAATGATAGACTATCGTCAAGAACAAAGATTCGACAATCAAGTAAACCACCCATGGGTTCCCAATGGCTGTCAAGGATACTATTGCATCACACAGTAATTTAATCACGTTGGTAAGTACGAGAGTCGGCGAGATTTGGGATGTTCACTATTGGAAAAAAGGGGCGATAATATAAAGAAAAAAAGAGAAGTTTGTCTTATAAAACTTCCAAGATTTATTTTAAAATACATTTGGCATTAAAAGCTTTTCTGTTTATTTTCTTTTCAAAGTTTACAATGTGTGTGCGACCCTCGGAAGGAAATCAGGATAGTACATGTGGGACACTTGGAGAATTCGTCTGGGGATCAGCTTCCTGGATTAAGCAGAGAATTTAAACCAGTATTTTGCATCATTCCTCACAGGGGACGACACAATTTATTCCAATAATTTAAGCAAAATAGTTGTATGATTTTTTTATGGAATCATCGAAACTCTACAACGTGGAAACAGACCAATTGGCGCAGCAAGTACACACCGACCCACCCGCTACCATTTTACTTTGCATTTCTCCTGACTAATACGCCTAACCGACACATCCCTGTTAACCGTGGGCAATTTAGCATGGCCACTTCACCTCACCTGCATATCTTAAACAGGCTATTCATAAATAACTGGACTGTTGAAAGAAATCCACGCAGACTTAGTAAGAATGTGCAAACTTCATTCAAACAGTGACGTGGAACTGAAATCTAAACCGGATCCCAATCGCTTTGAGGCAACAGTAATCACCACTGCGCCACCGAACCCAGCCATAAGATCATGCTCTCTCTTTAACAAGATGAACAAGGCTTCATTTTTCAAACAGATCGTACCAATTTCAGACAACATAGCAAAACTGATACTTTATTTTAAGAAAGGTTGTTAGAGAGTGACTGGCCGCGTGGTGTGTCCACACATCTGTCGATTTTCTGAGTATTCCTGCGAAACTGGCAAACCATCAGTCTGGCTTCTGTTTTCAAGAAGGCACTGAGACGTTAAACAAGAGTTTATAGGCCATGCAGCCCGAAAATTATTGCTGCAAATATGCGACAGTGTTATTAAGGAAGGAATTGCAAGTTATTTAGAAAAAATGCTTTCGGTGATCAGAGTCAGTGTATTTTTCTGAATGGGAAATTACGTTTAGCACTGTAAAGTCACGCAAAATATTGCTTGAGTTGTCGTCTAGAAAATGTAGAGTTTACCAGGAGATGTGGAGAGTTCTTCAAGGAAAAGGTATGTTATTCACAAACAAAAAACGATGACACTCAGAAAACAAATTCTTGAATGACCCCAAACTTCAGGATCCCTGGCTCTTAATAATTTTTTTGTTATCATGTTTTTGTAATCTAGTCAGCATGCCCAACTGCATTAGTCAGAATAACCTCACTCCAGATATACAATAAAACAATAATTTGTGTTCCCATTATCTCTCCCCTTCTAGCACTACGGTTTTTTTTCTCCCACATTCTACGTAATATGATTCAAACGTCACGATTAGATATTTTACTACCTCTTCTACCACAAAGGTCTCCTGTCCCAAGCTGACCTGTCATTTTACTACCCAAAATGCCACAATGGTCTCTAGTCCCAGGCTGACTCTACTTTCCATTAATTAAATATTTAATACCATGTTCTGCCACAAGTGTCTCAGGCAGGCAGAATATACTAACCATGAATGGAATTTTCAATGTCATGTCCTAACTATTTATTGTCACGATCTGTTCCAACCTGCCATGACCATATTTAACAGGCAAGTCTGAGTTTTCTAATTGTTGTTATCTCATCCCACCATAGTGAACTTTCAGACAAAAATCTGACTCTGATAGTTGGTGTAGCAGCATTCCACTATTCCTATCCCATTGTGCCACAGTGGCCCCATCCTTCCGCAGTGAACTTTTCTAGTGTAGGATTCCACAGACCGTTGGAACATTTCGCCAGTGGTCTTCATGCTTTACCCTTCAAATGCTTTCATGCTCTTTATTTTCCATAGCGTTTCCTGTGGATGTACCAATCAACTTGATAAAGGGGAACTGATGTGCAACAAATTGTACTCTGGATGTGAAGGTTTTATCGCTGTGCTGGAAGGTTCGTTTTCAGACAATTCATCATCGTACATGTAACATCTTCAGTGAGCCTCCGGAGAAGAACACGTGTTATGATCATAACCTCAACCTCAACGTGGTTTCCAAATCTTCTCAAATCTCGCTAGTTTATTGGATTATTGTGAGGCTGTTAATCCAAAATCCCAGGTAATATTTTGGCGTCTGTGTTCGAATCCTGAAATGGTAGATGGTGGAATTTGAATCCTTTAAAGGTCTAGAATTGAAAGACATGGAACATTGCATCACAGTAGAAGCCAATCGCCACTGGATGTTGAGATAACAGCTTAAATTGTAACTCGCTTAAACTAATCCATTATCATCAAGATGTTTGTCCGGTGAAAATTTAAATGCACTCATGTTGGCAAGTCCACTACTGCTCCGGGCAGGGCATTCCACGTTCTTACGACTCTCAGGTTAAAGTAACTGCCTCTGAGACCTGTCCTTTCTTTTTCATCATTCAATGTAAACTTGTGACTCCTCGTGCTACCGATCACCATCCAAGGATCAAGTCTCTCACTTTAAACCCTGTCTCAATCGCTGATCATCTTGTGTAGTTCGATTAAGTCACCTCTTAAGATACTACTCTCTAACAAAAACAGCCTCAGCACCCTCCGCATTTCTTCACAAGCCTTTATTTCCATACTAGGCTAGATTCTAGTTAATCTGCTCTGCACCCTTTCTAATGCTTCCACATCCCTTTTCAAATGTGATGGCCAGAACTGCACGCAAACCTCCAAGGGCGGTCCCACCAAAGCTTTGTACAGCTGATACGTGACCTCATAGCACCGAAATTCAATCCTTCTCGCTAAGAAAGTTAAGACGCCGTCCACTTTATTAAACAGTTTATTCAAATACACAAACATCACATCAACTGCTTTACCTTCATCTATCTGCAGTCAGTTACTCAAAGAATTCAATGATTGTGAGGCATGACAAAACCTTTTGCAAAACCATGTTGACTATCTCCAATTGCATTATTGTTTTACAGATGAATTTAAATTCGAAGTCTCTCTTCCTTTCCCAAAATGTTTCCACAACAAATCGCTGATCCATAATTATCAGAATTGTATCTCTCCCTTCCTTGAACAAAATATGCAATTTTCGCTATACTGCAGTCTTCTGGTACTATTCCTGTAAGCAAGGACAACATAGAAAAAACAATGTCAAAGGCTCGCCAAAGCCAGCCGAGCTTCCCAGAGAATTCTAGGACATTTCCCAGTCGGCCCAGGCTAGTTCTCGAATTTCACACTTTCCAGAATTGCTAATACCCCCTTCCTATGAACACCAATCCTATATAGCCTCATCGTCTCTATCGCCGTGTTCTGCCCGGCAAAATTATCTTTGTCCAATGATAATGCTGAGGAAAACTATTCGTTTAGCGTCTCTCCTATCTCTTTGGACGCCACACACAACTTGCTATGATTGTCCTTAACTTGCCCTAACCTTACACAAGTCATTTTTTTCTTGCAGATATACCAGTAGAATGCGTTAAGCTTTTTTTCCTCTTTCCTACATGCCAAAGACTTTTCATATCACCCTCGTCGTCTCCTAACCTTTTTCTGTAGGTCCTTTCTGTGTATCTTGCAAATCTCAAGCGCACTGACTGAGCGTTCAAGCCTCCTTCTTCCACTTGACAAAATATTCAACTTATTTACTAATCCACGTTTGCCTCCCTTGACCACTTCCTTCCTGCCTGACAGGTGTACACTTACCAAGGAAACGCTTTGAACAAGCTCTACTTTTCAGTTGCGAATATACCCTGCAGTTTCATTCCCCATCCTGTGTATTCTAAATCTTGCCAAATCGCATCGTAATTGCCATTCATCCAACTATAACTCTTGGCCTGTAATATATACCTATCCCTTTCCACCGCTAAACCAAATGTAATCGAATTATGATTACGGTCATCAAAGTGATCAACTCTCACAACTTGGCCTGGTTCATTACCCAGTATCAAATGCAATGTGGCCCTCACCTTATCTGCACACTCTGTGAGGAAGCCCTCCTGCACACATTGGACATATACTAACCTATCTAAATTGTTCGAACGAGAGAGTTTCCAGTCAATATTGGAAAATTTTAATTCCCCTACAATAATTACCCTTTCACTTTCGCTCCTATTGAGAATCATCTTTGCAATCCCTCCTTCGACGTGTCTGGAAGTTTGCAGCCGCCTATAGAAAACTCCCAACAGGCGAATCTCTGCTACCCTGTTCCTAAGCTCTGCCATTCCACCTGAGTAGACGGGTCCTCATCAAAAGTTCTTTTACCAATGTAACACTGTCCTTGACTAACTATGCTACATGGAGAAAGTTAGCACTGAAGATGTTGGAGATCTGAGTCGAGAGTGTGAATTTTGGAAAACACAACAGGTCAGCCAGCATACAGTGAGCAGGGGAATCGTCATTTTGGATATTAGCCCTTCACCAGAATCAAGAACAATGCCTCATCTCCACCTCTTCTTTAACCTTCCCTGATCTTACTGAAACATATGAACCCTGAAACGTGCAAAAAAAAAATCCTGATCTATCCATGTCTACTAAATGGTCACATCACTGATGTCCCAAGATCCAACCCATTTTCCAATTAACCCATTATGTTGCCCGATGCTACCGTCCTGCGACCTTGAAAACATTGTCATGACTTCACTATTTTCAACCTTCTGTACAATGGAGCTAAATATCGGTTTGCCATCCTCAGCTGAATGATGTTAAAACCTCCAGAGGAGTATTAGCAATTTCCTCTCCCCCAAGATGTTTGTCTCCTTCTGGTGAAAGTTTTGACCACGCTATTTGTAAAGTTCCCACCTACCCCAGATGAGCCTGAATTATCCAGAGTCCTGCCCTCCTCCCATTCTTGTCTCCACATCTTAAATAACACAGTCTCTCTCTTTGTCTCTTCGCTCTCTACAACGTGGCATGGGTAACAAGCCAAAAATAACAACTCAGTTGTTTCTACCTCAGAGCTTCTACCCAAGATCCCTGTATTTCTGATTACATCTCATGCATTTTTCAACCTACGCCGTTGGTATCCATTTAACATAGAACATAGAACATAGAAGAATACAGCGCAGTACAGGCCCTTTGGCCCTCGATGTTGCGCCGATCCAAGCCCACCTAACCTATACTAACCCACTATCCTCCATATACCTATCCAATGCCCGCTTAAATGCCCATAAAAAGGGAGAGTCCACCACTGCTACTGGCAGGGCATTCCATGAACTTACGACTCGCTGAGTGAAGAACCTACCCCTAACTTCAGTCCTATATCTAGCCCCCCCCCTTAATTTAAAGCTATGCCCCCTTGTAATACCCGACTCCATATGCGGGAAAAGGTTCACACTGTCAACCCTATCTAACCCCCTAATCATCTTGTACACCTCAATCAAGTCACCCCTAAACCTTCTTTTCTCTAATGAAAACAGCCCCAAGTGTCTCAGTCTTTCCTCATACGATCTTCCTTCCATACCAGGCAACATCCTGGTAAACCTCCTCTGCACCCGTTCCAGTGCCTCCACATCCTTCCTATAGTATGGCGACCAAAACTGCACACAATATTCCAGATGCGGCCGCACCAGAGTCTTATACAACTGCATCATGACCTCAGGACTCAGGAACTCAATTCCTCTACCAATAAAAGCCAGTACGCCATATGCCTTCCTCACCGCACTATTTACCTGGGTGGCAACTTTCAGAGATTTGGAATAGGACATGGTTCTGCTCCCTCTCGTTCTTAAGGATCCAGAAAACACGATCCGATACATTATGGACGCTGGCGCTTGGGAGACAACACATCAACGGCGAGACTCTCCCGTTCCCACAGACTCTCATGTCTGGCATCTACCTATGGAGACCCCAATGACGAATGCTAACGTCCTCTCCCGCCTTCCCGTCTGAGCTACAGGGACACTCTTTGTGCCAGAAACCTGCATTCCGCTGTTAACCCCTGTTTATCCCAGTACCCTGCAACAGTCTCCAAAACAGTATACGTGTAAGACAGGGGAACGACCACAAGGGATCTCTGCACAAGCTGGCTCGTAACATTTCCAACTATCACTTAAGTATCTTCATTTACAGGGGTAAAGTGTCTCCCTGGAGCTGATTATCGATAACTGTCTCTGCAATCCGAATGATTCTGCACTCATCCAGTGTTAGCACTAGTTAGGTAACACGGTCGTCAAGGAGGTGGAATCGAGAGTACTTCCCGTGGGTGCACACCTCAAACATTTCACAAGAGTAATATTGCACTACATGAAAGAAAGAAATAAAAGCTGACCTGATTTTCCTCTGGTGGTGAACGGTGAGAGGAGGTTGGTGGGTGTTAGACCATGCAGGTGTAGTTTCTCATGTGTAGCAACCACCCTCTTTATATACCTGTAAGTGCAAAACTGACCAGTCCCAGAAGCATCTGCCCTCTGGTAAATTTGAAATGTCTATTTCGCTTTCCAAGCATACTGCTCCCTGTTGTAGAAATGCCGGCTACTACTACTGCAAAGTAAATTTTAAAATGAAGATTTTTCCATCACGATAGCCCCCTGGTTTTCAATCCCGAACGCCACTCCCGCCGTAGAGACAAAGCAGTCATATGTCAAGGCGTAGTTTGCACGTTCTCCTCGTGTCTGCGCGTGTTTCCTCCAGGTGCTTCGGTTTCTTCCCAGAATCCAATGATGTGCAGGCCAGTTGAATCGAACATGCTAAATTGCTCTTAGTGTGTGGTGTATTAGTAAGGGGTAAAGAGAGCGTATGGGAATGGGTCTGGGTGGGTTACTCTTTGGAAGGTCAGTGTGAGCTTGTTGGGCCGAAGTGCTTGTTTCCACACTGTAATCTAATCCAGGATCGACATTTTACAGAACATTGTTTCACTGACGTTCCCTGCAACATTGTATACTGGATATTCTCCAGAAAAATTCATACCAGGCATTATCTGGTGCATTCTGTGACTGATACTCTCCACAACTGGAATGATTTTGGACAGCGGGATGTCAGTTAATTGAAGAAAAGACAACACCCTGGGGGACGAGGTTCGTATCAACAAAGAAAGCGACATACTTTCGAAGTCTCCTCAGGCAGTTAAATAGATGACTGTGGTTTCCCTGCATTTATGTTTGTTCCCAATACATGGTGGACCACAATTTTAATAAATGTCAAAGATTTCTAACTTCCGTTTGTACTCAGGGAACAGGAAGAGAATCATTCAGGATGTGTGTGGTGACAGGGTTTCGTATGTTTTTCATCACATGTTTGTCAGTAATTCACATGATACCATTTGTTACTTCAATTGCGAAATTAAAACTCTGAATACAGTGACATTTTTAAGACTTCTCTGTCCTCAATAAAATGGTTGACGTTTCCGCAAGGCTCATGTATAATTTGTATGTTTTCCTCCTTCACAGTTAACGTCCTGACCATCTACGTGCAGCTTTGTAAAGATTGTGGATTGTCTCCGTGTACCAGTCGATACCTGGGGGCCATGGCAGTCACAGATCTCCTGGTCATAATATTCGACCTGATTTTGAGACACATTCCCTTTGTTTTTTATGAACAGTTTTATTTCGTGAAGTTCATCCCGGTGTGTAATATCCACGCTGTCCTACTTTATGCAGCCACTGACTGTTCTGTCTGGTTCACTGTAGCTTTCACTTTTGATCGATTTGTGGCCATTTGTTGCCAGCAAATGAAAAATAAATATTGCTGTGAGAAAACAGCGACAACGGTTCTGGGAACAGTGACCGTGCTGAGCGTTTTAAAGAACATTTTCTGGTATTTTATGCTCTTGGGTGAGTATCGGCTTGGGACCTCTCCCTGGTTTTGTAAAGCTCCAAGCTATGTTTTTCATTCCCGTGTCTGGATCTCAATTGAGTTTCTTCACCATTTTCTAACCCCTGTGTTTGCATTTATCCTGATTCTGTTGCTCAATGTTTTCACCGTCAGATATATTTTAGTAAGTAGCAGAGCGCGCAGGAGACTCTGGCGTCACAACAAAGATGAAGCGCATTGTGACAAAAAAATGCAAAATCGAAAAAAATCTGTTATTTTAATGTTTGTGATCTCGGCCAATTTCATCCTGCTATGGTCTCCGTTAACGACGTTTGTTATATGGAAACGGTTGCGGTATTTGGGGTATAAGATAATCCATCCAGACTGGTTTTTGCTGCGGCTCGGTTTCACGCTGCAGCTCCTCAGTTGCTGCACAAATACAGCTATTTATGCCATAACTCAGACTAAGTTTAGACAGCAGCTGAAGAAGGTGCTGAAATATCCGTTTACCCAAATTCGTCAGTTGCTGAAATTCTCTCATCAATAAGTTCATCCATGGTTTTCCTATAGCTGATTAATGTTTCAGCAATAAAGCAGCCTGTCGCTATGGAAACAAATTGTGGGTAGTGTTGGATTCTCCAAGTGTATCCCATCAGGGTTACGGAAACACATCTCAATATTTGTTTCACCCCAGCAACCAATGAGAATGTGCACTGGTTGTGAAATTAATTTGTAATTAACAAAAATGTTTGATTAAAGGTATAAGTGCCAGGATCAACTACATTGTTTTTTGTCGTTGCACTGAAGAAGCTGAGCTGGAGAGCGACAGACTGAGTTACAATTCCTGGTTCTCAGATAACTGGAGGGGACCGAAGCCCAAGCTCAAAATTTGCGTATTCATCTTTGCCTCCTTGACTCCTTCCTTTTGCGTCCGATCTCACACATCTCCCCCATTCTGCTTCATCCTCTCCCACTCCAGCTCACTGTCTTTCTCGCTTGCAGTCACCCTTATTCTGACTTGCGAGGGGAACAGGAACGTGATGATTTACATGTTGTTGCGAGAGGAATTGAATTGGGATGGGTTCTCACGCCCTTACTGGTGGAACAGAGCCGGAATATGGTCACAAACTGTTGCAAGGTCAACAGAACAGAGGTAAATCAATAGGCCTGAGTTAACACCACAGTAGAACAAACAGTTACCTCTGAGATGAACAGAGTGGGGAAGGATCAATAGACAGTTGCTGGGGAAACCAAATGGGAGAGGGTGAGAAGCCATTGGTCGGAAAACAGATTGAGAACTTGGGCGAAGATGTTGCGAATAGTTTCATGGACTGTAGCGAAGGGAACATCGTGGGGATGTTGTCACAGCCCGTTGTTCCGGGAACAATGTGGGGATAGGATCACAGGCAGTTGCTTGGAGAACAGCGTTGGATTCGTCAAAGGCCGTTTCTAGATAAACAGAAAGGGCCGTGGTTTTATGATGTTCACGGAGAACAGATTGGATATACGTTCACAGGGCATTTTTGACGAACAGAGTGGGATTGCGTTGACAGGTCTTTGCAACGAAAATAAAGTTTGGACGGGTTCGAAGGCCGTTGTTAGGAGAATAGATTGGGAATTAGTTCACAGGCTCTTGCTGGGAGATCAGGTTTGACTTAGGTTAACAGGCTGGTGGATTGGGAACACAATGAGGATTGGGTCACAGACAGTTTCTCGGAAAAGAGCGTGGGCATGGGCTCACAGCCCGTTGCTCGGGAAAAAGTGTGGGGGTGGGTTCACACGCCATTGTTCGGGGAACCGAGTGAGGATCTGCTAACAAGCCTTTGCTAGGAAATCAGAATAGGCAGAGAACAGATTTGAGAGACGTTGACAAGCGTTTATTAGCATATGGAATCACAGTACGTTGCCGGCAGAACAGCGTGGATATGTGTTCACAGGTCATTGCAAGGAGAATAGAGTCAGGTCGGGTACGGAGTCCGGTGCTAGGAAAACAGATTTGAAATGGATTGATAGACCTTTATTGAGGAAGAGTGTGTGGATGCCTTTACAGGATGTTGTTTGAAGATGGATTCACAGGCCAGTGCAAGGAGAACAGCGTTGAAATGTGTTCTCAGGGAGTTGCTGGAGGAAACGTCTTGGAATGGGTAGACAGACCAGTATCAAACAAAAACAAAAGCCATCACAGGCTGTTTCTTGGAGAACAGAACGGGGATGGTTTCAGAAGCTCTTTCCTGGGTAAGAGAGTTAAGATAGTTTATCTGGCCGTTGCTCGGAGTGCAGACTCCGCCTGGTTTCACGGGCCTGTTTTGGCAGAGCAGTGTAGGAATGCGTTCACAGGTGGTTGCTGGGAGAACAGAGAGGGAATAGAATCAAATGCCGTTGATAGGAAGCAGAATGGGAATAGGATCATAAGCTATTGCTCGTGTTACAGAGCGGGGATTCACTGTCCGTCGTTCGGAGGACAGAATGAAGATGGTTGGTAGGAGAACAGCAGTGGAAATGGGTTCAAACCGTTGCAAGAGGAAGAGACTGCTGTGGGAGTCACACGTTGTTGCCAAGAGTCGAACAGCCGTTGCTAGAAGAACCGAGTGAGGATGGTGTTCATTGGCTGTTCCTAGGGGAACAGAGCGGGGATGGATTCACAGGCCTTTGTTCGAAACACAGAGCGGGGATGGTTTCACAGTCTGTTGCAGGGAAAATAGAAACTGGATGGGTTCACAATATGTTGAACAAAGAAGAGACTGAAGGTAATGTCACTGGCCGTTTATTGTAGTACACAGTGAAGATGGGTTCACAGACCATCGCCAGGCGAACTGGCTGGGTTCGGATTCATAGGTTGTTAATAATAGAACAGAGCTGAAAATGTGTTGCTGGAAAAGCGCAGCAGGTCAGGCAGCATCCAGGGAACAGGAGAA
The DNA here is from genome assembly GCF_037043375.1 of Chiloscyllium plagiosum. NCBI lineage: Eukaryota > Metazoa > Chordata > Chondrichthyes > Orectolobiformes > Hemiscylliidae > Chiloscyllium > Chiloscyllium plagiosum. Next base: position 24,760,044 of record NW_028270190.1, read on the forward strand.
TCGACATTTCGGGCATAAGCCCTTCTTCAGGAATGTAGAGGGAGGAAGAGAGCTTCTTCAAGGAAGGCATCCTTGTAAGAGGATTCGCATACTAGAACAGGGTAGGGTTGGGTTCGCCGGCTGCGGCTAGGAATAAATGTTGTGATGTGTTCAAAGGCAGTTGCTTGGCGAAAAGAGCGGGGCTTGGTTCATCGGTTCTTGCTAAGGAAACAGAGTGCGATAGGTTATCAGGTCGCTTCGAAAACCAGTGCTGGGGTGGGTTCACAGTCAACTTTTAATGGAAGTATGCGGGGATATCCTCACAGGGCGTCGCTAGGCGAACAGGCTGGAGATGGCATCATAGGTCTTTGCAGGGGAACAGTGCTGGAATGCGTTCACACGCTCCTGTGACGAAACAGACTGAGAATGAGATCGCAGGCTGTTGCTTCTGATACAAAGCGGCAAGGTAGTCAAAAATTACTGCAAGGCGAGTACGGTGGAGATTGGTTCACATGGCACTTCTGGGAGAATACAGTGAGGATGGTTCTTAGGCCACTGCTAGAATAATAGAGTAGAGATAAGTGCACAGGCAGTTGCTGGGAGAATAGAGTTTGGATTGGTTGACAGCTCGTTGCTGGAAGAAATGGGTATGGATGTGTTCATTTGGTATGGTTCGGGAGACATAGAGGGGATGAGTTCAAAGGCTGTTGCCAGTTCAAACAGTTTAACAGGCCATTGCTGAGTTGCCAGAGCAGGAACGGGTTCACAAACCATTGCAAGTGGAACAACACCAGAATGGAGTCCAAAACAGCTGTTAGGAAATAAAAGTGTTGCGATAGGTTCACAGGTTGTTGCTAGGGTAACAAAGTTGACGTAGATCAACCGGCTGTTGCTTGGAGAAGGGGATGAGTTCGCAAGCCATTGCTCGGTAACAGAATGGGAAATTATTCCCAGTCCGTTGTCCAGAGAACTTTCCAGAAATGAGGTCGCAGAATGTTGCGATCAGAACAGAGTTGATGTGTTCACAGGCCGTTGCTCTGGGAACAGAGTGCGAATTCGTTCACGGGCTGTTGCGAGTGAAATAAAGTTGGTGTCGGATCCCAGGCTTTTGCGAGGAGAAGAGTGTATGATTTTGTCCACAGGATGTCGCTGGGATAATATCCTGGAGATGGTTTCACAGTTTATAGAAATGAAAATGGAGTGGGGATTCGATTGCTGCGAATTGCTGGGTGAAAAGAATGGGGATGAGTCCACAGGCCATTACTCAGGGAATAGAATGGACCTTAGGCACAAGCAGTTGCTGCGGCAACAGAGTGGCGATAGAGTCAACGGGTTCTCCTGCAGGAACAGGGCCAGGAGGAGATCACAGTACGTTGCGAACAGAACGGAGTGGGTGAATGTTCACGGTTCTTGCTAGAGCGAAGACTTTTATTGTGACACAGCAGTGAACTCTTCTGATTATGAAACAATGCACTCATAAAGGCTCAACTTACATTGTAATCTGTTAAAGTATGAGTGACAGAGAATACCCCAAATCCTACTATTCAAAAGTATCAATTTTATTCTTTAACGTTAAATTCGAACTTTATTCAACAACTATTTTCGGTTCATAATCTCCTTTCTCTGAACTATCTGTTATCTATCTCCAACATTTCGACAATATGTTGATCCAATAAAAGCCTCTAATAAATTGACAGCAGATTAATTTTCAAAACCAAGCAGCGACAGTTGTTATTGCCGGCTGTCTTCTTTCAGCGACTGATCTCCTTGGGTAGCCTTCGGTCTCTTGCTGCTGAGATGATTCACTAGGTAAAGGAACGTTTGAGATAGAGTGTATTAAATGACAGTCTCTCTCCAGATAGCAGTGTTTTGGAGTTGAACGAATGAACCGGAAAGAGTCAGGGAAGTTTGGAAAGCTAGCAAGCCTGTCATGCAACTGACTGCAGGCAGAGGTTGTACTGGTGAATTTGAAAATGTAACATTTGACCTTAAACTCAGGTTCTGCGGCGTTTACACTGAAATTCGAAATCAACCAATCAGTTTAAATTATGCCCCAAAATGCTAAAAAACAACCGAAGTTCAGTGTTACTCTTTCTCACAATTAAAACAATAAGACGATACCATGTTTTCGGGCATAACCAACCGGAGTTTTGTAGTTAGCGGGAGACAACGAGCACCTACTGCTATGGAAAGGCTGCCCACAGACCCTGTCTCAAAAAGAAACCATTTTTCATGTGAAACATATTTGCAGGAGAAGAGCAACGTTGACCCAGGTTAAATTTACAGATAGGTTGAACTACACACAAATACGACACCTAGTTTTGAAATTGATTTGATTTAAATTTAGTGGAGGTTTTATCGTATCTGTGGATTTTTACAGAATGAGATGCAGATAAATCCCGATGAGAAAGGAGGCGTACACTTGTTGAAAAATGTGGATTAATCATCTCTTCTGGAGTTGAAGAATGATTTTTATTTTTAAATAATGCAATTTGTAATTCTCTGTCACTCATAATTTAACGGATTACGAGGTAAAGTGAAGTATTTGCGTATTAGCAAAAGGGTTTACCCATGTCGAAAAAGATTGGGGGAGCGGTACCAGGATTTGGATAGGTTCACATTAAAAATAATCAGAGATTTGGACAGGTTTGAGCATGTCAGCTCCCAAAAGATGTAACCACTTGCCAACTAAGAATCTGTGCTGGATCGTTAAATAATACGTGGGTGAGCCAATTAATTTAATGTCGGATTATTTGTTGTTGGTTCAATTAGAAGAGAGAGAGAAATGGCTTTGAAAATTGCTAAGGCGGTTCTGGTGTTTGATGATGATTCCCGAGTTTGCCAGGAAAATTTCGAAGGAAAGGAAACTACTTGACCTGTAGATACACCAGACAGGTTGGAATTGGTTAACAAAGGACAGACGTGAATGTGAAATTTTCAGGAATTATTCAAGGACTTAGATGCATTAGATAAAAAAAGGCGAGTGCATTCGAGTTAGAAAAAATAGTAAATTACAATTGGGGAATACAGAGTTCGAAGATAAATAGCCGGAGAAAGAGAGAGGGAGAAGAAAGAGGGGGGAGGATAAGAGAAAGAGAGAAAGAGGTCTGTGCTGAGAAAGGAGAGATATAAGAACGAGAACGAGACAGAACAAAGAGTCAGAGGAAAAGGAAGAAAAAGACAGAAGGTTCTTAGCTGAGCAAAGGCATAGAGAAGAACGAGAGAGGGAAAACTGTGCATGGAAAGGGAGAGAGAAAGAGGGAGAATTTGAACTTAGAAATTGCGACTTATCCAGCTAAGTCGAGCAAACAAGATAGGGATGACATGCGAAGTTAGTGATATTTACAAATATGGCAAAACTGTGCCACATCTTGTTGAGAAAAATGTTGAAGCCTTCTGTATTTATTTGGAAAAATGTGCTAGGCAGATGGAATGGTCAGAGGAGTTGTGGATAATGCTTGTTCAGATTGAAATGCAAGGCAGAGCGAATGAAGCATTTACATAACTGTCAAGTGAGGGGTCAATAATTTATAAAGAGGGCAGCAGGCAATTTTAATTGTTTATTAATTTGTGCAAAATAAATTGAGGTGTTGATTTTTTGGAAAGAAAGTCTTATCAGGCCTTATGCATTTAATGGTGAGGTCCTAGGGAGTGTTGCTAAACATAGAGAGTATGGAGTGCAGTTTTATAGTGGAGTCGCAGGTAGACAGGACAGTGAAGAAGGTGTTTGGACTGCTTTCCTTTATTGATCAAAGTATTGAGCATCGGAGTTGGGAAGTCATTTTGCGGATGTACAGGGCGCTACTCACTTCACTTTTGGAATTTTTCGTGCAATTCTGGTCCGCTTCCGATCGGAAGAATGCCGTGAAACTTGACAAGGTGCAGAATAGACTAACAAGGATGTTGCCAAGGTTGGAGGACTTGAGCTATCGGGAGAGGGTGAACAGACTGGGGATGTTTTCCCTGGAGGATCGAAGGCTGGGTGCCGACCATTGAGATGCATATAAAATCATAGAACATAGAACATAGAAAAATACAGAGCAGTACAGTCCCTTTGGCCCTCGATGTTGCGCCGATCCAAGCCCACCTAACCTATACTAGCCCACTATCCTCCATATGCCTACCAATGCCCGTTTAAATGTCCATAAAGAGGGAGAGTCCACCACTGCTACTGGCAGGGCATTCCATGAACTAACGACTCGCAGAGTAAAGATTCTACCCCTAACATCTGTCCTATACCTACCACCCCTTAATTTAAAGCTATGTCCCCTTGTAATAGCTGACTCCATACGTGGAAAATGGTTCTCATGGTCAACCCCATCTAAACCCCTAATCATTTTGTACACCTCTATCAAGTCACTCCTAAACCTTCTTTTCTCCAATGAAAACAGCCCCAAGTGCCTCAGCCTTTCCTCATTCGATCTTCCTACCATACCAGGCAACATCCTGGTAAACCTCTTCTGCACGCGTTCCAGTGTCTCCACATCCTTCCTATAGTGTGGCGACCAAAAATGCACACAATACTCCAGGTGCAGCCGCACCAGAGTCTTAGACAACTGCAACATGACCTCAGGGCTCTGGAACTCAATTCCGCTACCAATAAAAGCCAGTACGCCATATGCCTTCTTCACCGCACTATTTACCTGGGTGGCAACGTTCAGAGATCTGTGTACATGGACACCAAGATCTCCCTGCTCATCCACACTACCAAATATCCGACCATTAGCACAGTACCCACCTTTTTGTTTCACTTACCAAAGTGAATCACCTCACACTTACCTACATTGAACTCCATTTGCCACCTTTCTGCCCAGCTATGCAACTTATCTTTATCCCGCTGTAACCTGACACATCCTTCCTCACTGTCAACAACTCCACCGACTTTCCTATCATCCGCAAACTTGCTCACCCAACCTTCTCGCCCCTCCTCCAGGTCATTTATAAAAATGACAACAGCAATGGTACCAAAACAATTCCTTGCGGAACACCGCTAGTGACGGCACTCCAACATGAAAGTTTACCATCAACTACTACCCTCTGTCTTCTTCCAGCCAGCCAATTCCTAATCCAAACCTCCAACTCACCCTCAATGTCATACCTCCGTATTTTGTGCAGTAGCCTACCATACCTTATCAAAATCCTTACTAAAATCCATATACACCACATCTAAGGCTTTACCCTCGTCTACCTCCTTAGTCGACTTCTCAAAGTATCCATAAGGTTTGTGAGGCACGACCTGCCCTTCACAAAACCATGCTGACTATGCTTGATCACATTATTCCTATTCAGATGTTCATAAATTCTACCCATTACAATTTTCTTTAAGACTTTGCCCACAACAGAAGTGAGACTCACCGGCCTATAGTTACTTGGGTTATCCCGACTCCCCTTCTTGAACAAGGGAACCACATTTTCTATCCTCCAGTCTTCTGGCACTATTCCTGTAGACAACGAGGACATAAAAATCAAGGCCAATGGCTCTGAAACCTCCTCCCTTGCTTCCCAGAGAATCCTAGGATAAATGCCATCAGGCCCAGGGGACTTATCTATTTTCACCCTTTCCATAATTTCCAAAACCTCCTCCCTACATACCTCAAAACCGTTCATTCTAATTAATTGTGACTCAATATTCACATCGGAACAATGTCCTGTTCCTGAGTGAACACTGATGAAAGTATTCATTCAGTGTCTCCCCAAACTCTTCAGCCTCCACACGCAACTTCCTACTACTATCCCTAACTGGACCTATTCCTACCCTAGTCATTCTTTTATTCCTGACATACCTATAGAAAGCCTTTGGGTTTTCCCTAATCCTACCAACTAAGGACTTTTCATGTCCCCTCCTTGCTGCTCTTAGTTCTCTCTTCAGATCCTTCCTGGCTACCTTCCAGTTCTCAATCGCCCCAATTGAACCTTCACGCCTCATCTTTACATAGGCCGCCCTCTTCCCTTTAACACGGGGTTCCAATTCCTTATTAAACCACGGCTCCCTCACACGACCCTTTCCTCCCTGCCTGAAAGATACATACATATCAAGAACACTCAATAGTTGCTCCTTTAACAAGCTCCAACTATCAATTGTACCCATACTTTGATGCCTACTTTTCCAAGCCACGCATCCTAAGTCGTGCCTCACTGCACACATTGGACAAACACCGACCCAACTAATGAACTCCATCTTTTGCTTTCCCAGTCAACATCTGGAAAGTTAAAGTCCCCCACAATAACCACCCTATTACTTTAACTCTTCTCTTGAATCATCCTCGCAATACTTTCTTCTACGTCTCTAGGACTGTTAGAAAACTCCTAACAGGGTGACCTCACCTTTCCTATTCCTAACCTCAGCCCAAACTACCTCAGATGGCGAGTCTTCATCCATCGTCCTTTCCACCGCTGTAATATTATCTTTGACAAGCAATGCCACACCTCCCCCTCTTTTACACCCACCTCTGACCCTCCTAAAACATTTAAACCCTGGAACCTGCAACAGCCAATCCTGTCCCTGTTCTACCCATGTCTCCGTAATAGCCACACCATCGAAATCCCAGGTGCCAACCCACGCTGCAAATTCACCTACCTTATTTCGTATACTTCTTGCATTGAAGTATACACACTTCAAGACACTTTCCTGTTTACAGGCACACTCCTTTGAGATTGATGCCATGTTCTTAACATCCCTACACTCCAGGTCCTGCACGCTAAGCTATAGTCTAGGTTCCAATCCCCCTGCAGAGTTAGTTTAAACCCCGCCCCAAGAGCACTAGCAAACCTTCCCCCAAGGATACTGGTGCCCCTCTGGTTCAGGTGTTGACCATCCTGTTTATAGAGGTCCCACCTTCATCAGAACGAACCCCAGTTATCCAGATTCCGGAATCCCTCCCTCCTGCACCATCCCTGTAGCCACGCATTTAACTGGTCTCTCTCCCTATTCGTCGACTCTCTATCACGTGGCACGGGTAACAAACCAGAGACATCAACTCTGTTTGTTCTAACTCTGAGCATCCAGCCTATTCCCTGAAAGCCTGCCTAACATCCTCAGCCCTCCTCCTACCTATGTCGTTGGTGCCAATGTGGACCACGACTTCGGGCTGCTTCTTGTCCCCCGTAAGGACCCGGAAAACACGATCAGAGACGTCACGTACCCTTGCACCTGAGAGGCAACATACCAAACGTGAGTCTCTCTCGCCCCCACAGAACCGCCTATCTGTGCCCCGAACTATCGAGTCCCCAATAACTATTGCTCTACTCTTCTCCACCCTTCCCTTTTGAGCAACGGGGACAGGCTCCGTGCCAGACACCTGAACCCCATTACTTACCCCGGTAAGTAGTCCCCCCCACAAGTATCCAAAACGGTATACTTGTTTTTGAGGGGAAAGGCCACAGGGGGTCCCTGCACTGGCTGCGTCCTCCCAGTCCCCCTAACTGTCACCCATCTTCCTGCAATCTTTGGAGTTACTACTTCCCTAAAGCTCCGATCTATGACCCCCTCTGCCTCCCGAATGATCCTAAGTTCATCCACCTCCAGCTCCAGTTCCCGAACACGGTCTTGGAGGAGCTGGAGATGGGTGCACTTCCTGCAAGTGTAATCAGCAGGGACGGCCATGGCATCCCTCACCTCAAACATGTTGCAAGAGGAACATTGCACTGCCTTCACTCCTCTCCTGCGCGATTTTATAGGAAAAAAATCTACCCAGGTAAGCTTGCGCTACACCAGCTTTCGGCTGCCCCTCTGGTCGTCGTCGCTTCCCCCTGCTGCTCCCGCTCTTTCTGTGAAGAGAAAAAAAAACACCTCTGCCCGCTACCCGTCAATAATTTTAAAACAAACTGTCTCACCTTAGCTGTAGCCTTCCGAGTTCGTTTAAACACAGCTGCTGCGCGCACTCAAAATGACCCTTGGCGTCGAAGGGTGAGTATTTATACTCACTGCTTTCATTCCCGGCTGCCCCTCTGGTCGTCGTCAATTCCCCCTGCTGCTCCCGCTCTTTCTGTGAAGAGAAAAAAAACACCTCTGCCCGCTACCCGTAAGTAATTTTAAAACAAACTGTCCCACCTTAGCTGTAGCCTTCCGGGTTCGTTTAAACTCAGCTGCTGCTCACACTCAAACTCGAGGGCCATGAATAGGGTAAATAGAAAACGTCTTTTCTCTGGGGTTGGCGAGTCCAGAAATAGAGGGGAAATATATAAAAGGGACAAATGTGGCAACTTTTTCAGGCAAAGCGTGATGCGTGTACTGAATTAGCTGCCAGAGCATGTGATGGAGGCTGGGACAATTACAAAACATAAAAGGCATTTAAATGTGTATATTAAGAGGAAATATTGAGTGGGATATGGGGGAAGTGCTAGGAAATGGGATTAGTTTAGGTTCGGATGTCTGGTCATCAAGGGCGGGTTGGTCTGAAGGGTCTGTTTCCGTGCTGTAGACCTCTATGACTCTATAACTCTATGACTTTCGCGTTATCCTATGCCAGACTGGGTTGAAGTGGCAGCTCAAGACTGGTTAATAAACTGTTGGGCTGATTGACAGAATGTCAGTACCAGGAATGCAGTTCATCCTTTGGAACGATGTAGCAAGGTCCACGGCGGATGTAACATACGTAGTTGTGGAGAAGCCCAATGAAGATCTGATAACTGAGAAGGTAAAAGTAAAAAGAAACTGGCATTTTCCAAGACTGAGTATGACAATATCTCACTATCATAAGTCACTGCATGATGAAAACCTAAAGAGAAAGATGAACGATTTGATGTAATGATGCAGGAAAACCCTGAAAACCACATGTTCAGACAGAACGGTATATTCTGAATTGGAATGTTTAAAAATGAAAGGCTGAAGCACTTGCAAGAATGGAACGAGCCAAGATAATGTATATACTCTGACACGTACTCAGAAACGAGGTAGAGAATATTCTTGAAAGTTACCATTTGAAAGATAGAATCCTAAAACTGGAGTGGAGGTCCTGGCAGGCTCGTGCAGCGGAGACATGGGCAGAAGTGCACTAGATTGTGTTGACAGTAGCACACAGACTTACAGGCAGTATGTGAACTACCTGTCGGAGGTTACCAAGATATATGAAAGGTTCAGGCTAAGATACATAAACATCTCTTTTGACCTCGAGGATGCGGTTAACTTCTTTTATCCGTGTCATAGGTGCGAAATTGAAAGTAAGCCAAAAGCAGTAATAAAACCAGCATCATTATTGCCAATTCCCACCTTCAAAGAACCTTTCACGGCAGTAACGATTGACCGTGCAGGTCCCAACCACAGAAGCTAAAGTGGAAACCCGATTAGCTAACCGTAATGGGTAAGTCTGCCTGTTTTGCTTAGGTAAGTCCATTACGAAGCATTAAAGCAGAAAGTGTGAAGGAAGAGTTACGAGCTTTCTTCCCGATTTATGGTCTTCCTAAAGAGATTCATTCTTGCAAGGGGTTTAACTTTACTGCTACTGGTTTAAGAAGTGATGGGTTGCTTAGGTATACAGAACTTTAAATCAACTGCTTGTCATCCTGACTCGCATGGAGCATTAAAAAGGCGTCTGCAGACCCTGAAAGCCATGTTAAGTGTATGCTGTCAGAATGATCCAACTGATTGTGATAAAGGTATCCCATTCGCATTGTTTGCCGTGAGAGATGCCACAAACGAATCTACTCGTTAATTTCCTTCGAGTTAATATTTGGACATGAAGTAAGAGGACATCTGAAATTCATTGAGGAGAAATTGACAGGACCCAAGTCGGAGATCTAACACTAGGACTATGTATCCGAGGTGAGGGAGAGACTACATTGGATAGTTGAGTGAGTTAAACAGGACTAAAAGAATGCACAGCAGAGACTGCAGCAGGTGGCAGCTTAAAAACTGAGATTCTGAATTTTTCCCGTGGGAATGTCGTATTATTATTGGTAGAATTGATCGGAAATAACTTCAAAGCCAGTTTTAAATGCCCCTTCTATATTGAGAAAATGTCTGAAGCTTGAGGTAAAGATGTCAGACAGGAAAAAATGTATCGAGATGTCATTTGAATATGTTGAAGCTTTATTTTGATCGGGACAAGGTACTGAAGAAACAGGTGTTAGCTATTGTGATGAATCAAAGCTAAATGTTGTGAAATTTCATGTGGCTCAAAATGCGTTAAAAAACGAGGACTCCCTTGTGGAGTCGGATACTTCTATTACCTATCTGTCTCAGGAGCTAAGAAGGAAGTTGAATAATTTGTTACAGCAGTATGTGGACGAATGCAGGAATAAAATGGTGAGGACTAACAGTGTTGTGCATGAGGTAGAAGTACGGAATGCTGTCCTGATAAAACAACACTCTTGTGATCTTAATAATTTCAAAGCCAAACATGTACAGAAGAAAGTGGAGGTGATGTTCAACCAAGATATCATCGTACCAAGTCGGAGGGTGTGGAGTTCGCTGATTTTGTCAGTTGGCAAACCTGATGGAACTCCACGGTTTTGCGTGGAATCTCGCAGGCCAACGCTTTAACGAATTCGGAGTCATTCTCAATACCACGATTCGAGGACTGTTTCGAAACAGCTGGACAAGCCAGCTACTAACAAATTTGGACTTTGCCTGGTTACTGGCACGAACGTTATCACAGCAAGTGAAGGAAATTTATGTGCTTGCAATCCTGAATGGGCTATATCAATTTAAAGTGATGTCCTTTGCAATGAATAACACACCCGACATATTCCAAAGACTTGTGAAGAGATTTGTTGCTGGGTTAAAACATGTGCAGTCTATGTGGATGATGCCGTGAGCTTTCGTGCCTTTTGGAAATATGACATTGTATAGCTGGAAAACACTTTGAACGATTAAGAGAATCAAAACTGGTAATAAATTTAAATAATAATGAATTCAATTAAGCAGAAATGACAGAAATGAACATAGCATCGATCATTGAAGTGTTATGCCATGGAACGCAAAGATAAAGGCCTTTGAGGGAATTCCATGACCCACCTCGAAGAAAGAGTTACCTCGATTATTATGACTAAGTCGATTCTACCAGACGTTTATTGCAAACTTCAGTAGAACATAAAATTTCCGTGTAAACAACAATGTCAGGAGGCATTACATAATTTAAAAGCAATGTGAACCACAGAAACAGTTGGAGCTCGATCAACGCTTTTGAACCTCTTCAATGTTGCAGTTGATACTTGTGATACAGCAGTTGGATATGTCTTGTTACAGGGGGTTGATGATGGAATTGGTCTACCAGTTGTTTACTTTTCATAGAACCCCAACAGACACCGGACAAAGTAATCTACAATCGAAAACGAATTATTGAGATTGGTACTCTCCTTACTACATTTTAAGTTTTATGTCAGGAACAAAATAACGGATACTGTTTTGTACACGGTCCAAATCCTCTTACATTCTTGAAACACAAACAATCACGCTATTTCGTTGAAGTCTTATGTTCCAAACTATTAACTTAAAATTGTGACAACATATGCATTATTAAAGATTTAATGGGTAAAGTGCAGATGAGATTGAAAATTTACCAGCGTTTTATGTATACGTTTGTGTGTTTGTGTGCAGACATTAATGTGAAGTTAAATCAACGTCCTATATATATCATTGAAATGTGGTTAAGAAACAAAAACAAAATGGAACCATCCATTTTCATTGTCATGTTGTAGTATTTTTTCTTAATTGGGAAGGTGGTGAGGAGTTGAGGTGTTTACTGTATCTTTAAGAAAGGGTAACATTTGAAAAGCTGGCACGCCTGTGATGTAAGAGACTGCAGGCACAACGTGTTCCGGGCAACTTGAAAAAGTAATGTTTGAGTTATAACTCGAATACTGAGTCGTTTACACAACAATTCGAATGCAACCAATTACTTTAAACTACGTCCTAAGAACCTACAACACAATAAGTTTGAATTTACTATTTTGTCATCATCAAACCAAGGAGACAGTCCGATGTTTTGGTGTATAAAAAGAGGCATTTTGAAAGGATGGCGGGAGACAAAGATCACCTACAACAATTGCTTTGCTGCCAGCCTATCTTTAAAAGTTACTTTTGGTTTCAAATGAAACATCTTTGCAGAAGAAGACCGAATATGACGCAAGGGAAATCTACACTTTCACAGATAACTTGGCAAGGCGAGCTTGCCTGCATATTTGGTTTGTTTGCAGCAGGGTTTAGCCCGTGTCGTAACAGCAGGTTGTTGTTTCTCTGGCTAACTTTCATAATGTTGGCTTATTTATATCACAAACACGAGATCGTCTCACTGGTTCAATGGAGCCAAAACAGTCGCATTCAAATTCGATTGAGTTTTATAATCCTGTGGCATAATTTAAACCGGTTTGTTTAGTTCTAACTGTTGTGAACATGGTAACCAAATATGACATTTTTTTTTCATTTTCCAGGACACACGAAGACGGCTAGTAGGTCACATGCCAGGTGCCTGAAACCTCTCACTACCAAAACAACTTTTACTGTCTCTTCAAGGAACAATGTAGGACTTCAGTTTCATAAAACATCAGCAGTTAAGAAAAACAAATCGTACCATCATAACGAAACGTTGGCTTCATTATTTGTTTCTTATTTTTAAACCGATTACAGCTAAATAATTTGTGTGTGTGTGTTCATATATATATATATATATATACACACACATATACACACACGCATATATATATATATACATATATATATATATATATATATATATATATATATATATATATATATATATATATATCCACACATACTCATTGTTATCTGTTCAATCTTATCCAAAATGTATCCATTAAATTCGCGAAAATGCTATCACTGCTATCACTTTCTTATCACAAGGAATATGTACGATTGTAACCTAAAAGTCTGTGACATTCGACTTGAACAGAATAGCGTCACATTATTGTCTTTCACACCTTCCAAGAATGAAAGAGAGTTGTGATCCGCGTATACAACTATTACTGAGACATTTTTCTTCACGGAAACAGTAAAATGATGGAGGGCACATACCAAACTCAAGAAGTAATTTTTAATGATATGGTATTTTCTCTGATGGGTATTGGGTTTCTTTGAAATGGAATGAACGACACGTTCAATTCAATCATCATCTTCCTGTTAAGCAACTGGTCCTCCAACTCTCATGACACTAGTATCGATTGCAACTTTGAAGGGTTTCAAAATGTTTGGTGTCTCCAAAACTGGTGTGGTGGTTCACACTGCTCCAAATTGTCAAGTACTTCCTGGCGTTATTCTGTCAACCCAAATGTTACGTTCTTTTTCAGAAAATCATGTAACGGTGCCAATGCACTGCAGATGTTTGGAACAAACTTCCGGTAAAATCAGGTTACTCCCCAAAAACAAAACACCTCTTTCTTCGAGTGTGCTCGTGGAAATTCCTCCCTTGACTTCGTCTTTATATTCCTTGGGTTCAACCTTCCATGATCGATTTTATGATCCAGGAACGTCACCAATGCTATCCCGAATTTTGTTTTCTGAAATAGTATTACATGTTGTTTTTCTTAGTCTTTCAGAAAGCTCAGCCAACTGTACCATGTGATCTTTCCATGATTCACGAAAGATTCCAACATAATTTGATAAACTGCACAGTTTGTTCATCGAACCACAACTCTGCTCACGAGCATTTGCAAAGTGGCCAGTGTGTTCTTCTTTACATCGGGCATCACTTTTTATTGATATAGTCCATGTTCAAATGCAGAAAATTATCTTGCTTTCTTTGACGAAGATAGCTGCCGAGAAGCACGCTGGAAGTAGAATTTATTATATAACTGACTTGACCAACCTCCTCTCAACAGTCCTTCAACCTTAGTATTATGAGTCCCATTTTGTTCCAGCTGTGACCTTCTGATAGCCAACACAAAATCGATGAATCCTGTCAGGTTTGCGAACTAACAGGGTCTGCCAACTCCACTCGCTCTGACCTGATTCAGCATTGAACACGATTCTTTTTGCAGGTGTGTGTCTTTGAAACGATTAAGACGGTCGGAGCGTTGCTGAATCGGAAAACAATCCTTACTTTTATCTCATGCACAATCGCATTAGACCACCCCGACCGATTCCTGCATATCCCCACATATTGCCGCAATAAACCTTTCAAATGCATCTGTCCTTGCTCCTGAGACAGATAGTTTAATTGCCTTTCCAACTCCTCACGGGCTATCTCGTTGTTTTCCGTATTTTGAGGCACATAAAATACCGCAAGGCCTGGCTTTGATTCCTCACACTCCAAGGCATTAACTAACACGGGTTTTACCATTTCCTGCCCTGACTTAAAATAAGGTTTCAACATATTGACATGACAGACAATGCAGTTTGTTTTTCTGTTCGATATCTTTACGAGATTGATTACCTAGCACAACTATTTGCTAATTTGAAAGTGATCACTAAACCTGGTTTTGAACGGATCTCCGTCATAAAAGATATTTTGCATGTTGCAATGGGAACACAAAAGTGTTGGTTTTATTACCTTTATGTCCCTATCCTAATATTTGGAGTGTATGAAATGTACAATAAATTTTAGCCCCATCCTTGCGTATTCCATTCCAAAACAAATGCTTTTGTAAAATCGCCTGACGCTTCCGTTCACCTTGGTGGCAGTCTGCTGGTAGATCATGTGCTCGCCAAAACAATTCCTGTCCTTATGCTACTGTTAAAATAATCTGGTGCACTTCTGCCCATTTCTCATTGCACTAACCTCTCCATTTTCGTTTTAGGATTGTATTTCTTGAGACAATAATCCTCAGGAATATTCTATGCCTTCGTTTCTGAGTATGCATCCACATATATATATATATATTATTTTCTCGTACTTCTGTTGACCATCCATTAGCCTCCCAGGCCGAAACACTTCTGTATGATCCTCCACCTGGTCAGGTTTTCCTTCACCATTACGTCAAACAGGATTTACGTTAACTGAACCTCAACACTTTCATCTTTCTCTTCAGTTTTTGCTTTGTGCTGTGACTTGTGATCGTACGATGTTATTACTACACAACCTTGAAAAATGTTAGAGTATTTTCCTTTAAACTCAGTTCCCTGGTCTTTCTTTGAACTCTGCACATCAAGGAATATCACTCCAAACTTGGATCCTGCTCAGTCCTTCCCAAGAACAAACTGTATTTTACGAACTGACGCACTGCTCATCATACTCACTGTTTACTACCTACTTTGGAATTGCCAACCCAACCTTATTTTACACAGGAGATCGCTAAATCTCTGTCCATCGCTCCCAGAACTTACCACTTCCTTCAGTAACAGGTCAAAATGAGTGCAGGTACGTTCATCTCTTAATATTAGAGACAGGTCAGATCATGCATTTCACAATTTTATGACTTCCCTTCTTTCTCACGGTGTTCATACAGAGTAAACGTTCTGCAGAGCGGCGAATCCTTTCCAGGGACAAAGTACTAACTTCATAGGTGGCCCCTGCCTAGACTTTCCATTCTCTTGCAGCTCGGCGACGTTTCTTGGGGTTTTCATTGCTAATTTCACTAATGCCACTGATTTCGCTGGTTTTACCACATCTTTTCCCACAGTGTCTTTTTTTAATGAGCAGCACGGTGTCTTTAATCATCCCCATTTACAATATTGCAAAAACCTGAAGACTCGCAAATCATTTCCGCTTTCTAGGGATTTTTTTTTAAACTGTGGTAAACAGTTACCTGTGTTCTCTATTCGATGTTTTGTAGTGTCGGGTCGCCCCTTCTCCTAATTTCTACCTCTCACAGGATGAAATTATTGCTGAATGCGAAACTTTCCATTCTGCATCTTTGTTTATTCTTCTGCCATCTCTGCTTCCCTTTTCATTTCTTCAACTTTGTGTTCATCCACATGAATTCTTATCCCTGCAAGTGAGTTTTTAAACTTCTCCGTGAGACTACTCTGTCTAACAGCGTCATAGGTCTTATCTATTTTAAAGACTTCAACCATCCACGATGTTTAATTCTTTTTAACTCAACAGAATTCTGACATCGTTCCTTCTTTATGTTTCTGAACCGCTGTCTTTCCACTTTTAAGGTCAATTCATAAGCACTTAAACATTCCAATCGGTGCTTCAAATGCTGCACTAGCTCTGCATTACAGCCTAGCCTGAAATAGCATTACCCACAAGTCCTGTCACCACTCCACCTACCTCGCCAGTCTTTCAAACGAATGGAAGAAATATTCACCTCTTTCTTAACAAAATGTTGCAGTGATTTAATATATTTGTATACATCACTGCCTTTTTCCTTCATCTACACCCTGTTAAACTGACAATCGTAACAAAGTCGCCACTTCAGAAGTTCAAATTCTTTCTCCTTTTCCCTTCGCATTCTTTATTTTCCCTCTGCCATTCTTCTCTCTTGTTCTCGCTGTCATTTTTCTCTCCCTCTTTGCTCAGCTAAGCATCTTCTCTCTCTTTCTTTTTCTTGTCGTCCTTCCTTATTTCCTCTTTCTTTCCTCTCTATTTGTTTCTCTCTTCCTCTTTCTTCTCCTCTCGTTTGCTCAAATAAGAACATTCCCTCTCTTTCTTTCGTCCTCTCTCTCTCTCACTTTCTTTTTCCTGTCTCTTTCTTATTTCCTCTTTCTTCATTCTCTCTTGCTTTAGCTTTCTCCCTCCCTTTGTTTATCTTCGAAATACTTCAATTTTACCTTCAGATTCTTTCTCATTGTACTGCATTTGCCAGTTTCTCTGACATTCGTACGTGCTTGAGTCACTCGCCTGAAATTTTAGGTTTATTTTAATCGTTAGTTATTTTACCACAGTTTTTAAAAAAATCTGTTCAAGTTTAAGTGACAGATAACGCTCCAAAATCCAATCATCAAAGTAAAATACCCAAATTGTTCTTTAATTCGAAAAATAACATAAATAAATACATTTTAGAAAATCTAAGCTTCCTTTCATTTCCAGTTCTGTTCTCTACCTTCAAGTCTATAACGAAATATCGATTCAAGACAATCCCCTATTAAAATTTAATTTTCAAAACAAGACAGCAGCTGCCATCATCGGCGTCTTTCTTCTTTGAGCTGAAAATTAAAACAACTTCCTGTGTCATCATCAGTCGTTCGCTGCGAAGTTGTTTCACAAGAAAAATGTACGATTGTGGAGAGTGTTTTCAATGGCAGCCACCCTCTGAATGGCAAGTAGCTCTCGCTCTCTCCCTGGTTATGTCTCAAATTCCAACGTAATTATATCACGAATATCGGATAGTCCAAGTGGATCGAAGGTGTCAAAACAGAACAATACAAATTCGATTGGGTTTTCGTATCCCGGGGCACAATTTGAAATGATTGGTTGAATTCGAACTTCTCTAAACATTGCAGCCGAATGTCACATATTTTCAATTTCCCAACACACCCTGCATCTGCTGGTCAATCACATGACAGATGCCGATCAACGTTGACTGCCAAAACAAATTTCACACTCTCTTAATTGTGCAGTACATGCCTTGAGCGTCAGAAGACGTGACAGAGCTTAACAAGCCGTTGCAATGAGAACAGCGTTGGCAAAACTTCACAGTATATTGGCAGGAGAAAAGAATGAGAATAGATGCAAAGTTTCTTGCTTGTAGAACAGAGAGGAGATGTTTGCGAAGGGAATAGAGTGGGGATGAGGTCACGGGCTGTTGCGAGGAGAACAGCGAGGGAATGTGTTCAGAAACCAGTCCTTCGGTTATTGCCAGGGTAACAAATGTGAAATCGATCAAGAGACCTTGCTGTGGAAACAGTGTGGAGCTTATTTCACAGCCAACAGAGTCCAGATGTGTTCACTGTCTGTTGATAGAGGAACAGAGTTCGAATTTAATCAGAGGACTTTGCTGGGTGAACAGACTTGAGTTCGATTAACAGGCTGTTACAAACAGAACAGCGTTGGGATGCGTTCACTCTCTGTTGTCAGGGGAAAGGCGTGGGAATGGTTTCAAAGTTGGTTGCTTGGAGAATACAGAGAGGAAGGTTTCACTCGCCGAATCAAAGTGAACAGACTGGGTATGGGGTAACAGACAATTGCGAAAACAGAATGGGAATGTTTTCAGAGACAGTTGCTGAGACAACAGTGTGGGAATGGGTTCATCGGCGGCTGAGAGGAGAAAAGAGTGAAGATGAGTTCACAGGCCATTGCTGGGAGACGGAAGTCTCGATGGGTTCAATAAGCATTACCAGAAGAAAAGACTGGTGTTTAGTGCGCAGCACCTTGCATGGAAATTAGAGTTGTGATTGATTCTCAGCTCGTTGGTAGGAGAACAGAATGGTGGGTAGGTTCACAGTCCATTGCTGGGAAAACGAAGTGGCGATGGGTTCACTAGCAGTTACCAGGAAAACAGAGCGAGTTTGGGTTCGCAGGCTGTTAGAATGGAGACAGAGTGGAGTTGGGTTCACCGGCCGTGGTCAAGTGGAAAGTGCCAGGGTTGGGTCAAAACCAGTTGCTCGGAGTACAGTGTAGTGATTGCTTCACAAGCTTTTGCCATGGTAACAGAGGTGAGAAAGATAAATAGGTCTTGCTGGGAGAACAACGTATGCATGTGCTTACAGGCCGCTGCTCAGAGAACAAAAAATAGTTCATTGACAGGCCATTGGTCGGAGAAATATTGGGGATGGGTTCACAATCTGTTGGAAGTAGAACGGCGTGCGGATGGTTTCACAACCTTTTGTAGTATAACAGAGCGGGCATGGATTCACTGGCCATTGTTACATAAATAGAGTGCGGATGGGTTCATATGTTGTTCCTGGAGAAATCAACTGGCGCTGGCGTCAGTGGCACTTCCAATGGGAGGAGAGATGGAATGCATTGAAAACATCTTGATAGGAGAACATTGGATCTTGCGGAGAACACACAACATAGGACTTGACAGACTATTGATTGGAGAACACAGTTGGGATGGCTTCACAGGCCGGTACAAGGGAAACAGAGCTGAGGTACATCAATAGGCCTTTTCTGTGAGAATAGGTTTGGAATAGATTCTCAGGTAGTTCCGAGAGCAACATAATGGGAAAGAGTTGCTGGGAGAACAGAATGGGATGGTTCACAGGGAGTTCCGAGCAGACCAGAATAGGATGGGTTCACAGGCAGATGTTCGGGGCACAGAGCGGAGATGTGGTTGACAGGCAGTTGCCAGGAGTACTCAGTATGGATTCGATTGTGAACGGAGTGCGATGATTTCACAGGCCTTTGTAGGAGAACAGATTTGTGATAAGTGTACAGTTTGCTGCAAGAAGAGCAGAGAGGATTGTTTCACAGTATGTTCCTATGACAGTAGAGTGAGCATGCGTTCATAGGCCGTTTGGAGGGGAACAGAATAGGAATGCATTGACAGGCCATTGCTCGGGGACAGAGTGGTGATTGGTTCACAGGCCTTTGCTATGTGATAAGAGTAGGAAGTTTTCACTGGTCCTTTCTCGGCTATCAGATTTAATTTGTTCTCCCAGGGTTAGTGCAACAGTGACACTTCTTTCAATCTGCTCTCCAATTGGAGAGTGACGCAAACAAAGCGGTGTCAGTCTGTTTTCCCGAGTTAGTGATACAGAGATAGTAATGTTAGTCAGCTCCCGCTGCTGTCAATGGTGCACAAACTGTCGGATCAGTTAGTTCTCCCTGGTGTCAGTGGCATACTCACAGTGGTGTGAGTCTTTTCTCCACGTTATAAGTGATACAGACACAGTGGAGTTAGGCTGCTCTCCCTGGTGTCAATGATGCAGACACATTGTGTTCAGACTACTGTCCTGAGGCTCAGGACTGCACGCACAGCTAGATCTGTCTGTTCACCCTGGTGTCAGTCATTAACAAACAGTGGGGTCAGTCTGCTCTCATCGGGGTCCACGGTACACGCACGGGGGTGGTGGGGGGGGGGGTTGTCAGTCGCCTGTCCTAGGTGTCAGTGACTCAATCACAATGTGGTTAGTTTCCTCTCTCTGTGGTAGGTTATTAGCACACAGTGGGGTGAGTCTGCTCTCCCCGAGGCAGTGCGACACACACAGTGAGTTTTGTATGTTAACCACGGTGCCAATGATACTGAGGCACTGTTGTTAGACTGCTTTTCTTGGGTTAGTGATACAAAATAGTGGTGTCAGACTGTTCTCACCTGGTCAGTGAATAGTCACATAGGGTCCATCCGTTCTTGCCACGGTTAGCCATATAGACACCGTGGAGTCAGAGTGCGCTCACCAGAGTCAGTGATGTTCAAAAAGCCAAGTTAGCCTGCTCTCCCCAGATTCAGTGAAACAGACACAGTATGATCATCTGTCTTCGTGGTGTCAGTGATGCACGAACAGAGGAGTTTCTCTGTTCTCCCAGGGGTCATTAATACCAATATTGTGGGGACACTCTGCTCTCGCAATGAATAGTGATGCATACTCAGTGGGGTCGTTCTGCTCTCTCCGGGTCTGTGTACAGTCACACAGTTCAGTCCACTCTCTCCGTGGTGAGTGATTCAGATACAGGGGTGTTCATTTGCTCTCCCTATTGTCAGGTATACTCAGAGAGTGGCATTGGTCTCCTCTCCCCGGGTTCATTAAAAAAAGAGAAAGCAATGTCGTGCTACATCCCGTGATCAGTGACACAGCCATGGGAGGGTCAGTCTGTTCTCCCCAGGATATTTGTAACAGGACAGTGGGGTCAGTCTGCTCTCTTCAGGATAACTGATACATAGACAGTGGAGCCAGTGTGCTCTTTCTGTGGTCAGTGATACACACACACAGTGGGGTCAGTCTTCCCCCCCCTCCCCCCCCCCCCCCAGTTTTCTGATTAAAAAAAGTGGGGTTTTCATGCTCTCCCCGAGGTTAGCGATACAGACACTGCTGGGTGAGTCTACTCTACCAGTTTCGGAGATACCCCTCCGGGGTTAGTAATACAGAAATCGGAGGTTCAGTCTATACTACCAATTTTAAAGACACAGTGGGGTCAGTGTGCTCTCCCTAGGATTAGTAATGCAGGAATAGTAGGTTCATTCTGCTCTCCCCGGATTCAGTGATACATACTCAGTTGGGTGAGCCTGCTTTACACGAGTCAGTGATTGAGACACATTTGGGTCGGTCTGCACAACCTGGGTCAGTAATAAAAACACAGTGGGGCCAGTCTGTTCTCTCTATTGTCAATATTGTATACACAGTGAAGACAGTATTCTCTCCCCAGGTCCATTGATAAACACGCATTGGTCTTGGTCGGCTCTCTCTATTGTCTGCGATACACACACCTTGGTTTCAGGCTCCTCCCCAGCCATCCGTATTCCAGACAGAGTTGGGGTCATCTCCTATCCTGGGATTAGTGACACAGACATAACAGGGTCAGTGTGGTCTGCAGAGTGACATAGAATCATAGTTTAATTGCAAAGTACAGTACAGAAACAAACCCTTCAGTCCAACTCCTCCATGTTGACCAGATATCCAAATCTAATCTAGTCCCATTTGTCACCAATTGGGCCATATCTCTCTATACCCTTCCTATTCGTAGACGACTCCAGATGCCTTTTGAATGCTCACGCTCCTCGTGAAAAAGTTGCCCTTTAGGTCTCGTTTAAATCTTTCCTTACACAAAACCTTTGCCCTATAATTCTGGTTTTCCCATACAGCAGGGAAAATACCTTGTCTCTTCATCTTCTCCATGCCCCTCCTAAATTTGGAAACATTCATACGGTCGCCACTAAGGTCAGACCAGTGAGCCTTACCCCTGTTGGACGAAATGTTTTGAAAGCATTATAAGAGATAGGATTTATAATCATCTAGCCAGCAACAATTTGATTGGCAATAGTCAACGTGGTTCCGTCAAGGGCTGATCGTGTCTCACAACAGTCGTTGAGTATTTGCAGAGGTTGAACTCGCATGTGAATAAGGTTAGGGCAGTTGGAATGGTGTATGTGGACTTCAGTAAAGCCTTTGATAAGGTTCCACATTGTAGGCTCTTGGAGAAAATGCGGAGCCATGGTATTTAGGAAGATTTAACAGTTTGAAATAGAATCTAGGTTTCAGTAAGAAGGCAACGAGTGGTTTTTGATGGAAATGATTCAGTCTGGAGTCCGGTTACTAGTTGTGTGACACAAGGATCGGTTTTGGGACCACTGCTTTCCGTCATTTTTATGCATAACTTGGACACAGGCATAAGTGGTTGGGTTAGTAAGTATGGAGATGACACCAAAGTCGGTGGACAGTGTGAAAGAATGTTGCAGTTTGCAGAGAGACATAGATAAACTGCAGAATTGCGCTGAAAGGTGGCAATTGGAGTTCATTGCAGATATATGTGAGGTCAGTAACGTTGGAAAGAATATCAAGAAGGGAGAATACTGGCTCAGTGGAAAGAATCTTGTGTAGTGTGGATGTGCAGAGTGATCTTTGTATCCAATAACGTAGGTCATTGAAAGGTGTCACTCAGGTTCATCGTGCTGTCAAAAAAGCACGCAGTATGTTAGGTATTATTGGGAGAGGTATTGAGTTTCGGAGCCGTGATGTCATGCTGCAACTGTGCAAAACGCTAGTGCACCCTTGCTTGGATTATTGTGTACAGTTTTGGACGCTCCATTAGAAGAATGACGTGGAAGCTTCTAAAAAGGTGCGGAGAAGATTTACCAGGATGTTGCTGAAAATATGTTGCTGGAAAAGCGCAGCAGGTCAGGCAGCATCCAGGGAACAGGAGAATCGACGTTTCGGGCATAAGCCCTTCTTCAGGAATGAGGAAATTTTGTCCAGCAGGCTAAGATAAAAGGTAGGAAGGAGGGACTTGGGGGAGGGGCGTCGGAAATGCGATAGTGGAAAGATGTTGACTCATCTACAACGAACGATTTATAAGCAAAGGCCAAGAGACTTGTGTATGTGCCAATTAGAGAGAAGAAGAAGAAGAGGGGATTTAATAGAGACAAAAAAGATGATCAGAGGATGGGATAGGTTGGGCAGTGAGAGTCTTTTTCCGAGGATGATGACATCGATTTGTCCGAGGGCGCATAGCTGCAAATCGAGGTGTGATAGATTTAAGACAGATGTCAGAGACAGGATCTTTACTCAGAATGTGATATGGACGTGGAATGCCTGCCAGCCAGTGTAGTTTATGCAGCCACATTAGGGACATATAAATAATCCTTGGATAAGAATATGGATGATGATTAGATAGTGGAGGGGGTGGGCTTGGATTAGTCCAGAGATCTGTGCAACAGCGAGGGACGAAGGCCCTGTTCTGGGTCGATTGTTCGATGTTCTGCCTCGGATGGTCCAGGGAAAACAACCCGGCCTATTCGCCCTGTCCCTATAGGTCAAACCCAGTAACAATGGCAACTTTTTTGCCAATCTTTCTGAATCCTTTGAAGTTTACAACGTCCTTCCGACAGGAAGGAAACCGAAATTACATGCAATATTAGAAAATCGACCTAATCAATATCTATTACAGCCACAACATGACTTCCCAACTCCTACACTCAAAACCATGACGAAAAAAGGAAAGCACACAAGCAATGTTGTCAGTCTGCTCTTCACGGGGTCAGTCATATGAGATAGTGAGTTCAGTGCTCCAAACATAGTGTTCGTGATACACACACAGTGGTTTCAGTCTCCTCTCCCCAGGGTCAGTGATAAAAGCACAGTGGTGTCATTATGCTAACGGCAGAGACAGTGATATTGACACAGTGGCGTTGGTCTCATCTAATTGTTGTCAATGACACAGAATCAGTCGGTTCAGTATGCGAACATAAGGCCAGTGAAACGGAGATAGTGCAGTCAGTCTGCTCTCGGTGGGGTCAGTGATAGAAACACAGTTTAGTCAGTCACTGTTCCCCAGGTTCGGTGATATGCACACAGTGAAGGCAGCTCCTGGTTCAGTAATACACAAAGGGTAGTGTCTGTCTGTCTTTTCACCCCTGGGTCTCTCAACAATTATATAGATGGTCAGACTGCTCTCTCCGGATTGTTTTGGAGATAGACAGAGTGGAGTTAGATTGTTCTCTTCAAAGTCGCAAGTGCACCTACAATGTTTTTAGTCTGCTCTTCATGATGTTCATGTTACAAAAATCAGTTGGGTCAGTCTAATTTCCCAGTTGCAAGGCTTTCGGTGACGTTAATATTCTCCCCAGTGTCAGTGATACAGGGCTCAGTCATCTACAACGGCTTCAGTGATACATAAACAGTCGGGTCATGCTACTCCCCCCAGGGTCAGGGAGGCAGACAAATTGCGGTGAGTCTGCTGTACATGGGGTCGGTGATATGCACGTACAGTGTGGTCAGTTTTCTCACCGCTTTGTCAGTGATACACAAACAGTAAGACCAGCCTACTTTGTCTCGAGTAAGTGAGACACAAAGAGTGAGGTCGGCCTGCTCTCTTCGTGGTCAGTGATACATAATCACTTGCGCCAGTCTGTTCTCATCCATGGTGAGAGGCAGAGATGTTAATCACGATTTGAGTATGTTTCCAAGAAATTAAGGCATTGTCTGCAGGAGAGGAAGCCACATGGAAATGAACAGTTATAGAAGGTAGAATAATTGGAGGCACTGATCTCCGAGTCATAGATAGTATTGGAGAGGGAGCACAGAACAGGAAGATTCCAAGCTTCAATTCCACCCTCTTGAGAAAAGCCTGCTTTCACCTCTGTAGTACTGATCCCTCACTAAGTCAGCACAGACCAGGATTGGTAACTGTCAACTCCCATACTTTTCGTAGAATAGGGCAGTGCAACAGAGTTGAACGTCGGTATCTCATCAGAGCGGGAGAGGTGTGGGGGGAGGGGGGGGGGTGGGGCGATCGAGTACGAAATCGTTCAGCACTGTACTCTCCCTTCAGAATTTTATTCGTGTCATGAGTTGCTGTTTTGAGCCCGCGAATTGCTCTCTGCTCTGTTCACTCTGAGTAATCTTACACTGATGCACATTTTATTGATGACTCCATAGTTCCCTTTCCTTCGTATCTCTGACTGAGTGTCTGTCTTCAATGCGGTGATGGGTGAGACAGGGGTCGGGAATTCGGCTGAGTCAGGAACTTCCTGAGGACATTCAGGAGACAGGGGAAAAGACAGGGACAATAGTTAGGCTGACGAAATGAAGTAAAACACATGTTTAATGGCACTGAATCCTATAGTGATCTGGAAACGTCCTGTCTCCATCCCGGGCCTGAGCTGCCTCGTTTCTCTGGAGTGTTGAGTTCTGTTTAGTAAGGATCTGAATTAACTGCAAGAGCGAGAAGTTTTGTCAAACAATTAGTCCCACTCTGTGAGTGATAAATTATGGGAGAGATCCTGGGTGATACAAACAGATTGCAGGAAAATTTCAGGTTCGCACAATTGTATATGAAGAAGGCGATTTGTTTCAAGAATCTCTGGGATAAGTACTCAGAGATGAGAAAATTGCACGCAGGCAAAGTGAATGTCTGGTGGCGTGTCAACGAGGCTATGAACACTCGTGCTGTGGACCAAAATGCAAATCTCACTGTTGCAAATGATGACATTTGAATTCAATAATTGTTAATAATATTTAATTACAATTTATACGTGAGCATTGAACAACTGCTAATGTACCACAAATCCCATCCGAATGGATCATCTGCTTTTGGGTAGAAGATCTTCCATCCTCACCAGCTTTGGACGACTGAGTGCGACTCCATACCCACAGCAATTTGACCGTTTCTGAATTGCCCTCTGAAATGGCCTGGAAAGCCATTTAGTTCAGGGTCAAATAGAGGTGGAAAGGAATGCTGGCCCGCCAGAGACAGCTATGTCCACGAGTGAATAAAAATACAACTGGACTCGTGCTAGGACTAGTGTCTTGGCCAATCATATCCGTAGCTTGAAGTTGAGGGCTTTAAACTGACAGAGTGGATGCAGGGACAGGGTACATGCGAAAGGAGATTTCCAAATCCAAAGAAGACATATGAATCACTGGAGCATTGTAATGTGCCTGAAGACATTTAGAAAGGAGAATGGAATGGACAGAGTTTAACTAAGACTGTTCACCAGCGAATCAGTAAGTTACATGAGAAAATGTGTATTATAATGTCCTTTTTTTAATAGATAGAATGTCTGCATATATATATATATACATATATATATATATATCACACGGAGATAAATGAGATTTATTCACTGGATAGAATTAGTTTCAGAGTGAACAAAAGGAGGAGCAAAAATGTTCAACGTTGCACAACCTTGGCGGACTCAGGCAGAATGACAGTAATGGGTAGCGAAGGCACAACGAAAACGAAACTGTTTGGCCTTAGATTGTGACGTAGAACAACTATGAATGTCAATTCTGTTTCATACGTGTTACAACATAAGTGAGAGCATGATTTCTGGTTGCCCAACAGTAGTCGTTGCTTATTACTGCATTAAACTGGAATTAATTGGAATTTGTTGCAAAGTCTATGTGATAATTTCAGAAGACTTGAATCTTTATATAATCTGGGACAATCACACTGGCAAGGGTGATACTCGAAGAGGAGGTCAAACAATATTGTTGTTAGATTTTCTTCAAATAACAACTTATGCAACTCGCGAGGGACGTAACTAACGTAACGACCGTTGAGTGATCAAGCTGAGTGAACGTGTTTTGTCACACTGAGAGATCATCCGAGAAATTATGACGGAGTGGATATTGAAGTGATTATGAAATTTTATCGTGACCACACAAAACAAGCAACAATCAGAAACAGAATCAAAGCCAATTACGTTATTTCGAGAGTGAAATACGCCAGGTAAAATGGGAAAGCAGATAAAAATGTTTTCCTGCAAAAGAACCCTGGAAAACATTTGGAGGAATAGTGTAAAATGTTCAACAAAATGGCATTCTATTTAAACAGACAGATCTCAGCACGAGTTTCTCACCTGTCCCTCACTGAGGAGGTTAAAGATGAGATTCAATTAAGATTACCAAAACGAACCTCACAGTTCTGAATAATGTGAGCGTTTTAGGAACACTCAAAGAACTAACAACATATTGAAGATGTTAACCGGATTACAAGGGGTCTCCAAGCAGGTGGAGTGCCGTCAGAAAAGGAAACAGTGTTCGGGTTCAATAAGGAGGCAGAAACAGGGGGAAGTAAATGTACTGCAGGTGGGAGAGTGTTACCGAGTATGGTGGGACCCTGAACGATGTTACAAAGCCAGTAACGAAATGCTACAGTTGTAACTGTTTGTAAAAGTAGAGAAGGAAATATGTACATTTGCTTATTCGTTCGTGGGATGGAAGTGACTCTCATTGGATTACCATATGTTGACCATTGTTAATTGCCTTGCAGGCAGGTCAGAATTAGCCATATTACTGTGAGTCGGGAATTACTTTATTACATGTCCATAACTGGCATCAGCAATGTCCTGTACAGTTACAGCATGACGTTCCAACTCCTACTGTCAATGGTTTGAACATAAATGCAAATGCGCTAAATGCGACTACTACCACTGCCAAGGAAATATTTACTTGCATTTCTAACTGTCTCTTTTTGACCTACGAGCCAAGGCCATACCATTAACAAGTGGACGTTTTGCCCTGGGTTGTCTTAGGTAATTGGAACACCTCGAATTTATCTAAATCTAACTACATCTGCTCTTCCTTAAACCGCTGAAGTAGCTGGTTAATGATACATTGTATTCTGAGATAACTTATATCACTCTCCATGATACTAGCAATTTCAGCGGCATCCACAAACAGACGAACCATGTTTCCTGTACTCTCATCCAAATCGCTCATATGATTGATGCACAACAGTGCACCCAGCAGCCAACCTCACGACATACCGGTGATAACACGCTTCATTCGCACCAATTGTGTGTCCAGTAGACAGGCACTCCCTGAACTTGTGTGATCCAAAGTTTTCAGCCAATCTTTCATTTGGAAATCTGTCCAAGGGACTACTACAGTTCATGTAGACAACGTGCATCACTCTGCCTTCATCTACCTCTTGGGCACCTCCACAAAAAATCAGTCACGTTTGTCTGACACAATTTTCCACACCAAACCATACTGACTACCTCTAATCAGTTCTTTGGTTTCCAAATGCATGATGGTCCTGTCCTCAGAATCTCCTCCAAAAACGCACATACACCTGACGTCAGCCTTACTCATGTGTTGTTTCATGGCTATTAGTTAGAACTCTTAAGTGAACAATAAGCACGCTGCAGTCTTCCAGCCCCTTAATAATGCCTGCTGATAATGCAAATAACTCTGTGAGGAACCATGCAATTTCTTCGCTCAATTTCCAAAAGATCTTAGTATACCCATGGTAAAGGCTTGAGGGTTTCTCAACCTTCATGCATTATAAGACCTCCAAAATCACATGTTCTCTAACGTTGAGGATTTTCAAGATGTCAAATTTTATTTCCTTTGATCCCAGGGCTTCCAAGTCTTTCTTAAGAGTAAATATGTGCATGAAAATTCTGTTTACGATCTCAACCATCAACAGTCATTCCAAATGTAAATGGCTTTGCTCAGCTTTACTGGGCCCTATTCTCTCAATAATTACTCTTTCACCCTTACTGAAATTTGCGAAAGCGCTTCTGAAATGTCAAATAAACGATATTACCCAACCAAAACTGCTCTACTTTACCCGAGTTCATTAACGTCATGTACAATCACACTACAAATAAAATGAAATAGACTCAACAATATATTTCTCTTGTATAAAATCATATATCGCATTATTTCTTAATAATCCAGTACTTGATTCCTGTCATATTAATGTACAATACATTCCTGCATATTTCCAAGTCACTGTGACATTCTAACCACTTGATTTCCGACAGAATGTACAAAGAGGTTTGGATGAACTACTGCATCAATGTGCAAAAGGAAACGTACAGTTTCCGCAGGTCATAGAGAAGACAAATCAAATTCTGACATTTATTGCAAAGGCAATGGAGTAGAAAACTGGGGAGGTCTTGTTAAAACCATGCAAAGTATGAATCAGACCACACCGAGAATATTAAGAACAACATGATTTCATGAAGGAAAGTTAATCTAGCATTGGAGATGCGCCAGTGAAGGTTCAGTGAGCTGATCAGGGAATGCAGCGAATTTCTGATGTGAAGAGGCTGAGCAAAATCAGCTTGAACTAATTTCAGTTTCGAAAAAAACAGAGAAAAAAATTAACAAAGCATCCAAGATTCTGAAAGACTTCAAGCACTGTGGACGCAGGCAAATGAAACAACAAAACAATCTTGGGACCCACAACACGATTTACGATTTCTAAATTAAAAGTCTGTAACATATGACTCCAACGAAATAGTCTAATTTTCTTGCATTTAAAGCTTTCCAGGTATGTAACCAGATTGTGATCCGTATATACAACCGATTCCGACACATTGTTCATGACATATTCATTAAAATGTTGCAATGCCGGTACCGAATTAGTTTATTTTATAAAAGTAGAGCATCATCTCTGATGGGTATACAGTTTCGATGAAAAGTAACCAACTTATAGTTCAAATCCGTCAATAGCTCTCTGCAACAGTATAGCTCCAAATCCTATGTCACAAGAATCGATTTAACTTTGAAGAGTTTCAAAAGGTTTGGTGTAGCTAAAACTGGTGCGGTGATTAATATTGCTTTCAACTGTCAAAGGCCACCTGGCACTGTTCTGACCATCGAAATTTTGTGTTTTTCTTCAGCAAATGCGTTAATGGTGAGCTAAGCTGTTAAAGTTTGGAATAAACCTACAGTAAGATCCGCTCAGTCAGCGAAATCAAAGGATCTGTTTCTTCGAGTTTGGTCGTGGAAATTCCTGGAGTGACTTCGACGTAGCAATCCTCAGTGTCAATCTTCCATGGCCAGTGTAATATCTCAAGAATTTCACTTTTGCTTTTGTGAATGCTATTTTCTGTAAGTTTATTACAAGCTTTCCTTCTCTTAATCTTTGAAGTGTCTCTGCCAACTGCACTACATAATTTTTCCAGGGCGGACTGAAGATCACTACATTTTCATGATGTAATTCACAGTTTGTTAAGTCAGCATGACTTGCCAACGTTCAGATGAAAAAGCAAGTTTTCGAATGAACATTGTTCACACGATCCCAGATTTAATATCTCCTGCTCTATAAACTAATGCAGCTGGATAGCTAACCTGCTGAAAAGCAATTCATTATCAAGGAGAAACAACTGCTGAGAAGCCATGCATGAATTAAGTTGACCACCAGATGCCCACAGTTCCAACGATTTATGTTCAAAAATGAGTAAAATCATTGAGATTTTATTTCAATTTTGTTTCGTTTGCAGCATTGAATGTGAGGTGCTTGTTTTTGTTCTGCCTTTATTTTTCAAAAAGATTCGCTTTGTTGTAAACAGCACAGAAAGATAAACTTGACAGAAAGCAGCAGAAAATGGACAATGCTCTAATGCACATTATTGGAATGATTCAACATTCAAATGTATCAAGGCTAACATGAGGCATCGCTCCATTTACCTGTCTTTGTCCCATAACCCTTAAACCGTTTGCTTAAAAAAAAGTCTGTATATGATTCACTTTAACAAATGGTCCTGTATCCACTGCCACTTGTGCAAGAGAGTTCCAAATAACTGACAAACGCTACGTTTAGATGTGCTTTCGAAATTGTCTACTGAATACTCTTGCCCTCATTTATAGATTACACCGCTTTCACCTCATAAATATTTTGCTGAACTGCTAAATATGCTGACTCTATGCAGTATAGCGTCTAAGGTGTAAACGGCTGAAAGTTCCCTGACACCTGTGCATCAGCGAGTTTGAAGCTGCAGACTTCAGCTACTGAAGTAACAATTCGCTCACTCAGTGTTACTGTTGAAAAACACAGGCTGTGACTTTAATTGTGGAGTAATGTAAACTGTCTGAAATCAGCCATTACAAAACCATCCATTTCACCAGGAACCAGCCCTTTGCATGGGTACCTACAAAGTCAATGTGCAGCCTGTCTGCAATTTCCTCAGTGTCAGTTGTGGTGTAACGTATGTCTCTCTTCAGAAGCAAGAAGTAGTCGAGCCGAATGGAATTTTTCCCTGCTGCAAACAGGTTTATAGCACCACCAATACTATAAGAAAGAGTTGAGTACTTCAGGTTCTGGTTTTAATGGCCAATATGTACTTGTGATGTCGACATTGTTTCTCACTATGTTTAAACTTGAAGAGTGTACAGAAATAACTAGCCAACCTCTGGAAGAAAAGCTTCCAAACATACCTGATGAATTACGATTTGATGGGCATTTCATATAAAGTAGAAGAAAGGAAAGTTTGCCTCGAGGCTGTATAATGTGGACATATGTCCTCATGTAAACTAATAATTGTTGACCTTCCCAATGCTTCCGATTCACTGCTGTCTGCCTCTCAAAGAGGTTCTTTTAATAAACTGGTTACCAGCTGCACGGTTATGTGATAGGGCATATGCGGTGATGTCCTGCAGCTATTGTGACACAATCATGACGCGGGCACCTGGAACATGAATATGAAGTAGCCATGTTTTGTATGGTGCTGAGCCTTTCAATGGAATGTTATTTCATCTCTAGGGATGTACATTATATTCACAAACATTTCCAGATGTGGCTTCGGATTAATTAATTGTTCTGCTCTTTTATTTGCTTTATTACTGATATCCATGCTGCTTTATCCTGAACTATTTCGAGTAATATTATGTCTTGCTGAGTGAATTTAGTGGACAATAACCGAACAATGCGAACGGAAACCCACTATGTTATTTTTACCCCTCGCAGAACAGGGATCTAACATTGGTTCCTGTTGCTCGCTGTGACATTAGAGCATGATCACATCCCTTAATCCAGCACAGCAACAAAGCCACAAATGTAGGCTTAGGATGCAATGGTGGCGCGTCAAAGTCGAGATCAGAAGGATGTATTTTCAAGTCACATGAGTCTCACAGTGCTTCAGGAATGTTCAAGTCCCTGAGTTTTACGTCCCAACAGAGTTTGTCCTTTGCGGGTATATATTAGTCAACATTTTCTTTATGGCTATTTTCGAACACATGCAATGCTTTGCTGTCAGCTTTATTTTGGAGTTGTGCGTCAGGTATGTGTTGTGATTATGGGCGGCACGCTGGCACAGTGATTAGCACTGCTGCCTCACAGCGCCAGAGACCCGGGTTCAATTCCCGCCTCAGGCGACTGACTGTGTGGCGTTTGCACATTCTGCGTGGGTTTCCTCCGGGTGCTCCGGTTTCCACCCACAGTCCAAAAAATGTGCAGGTTAGGTGAATTGGCCATGCAAAAATTGTCTGTAGCCTTAGATGAAGCGGTAAATGCAGGGGAATGGGTCGAGGTGGGTTGCGCTTCAGCAGGTTGGTGTGGGCTTGTTGGCCCAAAGGGCCTGTTCCCACCCTGTAAGTAATCTAATCTAATATCAAATGACGATTGTTTAAGAAAATAGTCAGCTCCCCCAGTGTGAGTAAAACGCAATCTGATCGTCATGGAGTTCAAACACATAGCCGCCTCCTACTGGGCCACACTTCGTTCAGTTGGTGAATGCGCCGTGATAATATCTTTGTACTGACATTTTACAACTTAATCTCTAGACACCCAACTTTATTATTCAAACTCTCAGGAGATTCCAACTCCTTATGTGACAGAAAGTCCTTTCCTTTTACTGGACATAGTTAAAGTATCTTTATTCCTCTGAAGGAACAGAACCTGCAGTCTCCCAGCCGGTCGACAAGTTAACGGTGAGACTGACTTGAGAAACAGTGCTGGTAAAATCCAGTGGTGGATAGTTATTCAATGCGTTATTTGCTAAACATAATTAACTGGGAGCACGCTGTTCTGTGAAGTACCGTGGGAAATGCCTGCAAGTAGGCGTGAGCATGGAACACCACGTAACTGATGTGCTTCATCTTCCCACCTTATTTTCATCTCAGAGAAGGGAGTTTGTAGGATTCAGATCACAGCAGACCAATAGAGAACAGGATAAAATCATTCAGAACTTCACATGTGTGTCACCACAGCTGTGTAATCGTGGCTACGTTTATTTGAGCTGCTTACCAGAACACAGCAAACTGGAACACTCATCGACTTACCACACAGGAGAAAACGGCTTCGACCTATCAACTGCGGGGTTACACGGACCGTGAACTCACAGTGTCACTCAGCTCACCAGACCGAAATTACTGTAACAAAATAACTCAGTGGTTCAGCGGAAAACTCAGTTCTCCATCTGACATGTGGCTTGTACCTTTTTGAATGATGTCAGAACATGTTAATTGCTGTTCTAGAATGCTCTGTTGGGTAAAATATGCACATTGTCAAACATATCACATTCTGTTGATCCAACTCCGATTTCACTCAGAATCGCAAAATGTGTCAGAGAGCAGATGCAGGCCAAGCCGTCCATCTTCGCGCTGCTGGCAGTACACAATGACTGAATGAATGTGTCTTTTCGGAAAATTCCATAGCCTCCTTCCTGTAATTCCGCACGTTGTCACTTTGAACATAAACATTGCATTACTTTTGTGTCCATTGGACGTCCCTTGTTGTCCTGTCGTACATTGATTTGCAGATTCACACAACTCCTTGTACGAAAATGTTTCTCCACATGTCACTTTTATTTCATTTGCTCATGACTTTAAATGTCTCCTAAATGGTTGGGAAGCTTTTCAGATGTGGGAGCGTTTTCACTCCCGTATTTACTCTGTCTAGACCCCTCATGGCTTGGAAAGCGTAAATCAAACTAGCGTTCAGCTTTGTGTTCCACAAGGAGAATTGTTCCAATTATCTAATCTACCTTCATTGTTGACATTCCTCTAACACGGCATGGTTCACGTCAACCTATTCAGCGCTGTCTCCCAACACTCTGTGTCCTTGCGTCCGGAGGTATCACACGTTGGTACCTTGTCAGATTGCACAGGCGCACATTCTTAAACACGTGTTTTCAATTTGAACAAGTTTTTACTTTGTTTGTGTTCGTTCATCCGACCTTGTTAAACGAACCTTCATTTAAAAAAAGATCGCTCAATTTTGCAAAACTGAGAAGTTTGTATTTGAGCCCGGGACTTCTTGCATATGTATGACACTGAAAGCCCGAAGTGAAAACCGCACCAAGGAGCCGCATGGTCGCCACATGCAAGCCAATGAACCACATGCTCGCCACAGTTCGCCATACTGCTCCATCTTAAACCAGCTGAAACTCACACAGCGTGAAATATATTCCACATTGCTCCCTGAATTTAAAAGAACCAAGAGTTTCCAGGACATCTTCTCATTCTGTCTCCCTGCGCCTGGTACACTGCTTTTTGTGCCATTCCTAAGGAGTGGGTTATATCTATTGCTGGATAGGTAAACTTTCTTTACTACTTGAAAGCTGTGCTTGGAATTGTCAGAGCTCATTCGCCCTACTGCTCCCTCACAATTCCTTCGGACAGCATGTGTCATTTACACAAATGCGCAGGAAATGAGCAACTCTGATTGTGAACTTGCTGCAAACGTCTGTTCTCCAAGAGTAGGAAGATGTTAAGCTAGCGGAGATAGGAAAAATGGACACTGGAATCTCTCACCTCAGGTAAACTAATATGAGTTTTCTTGTCAGCGGCCTGTTTGATATTCCGAATTCGTCTTCATACAGCAAACTTGTAGATAAGATGCAAAGTTGGCATTGATTTCAATTGGTTAACATCTGAGCCCCAACTTTCGCAGGTGAAGAGAATCGAGTGAAACCCAAGCTCAGTGAGAGTCAACACCACAGGGCTGAGATGCAGGACTGCAGACCTTCCAAAGTAGAAGCCAATGTTAAAAACGTGCCACTGTCTCTCCATCAGTCACTCTGTCCCAAGGACAGGTTGAGAGACAGCAAAAATGCATGGTGCCATTCCCACAGGGATAGTAGGCGTTCAGCTCATTGAGTCCACAGTGACACCCGGTCACCTGTTGCTCTCGGAGATTATTCACAATCGGTGATAACAAGGCGACAACAATTATAACAAGTGACACTTGCTTTGCAATATCATGTTTAGAGATTTCATGCGCTGCTGAACAAGGATCTCTCAACTCCGTACCTTCTTACTTTCCCGGTGCAAACATGGACGAAGCAGCTGACCTCCGGAGCCGAGAACGATTATATTCAACATTCAGGCTCCCTTTGGCCGGCTATTGCATCAATGAATCATAACGCTGGAGTAAATGGGCGTCATAAAATATCATTCTTTCTGTGTTAGTAGTTATTTGCAAATATTGAGTCTTCAGACCTGAAAAGATTGGAATAAGATGACTTTACTTAAGCTTGGAGCACATATATATGGAAAGTTCTGTAAGTCTAGCTCAGAGACAGCATATTGGTATATATTTTCGTCACAATAAATACGTGCAATTTTGGTTTCAAATTAAGGTATTTTTCAGGAAATGAATAACATGAACAGGACGTTCTCAATTTTAATAGGAATAATACTTCTGTTCAAGGTTTGTGTGAAGATTTGTGGCTCAGGTTGCCACAGTTGTGTGTACGTTTCCGAAATGGGAAGTTGAGTTGCAGACGGACCCTCCGATGTGCAAGTGACATCATCAGTGCTTTAGCGCTTTTTTTTCAATCACTGCTGCAATGTCTCTCCTGAAATTAATATGGTTCTATTCCTGCTGCATCCAGTTACAAGTTCTGGTAGTTCTGTGCAGTAGTTGCTAGGTTGGGTCTCAGTCAATGTGGTTATTGATGGAGTCCGTTGATGAGTGCCATGTTTCTGGAAATTCCCTGGCTCTCCTCCGTTGAGCTTGAACCCTGATCGTTGCCCCAGTCGAATAATCTGTGTGTGGCTACCATGGGCAGGTGTTGTGGCCTTCAGTAGGTAGTTAGTGTTCATGGATACGGACTGCTCGTTGCCTGCCTGATTGTGTAAAATATTCCTTCCACTGAATTTTGTAAACTGTTTTTGTCTTCCACATTATCGGTCAAATGTGGGCGGCACGGTGGCACAGTGGTTAGCACTGTTGCCTCACAGCGCCAGAGACCCGGGTTCAATTCCTGACTCAGGCGACTGACTGTGTGGAGTTTGCACGTTCTCCCCGTGTCTGCGTGGGTTTCCTCCGGGTGCTCCGGTTTCCTCCCACAGTCCAAAGATGTGCAGGTCAGGTGAATTGGCCATGCTAAATTGCCCGTAGTGTTGGGTAAATGTCGGGGTATGGGTGGGTTGCGCTTCGGTGGGTCGGTGTGGACTTGTAGGGCCAAAGGGCCTGTTTTCATACTGTAATGTAATCTAATCTAATCTAAAAAATGTGCTAATGAGTTGTTTTCTAAACATGTCTATCGTCTAATGGGTTGTCATGAATCTGAGTAGTCGGAGGCGACTGGTTGTCAGTTCCGAGATGCTGTATTGTATCAGGTCGAGTGGTTAATGTGTTCGGGTGTGACATGTCCTCATCCCGTTGTATGTGTGTTCAGCACCTGTGGATGAAATTGCGAGGGTGTCAGTTCTTGGTGAAGGCTCTGCAGAGGTACTCTTCTCTTCAAAGGTCTAGAGTGCTGCATTATGTTGTAGCCCTTTTGACCCGGGACCAAATACATCTTCTCTTGAGTGTGTTCGATTGTTTCTTTTTGTAATTCGGGATCTGGACCATGTGTCCCGCTTTTCTGTTCACTTTTCTAGCACATTGTCGGTTGTGTTCCTTTTCTACCATAAACTGGCAGTTACTCGTTTCCTGCCATTTCAACATCTCACTGGGCTGCCATGCCAGTGGTTAACTCTGGTTTGCTTCAGTGATCCAGTAAGGCACAGCACCATCTGGATGAGTGGCACTTCATTTTTTGATTGAGAGTCGTTACAGCTTTCCGGACAGTCACCGAGTTCAATCAGTTTAGATATTGTCTAGTTTCCTAAGCGTTGTTTATCCGCCCACACATCCCATCAGTTCCGAAGGAGGATCATTGATCTCGAAACGTTATCTCTCCTTCGTTTCCACATATGTACGAGACTTGCTGATATTTTTCAAACAAGTCTCGCTCCACTCTCCCTCCCAGTGTGTCTCACTTGCTCGCTTTCTGCCTCCCAGTCTCCATCGCCCCTTCACAGCCGATACTACTTGCATGCTCCCACTCTCCCTTCTGGCCTTGTTCCCTGCACCATGGTCTCGCCCGCACCCACCCTCCAATTCTCAGTGGTTAGTTAACTCCATCCTGGTGTCAATCACATGCTGGTTACCTCCAGGACTCACTCACTCCCTCCTAATGTTCATGCCAGCCTCGATGTCTCCGAACCTGGACATGCTTGCTCACTCACTCCCACCCTTACAGTCTCTCTCTCTCACTCCGACCTTTCATTCCCCACTTGCTCGCCCACCCACTCCCTTCTGGTCTCGATCAGTCCCTCCATCAAGGAGATCCCAGTCTCGCATGTTCCCCCCTTTTGCTTAGCTGCTCTCTCGCGCAGACTCTCTTGCTTGCTCACTCCTTGCCTTGATCACTCCCTGCTCACGACCTCCCTCGCATGGCCTCGTTTGCTCCTCCCCTATCAAGGTCTCCGTCTTACCTATTCACGACCTCCCAGTTGTGTGCATTCCTTCTATCCTGGCATTTTTTACTTCCTTCACTCTGGTCTCACTCGTTACAACCATTCTGGTCCTGGATGCACGCTTACTCACTCCCTCCCAGTCTGCCTCACTTGCGTCCCCCCTCCCTCAGTGTGGTCTTACATGTTCTCTCCCGTGCTTTCAGTCTTGCTCTATTGCTCAGTCCCTTTCTCTCGGACTGTCTCATTTAATCGCTACCTCCTGAACTATCTCACTCATTCATCTGTTTCCTCCCTCCCGGTCTTCCTCACTCATTCGCTCTCTATCTCCCTCTTGATTTCACTCTCTCCCTCCATCCCACCCTCCCATGCACTCTCACATGCTTATTCACTGCAAGCCTCATAGTCTCGCCTGCTTGCTCCCTCCTGGTCCCACTGGCTACCCTCATTCCTATCTAACTCACGTCCTCCCTCCAGTCAGGCTCACTCCCTTCCAATCTCTCTCACTCGCTCACTTTCTGTCTCACACATTCTATCAGTTTGTCCTTATTTCATTCATTCGTGTTCTCCCTCGCTCGTTCACTCACTTCCTCCATCACCGCCTCGATTGCTCTCTCCCTCGGCCTCGTTATCGCCTGCACTCTCCCTTCCTTACGGTCTAACTTGCTTGCTTGCTCGCTCCCTCTATCCTGGTTTCGCTTGCTGCATGAATGCCTTGCTGCTTGTTTGTTCCCTGTTTTATGGTTTCATTCTCTGTCTCTGTTCTGGTCTCACTGTCTCCTTTCTGATCTAATTCCCTTGCTCCCTCCCTCCCTGTGTTGCTCCCTCCCTCCCTCCAGGACTCACTCTCTAACTCTATCCCAGTCTCACTAATCGTCAGCTCCTTCCAAGTGTCACATGCTCACTGGTAACCTTAGCCCCTCTACCTCCCACCCTGGTCTCGCAACTCACTCACCCCGACGTCACAAGCTTTCTTGCTTACTAATCCCCTCCCTTTAATTTTCGAAGGCTCACCAACTCACTCCTGGTCTCAATCGTTCCATGACACCCTTGGTCCCAGTGTCACATGGTCCCTCCCTTCCACCCAGTCACGCTAGGTCGCTGACTGCCTCACTCCTGGTCTCGCTTGCTTCCACTGCCACCCTTTCTCGCTTGCTTGCTGTCTTCCTCCTGACTCGCTCTCTCCCTCAGTCTGATGTGGTTTCACTCAGTTGGTCCCTTCCATCCTCCCGGCCTCGGCCACATGCTTCCTCCCCGTCTCGCTCACTCCGACTCTCCCGTCTCGCTCAATGACTCAACAAATGCTCGCGTGCTCTCTCCCTCCCAGTCTGTCTCAATTGCTCACTCATTGCTTCCCTCAGTCCTGGTATTGCCTGTTCCGTCCCTTCCTCCATGTCTTACTCGCTCGCTCACGCCCTCCCTCCTGGTCTCACTCGTCCTCTCACACTCTCCCTCTCTCACAGTTTCACTTGGTTGTTCCCTCTCAAATACCCATGCGATCTTAATTGCTCACCTACTCCCACCATCTAGACTCACCTGGTCGCTTACTCACAGTATTCTGCTCGCTTACGTTCTCCGCCCCGTCTTGTAAAAATCTTCCCTTTCGATCGCTCTCCCTCCCGCCCTCTTGGTCTTGATGGCTCACTTCTTCTCGGTCTTGCTTACACGGTCCCTGTCTCAGTCCAGTTTTCGCCTACTTCATTATACCCTTGTGGTCTCACTCACTTGCCCACTCGCTCCCTGTCTCCTGGTCTCGCTTCCTTGAATACACTCTCCCGTTGTGATTCGTTCTTTCCCTTCCTCCCATACTCACTTGTTCTCTCCCTCACTCCCTCTCTCACTGGATCACTTGCCCCCTCCCTTCCTCTTTCTC
Source organism: Chiloscyllium plagiosum (assembly GCF_037043375.1). Taxonomy (NCBI): domain Eukaryota; kingdom Metazoa; phylum Chordata; class Chondrichthyes; order Orectolobiformes; family Hemiscylliidae; genus Chiloscyllium; species Chiloscyllium plagiosum. The sequence goes on from NW_028270190.1 coordinate 24,799,196, forward strand.
AGTCTCGTAGACTTGCTCTTTTCATTCCTAATTCCCTTTCTCATTTGCTATTTTGCTTCCTCACTCCCTCTCAGTCTCACTAGCTCGCACACTCCTTGCCTCCCATTCTCCCTCACTCGCTTGCACATTTCCTCCCACCTGGTTTCACTCGCTCCAATCCTCCTGGTCACACTGACACACTTGTTCCCATCCTCAAGTTTTTGCTCGCTCACTCACTTTCTTCCGCCCTGTCTCTCTCATTAGCTTACCCCTTCCATCCCAGTTTCGCTGGATCGCTTGCAGGCTCGCTCCCTTAGCGTCCCTCCTCCCAGTTTAGCTCACTCACTCCTTCACTCTCAGATTCACTCGCTCGATATAACTCTCATGTTCTCCGTCAATCCCTCTCTACTGGTCTATCTCACACGCTCCCTCCCGCCCTACCATTCTGACGGGCTCGTTTCTTCATCATCTCATTTGTTCTGTCCCTCCCTGTGTCACTCACTCGATCTCGCCCAATCTCGTTCGCTGCCTCTCATTCTCACTCGCTCCCACCCTCCAGGTCTCAGTCTCTGCCTCCCGCTATAGCTCTCTCCCGCTATAGCATCTCACCCGCTCCCTGACTCCTCCTCTTGCTTACTCTTTCCCTCAGGTTCTCGATCGCTCACCCTCTCCAGGTCTCGTCGGATGCGTGTCACATTCCCAGTCTCAATCGGGAACTCACACCATCCTTCCCTCTCTGCTGGTTTTGCTCGCTCCCTCCAAGTCACACAGTCCAGTTTACAACCTCCACGTCTCACTTATTTGCTCAGTACCTCCCTTATGGTGATGTTCGTTCACCCCCGTCCCTCCCAATTTCGCTCGGTCACTCTTTGCCACATTTCTCACCATTTCAACCTATCCATTCATCGCCATTGAGCTCGTTTGCACCGTGACTTAGTTCTTTTCTCCTAGCCTCACGCACTTGCTCACTGCCCGTGTCACTGTTATCCCTCCCTCTGATTCTAACTCGTTCGCTTCCTACCTCCCAGTATTGCTCGTTTGCACTGTAACCCCTGGTGACAGTCACAGGCTGATTCCCTCCCAACCATAACAGTCTCCCTCGTTCCCTCACTATCTCACCCACTCGGTCGATACTCTCGTCGTTGTCTCGCTCGGTCCCGCGCTCCTCGTTCCCTCACTATCTCACCCACTCCATTCCTCCCTCCCAGTCTTACTGGCTTGCTCGCTGCCTCACTCTTGCTCCTTCTATACATCATCATCTCCCTCCCTCCCTCACTCCTGTCTCCCTCCCTTCCTTGCGCTCTCGCTTGTTCGCTCCCTCCCTCTTTTCCACTTTCACTTCGTTCCTCCCTCTCTCACTCGAGTCCTCTATTCTGGTATCATGGTCTCGCTTGCTCACTCACTCTCCATCTCGCTCACTTAATCACTCCCTCCCAGTGTCGCACATTCCTTCCCTCCTTCCAATTCTCAGTTATTTCCTACCTACCTCCCTCCACGTCTCAATCGCAGGATCCCTCCCTCCCAGGCTCACTAGATCGCTCGAGTCGTTCTATTCCCCTGTCTCAGTCTCATTGGCCTGCTCCTTCCATCCCTCCTTCCTATTCTCGCTTCCTGACTCACTTACACTCTCTCTCTCTCTCCCAAACATACTCGCAAACTTGATCCCATCCTCACGGGTTTGGTCATTCACTCCCCTTTTTCCTCCCTCTCTCTCTACACGATACACTGGCTCGCTTCCTCAATGTCTCTTTCTGTCCCTCCCTGTTAGTGTACTCTCCCCCTGCAGTCTCACAAGTCTTGATCCAACCTACCCCGTTTTGCTCGCTCAATCCCACTTGGTCTTACTCTCTCCTTCCCTGTCGAGTTCTCTTGCTCCCTCACTTCCATTCTCGCTGGCACCCTCCTTCGTGGACTCACTCGCTTGCTCACTCCTGGCGTCGCCTACAGCCTCCGTCTCACTTTTTCTCGCTTGATCGCTCGCTTATTAGATTACTTTCAGTGTGGAAGCAGGCCATTCGGCCCAACAAGTCCTCACCGACTCTGCGAAGAGCAGCCCACCCAGTCCCATTCCCCTACATTTAACCCTTCACCTAACACTACGGGCAATTTACTGCAGCCAGTCCACCTTAGACTCTGGTGAGGAAACCGGAGCACCCAGAGGAAACCCACGGGGAAAATGTGAAAACTCCACACAATTGCCTGAGGCGGGAATTGAACCCCGGTCCCTGGCCCTGTAAGGCAGCAGTGTCGACCACTGTGCTACCATATCGCCGCACCCATTCCAGTCTCGCTTGCTGGCTCCCTGTCTCATTCACTTGCTCACTGTCTTCGTCAAGATCTCACTGGCTCGCTCCCTCCCTCCTAACCTTGCTCTCTCCCTCCCGCTACAGCCCTATCTCATTCGATCACTTGCACCCTCACTCCCTGTCTTGCACGCTCACTCTTCCTGCCTCCTGATCTCGCTCGCACCCTCCCTCACAGGCTCACTGGCTGGATCACTTGCTCACTCACAGACTATCTGACCCCTCTTTTCCTCCTGGACTTGCTCACTCGCTTCATCATTCCTGGTCTCAGTCACTCATTCCCTTCCTTCTGGTCTGAGTCAATCACTCGGTCCCTGCTCCCAGTCTCACTTGCGCACTCCCTTTCTTTCTCACACACTCAATGCTTCCCTCACGGTCTCATTCGCTCCCTCCAGATAAGTCTCGCTGGCTGTCTCACTCTCTCCCTCCTCATCTCACTCGCTCTCTCCCTCCATTGCCATCTCACTGGTGCACTCTCTCCCTTTCTTCCAGTCTTACTCACTCATTCCGGTCCCTTACTCCTAATGTCACTGGCTCGCTGCCTCCCTCCCTCCCGGTCTCACTCACCCCTTACCTCTTGGCTCGTTCGCTTGATCCCTCTTACTTGGTCTCAGCCGTTCCCTGCCACCCTCTCTTTTGGTCTTGCTTGCTCCGTCCATCCCGGTTTTGATCATTCCACCCCCACCTTCTCGCCCAAAAATGCTTGCTTTCTCATTCCTCATTTCATTTGCTCACTCCCTCCCTCCCAGTCTCACTTGCTCCCTCGCTCCCACCTTCCTCTCTCTTGGACTTGCTGGCTCGTCCCTCCATCATTTCTGATATTGGTTGCTTGGCACTCCCTCTTCATCTCGTTCGATCCAAGCCTCCCTTCCAGTCTCGATTGTACCCTTTGTCCCTCGCTCCCTCTCGGTCTCATTTGCTCTTAGTCCACCCTCATTCCTTTCGTCCCTCCTAGTCTCGGTCACTCTCATGCACCCTCCCAGGGTCACAGGTTCACTAGTTCCACTCCGGTGTCTTTTGCTTGCTCCCTCTGCACCTGTTTGCAATGTCTCACAAACACCCTCCCAGCCTACTGGTCTGGTTTGCTCATTTCTTACTGGTTTTGCGAGTTCCTACCATCCCTCCCAGTTTGACTTGTTCCTCCCCGTTGTCCCGGTTTCGATCGCTTCCTTCCTCTCTCCCAGTATCGCACACTCGCTCTGTCGCTCCCGCTCTTGATTGCTTGCTGCCTCCCTTCTGGTCTCGCTTAATTATACCCTGACGCCCGAACTCCAAAGATCATTCCTTCCCACACACCTCACTGTCTTTCTCTCTCCCACCCTCCTAGTCGTGCTTGCTCCCTCCCTTCCTTCTGGTCTCATTTAATCCCTCCCCTCGCAATCTCAGTCGCTTGGTCCCTCTCTTTAATTCTCACACATTCACTCCTCATGTACTTTTCTCCCTCACTCCCGATGTCACTCGTGTGAAAACATGGTCAGAGGTACTTAAACCCACCTCCTGACATCAGCCCTGTTCATTCTACCTTACCGGAGGTCCAGCACTTGAAGCTTTGTCTCACTTTCACCAGCTCAACTTCTTCAACACACAAACACACCACAATGTCGTTCATTCTGCTGTTTAGCACTTTTTAGTGAGCACTTCTATTATTAATAAATTGAAGTTATGGATACTGTCAGTCGTATGGTGCATTTTCCCTCTTACTCCTAAGTTTAGAAAAAGAAATTAACATTTTGGAATAATGTTCGACATCCACAACTACCCTCAGTCTGTTACCATAGTCAGAAGCTGCTTCATTGCAGAACTGAAATGAATAAATCTCGTAGGAATTGATTAATGAGTGAATTTTATTGATTGCTGAATTTGGGCAGAGCGATATTTCAGCAGATTCTTAAGTGCTGTCTGAACTTAGTCTGATTCACGGCATAAATGGCGGTTTTTGTGCAGAAACTAGGGAGTTGCAGCATGAAAACCAATCCCGTCACAAAGGGATGACAAAACAAGGACCCAAACACAATCCAGTCCACCTGGTTCCATATAGAGTATACCATTAACGTTGACCATAACAGGATGAAATTCACTGACATCACAAGCAATAAAACGACGGAATTTTTGTTGGTTTCTCATTTCTGTGTCAGACTGAGCGTCTCAATTGTTGTGAGCCCGGAATCTACTGCCGGCTCCGCTGGTCATTAAAATATATCTGATGGTGAAATCATTGAGCAACAGAATCAGGATAAATGGGAGAGCTGGGGTTACAATGTGACGGAGGAGCTCGATTTTGCCTCAGACACGGTATAATAGAACGTTGTCTTTGTCATTACAAAGCCGGGGGAGGTATGCAGCAGATACTGAGGTGTGAACATAAAGTAGCTGAAAATGTTCTTCAAACAATTCAGTACAGCCACTGTTCCCACAACTACAGCCACCATGTTCGCACTGCAATATTTACTTTTCTGCTTTCAGAGTAATATGGAAAATAACGCATTTATATCCCGTGCCATGTGAGGAGAATAATTACATTCTGACCAATTACCATTACCTCCGTCCCTAAACGACAGTCAAATTGGTGGTAACTCTTTTTTTGACAAAGCTCTTAAGCGGTCCACAAATAACCTGATTGGTGTGGTTTCCACCAGTTCCCTGTGTTGAGATGGTGCTTTTGTGGAAATGTTACAGGGTTACCCATCCAGATCAGACTAATGCTCTGGCAGCTGATGGAAGTTAAAATTAATTAATGACATATCGAGATCTAAAACTGGGTGGCAGTAATAGTGACCTTGAAGCGCATGTCATTTTTTTTGATCGATTTGCCTCTTCATTGTACTTTCAGGAAGCAGATCTCCCGAGCTTTCATGGTCTGACCTAAACGTTACTCCAGACTTTCAGACATGTGATAAAATCTTCAATGGTCTCTGAAACAGCCAAGCAAGACAATCAATTGTATCAATCTGCTCCGAGGTACTAAAGGAGAAAACTGACCAGAATACCCGGCACCAACCTCAGTATCGGAAAAGTGAACGTAAAATGCAATCCAGTGGAATCCACAGAGGACTCGTTCCTAACATAGATTATAAAATATAGAAAAGTACAGCACTAACAGGCCCTTTAGCCCCGATGTTATAGCGAAGTTTAATCCAAACGTAAAACATAGTAAATTAACCAACGCACACCTGAACTCATTGCTATCCATGTGCGTGTCCAGCAGTCGCTGAAATGTCCCCAGTGACTCTACTTCCACTACCACAGCTGGCAACGCATCCCATGCATTCGCAACTCTCTGTGTAAAGAACCTACTTCTGAAGTCTCCTTTATACATTCATTCTATTATCTTCAAACTATGACTCCTCATACCAGTAAATCCTGCACTGAGGAAAAGTTTCTGGCTATTTACTCTATCTATTCAACTTATTATTTTGTATTCCTCGATCAGGTCTCCTCTCCAGAGAGAACAGTCCGAGCTTATTCAATCTTTCTTCATAAGGCAAGCCCTGCAGTCGAGGCAGCATCCTGGTAAACCTACGTTGCTCCCGCTCCAAAACCTCCTCACCTTTCCTAAAGTAGGGCAACCAGAACTGGACGTAATATTCCAAGTGTGGTCTCACCAGGGACTTGCAGAACTGTTGCAAAACCTCACGGGACATTAACTCGAACCCCGAAATGAAAGACAAAAAACAAATGCTTTCGTAACAACCAGCAGTTGCTTAAATATCCCCAGTGACTCTACGTCTACCACCACAGTTGTTTGAGGAAGTAACAAAGAAGATTGATGAGGGCAGAGAAGAAGATGTTATCTGTATGGACTTCAGTAAGGCGTTCTACAAAGTTCCCCATGGGAGGCTGATTGGCAAGGTTAGATCTCATGGAATACAGGGAGAACGACCCATTTGGATACAGAACCGGCTCAAAGGTAGAAGACAGTGCGTGGTGGTGGAGGGTTGCATTCAGACTGGAGGCCTGTGACCAGAGGAGTGCCACAAAGATCGGTGCTGGGTCCTCTATTTTTTGTCATTTACATAAATGATTTGGATGCGAGCATAAGAGGTACAGTTCGTAAGTTTGCAGATGGCACCAAAATTGGAGGTGTAGTGAGCAGGGAAGAGGGTTACATCAGATTACAGCAGGATCTGGAACAGATGGGCCAATGGATGAGAAGTGACAGATTGGGGATTAATTCAGATAAATAAAGTGCTGCATTTTGGGGAAGCAAATCTTAGCAGGACTTCTACACTTAATGGTAACGTCCTCGGGAGTGATGTTGAACAAAGAGACCTTGGAGTGCAGGTTCATAGTTCCTTGAAAGTGGATCGCAGGTAGATAGGTTAGTGAAGAAGGCGTTTGGTATATTTTCCTTTATTTGTCAGAGTATTGAGTACAGGAATTGGGAGGTCATGTTGCAGCTATACAGGACATTGGTTAGGCTACTGCTGTAATATTGCATGCAATTCTGGTCTCCTTCCTATCGGAAAGATGTTGCGAAACTTGAAAGGGGTCAGAAAAGATTTATAAGGATGTTGCCAGTGTATGAGGATCTGAACTACAGGGAGATGCTGAACAGGCTGGGGCTGTTTTCTCTGGATCGTCAGAAGCTGAGATGTGACCTTATAGAGCTTAACAAAATTATGAGGGGCATGGATAGAATAAATAGACAAAGTATTTTCCCTGTGATCGGGGAGTCCAGACGTAGAGGGCAAAGGTTAAGGTGAAAGGGGAAAGATATAAAAGAGACCTGAGGGGCAACTTTTTCCGGCAGAGAGTGGTACGTGTATGGAATGAGCTGCCAGAGGATGTGGTGGAGGCTGGTACAATTTTAACATTTAACAGGCTTTTGGATGGGTATGTGAGTAGGAAAAAGTTTGTAGCGATATTGGCCGCGTGCTGGCAGGTGGGACGAGATTGTGTTGGGATATCCGGTCGGCATGGACGGGTTGGACCGAAGGGTGTGTTTCCATGCTGTGCATCTCTATCACTCTATGACCCGATAATCCTATCCAATTGGATGGAAAACTTGAGGGATCTATGTACTTGCACACCCACATCCCTCTGTTCCTCCACACTGCCAAGAATCCTGTCTTTAATCCTATATTCAGCATTCGAGTACGACCTTACAAAATGAAACACCTCGCATTTATCCATGTTGAATTCCATCTGCCATTTCCCTGCCCAGCTCTGCATTCTGTCCATGTTGACTATACATGACACCTCCAACGTTTGTGTCATCAGCAAATTTACTAACGCGCCCCTCAACCTCCTCATCCAAGTCATTTATAAAAACTACAAAGAGCAGAGTCTCAAGAACAGAGCCGTGCGGGACCCCACTCAACACTGACCTCCAGGCTGAATACATTCCATCTAAAACCACTTTTTGTCTCTTGCCAGTCAAACAATTCTGAATCTAGAAATCCAAATCTCTCTGTGTCCCATACTTCCTGACTTTATGAATGAGCCTCCCATGGGGAACTTTGTCAAATGACTTGCTGCAGTCCATGTACACCACATCCACTGCTCAACCATCCTTGACCTGTCTTGCGACCTCCTCAAAGAACTCAATAAGATTTTTAAGGAAGGCCTTCCCCTCACAAAGCCATGCTGACTGCTTTTATTTCTACTATGTTTTGCCAAATATTCATAAATCCTATCCCTCAGAATCCTTACCAAAATTTGCTGACCACAGACGTCAGACTGATTCGGCTCTAGTTGCCAGGTATTTCTTCCATAAGTGCAGCATCCAAAGTGCATACAGGGCTAACTGCGTGATGTTGTCAGAGTGCGATGACTGCTGTGACATTTACGCCATAGATCTACATGTCTGCACATGGAAAATGTCTCAACGTGCAGGAACCAGGAAGTCAATCTGTCACGATGTGAATCTCCTGACCAGAGACGTTAAGGAGTTACAGAATTTCGGATGGTTGGTAGTTACATGAAGCTTTACAGCTCAAAACGGAATGCATATCTCCCAATTTCTTTGCTTATGAAAATGAAAACAGTTGCAGATTTAAATTTTAGAATGTATATAGTATCTCTCCCCTCTTCTGGAAGAGTCCGAATTCTATCCCACCCTTTCTGTGTAGAAGCGATTCATAACATCTCTCCTGAACACTCCAGCACACATTCTCAAACACTGTTCCCTCATCCTAAAATCTCCAACCAACAGAAACAGTCAACATTTCCTGCTATAATGTTTCGGAATTTATTCAGATCCTCGCTGAATCTTCAAAATTCGACAGAAAGTAAGCGTTATTTGCATAACAAAACCCAACCTTGCTCAGTAGAACTGGTATAATCGGTGGGAGAGAAAGCAGCGTTCACGTTTCTGGTCCAGTGACCCTTCTTCAGATCTAACTTGCATGATCTCTCTCCATACCTTCAAATCATATAAAACCGAAAACGATGACAGAATAGTGAGATCAAAAAATGCAGCCACACTAGTGAAGTTGTGAATCTCTGTCAGTGAAGAATTGTACCGAGAATGCTGCTCAGTGTATTACTGTAACAGTTCCGATGTCAGGATAATGCTGACCACTCAGCGAGCTGGAGACATTATTGTTCAAATGCTGAAGCCGGAGATCAGGTCAGCATCAGATTAAAACGAGTTCAATCATCACAATACCATACCAGTGATGCCAATAAAAGCAAAGATGGTATAGAACAATCCACGAGATCAATTGATCTATTCATTTTTCTGTGTGAGGTGATGTGTCTCTTCAAGTAGCTGACAAGTTCCTTGTTTGAAATTGTGACCTGATGCGTTACCAGAGATGTTGCCTTGTACTTTATGGAAGCCCCTTGGGCAGAAAGAGTTTGCAGCGTTGCTCAGTGGTGTTGCTGTCTTTCAAATGTTTGTTATTGAGCTATCTTATTAGAGTCATGAGCTAGGCCCAGTTATGGAGCATAGCGTCTCAGTACATCGTTATCAAACAGGGAAAACAGTATGTGGAATCTGCCAGCAATAATGCTGACCGTTCAAACACCATGAGTCCCATCCCGACATCACAAATTATTGCAGCTAATTCTCCGTCAAGCCATTTTATTCCAATTGTGGAAATGTGTCTCAGAGATGTCCTTCTGTACTTCACGTTTGTAGCTGTTTGCTTTAATAAAGGGCATTGGACTCACTGATTGAAATGTACATCTTCTCATATACTGAATACGTACATTGCTGTTGGGTCAGAACGTATTCTTCATCCTCCATTTCCCAGGATCTGGTGTCACATGAAGGACCAAGTGAAGAGAACATGCTGCATTTCCTGAGGGAAGGGGGCTCAGTGAACAAGATGGACTTCTAACAATGGAAACATCACTGATCTATCTCTTAGTGTTACTGTCTGTCCAGAGACATCACTGACATCCCTATTGTCCCTGTACATCTTGATAAGTCACTAAGTATGCGTGTGCTTCTGTGTTTGGAATGTGTGCTGGAGACAGTGTAGACTGAGTTTATCATTTTCATCTCTTTTCGGATTGTGCCTTTCCTTTAAATAATTGTCTGCAACATTACCGATCAAGTTTCTTGTGTGTTTCTTATCCCGGAAATGTTTGATGCAGACAGTGTGGAGAGAGCTTTAATCTGTCTCTAACTCCATTCTCAACCCGTTGTTTTGAGTTTTAGATGAGTACACGTCAGTGAAGATGAATGTTGAATCCTTTATTTGCTCCGGTGTTTTTAGCTGTGAACTCTGATTGCCTGGGCAAACACCACTGAGCAGGGTTCCCAGTCAAACAGCCTTTTGTTACTACCCTTTATGTCCTATAACTCAACCAGTTTCTGATCCATCTTGAAAATATTCCCTCGATTCCATGTGTTTTCAGTTTCTTAATTAGTCTTTTATGCAAGACCTTGTCAAATGCTTTGATAAATAGAAATGTTTGATGCATAGAAACTGCATCAAACGAACTACCTTCATCCATACACCTTTCCATGTTTTCAAAAAAAAATTCCAAATATTTGTTAGGTGTGACGTTCCTTTGGCAAACTCATTCTGATAATCTCCTACAAGACAAATGGATGTTACAGAGATAGCTTGGTATCAAGGGGGCTGGCGGAGTTTGCAGAAACAAGGATGGGTGGCAACTGATACTAATTCTCAGCCCCATCACTGATCATTCCCCCAGCCCTGGATTACCACTACTGAGTGGTAAATAGTAACAAATGTTTACTGGTTATTACTCAGTGAAGGCACAAAGAACTGTAACAGCCCCATCACTGATCAATATTCATCCACTCCACTGTTTATGTCTGGAAGAGCTTTGTGCATTCTGCAATATAAACTTGTTGTAATCTGAGAAAAGTGAGAGTTTCAGTACCTCCCTGCTTGATCACGGTGAGGCCCCATCAACTAAATGGGGCAAAGTGTGATCTCACAGAAAAGTGTGATCTCACGGTGTACATCACAGAGAGAGATGAGACATCAGAATCGGTTTTTAAGCTGGCTTTGACTTGCGGCACGAGGCTTCACGTGTAAATACAGGGAAGACAAAGTCACTGCACCAACTATATCTCTGGCTGATCTGTCCAGTCGTGAATGTGAACACAAAGATCAAAACAGCCTCACTTTAGAAATACAACACAACGTTATGAAGAGACTGCAGCAAGGTGATTAGGCAGATGATGGTGAGGTTAAAAAGACTAGCCAGAAGTTCTTCACTTTGCTCTGACTGAGGCTTTGGGGGAAAATGAGGAATTGATGCTCAATGATTTATTCTCAGGAAGATGAACTCATACATAAACTGATAAAAATGAAGAAATGATTTTTAACATGGTTCAGCACCTTTAGTCCCAAAATTCACGTCTGTCTGAGTCAATCCGAGCATCGCTGAAGGGTGATACAGAGGTTGAGAGAGTTTCAGGCATGAGAGGAGTTGGCAAAGATATGGAGTGGCATAAGCGCTGGAAGAAGATCCAGAGGTCGGGAGACTACAGACACAGGAAGGGGCTACAGAGATGAGGAGGTGTGTTGGGGTTGGAGGAGTTTCGATAAATAGGTTTATTGGTGCTGGAGCTCGTTTCAGAAGGAAGGCGTTCAGGATGTAAGTTTGCTCGCTGAGCTGGAAGCTTGGTTTCCAGACGTTTCCTCACCACAATAGTTGACATAAGCACTGAGCCTCCACTGAATCTTCAATTGAAGCTCGTTGATGCTGTGACTTAGTGTGGTGATGAAACGTCTGGAAAAGAACCTTCCAGCTCAGCGAGCAAAATTACGTCAAGAACCTCAACGTGAGGTACAAATCGCATCGAAACTCGCTAAGACATAAGGTGTTGATGTAGTCTTTGACACATACTTCAGAGATAGGAAGTGTTTCAAGACTGAGATGGGAGAGTGCAGAAGATGCAAACATAAGTGGTCCAGTTAGTAAGTTTGCAGATATCGCCAAAATTGGAGGTACAGTGGACAGCGATTAAGGTTAACTCGCCGTACAATGAGACCTTTATCAGGTGGGCCAACGGGTTGAAGAGTGGCAGATGATGTTCAATTAAGATAAATCTGAGGTGCTTCATTTTACAAAGGCAAATAAGGACAGGACTTATGCACTAAATGGTAAGTGGAGTGTCGCTGAATTAAGGGACTTTGGAATGCAGATTGACATTTTCTTGAAAGGTAAGTCGCCGGTAGCTCGGGTAGTGAAGAAGGCATTTGGTATGCTTTCCTTTATTGTTCAGAGCATTGAGCACAGGAGTTGGGAAATCATGTTGCAGCTGTACATGACATTGGTTTGGCCACATTTGTTTGGAATATTGTGTGTATTTCTGGTGTCGCTCCTATAGAAAGGGTATTATAAATCTTGAAAGGATTCAGAAAAGATTTCCAAGAATGCTGCCAGAGCTGAATATTAAGATCAGTAAAGAGAGGGGTTTTGACTGGGGTTGTTTTCTCGAGAGCGTCGGAAGCAAAGAGTTGACCATATAGAGTTTAAAAAATCATGAGGGGTATGGATACAGCAAATAAATAATTTATTTTTCTGGGATGGTGGAGTCCAGAACTGGAGGGCTTAAGTTTAGGATGAGAGGGAAAGATTTTAAAGGGATGTAAGGGGGAAAGTTTTCACGCAGATGTTGGTGCATGTATGGGATGAGTTGTCAGAAGAAGTGGTGGACGCTGCTACAATACAAACATTTCAAAGTTATCTGGAAAGATTCATGATTAGGAACGGTTTAGAGGAATTCTGGCAGATCGATAGCAAATGTCGCTGCATTAGTTTGGGTTATCTGGTTGGTATGGACAAATTGGACTGAAATGACGTTTTCCGTGGTGTAAATTTCTGAGATGTTACGAACCTAGGATGGGGAGTTTCAAGACTAGCAGGGACATTCTTACAGTGAGAAGGCAGAGATATAAAGAAGGCATGACAAGTAAACGTTTTGCACAAAACGTGGTATGCGTGTAGAATAAACATCGTGAGGAAGTAGAGTCATAGACATGTACAGCATGGAAACAGACCCTTCGGTCCAACCCGTCCATGCCGACCAGATATCCCAACCCCATCTAGTCCCACCTGCTTGCACCCGGCCCAGAGTCCTCCAAACCCATCCTATTCATATAACCATCCAAATGCCTTCTTTAAATATTGCAATTGTACCAGCCTCCACCACATCCTCTGGCAGCTCATTCCACAAATGTACCACCCTCTGCGTGAAAATATTGCCCCTTAGGTCTCTTTTATATCTTTCCCCTCTCACCCTAAACCTATGCCCTCCAGTTCTGGACTCCCCGACCCCAGGAAAAAGTCTTTGTCTATTTATCCTATCCATTCCCCTCATAATTTTGTAAACTTCTATAAGGTCACCCCTCAGCCTCCGACGCTCCAGGGAAAACAGTCCCCCTGTTCAATCCCTCTCTGTAGCTCAGATCCTCATACCCTGGCAACATCCTTGGATATCTTTTTTGAACCCCTTCAAGGTTCATAACATCTTTCCGATAGAAAAGAGACCAGAATTGCACGCAATGTTCCAACAGTGGCCTAACCAATGTCCTGTACAGCCGCAGCATGACCTCCCAACTCCTGTACTCAATACACTGACCAATAAAGGAAAGCATACCAAACGCCTTCTTCACTAACCTGTCTACCTGCAACTCCACTTTCAAGGAGCTATGAACCTGTACTCCAAGGTCTCTTTGTTCATCAACACTCCCTCGGACCTTACCATTAAGTGTATAAATCCTGCTAAGATTTGCTTTCCCAAAATGCAGCACCTCGCATTTTTCTGAATTAAACTCCATCTGCCACTTCTCAGCCCACTGGTCCATCTGGTCCAGATCCTGTTGTAATCTGAGGTAACGCTCTTCGTTGTCCACTACACTTCCAATTAGTGTATGTGGGTACAATTATCATTTTTTGAAAACGTCGCGATACATACACATGAATAGGTAAGATAAGAAGAAACATGAAACAGGGGCAGGCACGTCGGACTACTTTGCTTTGGGATTCTGTTCAGCATGGACAAGTTGGTCCAAATGGTCAGGTTGCATGCTCTATGCCGCTGTGATTCTTTGACCGTGGCACAAATTCTTAGTACTGCTTCCTCCATTGCAGCTTTAATTATACATTTACTTGTAAGTGTTGAGTTCCAAAATGGAGATCCTGCAGATTCACAAAGATCACACACAGTGATAAATCACTTCTCTTATCAGATCGTGTCATCTTGAAATGTCTGAAGTTTTATCAGGAACAGAGATTTTTTTTTAATTTGAGGTTTCATAATCATCAAAGTGATGCAGTGGTGTATTGCGTGAACAACTGATCTGACTGAGTGTGCAGAAACCAGTCTGATGGTGATGAAAATGAAAATATGCTGTGTACCTGACATAGTATCGTGTGACGATCAAATAACTGTATCAGAGAGGCAAGGAACATTTGAACAGGAATACATGCTACAAGTAAGCAATTGTCTGGAAAATTGCAATTAATGTCCTTTACGGCAGAGAAATTATACATCATTATAAATTTCATTCAATTTTTAGTATAGGATAAAATGAATTGTTCCTGAAGGCGCATTGTGTATATGCTCTGTCCAAGTAAAACAGTGGTCAGATACAAAGCAAGATCTCTAAATGTTCCCCGGTAAAACAATCCATGTCAGGTTACAGAGGAAAACTCCACCTGCACTATCGGTCTCAAGCATCCCCAGGAAAGGTACAGCACATGGTTAGATAAAATTTCAGATTCTTTTGCTTTGGAGTACCAATCATTCGCAAGGTAAGCGCTTGCTCTAAACTTTTCAAATGGCAAGGAGTGTGTCTTTATGATGCAAAATGAGTTCTGTGCGGTGTCATCAAAGGCGCTGCAGTGCAGGAACAAGAAAGAAGGAGATATTTTGAGACGAAATAGTAAAGTGTTCAACACGTTAAAACTGGTCAGAAACTTCTGAATATGCTCAGACACTTGCACCCATAAGAAGTGGTCACCCGGCGAAATATGGGATTCAGAGAACCTCAATGTCCAGGAGAGAAACATAACTGCAGGAAATGTCATAGTCTGCATAAACTGGATCTCTCCTTTCTGGAACAAGAGTGACTGTGTCCCATGCTGGATAGGAAGATTAGTGAAATAACATATGTGTGTAGGTGTTCAAAACATAGCTTAGGGGTGTGCGTGCAAAGTGCAAATGCGTGATAATCTAGTAGTTTACTGAGCGTATCTAGATTTCCTACTTTTGAAACTTGCGGTGGAGAGGATTCATCGGAGGAATGCAGACACAGACACATCAGAGACAGCAGGAAACGAGTTATCTGAATAGAAAGAGAGGGAGAAGAGTGGGCATGCAGTATTGGCATTATGTGCTTTCATTAGAGGAACACGCTGCAGTTTCTACACTTATAAACATATCCTCCGCGTGCTCTGTTAACAGCCCTGCCGCAAGGGTTAAGAATATCACAGAACAGCCGCAGGAAATTCTGCTGGAGCAGAATCAAACGGCAGAGGTAATGTTCCATACTCCTCGCAATGATCACGATCGGATGCTGGGGATGTTATTAATAAGCGAAAATTTGAGACAGCTCGCAACAAGGTTGAAACGCAGAAACTGTAACAGAGTGAACTCAGATTTACTGACAGTCCAACGTGATCGTGATGATCGGAACAAGCATTGAGTCATTGAAATGTGGGTAGAAATCGGACTTGTGAGGCAGGCAGCATTGTTCCGAGGCAGTGGAACCAGCTCTAGAGCAGTTTGGACCTCAACAAGATGGAAAGATTACATCTTGACAGGACTACAGTGAACATTGTCACAAATAGGTTTTGGACTGCTGTTGGGAAGTTAATAAATTAGATTGGAAATGGCCTGGGAATGTTAGAAAGATCTTGGCTTCAAGAGAAGGCTGCATTCATATTTTGTCCTTCCCCTAATCAGTTTTCGGTTCTTCCTTTACTGGTTACTGAATTGCCCCCAATCCTCAGACTTGCCTTTCCTTCTGGCACGACGAGATACCATTTCATTTGATGTATTGCAATGCAATGTGTAACTTTTTAACCATCACAGCAGCTGGTAACATTTACAGCAACTAGTAACATTTGCAGCATAATATAACATGAAACACTATGATAGAGCATTTAGAAAACAAGATTTACGAAAAAAGGAAAGAAGTGAATCGACAACATGAAATTTTTAAATACGTGAGTAACAAATTGAAAACGAAAATTTGCAGGACAATATGCCGCATGTCACGAAGGTCATTGGGTGATCAGGAAATGGAATTTTCTGGGAAAACGAACCAGGAGGGCGGAAGGAACTTAAACAATGTAAATGCATGGAGTTTCCAATCTGGTGTCTGGCCGATGTGACAGTGGAATACCAGGCTTCAGAGGTAACAATGGAATGAATGACTATCTCACCAATTAAAAGCTGAGGCGCGGATGTGTTTAGCAGCTGTGTTGCGGATGGAAACAGTAATTGCTGGTGATGATGCAAGTGTCTTTTTAATTGATGTCAGCTTGAAATATAAAGTCACAAGCAAACAGGATTTATTCAGAATCAGTTCATGCTGAATCGATGGAGTTAATGAGAGACACAGAACGTTTTTGCGGAAAACCTGAGGATTTTGGCTCATCGAAACCCAGGCCAAGCTTCGGGTTCCTTCTGTTACGGAGCCCTTTGAATGGGCCTCGGATTCCCTCATCAATAAGCAGCTGTTTCATGGATAGAAATGAATATCTAAAACGAGTGATACCGTTAGGTTAGGGAAGCAAAATAGGAACAAACGGATCACAGTATTGCAGAGAAAGCATTTCAAATCAAAAGACAGACTATTTTTACAGAATGCTATTTAATTTATTTAAACAATATCTTTTCTTTTAACTTGTGTCAGATGTGTGGATCAGTGAATTCAGTGAGGAAGAGTAGACAGGAGACTGTCGTTGCGTTTCCCACTCTGGCGTGCTGTGATCAATTGTACTTGCCTCCAGGTCATTTATGTTTGGATCTGATTCACTCACTGAAAATGGATTGCTGGGGACAAATTGATATTTTGGTATGCCTGATACGTCTTGTGGTTATGCTTTTGTGGTTCGGATATCGACTAAGGGTTGTTCATTGCAAACAATATTTTGCTCTGACTTTACTCCCTCAATCTCTTTCGTTTTGCTCCTCAGGTGGAGTCATTCGCAGCCTGTTCGGAAAGGAATGACACCATGTTGAGACTCTCTTTCTCATTTCGATTCCTTCCGCACGTGGCCTCCTCATTCTATTACCTACTGTATGTAATGTTGGATCTCAGTTAGATTTATTCATCCATTGAATTATTTTCCTAACTGGGTATTTCACGACATACTTTAACTGGGCTCTGAACTTATTCTGTGTCACCACATAAATAAATGCATTTGTGCAGCAATTGAGGTTCCGCAACATATATGCGACTTGTTCAAAGAGATAAAAAGCAGCAGAATCTAAGGAATAACCGGCTTGAAATAAATATGGAATATACACCAACCAGAGAAGTATGAAGCTGGCTAATATGGCAAAGAGTAAAGCCACGGAATTCCGTGGCTCTCTATCTCTGAGTCATTCTCTGTCTTTCTCTGACCCCACAGTCTCTTACGAACCTCAACAGTCTCAAAGATATGTCTCACTGTCAGAACGTTGAGAAAAAGAACGAAAGTGAATGGGGGAAATGGTGTTAGAAATTGTGCAAAATATTTAAAGCTTGCTCACCGACGGTCTTTAAAATAACTGGACTTGGTATAACAGTACCATGAAATATTGTTGCTGACATTTCCAGGTCTAAATTGAAAGTAGAAAGGAATGTTCTTTAAAGAAAAGAAAATGCAGATCGTAGCTAGAAGGCTCATTGCAGTTTTCTCTGTGCAATACTTAATTTTCATCTGATGAAAACAAATGGCGACCAATCGATCAAAAGTAAAAGCAGCAGTGAACCAGACAGAACAGTCAATGGTCAAACCACTCAGGACATGGATGAAACTGCAAACAGGAGTGATGTCCAGGAAACACTTTGGATAATAATAGGAACGAAATCGGTAAAGTACTGTATCAAAAACAATGAAGAGGAGATCACACGTTGCCATGGCCACCAGATAGCGAGTGGTGCATTTGGATAGATCACAGTTGCGCCAAGTCAGCACTGCAATCACCAAGACACTAACTGTAAGAATGAGAAAAGGGAAAAAAAAACGGAACTTAAAGTTACTGATAAAAAATTGTCCGCGCCTGAGCTCAGTCCGTAAGAGATTTTTGCACAAAGGTAATTTTTATTCCATATCACCTGAAGTTTAATGAGTCTGAACTCCTGAAATAATAGTGATTTCTCTGGAGATCTGTAGGTCATCTTGTGGTGCAGGTTCTAAGTTTCCTCAGTGAGATGGAAAATATATTCACACATGTTTTGTCGCCATGGTTCGTAACAACAACAGTGAGCTTCCGATGAAGTGCCAGTGTTCTGTCCCGCTTTCTGCTTATATACAAAATGCACTGCATGGACTGCAACAAATACTGCATAAAACCGACTGGCATTTAACTAACCACCAGGATACACCAGGACCAATTAGACACCAAAAGATATGAACAACTCTCACCGGTATTCTTATACAGAGATGATGAGTGGCACCATTTCGACATGGAGAGTATATCCATCCTGGGACAGGCTAACCTCGACATTCATGGGAATTTCTAGATGCGTGGCATTGAAACCAGAACTCCATCAAGAAACAAATCGATTGGACCCCACTTACCAAACAATCTGAAAAAGAACTCGAATTGATATCACCCACCACAACAGACAAATAAACATAAATAGTAAACGGGATAGAAAACCAGCGCTCCAACAGAGGCTCACTTATGGTATTAACTGGCAGGGTGCGACGAAACGTCTGAGAATAAACCTATCAAATCAGCGAACAAGCTTTCATTCTGAAATGATTCCTTGCCACTTTGAAAAGGCATAGAGAAAGATATGGTCTCGTATTTTGTGATTTATTGATGTAGGCAGTGTTTGATTTCTTCTGCTTTATTGATTAGTCTGACTGGCTGGATATTTCCATAAAACCATAACATGCATAAATAGACACCCGCAATCATTGAAAACATGAATAGGAAACACCAAATTCTAACATGGTTTGCAAAATTCTTGCATTTGGTTTTGGAGCCATCATAGTTGAGATTACGTCTAGAATTGTACATCCACACTATATAAACGACAGTATAGATCACTGAACCACTCTGCACTGCCCAGGAATGGATGGCCTCCATGATATAAACAAACCCGTGAAAACCCGCATTTGAACATCCTGACAACCTGAACGATGTTGATTTTCAGCATATCACGCTGAAAAGCCAATCACGACGTCACAGGTTGGATACCTAACACAATCAGACGAACTTGGCTATTTGGCATGGACTCCCGCAACCCGTCCAATTCGGTACACCAAACCTCCCACACAAATAAAACCTGATTCCATGCAATGGTCATTGCAATGCTCTGGTTTGGGAAAAAAGAGACTTTATCTTGTCTGAAGCAAAGCGTCCTGCATCATGTCAGATGTCCTGCACCTGTGCTCCTCTTCTGGGCCCTTTTCTTGTAAACAGAGATCCTTATCTCATATTCAGAGCGCACTTTGTTTCAAAGATACTCCATCGTTTATCCAGCATTCTCCATAGAGATCAGCAGAATTATTTTACAGCCTTTTTTACGAGAACCAAACATTGTACAAACTGATTGGCAACAGAGATTGACTCTCTGGATTATGGCCAATGCTAAAGATTGGGGAGATGATGGTCTAATGACGTTATCACTACACTGGCCAGACCACATAACACATTACAGGAAGGGAACCAGAACCTAAATTTTCCAGTTGTTTTCAACAGATGTCAGGTGAATATTCCAGGTGCGAAGCAGTTGGACAAACCACTTGGGTTTAATCAAAACAGAATTTATTTACTCACAGACAAAAACAAAACCCAGAAATATTTGAAAACACAACTGACACTAAAACCTAAGTTAATGAAGAGCTGTTCCCATTTCCTGCAACACCCCATAACCATACGCCTTTGTAAAATGGTAAATTCAAACACAGGATTTTACAGGAGAGAGAAGTCAGAAACAGACAGGATCAGCATGGAGCTGCTTCTTTGGGGCAATTTAAAGTTAACCCTAAACGAGAAAACATCATGAACGTAGCCGCTCCCCTTTCATTGCACACGTGTTTAAAAAAACACTGAAAGCATTTTCTCATTTTTGACTTCAGCAGCGTCGATTCACCATGGTTTAAGGCCAGTTCAGACATTACAGCACATCTGTCTTTATGACATCCCTCGAAAAATAACCAAAATAGCATAATCTTATTAAATAAGCAACAAATTCACGGTTCTCCACTCAAGACAGAACCGAAACATCAATATCCAAGCTGCCTTCCTTTTTAAATCCCTTAACTTTCGATTGTTGGTGCACGACAATACAAATACATTACATTGACAGTCACCATGTAAACATGCGATATTTCATTCTATTTCAAGCACGTTACTGCTGCCAGCAGACACTTCCAATTGTCATCCAAGTCTTCACAATATATTGGTTATCAGTTTTTCACGTCCTGCCACGTGCACAATTTTCAAATTGAGTGGCTGCAAGACCAAGATCCATCTAGATAGACTGGCATTTTTGACGTTATTTCTCTCTACAATCTTCAGTGTGTTATGATCAGAGTATAAGATTGTCTCAGATCGATTACTGGTAACACTAACGTTGAAATGCTGTAATGCCAACCCTCACCTCAAAGTCTCCTTTTCAACTGTCGAATAGTTCTGCTGTTGAATGTTCAATATCCTGAAGAAATACGCGATAGATTTTATTATTTTCTCCTGTATTCCAGAACGAATACTGCACAGACTCCCAAATCAATTGGATAGATAGACATCTGGAAAGGCTTTGCGAACTGAGATAGAGCTAACACTGAGGCAGTGGTGACAGAGATTTCAGGATGTCAAATATATTCTGACAGTCCGCTGTCCACTGAATCTTCGTGACTTGCTTCTGCAACTCACTGAGTATACCAGACATACAACTAAAATTTGGAACGACCTTCTGAATAAATCCATTCAATCCCAGGAATGGTGGCACGGTTCCTTTTGTCCATGGTAAGCGAAACTAGCAAACTACCTTTATGTTTGCAGCCCATGAGGTCTTTTGTCCAAGTTTAATAGCATGGCAAAGCATTTGACTTGGACTTTGACAAATGCACTCTGAGCCAGGTTTATCAGCAAGACTGCCTCCCATAGTCGATTGAATAATTCTGATAAATTTTGCCAATGTTTCTTCGTGTGTAACTAAAAGTCACCAGGTCGTCGATATAAATTGCACAACGGTGCAATCCGGCAATGACCTTGTTGGTTTGTCTTTGAAATGCGGCTGGCGCATTTTCCATGACAAATGCCATGAATTTAAATTGATATAGTTCCTTCAGCGTTACGAGAGACAAAATCGTCTCCACTCTTTCTGACGATGTTACCTACCAGTGTCCTCTGAGCATGTCCAACTTATAAATATAAGTTGCTTGTTCCCTCCATTAAATACAGCATTCCGCAAGGGTGTCGGATACGGATCAGACTTTCCAAATTCATTGATTTTGTAATAGACAACACATACCCATTTCGTACCATCTGGTTTTGGCAACATTACGACGGACGAGCTCCAGTGACTAACTCAATTCGATTATGTTCACTTGAAGCATGCGTTCAATCTCTTTTTGAAATTCTGCCAAATTTGAGGTTTACGCTGATACAGATGTTGCATTATCAGAACAGCATTTCCGATTTCTTCATAATGCATAATTAAGTTAGTATTTCCCAGCTTATTTCCACATATCTCCCCATTTGATATCAAAAGTTAATTCAGGTCATTTTGATTTTACTCTGAAAGTTGATTCAATAAGTTTGAAATCAATGCTTAACAATATCCACGTTTTCCAATTTAATTTGTGAACTGTCTATTTCAGAATCCTCTGATCTTGGTTCTTTCTTCTCCTTTCGACTTGATAAGTTCCACTAAACCCTACTTTTAACGGTGTACCTGTCACTGGATGGAAAACTAATACGTAATCTCCAATAGCAAAATGGTGAGTTTTGGATTAATTGTCTGCTTCCTGTTTCGTTATATGCTGTGACACCTTTTAATACCGTTGAGCCAACTCCTCCCATCTTCTTAGTCATTCCAGAAAGTTTGACACTTTGTTCAAATATATGGTGTCTGAATTAAGATTTACAAATTTCTCCTTAATTAATTTTAACGTCCCTCTCACTTCATGCCCAAACACTAATGCAAATGAATGATCATTTGGTTCATCTCTGATGGCAAAATTTACAAACATAATTTCTTTCTCACAATCATCTGGACTGACTTAACAGTACGCCTTCAGTGTGTTCATTCATGTTTGATGCCAACTTTCGAGCGTTCTCTGCAATTCTGTTTGTCATGTAACAGATTTGAATTACTCCGTTCCAAACAGTCCGTAACTTCTTTGAATAATTCTAATGCAAAGTTTGACCATTAATCTGATTATTGCTCACTTGGTATTCCATGCCTATTGAAAAATTTGAGTAAATCCTCCACAATCCTTTTTGCTGTAACATTTTGCATGGAATGGATTCTGGAAATCTAGTGGGCATTCACTATTGTTAACAAATACGGAATTGCACTTTTTGTTTTAGGTACGAGTCCTCTGCAATCAATTAAGACACTTGGAAAAGGTTTCTCAAAAGCAGGAATAGTTATTAAAGATACGGGTTTTATTACTGTGTGTGGTTTTTCAATTAGCTGACATGTATGGCATATCTGGAAAAAATTCAATTGCATCCTTGTGCAGACCAGGCAAGAAAAAAAGATGTTTTTGCATTTTAGCTTGAGTTTCCTTAACTCTAAATGACCGTCTACTAGCACTGCATGTGCTACCTCAATATCTCCTCGAAAAGTCACTGCCAATACAATTTGATGTATTTCTGCCCATTTCTCATCTGCCTGAATATATGATGGTCTACATTTCCTCAAAAGGCATATTTTTAACACACTCATACTCAAACACATTCACAATATTTCTGTGTATGGTTTTATGATAAATTGCTTTAGTTTTTGATTTTCCTGCTGCAACTCAGTTAATTGCTGTGAGATACAAATGTCTATGTTGTTATCCATCTGCTCCTGTCAAACAGGGTCTCTGTGAATTCACCTTCAAATTCCTTATTTTCCTCTTTGATCTCTCCTGCTCAACTGCTGACTTTGTGAAATCGTTATCACACAGTCATGAAAATGCTTCAATATGCTTCTAGAATAGATTAGTTGCCTGATTTTCCACTCATTTTTGAACCACAGTAGGTAGCGCTCTTACCTGTGAGGCAGATGTATCATTAGCCAGGACAAATTGCACGCCTGGAGTTCAGCAAATGTCCAGTACTCCTGCCACGACTATTCCACGTTTCAGTGACTCCCAAATCTCATTCTGCATAGCTGAATACTTCTTGTCTCACCGTGAAATACTTTTAATAGCATTTTTTTCTGGTAATGGCCTTTTAGAGGTCCATCTGTACTCAAGTTTCAAAATCAAAGGTTGATACGATCTTGTGTCTCTTCATATTGTAATCTCTTCACCTGCTCCTCCTGGCCTCTGCGAGTAAACTTGCCTTCGCAGGTATATGATTTAAGAAGATCTGCCACTTCCGCCTGAACCAACCTACATCCAGGTTGTACATTCTGGTGGAGATTGTTCGCCTCCATTGTGCTTTCTGTTTGCGTTCCAACAAAACTGGCTTATCCTGTTTTCCTACATCTGTCTTCCCAGTGTTTTTCCTAACCCACAAACGCAGCGAATTCTCCTGCCCTGCTTCATTGTAGTGAAACCACCGGAGCTTTATAATTTATCTTTCTGCTTCAAGGGTTTCCTTTTCGCCATGTGGTAAGTTATGCTTACGATCTTCACAGTGATCTATTTTCCTTTACCATATGAGGATTTCTCTTTACTCCCAATCCTATGCCTCATTGACTGAAATTGATGTTGGAAGCTGAAGTTCGATTTATGAAACAACTCATAAACATCAGCCAATTTAGCCGCTAATCTTGACGTTTTAACGCTCTGTTCTTTCATATGACTTCTCATTACCTTAGGAAGTGAATTTTTGAACTCTTCCAAAATAATCGTCTCTCGTAAAGCACCAGAGATTTGTTGTATTTTGATAGCCTTACCCGTCTATCAAAATTATTTTGGTTGATCCTTTCAAACCTAGTGCAGGTGTGACCAGGTACGCTCGTGAGATTTCTGGAACATTATCTGTAGGCGTCTGGTCCAAGATCACATGCAATTAAATTGGCTTTCTTCACCCTCTCATACACACCGGATACCTAGTCTGATAATGATGCAAATACTTCACTCCCTCTATTTATCAGTTATGTTTGGATCAACAAAACCCACATGGCCACTGCCACTGCAACTCAGTTAATTGCTCTGAGATAGAAATGTCTATCTTCAGCCACCTTCTCAAATAAGAACAATAAAGGCTTCGACATCCTTCTCATAAAGTTTAGACAATGCCTGAATGTATTTAAACAGGTGCTTACCAGGACTTTGGCTACCGTGCGTTTCCTCAACTTCATTCTCTTCCACCTGAAGCTTACCTTCAGCCTTCATCTCAATCCATTTAAACTGGCTTTCTTATCTAAGTGACAATTTATGATGTTCAAACACCCACCCGCCCAATTGCTACCTTTGCTGTGTCTCATTTTCTCTTTCTTCTCTCTCATTTTCTTTTAGTACTGCTAAAGTAATTCTACCTTTCATGTTTGGTCTACTAGGTTTTGTTATTTTGCTTACCTCTGTTTCTAATCATAATTCATGCCGTTTCATTTATTTTTCTTTTCATTTTTCTTTTGTCTTTAACTCAAGCTGCGTCATTTTTAATTGCTTAACTAGTAATTCCAACATTATTGCTTCGTTTACATTCGTGAAACACACAAAAAGCACTTCTTCCACCGTCCTAAAACTCTGAGTAATTAGAAGAGGCATTACTAAAACAAGCACTGTTTGGAACAACCAAATTTACGACGAGGATGAAAATCCATGAACATCTACTACTTGCTGCCTTCTAGTACTCTAATCCTCATCCCAAATCCGAACAATAGAACAAATACTGGAAGCTACAAATAAGGGGAAGAAATGGAGGCGACAGTCAGAGCAGGGTTCCCCTGTGGCCGTTCCCCTCAGTAATAACTATACCCCTTTGGTTACTGCTGGTCTAGACGGCCGACCAGCAGAAAGTCAGAGTTGTCAGATCTCTGGAACTGAGCCTGGCGCTGTGGCTCAGAAGATAAGGGGGGGAAATAGAAAAGCGCTTGTGTTACTGTATTCAGTAGTTCAACGGATTGACAGGAGATTTTATGGTCAGTAATGGGGTTCCCAGAAGATATTCTTCCTACCCAGTTCCAGGGTCCAGGATGTCGCCAATCGGGTTTTCAGGACTCTGAAGGGGGAAGGTGAGCAACCAGAAATTGTGTTACGTATTGACTGCAATGTCATAGCCAGGAAAGAGATTGAGGATTTGAAAAGTGACTACAGAGAGCGAGGTTGAAAGCTGAAAAGCAGGACGAGTAGAGTAGTGATGTCGGATTTGCTATAACTGCCACTAGATAGAGAGGTGAGGAAGAGTCAGTGAATGCAACTTAACACGTGGCTGCGAGGCTGGTGCAGGAGAGAAGCCTTCATAGACTTAGATCATTGGGAAACCTTCGGGGGAAGGTTGAATCTGTACATGAATGACAGGCTGCACCTAAACTGGAGGGTCGCAGCTGTCCTGGGAGGGAGATTTGGTTGTGTGTTTCGGGAATATTTAAACTAGATTGGGTGGAAATCAGAGCCACTGACAGGATGTAGTGAATGCATTGGTAAGGTTTCCCACGCGATGAAACAAAGGGCTTGGTTTAAGTGTGTCTGTTTTAAGGCAAGGAGTATCAGAAAAACGATTGATGAACTGAGAGCATGGATCAGAACCTGAGTCTATGAGGCTGTGGCCATAAGCAGACATAGGTTTCACAGGTACACGAATGGTTTCTTGATGTTCCAGAGTTTAGAACGTTTAGAAAGAACATCGAGGATGGAAAAAAAAAAGACGGTGTAGCATTGCTATTCAGATTGTGGAAAAATGCAGCTGTAGCAGAATTGTTGTCATGGGTGAATTCAACTTTCCAAATATCGACTGGAACTTTCTGAGAGCAGATGGTTTGGTTGGTTTGGCAAGACTTAGGATGCATAGAAGAAGGGTAGCAAAATGCAGGGGATGGGGACAATCGAAATGTGGAGCTGTTTTAAGGAAATGATTGCATTCATTGCTAAGGAGAATACGGACGCTTCCGTGGCGATGAAACGAGATAGTTCGCTTGAGGCAAGGAAGGAGTACAGATTAACTAGGAAGGATTTGAAAAAAGAGTTGAGAAGAGAAAAGAGAGGATATACGCGGTCATTAGCAAGTAGAATAAAGGAGAACGTTACATCTTTCTCTCGGTATGTGAGAAACAAAAGGATGACGAGAGTAGGAACAGGGCTAGTCAAAGTAGAATTGGGAAGCTGTGTGTGGACCCTGTGGAGATCGGAGATGCGCTAAACGAATATTTCTCATTGGTTTTCACTCAATAAAAAGAGAATGTTGTAGAGCAGAAGAATGTGATATGAGATGTTAGACTAGAAAGGATCGAGCTTCGTAAGGAAGCGGTATCTCATTTCTGGAAGGACTGAAAGTAGACAAGTGCCCTGCTCTCAAAGGGATTTATCTGAGGATTCTCTGCGACGCTAGGGAGGAGATGACAGAGTCTTTGGCTTTGATTTTTCAGTCGTCATTGTCTGCAGGTTCAGTACCAGAGGACTGGAGGTTTGCAAATGCTGTGCGCTTGTTCAAGAAGGGCAGTAGAGATGACCCGGGTAATTACAGACCAGTAAGTCTTCTCTCTGTTGTAGGAAAGGTGTTGGAAAGGATTATTAGAGATATGATTTATACGCATCTCACAAGCAACAATTTCATGTCAGATCGTCAACATGGTTTCGTCAAGGGCAGGTCATATCTCACAAACCTCGTTGAGGTTTTTTGAGAAGGTGACCGAACATGTTAATGCGGGTAGTTAATGTGGTGCACACAAGGACGTCAGTGAAGCCTTTGGTTCGGCTCCATCTGGTAAGCTGTTGCAGAAAATGCGGAGGCATGGGATTGAGTGGGATGTAGCAATTTGGATTAGGAATTGGCTTTCTGTAAAACGGCAGCGAATGTGGTTTGATGGAAAGTATTCATCCTGGAGTCTGGTTACAAGTGATGTGCAACAAAGATCTGTTTTGGTACCACTACTGTTTGTCAATTTATAAATGACTAAGATGGGGGCATAGGGGGATGTATTAGTAAGATTGCAGACGATCCGAAAATCGGTTGAGTAGTGGAATTTGTGGAAGAATGTTGCAGGTTGCAGGGGGAATTGAATAAACTGCAGAATTGGTCTGAGAGGTGGCAAATGAAGGTCATACAGATAAATGTGATGTGATTCATTTTGGGAAGAATAACAGGAAGACAGAATAGTGGGACAATGGAAAGCTACTTCTTAGTGTGGATGTGCAAATCTTGGATTCCAAGTACATAGATCCCTTAAAGTTGTCACCCGGTTGATCGTGCTTTTAAGAAGGCATACGATGTGTTCGGTTTTATTGGTAGATGGATTACGTTCTGGAGCTGTAATGTAATGCTGCAACTATGCAAAATGCTAGTGTGGTCACACTTGTAATATTGTGTACAGTTCTGGTCTCCACATTACAGGAAGGATGTGGAAGCATTGGAAATGGTGCAGAGGATATTTACTGGGATGTTTCCTCATCTGGAAGGAATGTATTATCAGGAAAGGTTGAGAGACTTGTGTCTGTTCTCTTTAGAAAGAAGAAGACGAAGAACGGACTTGACAGACACGTACAAGATGATCAGAGGAGTAGATAGTGTAGACAACGAATGTCTATTTCCCAGGATGATGACATCAGCTTGCACGAGGGGCATAACTACAAATTGAGGGATGATAGATTTAAGACAGTTGTCAACGGCAGGTTCTTTTTTCATAGAGATCTAAGGGCGTAGAAAGACCTGCATGCTTATTCAGTTAACGCAGCTGCATTAGGGAGATTTAAACAATCATTGGATAAGCACATGGATGACAATGGTATAGTGTTGGGGGACTGGCTTAGATTAGTTCACAGGTCGGCGCAACATCAAGGGCCGATAGGCCAGTTCTGTGCTGTATTTTTATATGTTCTACGTTCTATGGTAGGGACATCGGAATGCGGGAAATGCAATTGCCGATGCGCAAAAAGATTAAGAAATCCAAATTTAACAAATGAATGAGCTTTCCCTTCCTTCAAGACGGAAGAGAGACGGCTAAAGTAATTACATGTACAAGTTTTCATCCCAACTCTTTTTATAATCCGTATAAGCTTGATGCAAATAAACCCATTCTGCTTGAAGTGGAGTGGATGGAACTTGTTCGTATTTTCAGGAATTGGAGACACTGAAGAGTGGAACCTGTTTGTGGAATTCAACGTCACAACACAATGATGGATGAGCACATCAAGCCATTTATTAATAACGCATCTCAGTGCTTGGGAAGGACTGTGGAATTATTAATTTTCGTGAATGTCAGGAATTTCGAAACAAATGAGCCTTCATAATTAAAAGTAAATTTAGATTCAGGTGGAATGTTATTCTAAAACATTTAACTGTAATAGTTATCTGATGACTTAAAGGGATTTTTTAAAGATGATAAAGTGCATGCACACAGTCTCAATATTTTCAATGTACACAAAATGGAAGTAAATTTGATGGAGTCTGCACAATATTGAATTTGAACAAATTTACAATGAGACATTTCAAATTTCTAGAGCGTGTTGCGTAGCAACTTTAAAAAAATGTGGGTCATCTTAGAGAAAGTACAAATAAAGTATATTGTGCCTGAATCAAGAGGAAATATTTGACATCTGCGTAAAAATATTATACGATTATGTTCCATCCAATGCAAATCACGAAGATCTCTGGGGATTTTGAGATGGTGGCAATATTTTAGCTGCAAAATTATTTCTGATGAAGTAATTAGGGGTGGAGATTAATAGCAGAAGAAAATATCAGATGAATGTGTTGAAATGCTAATGAAGGTTAAAATGAATTTTAGTGAAAAGGAAGTTTAGACGATAGCACCAAACTGATCGTTTTCTTGTGATGATGTGTTGTCATTGTCTTTAATTTTAGGAAACATTGAATTGGTGATCAAGCCACAACCCGAGGCAACATTATCGTGTGTGGAGAGATTAATTAAATCTCTCTGATCGTTTGATGAGGTCATGTTTGGATCCGGCGTAAGTGTGCAACAATGCATGTTACCTTGGATGTAACAAACATGATACAGTGGAAAACATGCACAAAAGACCAGTTCCCAGACATATACATCTACTTTACAGAAGTATTAATGTGATTTGGAAGAGCAGAAAAATACAGCTTAAACGAGAAGACACTGACACAAAATCTGTCGAGATACTTTCATTAAAACTTTGAGAGTATCATTAGTGATGGCGCGGCAAAATAATTACAATCAAGAGAATGACTGTGATTGGCCATTCAGCCATAATATTACAGAAATGAAAGAAAATGTACTTTGGGAAGATTAATGTTGGACTGTTTGATGGGGCCCATCGGATGACACACAGATTCTACCCCACTGCCCATCATGAGCTTTTAGATAATTAGATGGTTGGTGAGGTCGTAATACATTAAGACAGTTAGTTTCCGTGAAAAAAATTCTAAGCTAAGTCTCAGGTGGTGCATCAGACTCCTAGGTAAAATAAAATGCAGGAAGCACAAGTTGAAGGTAAAGCACCCTGAACGTTAGAGCTGTATTGATTAATAGGTTGAACATTTTATCTGAAAAGCGGTTACTTGCATTTGCAGAAAGTTAGCACTGACCGATACAGCTATTCATAAAATTGGCAAAAGGGAAATATATTGAAGAGTCATCCACGAGACAGAAACTCATAAATAGAGCAGCCGAAAGTTTCAGTCCATGTATGGTGCTATTTTCCTGCTATTTGGTGAAGTGATCTATGGAGAGATTTCTGGAGCATTAAAGAAAAACACAAGTTAATGAACCTGAATCATTAATTAATATTAATGTACATAGAACGATCCAGCCGCCAGATCACAAAGGAATTAAAGAACATATAGCTACTCTGTAAATTATCTTTCTTTTCTCTCAGCCCCTTGCAGGTTTTAAGGCCCTCGTCAGAAACGGGATCCATATCTTGGAATGAGAGGTGGGATAGATTGAGATCACAATTAAATATATGTTACGCTGTTGTTGCACAGCGACTGTAATTATGGGTAATACTAATATTAGCGTAAGAATAAAAGTGCTTATCCTTTGTGGGTGCCTCTCAATTTTGACGAGATCTCAGGAAGACAGGCACTTGGCACGAGTCATTGGTTCCTTTTCAGTATTGACTATAGAGCAGGGAGTGCGGCGATACAACGATTGGTCACGAAATGGCATTGAAATGATGCACGTTATTGGTGTTGTATCCATATGGATATTAGTTATTTTACAGTAGTTTTAATCTCCCAGTTCTTTTCCATACTTAGTATGCAGTCTTGCATGGCTGTCGCTGATTTGCATCTATCTTTGTTATTACAACACGTGTTGTCATAAATCGTAAGGATGGATTGTATAGTATGGGCCGAAGCACTAAATGTTAATGATATTCAAGAGATGCATGAGGCAAAAAAAAATTCTGAGATCGTCTGAAGAGCTGCATTTGTTTCTGATACTCAAAATGCTACACGATATTGAATGACTCCAAATGGATGTTGGGAAAGCTTTTTGGCTGAAGGAGTCACTCCTTTTTAAAATATTTGACGAGGGATGGAGGTGATTGCTTCGAATTTCAAGAGCCCTAATTATTATTTTACAAGATGTCACATTGTTCTCAAAACAATGCAACTTTAAAAAGGAGGAAAAGAGACAAAGACAGTGACCAGAACGTCAGTGAAAGAAACCTACAATACTATCTGTCACAACAATGAATCTGCAAGGCTACAGTTTATGCTGTTTGTGTTCAAACATCACTGGACATCTGAATAAATCAAAAAAAAATTAACGAACGCCGAAATTCACAGGCTGAGTTTGGATGAACTTGTGTGTGAGAGCTCACAGCCAATGAGGAGTGCATAGTTCTTAAGTGCAAAATTGCTGCAAATCTGAAAGAGTGAGCAGAGTGGGATATTTCTTGATTAGATCTGTCTCTTAATTAAATGTAAAATGCATAAACCAGAAGTACTATGTTAACCGGGAGTACTGTATTTTTAGAACAATAAGTCGGTGCTATTTTCTGGGTCTGTAGCTTGTGAAGGAGCAAGGCTGGCATTTAGTACACTGATGTGGTCTTCCTGTTGGATGTAGACGATAAGGGAGAGTTTCCATGTTCGTGATGATTATGTCTGCATGATTTGTGTTTGGTTGCAAATCCTATCAGATCCCACGGACCGGTTGGAGTGGCAGTTTGAGGCAATGTGGAATTCAGAGGATCTGATGGTGTGAAGAATGGCAGTTAAAGGAAGGGAGAAAATATACAGATGCAGTCAGGTAGATGGGTTAAAGCCACGAAAAATAGGAGGGGGGGAGGTTAAGCAGGAATCTCCTATGGTTTACCATATCTCAAACAAGTATGCTGTTTTGGAAAATGTAGGGAACAATAGACTCTCAAGGGAATATAGCACGAATAGCCAGATTTCTGGTACTGAGAATCGCGCAACTATAGTGAGGGGTACGTACGATTTCATGCTATTGATTGTAAAAGGGGACTCTCTAATCACAGACACAAACGGAGGATTCTGTGGCCACCATCGAAAAATCGTAATGGTTTGTACCCTCCCTGGCACAAGGATCAAGGATATCACGCAGAAGATGTAGAATGTTCTCAAGTAGAGAGGGACCGGCAGCAGGTCGTTGTACGTATAGGAACCAACAACATAGGAGGGAAATGAATGAGATCCCCATGAAAGAATACAGAAACTTGGGCAGCAAAGCAAAACCGAAATATTCAAGGGAAATTAAAGGTGAATTAATCTCGGTGATAAGAGCTAGTGAGATACACAGAGCAAACGAATGTGTGGCTGAGGAGCTGATGCTCTGTAGAATATTTCAATGCTTTGGATCATTGAGATCTCTTCGAGGTAGAAATGACCTTTATAATGAAGACGGATTCCTTCTGAATGGGAAGGGGACTGTTCTTTGCAAGAAGATTTGGTAGAGAGGCACGGGCGGATTTAGACTACTAAACTTGAGAGGGGAATGGTGGTGTGCGTGGGCCCCAGTGTGGTAGTGACGAAATATATAAATCTGAGACAGCCACATTTGGAAAAAAAGACGCAAGGCAAACGGTCAAGGCAGAAATGCACAAAGCAGAGAACAAGGTAGGACTGATAAATTAATCTACATATATTTCAATGGAAGAGGCCTAAGAGAGAAGGCAGATGAACTCAGAGCATAGTTACGAACATGAGCCGAGTAGGTCACAGCAATCATAGGAACGAGGCTCAGGAATGGCCAAGAATTGCAGCTTAATGTTAGGATACAAATGCGATAGGAATCATTGAAAGAGGGGCAAGAGAGGAGGTGGAGTGATAAAGGGTGGCTTTACAGCAACACGAGGGAGGATATTCCTGGGTATGTGTCCAGGAAAGTTATTTGTATTTAACTGAGGAATAAGAAAAAGCTCATCACCTTGTTGGAGTAGTATTATAGATTTCCCGATTAGTCAGCGGAAAATTGAGAAACTCATTTGTAAGGATATCTCAGTAATCTGAAACGGTATTAGATAGGTTATGGTCAGAGATTTTAATTTTGCCAACATAAACTGGAACTGCCATAATGTTAAGGCTTTCGAGGAACGGGAATTTGATAAGTGTGTCAGGAAAAATATTTTGATTCAGTATGTGGATGTGGCTACGAGAGAAATTGGAAACTTGACGTACCCTTGGCAAATAAGGCAGGGCAAGTGACAATATTGGAAACTTTGTAGCCAGTGACCATAATTCTACCAGTTTTGAAATAGTGATCGAAAAGTATAGACCGGATCTAAAAATGGAAGCTCTAAATTGGAAGAAGGCCCACTATGCTGTTATGAAGCTGGAGCTTTCTAAAGTTGATTGGGGCAGATATTCGAAGGCGAAGGTACAGCTGGAAAATGGTAATATTTCAAAATTGAGACAACGAGATAGTATAATCCTATTAGAGTGAAAGGAAAGGCTCGTAGTTGTAAGTAAAGCTGGACGCCTCGAGAAATTTAGATTTTGGCTTAGAAAACGAAGGGAGTTATAGACAACAGAGATCGACTGAATGCTGTGAAGAGATAAATGCAGTCGGAGTAAAGTTAAGTAGTAATTAAGAGGACAAAAGTGGACATGAGATACCTTTGGCAAATAGTGTTAAGGAGAATCCAAATGTATACAATGAATACGCAAATGACAAAGTGGGTCTCGGGAGAGAATAGGGGCCCTCAAAGACAAGCAAGACAGCAGATGTGTAGAACTGCAGGAGATGAGGGAGATACTGAAATAGTATTTCACACTAGTGTTTACAGTGGAGAAGGTCATGTAGGACATAGAATGTGGAAAGGTAGATGGTGACATCTTGAAAATGTTCCATCTTACAAAGGAGGCGGTGCTGGGTGTCTTAAAACGCATAAGAGTGGATAAACATGAACAAGTGTACCATAAAAATCTGTGGGAAGCTAGGGAAGTGATTGCTGTGCCCCTTGCTGATATATTTCTGTCATCAGTAGTCATAGGCGAGGTGACAGAAGACTAGTGGTTAGTGAACATGCTGCCAATATGTAAGAAAGTTGTTAAGGAAAAACCAGGAGACTATAGACCGGTGAGCTTGACATTGGATGGTAAGTTAATGGCAGGAATACTGAGGGATAGGATTTGCATGTATTTGAAAAGACATGGACTGATTAGTGGCAGGCAACGTGGGTTTTTCTTTGCATGGGAAATCATGTCTCACTGATGTAATTAAGTTTTCCTTGAAGAAGTAGCGAAGAGGCTCGAGGCAATGGATATGATCTATGTGAACTTCAGCCAGGCGTTACATGAAACATATATTATAGCGCAGTGCGGACCCTTCTTCTCTCAACGTTGCGCTGCCCTTGGAAACCAAACTGAAGTCCATCTAACTTCTACAGTGCCATTGTTGTCCATGTGCCTCCCCAATGTCCATTTAAATGTCTATGAATTTGGCGAGTCTACAATTGTTGCATTAAGTACGCTCCACGCCTCTCCTACTCTCTGGATAACAAAACTACCTCTGACATCGATCCTACTTCAATCAGCCCTCAATTTAAAGATATGCCTCTTCATAATGGCAATAACCATCCGAGGAAAAAGACTTTCACTGTCCACTCGACCTAACCATCTGATTATCTTCTATGTCTCAATTAAGTCACCTCTCAACCGTGTTCTCTCGAACGAAAACAGCCTCAAGTCTATCAACCTCTCCTCGTAAGACCTTCCCTCCATGCCAGGCAACAAACCAGTAAATCTCCGCTGAATCCTTTCAAATGCTTCCACATCTTTCCTCTAATGCACTACCTTGAACTGCACGCAATATTTAAGTGCTTTCTTCAAGGTTTCTAATGGGAGACCGGTTAGCAAAGTTGGATCTCATGGAATACAGGCAAAACTAGCAATTTGGAAACAGAACAGTTTCGAATTTAGAATACATATGGTAGTGGTGGAGGTTGTTTTTCAGACTGGATCTGTGTCCAGTAGTGTACCAACACTGCCTTTCGTCATTATTACAAACTGTTTTGATGTGAATATAGGAGGCCTCGTTCGAAGATTACAGGTAACAACAAAAACTGGAGGTGTAATGGACAGTGAAGAATTTCATCTCGGAATACAACGGCAACTTGATAAGATAGGCCAATAGGCCGAGGAGTTGCAGATCTAGATTAATTTTGATTCACGTGAGGTGCGGCATTTTGGTAAGTTAAATCAAAATAAGACTAATACACTTAATAGTAAAGTCCTGGGAGGTGTTGTTGAACAAAGAGACCTTAGAGTGCAGGTTAATTGTTCCTTGAAGGTGGAGTCTCAGGAATATAGAATAGTGAAGAAGGAATTTAGTATGCTTTCCTTTATTGGTCAGAGCATTGAGTCTCGGATTTGAGACGTCATGTTTCGGCTGTACAGGACATTGGTTGGACCAATTTTGGAATGTTGTACGCAGTTATGTTCTCTCTCCTACCTGAAATTTCTTGGGAATCAGTAAAGGGATCAGAAAAGAATTCCAAGGATATTGCAAGGGTTGAAACGTTTCAGCCATGGGAGAGGCTGAATACCTGTTCTTTTTCCCTTGTCGGGTTGTTGGCTGAGGGGTGATCTTATAACATTTATAATACATTAAGGGGCATGGATTGGGTAAACAGACAAAGTATTTTGCCTGGGACGGGGTATCCAAAACTAGAGGCCGAAGATTTGTGTTGAAAGGGGAAAAATGAAAACGTATGTATGGTGCAAATTCTTCACGCAGAGGATGGTGTGTGTATGGAATGACCTGCCAGAGCAAGTGTGAAGGCTCGTACAATTACAATTACAATATTTTTCGATGTGTACGTGGATTGTGAGTGATATGGGCCAAGTGCTCGCAAATGGGGCGAGATCAGATTAGGATATCTGTTCGTCATGGTACCGTGAGACCGAAGGGTTTGTTTCCGTGCAATACATATCTACGACTCTGTGCATTCTGTGAATCTGGAGTTGTTTTCTGTATTGGATAGCAGTTTAGTTTCTCTAACAGTACTAACAGGCAACTTTTATTGTCCGTAACTGGTTGTTACATTGTATCAGGGACAGAGAGTCTCATTCCAAAAACTGGACTTCACCTCGGACCGAAATGGCGAACGCTTCCCGGAACAACCTCAGCCTCCAGATTAATCGTCGATTCAGGGGTCCCTGACGTGCAGGAGGTCATAACGCTCGTTGCTTTATTTTCCGTTCTTTCTTTATGAACATTTGTTCATAGGTCAGTCTCTTAATGTGCCTTTCTTTTCTCATCTATAATTATAACTCAATGCATCTTAATCTTTACGCAAATTGCTTTCTTTGAGTCTTCTCTTAACTACATTTAACTGTGTCTTAAAATACCGTTCGGATACGCATTGCGACCAATGACACCACTTCTTGAATAAAAGTAATACGGCGATTGGTACGTCAATTAATCGGCTATCTGTCCTGCACAATACGGAGCTTTGTGAATGTTGCACTCCGTTTTGAATTTGAACTGCTCTCAGCCAGATACATGAAGAGAATTCCATCGGACCCTGAGCTATGCTTCCGGAATGGAGAAGATGGTTGGAGATACAGGTAAGGAGCTCAATTCGACAGTCATCAGATTGTCCCAAGTAAAACTGTGTCCACAACCTCAGTTTGTCTGGATCAGGTCATTTGCTGATGAATGTTTGGTCCTAGATATTGCTCGTCAGACATTCAGTAAGTTTCGCGTCAGAGTAAAGGAATTGATAAATTCTCACAGTTTGGGGATTTCTATTGCTTGGTAACTATGAGATGTAAATGTTACTTGCCAACTGTCAACCAAGCTTGATCTTATCTCATGGTGCATGGACGGAGACCTGTTCTTTGTCTCAGGAGTTTTAAATGGTGCTGAAATTTGTACATGCACGAGCAAATATCTCTAATTTCAAAATAATGATGGAGGGAGGGCAATGATGAGGCAGCTGCAGGTTTTGCGACTGAGGATAAGACATTGAAACATTGGTGCAGAGATGGACGACGACCGAGGTTATTGACCTCAAACAGCTATCGGAGAAAGTGAGGACTGAGGATGCTGGAAATCAGAGCCGAAGCATGTGGTGCTGGAAAAGCACAACAGGTTAGGCAGCATCCGAGGGTCAGGATGTGGTTAGCACTGCTGCCTCACAGCGCCAGAGACCCGGGTTCAATTCCCGACTCAGAAGCGACTGACTGTGTGGAGTTTGCACATTCTCCCCGTGTCTGCGTGGGTTTCCTCCGGGTGCTCCGGTTTCCTCCCACAGTCCAAAGATGTGCGGGTCAGGTGAATTGGCCATGCTAAATTGCCCATAGTGTTAGGTTAAAGGGGTAAATGTAGGGGTATGGGTGGGTTGCGCTTCGGCGGGTCGGTGTGGACTTGTTGGGCCGAAGGGCCTGTTTCCACACTGTAAGTAATCTAATCTAATGTAAGTAATCTAATCTAATAATCGATGTTTTGAGTATGATCCCTTCATCACGAATAAGGCATGTGGGCCACGTGAGAGAGTGATAAATGGCACGGGCGTAGGACTTGGGCAAGATTGGTGGGAATGACAAAGTTAGATGAAGTTGGGGGGATGGTGATAGTTCTCATTAGAGGGTGGAGCAGATAGGTGACAAGGAAGATGAACAGGTAGGACAGATCAAGACAGAAGTGCTGAATTGGAAGTCTGGAACTGAGATAAGGTAGGGGGAAGGG
This sequence comes from Chiloscyllium plagiosum, assembly GCF_037043375.1. Lineage (NCBI taxonomy): Eukaryota > Metazoa > Chordata > Chondrichthyes > Orectolobiformes > Hemiscylliidae > Chiloscyllium > Chiloscyllium plagiosum. The sequence continues at coordinate 24,836,508 of NW_028270190.1, forward strand.
AAATGAGGAAATTGGTGAAATCGACATTGATCTCATGTGGTTGCAAGTTCCGAAGATGGAAGATAAGGCGTTCTCAGCTCCAGACGTCGAGTTGTTATGGTTTGGTAATAAAGGAGGCCCAAGGCGTGCAGTCCTTGGTGAATTGGGACGTGGAGTTAAAATGTTCCACCAAGGGCCAGTGGCCTTCTTTAGTGCGTGTGTCCCAGAGCTGTTTCTAAAAGGTTTCGCAAGTTGGCGTCCTGTCTCCGCAAAGTTGAGGAGACGACATCGAGAAAATCAGACACAGTAGATGATGTGTGTGGAAGTCCAGGTCAGTCTCAGTCGGTTGTGGAAGGTTCTTTTGGGGCCTTGGACGGAGGAGAGGGGTGAGGTGCGGGCGAAGAGTTTGCACTTCTTGCCGTGGTAAGTGAAGGTGATGAGTGTGGGGTGTGGACTGGTGGTGGGCATGTACCTTTTAACGCAGTTGCGGAGGGAATGGTCTCAGGAACGCTGATAGTCATGGGGAGGAAAATATTTCCCCAGTCGTCGTTTCTGTTTGTAAGTGGCGCAAGTGCCGGAGAATACTGCGATGTATTCGAAGGTTGCTGTGTTGGATAGCGAGGAATGGGTGATTATGTCCTTGTTGCAGACGGACGGGTGGAGTTCAAGGGCAGAGGAGCAAGAATTGCAGGAGATGCATAGGAGGCCTCGAGGAAGTGGAAATTGCGTCTTTCAGAAGGAGATCACCAAACTGTGTTGGACTTGTTCCTCCTGGGTTCAGATGAGACAGAGGTGCAGGAATTGGCAATAAGGGATGGCCTTTTAACAGGAGGGGTGCGTAGGAGGAGGAGCAGCTGAGGTAGCTGTTGGGGTCCGTGTGTTTGTAGCAGATGTCCATGTTGACTCCGTGGCTTGAAATGAAGATGCAGAGGCTCAGGAAGGAAAGGGAGATATCTGAGATCACCTAGTTGATTGAAAGGTCAGGGTGGAACGTGTTAGTGAAGTTGATGAACTGCCAGCCTTCTCGTGTGAGCACGAGTTGGCGCCGCTACAGACATCGATGTAGCGGAGGAAAAGGTGGGGAATAATGCCGATACAGCTGTGGAAGGAGGTCTGCTCCACATAACTGAAGAAGAGGCAGGTATATGTAAGACCATGCTGGAACCCATGGCTAACCCTTACGTCTGAAGGAAGTGGGTGGATTCGAAGGAGAAGTCATTGAGGCTGAAAACCAGTTTAGCCAATCGAATGAGTGTGTCGGTTGAAGGTTACTGGTTGGGTCGGCGGGAGAGGAGGAAATTGAGTGTTTGCGGTCCTTCACCATGTTGGAATGATGTGTACAGGGACTGGATGTCCATGGTGATGATCAGGGGTTGGGAGCCGTGGGAAAAAAATGAGTTGGAGGAGGTGGAGGGTATGGGTGATATCCCGAATATATGTGCGAAATGTCTGGAGCAGTGGTGATTGGTCAGTGTCAAAGTATGTGGACATGAGTTATGTGGGGCATGAACAGATGATGGCAATGTGTTAATCGGGGCAGTCAGGTTTGTGAATCTTCGTTAGGAGGTAGAAATGGGTGGTGTGGGGTTCACGGATTATGAGGTTTGGGTCTGTGGAAAGGAGGTACCCTGAGGTGTTGAGGCTGTGTTTAGTCTGGGACATGATAATTTGGTGTTGGAAGGTGATGTCATGGTCGACGGGGCAGTAGGTGCAGGTGTTCGTGAGTTGGCAGCTGGTTTCAGCTGTGTTTCATCTACTGCACTACCCATGACTGCTGGTTTGATGGCAATATTGGGGTTGGAGTGGACGTAGTGGAAAGCTGCGCATTACGAGGATCAGCGGTTGGACAGATTGAGAAGGTAAATGTCATGGTGGCAGTTGGAAATGAAGAGGTCAAGGGCAGGTGACAGGCCAGCACGCGGTATCCAAGTGGATCAAGTGTTTTGGAGGAGATTGAAGGCGTCCTCGGAAGAAGATCGGTAGTCCTGATGAGAAAAATAAACCCAGAGCCGGAGACGGTGGAAGAAAAGTTCAAAGTCGAATTCAGTGATCCGGGAGGGTTGGGGATGAACATGAGCCCTTACTGAGGACTGATCGTTTGTTCTTATTTAGTGGGAGGTCGGGGAGTTGGAGAACATACAGCGGTCTTCTCCAGCCATCGCAGGAAGTGCAAAACCTGTGCCCACAATTCCCCCTCACCTCCATCCAAGGCCCCAAAGGATCCTTGCACATCCGACAAAGATATATCCATAGTACCACACACGTTAACTACTGTGTCCGTTGCTCTCGATGTGGCCTCCTCTACATTGTGGAGACAGATTGCCAAATCTGTGGAACGTATCAGAGAACATCTCTGGGACCCACGCACAAAACAACTCCACTTCCCTGTGGCTTAACTCCGCCTCCCACTCCACCAAGGGCATGTATGTTCTGGGCCACCTCCAACGCCAAACCCTACCTATGGAGGAAGAGCGCGTCATCTTCAGACTTGGGACACTAGAACCACACAGGATCAATGTGGACTTCACTTGTTTCTCATTTTCCCCTCCTCCACCATATCCCAGATTCAAACTTCCAACTCGGCACTGCCCTCTTGAACTTTCCTACCTGTCCATCTTCCTTCCCACCTTCTGCTTCAACCTCCTCTCCAACCTATCACCCCTACCCCTAAGGTAATCGACCTGTTGCATTTTCAGCTACCTTCCTCACAGCTCCCATTTATCTATCAATCCCCTTAGACATCCCTTCATTCCTAATGAAGGTCTTGTGTCCGAAACGTCAGCTCTCCTGCTCCTCGGATGCTGCCTGCCTGGCTGTGTTGTTCTAGTGCAACACTCTTCTACTCCAACAGGTGTAATCTCACTTAGTTCAGTTTTCCGAGGCGTCCTCATTCTGAATGTGTGTTCACAACATCTAAGTTTAAGAACTGATGTTTTCTTTCAGGAGTTCTAACCGTATAAATACGCACAACTGATTGATAAACATCCAATGAATGCTTCTGTTAATGCAAATCGAACAATCCTGCGACTCATGCAGTGCATAGTTAACGTAATTGTGTTGACAACTCAGTCACGACTGACCCAAGAACAAGCAAATAGTGACAGGATCTGAGCTCCCACCAGAGTCGCACATTTTGTCATCATCTCACTAGAAGAAGAGTGGTGTTCACAAAAAGCGAAATTTGATTTGTGAGCTGTGTTAGTGAGATAGACTGACACATCAAGTTACAAAGAATATAAAGGACTTTCAGGTACATATATGGAAATGATACTTCCACTAATGAGACAGATCACAACCGGAGCTGAGGTTTAGAAATCTTGGTAATTGTAGTGACGTACATGTTATATTAAAAACATCTTGCTAAATGTTCTGCAGTCTGGCATGTTAATTTTATGTAATGTTCTCCAACTCAATTATGAACCATAGTCATAACACTAAAAATTATAAATACCATTATTTGTTGAACCGTGTTTGTTAATGTGACTATTAGCATTTAGTTTTTAAATTTTGCCTGAAAACTGGTTGATGCACAATCCTCATGAAAACGTTTTCCTCCCAAAGAGGCGACACATCACAATGCGAAGAGCAGCTATATCTGGAAAATTATCTATGAGTATATTACAAATTGAAAGTTACAAAATGTTCATCCAAATTGAACCACCTGTCAATGTGATATTGTGTCAATATTTCCAACTCAAAATCCATTATTATTAGGGTAAGGACTATAAATTAGTGTAGCCATATCCAAAGGCTTGTCGTAACGTTGGTAGAAGATTAATCAGTTATAAAAATATTATTTCCGTCAACAGATTATGTCTAATTTATTGAATTATTATTGTTGCTCTGCCGTTTTCATTTTATGACATAGTTCACATCTGCTTATGTACCATGAGATATTTTATTTTGTAAACTTAACACCAAACATATACAGTCAGTTTTGACGATTTTCCCACTTGCAATCCATTGCATATTTAAAAGACCCATTGACAGCTCCAACAGTGGACAGAACAGAAATCAGGAATATTCGATGAATGATCCATATCATCTTCCCCTCGATACCATTGCAGTCAGATATACCATTTAATGCAGTTCCTACAAACTGTTAAATTCCGTAATCAGAGATACTCCTCCTCACACAAGCCCTCCAGTTAGTTTCCCTCCAGTTAGTAATCCCACTCAGTGTAATTTGACTTTGAGAGATGCTCCCTGTAAAACTAGGACACCGGGTTTAGTATTCTTTTCCCTTTTACTCGGAAACTACACTCGGTAAAATTCGAATAGAAAGGTGATCACCTATTCACTTTGCCACTGAAATTAGGTGAAGAACAATACAGCTCTAATGTGAAAAATATTCCTAATTATATGTGCAATTGAGGGAGGTCTCCTGTTATTGCTCCACACTTACTACAATGCTACAATTACAGATACTTTAAGCAAGGCAAAAATACCGGGTCAGAGATTCGTATTTGAGAGTTACCCCTAGTCAGTACAATTCTACAGTGACTCATCCTCCCAGTTGTATGAGGATACAACAATCTGAGGGTCCAGCCTAAGGTTTGTGATCCCCATTTAGTACAATTCCATGGTCAGTAATGCCTTAGCTCAGAGTAATTTCGGATATTTGGATCAACAGCGTGCAACATTCCAATCAACCACTGGGTAATCTTCGAGGAGAAAGTGAGGACTGCAGATGCTGGAGATCAGAGCTGAAAATGTATTGCTGGAAAAGCGCAGCAGTTCAGGCAGCATCCAAGGAACAGGAGAATCGACGTTTCGGATTCCTGAAGAAGGGCCTATGACCGAAACGTCGATTGTCCTGTTGCTTGGATGCTGCCTGACCTGCTGCGCTTTTCCATCAACACATTTTCAGCTAACCACTGGGTAATGCAGAGTGTCTGAAGCTACAGACAAGAGGGGTTGTTGCTAAACACATCAGACTGATAGCAGGCTTTGATCTACCACAGCGAGAGTGTGGTCTTGCTAAACACTTTCGTGACCAGCTAGGGCTTTTGGTCAGCTAAACGCCATCAATGTCATCTCAATGCAAACCCATTCTGCACAGTATAGAGAATCACACAATGCTGCACATTACTGAAGAGCCACCTAACTGACAAACTACTCACTCTAAACTCAGCAAGTCAGGATACAAACGTCTGGATTCAGTATCCCCTTGGTAAATAGAAATTAGATAATTATCGTTCAGAGTAGATGTAAGCATAATTTACCAAAGAAATTTGATCAACGTAAGTTGTTTGAAGACTTACCAGGAACGCCAATAATGGCAAGAATGGTGTAGTACACTTTAGCGACCATTTGTCTTGGAAGATGCATTTGGTTGTTTGTCAAACAAGTTCTCCATTTCTGCTTCTGGCAATCTGTCAGAATTGAAGAATTCTCTTTGAGCTGACACAGTTCCAGGTGCATTATTTTATATTGTGTGATATCTCCACTGGGAAACTTTGACTGCATCTTTTTTTAACATCATTTTGAACAAACAGATTAAAACAACGGCTTTATTTTAATGACATGATATCATTGAGATTCAAGTTCTTGCTGAATACCCCAAAGACCGAATTAATCTCATCCTAGTCGGTCTGAAATTTTAGTTGCAATTTATTTTCAAATAACAATATGTGCGTTATATCCCACTTTGCCAATCCTACCAATATTAATACATCTTTTCATAATCTTTTCAGTGATGGTCGTCATTTTGCTGAGGCGATTCAGTTATTCAGTAACTCATTGTACAGAGCTCCTGGATCGTTGTTCTGCTGCAGACTGTTATCCGACTGCTTTCCGTTGTAGTTCAGTATTGCAAATGATTTGGGGAATTCTACATATGAATGTAAACTTTAGTTCAGAACCTGAAGCTGACACTGATGTGAACAATAGTTAGAACTTCCACGAAGTAATATTTTCTGAAAATAAGTACAAAGTAAGCATAAACTATTTCAGAACTTGAACTGCAGAATTCTACAACTCAGAGCCATTTAGAACAAATGAGCTCCTTTGGTCCTTTGTGTTTGTTAAACTAAAATGACATTTCGTTTACATCAGTCCCATTTTCCAAAATGTAGCCGATAGATGTGAATGTCGTGAGATGTCAAGTGCTCATCAAAAACATATTTTTTTTAATTTTGTGAGGTTTCCTACATTAACTGTCTTCAATGCATTGCTTGGAAGGCCGCTATAATCCTCCACGTGAGAAGGGTTTTCCTCATATCTCATCTAAACCTCGTCCTTTTCAGCGAAAAATGATGTCACCTCGTTATTGGCCCTTGGATTAAGGGCGACAACAACTTTGCATTCACCTTGTCCACGGTCCTCATTGTCTGGAAGTGGAGAGTTCTCTGGAATTGTGTGCAGGAACTCCATTAGCGAATCTACCGACTACGGACTGTGGATTCTTTCTTTTCATCAGCCAGCCTGTGGGTAGCCCCTTTGACATCACATGAACCTCTCCACAGGTCCTGGGCTCCGTTTGCTGATGGTCGAAATGTGAATAGGTTGTATCATCTCTCCTTTCCCCAGCCCAGAAAACCCCCCAACACGTCTCATTACTTTACCCCAAAATACGATATTGACGTAGCTAATGTCACCTGGACAGGATTGGGACATGGGTACATAGTTTGAACGGAATTGATGGACGAGAGGGCATTTCAGTTAGAAAATAGAGGGCATGGAGAGAGACACAGAGAACCACAAATCGATACTCGAGAACAGGAGAAAATCATAGAATAGAATAGTCATAGAACATTAAAGTACAGTGCTGGCCCTTCGGCCCTCCATTTTGCGCTGAGCTGTGGAACCAATCTGATGGATATCTAACTTATTCTATTCAACTTCCGTCGAAATGTCTATCCAATGATAATTTCAATCCTGTTATATTTGGTGCATCTACTAATGTGCCTGGCAGTGCATTCCATATCCCTACTAATTTTTCACTTAAGTAATTCCATCTGAAATCTTTCCTATATCTATCACACCTCACTTAAAGTTATGTCCCCTCGTGCCAACCATCACCATCCGATGAAAACGATTCTCACTATCCATTCGATCTAACCCTCTGATTATCTGATATGACTCAATTATGCCACCTCTCAACCTTCTACTCTCGGAAGAAAATAGCTTCAAGTCACTCTACCTTGCTTCGTTAAAAGCCCCTTGTATATCAGGCAACATCTTCTTAAGTCTCCTCTCATCCCTTTTCAAATATTCCCCATCCTTCCTATAATGCAGTGACCAGAACTGTTCGTAATAGCCAAGTACGGCTGCACCAGAGTTTTGTACGGCTGTGGCATGACCTCATGGTTGTGAAACTCAATCTCTCTGCAAATAATAGATAACACACCGTATGACTTCTTAACAAACCTATCAAATAGGGTGGCAACTTTCAGGGAACTATGTGCATGGAAACCGAGATCTCTCTGCTCATCCACACTACCAAGATTCTTACCTTTCGACCAGTAATCCGCATTCCAGTTACTTCGTCCAAAGGAAACAACCTCACACGTTCTGCATTTGAAGCCTCTCCGCCCAACTCCACAGCTTATCCATGTCACTGTTTAACGTACAACATATGTCGGTACGATCCACAATTTGACCAATTTTCGTGTCATTCTCAAATTTATTAACATATCCTTCTGCCCCCTCAGCCAGGATATTTATAAATGACAGAAAATGGTGGAACAAAACGGATCCCTGCTGTCCACAACGAGTAACATGAACTTCAGGATGATCATTTCCCATAAACTACCACACTCTGTCTTCTTTCAGGTAGCCAATTTCTGATCCAAACCTCTATATCAACCTCAATCACATGCCTCCGCATGTTGTGCAACAGCCGACCATGGGGAAATTTATCAAAAGGCTTACTGAGATACATATACTTCACATCAACCGCTTTACCCTCATCCACACGTCGGGTAACCTTCTCAAAGAACGCATTAAGATTTGTGAGGCATGCGTTCCCCTTCACAAAAGCGTGTTGAATATCTTTAATCAAATTATTCATGTCAGCATGACTATAAATCCTATCTCTTCTAATCTTTTCCAAAAGTTAACGCACAACCGATGTCAGGTGCACGGGTCTATAATTGCCAGTGATGACGCTAATCCTCTTCTTGAACAAAAGGAAAACGTCTGCTTTCTTCCAGTCTTCTGGCACTATTCCTGTAGACAATACCGATATAAAGTTGAACGCCAAAGACTCTGCAATCTTCTCCCTGGCTTCCCAATAAATCCTCAAATAAATCCCATTCGGACCTATCTAATTTGAGACTTTCCAGAATTCGTAACATATCCCCCTTGTGAGCCTTAATTCCATCTAGTCAAGTAGCCTCTCTCTCAGTATTCTCCTCACAAATATTGTCTTCTTCTAATGTGAAAACACACGGAAAATACTAACTTAGCCCGTCCCCAACTGCTCTGACTCCACTCACAAGTTCGCACGACAATCATTAATTCGCCCAAATCTTCCTCTCGTCATTATTTTATTACTGATATACCTACATAAAGCCTGAGCCTTTTTCTCGATCCTGTGTGCAAACGAATTCTCATGTTTCCTCCTGGCTCTTTTTCGCTCTCCCTTAACGTCTTTATTGGCTAACTTGTAACTCTGAAGCACCCCAATTGTGCATGCACACCTCATCCTAACATAAGCCTTCTTCTTCATCTTGACAAGTGATTCGTCTTCTTTTGTAAACTACTGCTCCCGCGCTCGACAACTTCCTCTCTGCCTGACAGATACATACTGATCAAAGACAGGCATTAGCTGTTTCTTGATTGAGCTCCACACTTCTATTATGTACATCTCCTGCAGGTTGCTTCCCTGTACTATGCATCTTAAATCCTGCCCAGTCGCATCTAATTGCCCTTCCCCCGTTTTAAATCTTGCTCTGCTTAATATGCTTATTCCTTTCTATCACGAAACTAAACGTGACCGAATTGTGGTCACGATCACCAAAGTGGTCACCAACCTCCAAATCTAACATTTGGACGGTTTCGTTACTCATTACAAATCTAATATGTCCTCGCCCCTTGTTGGCCTGTCTGCGTACTGTGTCAGGAAGCCCCCCCCTGCACACATTGGGCAAAAAACTGACATATCTAAATAACTTGAACGACAACATTGCCAATCATTATTTGGAAAGTTACAGTCCCCCATAGCAAACCCCATGCGATTTTGCTCCGATCAAGAATCACCTTTGCTATCCTTTCCTCCACGTCACTGGAACTTTCTGAGGCCTAAACAAAATTCCCGACAGAGGGAACTCTACTTTCCTGTTTCTATCCTCAGCCCATGCTACCTCAGTCGACGAATCCTAAAACATTTGTTCTGGTGCTGCAATACCGTCCTTGACAAAGAATACCACACCTTCCGTTTTTAAAGATCTTCCCTGTTATTCCTGAAACAATTACATCCTGGAGCCTGCAACAACCAGTCCTGTCCTCTACCCATGTCTCTGAAATGGCCAAAATATCGAAATCCCAGGAACCAACCCATGGTGCATGTTCATCCACCTTATTCCAAATGCTCTTGGTGTGAAAGTAGACACATTTAAAAACAACGTCTTGCTTGTGTGTCCTCCACTGTGACCGTGAAACCTTGTTTCTGACTTCAATACTCTCAACGTCTTGTTGAAATATCCTTTGCGACCACGGTTAAGAGATACCCCGAAACATTATTTTTTCATATAAAGCGAGCAAACATTTAACTCAAGAAAGGGTTGGGCCACTCAATGACAAAGGAGGAAAGATACGTGTGGAGCCAGAGAAAATAGGTGACATTCTTCTGAGTACTTTGAACCGGTATTCCACAAGAAGGGGTTCGTGTCGAATGTGGAGGTGAGGGATCGATCTTTGAATACTCTCAGTCATGTCGGAGGAAGGAGTGCAAAAGTCTTGGGTATACTAAAAGGTATTAAGGTGGACAAGTCCCCAGGCCCAGATGGGATCTATCGCTGGTTGCTGAGGCAAGTGGGTGAGGAAATAGCTGGGGCTTTAATAGGCATCTTTGCAGCATCCTTTAACACGGGGAAGGTCCCAGAGTACTGGAAAATTGCTAACGTAGTCCCCTGGTTTCAGAATGTTCGCAGGGCTAATCTGGGTAATTACAGACCTGTGAGCCTGACGTCAGTGGTAGGGAAGCAGTATGGATATGTATCCATTTGAACGAAAATGAGCTTATCAGTGATTGGCAGTATGGTTTTGGTCCAGGGAAGGTGATGTCTTACACACTGAATAGAATTCTTCGAAGAGGTGACAAAGTCGATTGATGAGGGAAGGGATGGAGATGGCAGAAACGTGGACTTTCATAAAGTATTTGCTAAAATTTCACATGATAGGCTGGTGGAAAAGGTGAAATCGCATGGGGTCCAGGGTGTTCTAGCTAGATAGGTTGAGAACGAGTTGGGGAACAAGTGACAGAGAGGAGGAGGGAAGGGAGTTTCTCCAAACAGAGAACTGTGATCGATGGGGTTCCACAGGGATCCGTGCTGACACCACTGTTGTTTGCGAGGTACATAAACGATTTGAAGGAATGTGCAGAATGCCTCATTAGCAAGTTTTCAGATGAGAGTAAAATAGATGGATTAGCAAATCATGAAGGGGACAATCAGAGAATGCAGCAGAATATAGATAGTTGAGCAGAGAAATGGCAGAAGGAGTTCAATCCGGAAAATGCGAGTTGATCCATTTTGGAAGCTCAAATATAATAGCAAACTACAGAGTAAGTGTGATAGATCTTTGGAAAAATCATGTACAGTGAGATCTGAGTGTTCAGTTCCATTGTTCCCTAAAGGTGTAAGTGCAGTAAAAAGAGTGATCAAGAAGGCAACGACATGCTTTCCTTAATCGAATGTGATTCTGGGTACAAAAGTTGGCAAAACATGTTAGAACTGCATAAGACTTTGGTTCGGCCACTTTTGGGCTATCGCATACTTTTCTGCTTTCCACATTACCAAAAGGATATGGATGATTGGGAGAGGGTACAGGGGATATTCACCAGGTTGGTGCCTCGTATGGACCATACTAGCTATGAGGAGAGGTTGAGTAGATTAGGATGATTTTGATTGGAAAGACGAAGGTTGAGGGGAATCTGATTGAGGCCTACAAAATCATGAGAGGTATGGATAGGGTGGATAGCAAGAAACATTTTCCTAGAGTGCAGGACCCAATTACTAGGGGACACGAGTTGAAAGTGAGAGGGGGAATGGTTAGGGGAGATTTGCGTGCAAAGTTCTTCACGCAGATGGTGGTGGGTGCTGGAATGCGTTGTCAGCGGAGGTGGTAGAGCTGGGCACAATAGCGTCATTTAAGATGTGTCTCGGCAGATACATGAATGGGCAGAGTGCAAAGGCATACAGA